>NC_057879.1:12316253-12971878 GCF_019740435.1 Gambusia affinis
AATATTCAAGAATTATTTGCTTAATACCAGCTCAGTTTTCTTGCTGAAAAGTTATTAATTGGTTTTCTCTTACTTCAATTGTGCTGAGATATTTGTGCTAAACTTAACCAAAAATACTTGGTAAGATTTTATATTTTTGCAGTTTAGGAAACCCTTCCTTTGCTTCTCACTGCAAAAACATAAGTTACATATTTTGCCAAATATTTTTGTCTAGTTTGTGGTGCAAATATCTTCGTACATTTGAAATAAGGCAAAACTGAGTTATTAGTCTTTTTTTTACCTATAAGTAGGAGTTTGTAATAGTTAAATAATGCTTGAATACAGGTGAAAATTAGTAGTTTCACTGGCTGATTATTTCACTTAAAATATGGGTAAAATGTTTTGTTATAAAGCAAATAATTAGGCCTGTTGCAATAAACGATAAACCAATTAATTGTACGATAAATTAAAACGATCTACGTCATTTTAATTATCACCATTATCGTCTCTTCCAGCCTTTTTCTCTTTCTTTTTCGCCCTTGTTATTCACACAGTGAGATGTTTCCCATAATTAACATATTTGACAACAGGAGGCAATCCCTCTGATGATTATGCGCTAGGTTTAATCATAAGAGTTGCTTTTTCTGTCAGAATCACCTTGTAAACACGTGATAGTTATCTTGTTAGAACGTAATAGTTATTTTGTATAAACACGACTGTTTTCTTGTTAAAACGTGATACTTGTCTTGTATAAACGTGATAGTTATCTTGTATAAATGTAATAATATGTTGTATAAACATGATAGTTATCTTGTATAAATGTAATAATATGTTGTATAAACATGATAATTATCTTGTATAAACGTGATAGGCTACTTATCTTGCTCTTCTGAACATGATAGTATTATCTTGTTGTACGTGCACGTGGCGGATTATCTTGTATAAATGTGATAATTTCACTTCAATTGTGGAGTATGGGGTAGTATGCTTTTCGTGCTCTAAAAGTGGCCTGAAAAGTAAAAATTTTAATAGGGAGTACAAAGAAAACTTAAGAAAAAAATGATAAATGATTGGGAGACTGAAACTGATCTCAAGGATAAAACGATCCGAGTTTTCTTGAGACACTTAGATGGAAGGAAATGGTGTTCTCCATATTATCCCACGAGGTATTCCAGCTGAGAGTAAGACAGATCAGTCCTCACACCTTCATACATCCCACTGTAGCCTACTTTAAGCGCCGCATCGAAGTTATGTAACCTCACCGTTCAGTTAAACTGTGATTGTTCGATCTGCTAATCGAAGTTGTTTAAAAGATCATGTGGTCAAGCGTGTGAGAATCTACTGAAGTAGAGACGAACAACGAGGATGTGCGGCTCCGACTGCGAGTCCAGTCACACCGATGGGATCCGGCTTGAGATGCGGGGAGGAACTGGTCTCCCATTCCTCTGCATAATGGGAGCCCTATCACAGACCACGTGAGAGGGATATTCAGACGGTCCCCGACAGACCGACACCGGCTCATCTCTTCTGCTACTGCTGCCTACTGACATGGGCTCAGCTTTCCGGAGACAGGCGTGGAGGGAGGAGAGCGACTCTCTGTCTGAATGTAACCTCTGATCTTTCATCACTCTTTTCTTTCTTTTCTGTTCTTTTTCTTTTCTTTTAACAGTTTTTTTGTTTTTTTCTTTTCTTTGGGTGGCGGGAGGAGTGGAGTAAATGCTATGGCTTGGCCGTGCATCAGCAGAGTGTGCTGCCTGGCTCGTTTCTGGAATCAATTCGACAAATCGGACCTCTCGGTCCCGCTGACCATTCAGAACTACTCGGACATCGCGGAGCAGGAGGTACGCTCGGTCACCAAGCAGCTCTCCGACTCGGAGAACAACTACACCACCCCTGAGCCGCGCGTCCGAGGCTCTCCTCGTGCGCCCGCAGATGGACCCCGAGGACCCTCCAGGGCGCGGAGGGAGCCCAGCTTCAAACCCCGGGAGGACTACCACCCTCCGGGCGTGCCATTCCCTAGCGTCACTCAGTACAAGCAGGACTTCAAACCCTGGCCCATTCCTAGGAAAGATAACTTCCCCTGGATCAGTAACGGCGGCAGCAGGGGGGACGGCGCCTCGGACAGTAGCCCGGTGAATAGTTACCACCTCCAGGCGCAGATTGGGGAGAGGCGGGGGGACAGGTTGGAGCAGCAGGTGATGGAGGAGAACAAGACCAGCTCCTACAGGTACGTGCTTTTTACTTGTTTCAGCACCAGGCGCTGTCCAGTCCGTCACCGTCCCAGAGAGGAAAGCTGTGTGCTGATGTCTGCTTTCATCCCTAACGAGGTTCAGTTTATTTATAGTTGAGCGAAATCCATGCTGGAACTCAGAGAGCAGGCTGCACAGAGAGGGAGAAGAAGAGCTGATAATCAATAATGCTCCTAAACGGTCCAGATGAATGGACTAAAATGACTTAGAAAGGATTCTTTAATTTATATTTGCATTTTTATTTCAGGAATGAACTCCCAGAAAAAAAGGTTACTCAACAGACAACATGTTATATGCCAATACCAATCACTATAATGTTATCTAATAGTATATTTCCTACAGCTCTGTGCAGCACAAAGTGATACTAAAGATTTTAAACAGAACCTTCCTAACACAGTGCATTATCTCAGGTCAGGCCTTGTTAGATGTCTCAGTTCAAGTTTTGGAAATGTTCCTTCAGAAAAGCGATGTGTTTCAAAGGCTTTGTAGATCAAGGCCTACAAAGGATTTTGCAAACAAGTAAAATGAACTTAAGATGGTACACTTTAAAATTGGTGTGATGTAGTTGCTCTTTTTGGTTTTTGATAACATTCTTCTGGCTGAGTTTTGAAGCAAAAAATGTGCAATTTCAACATCAAATCTATAAAAGCTGCTGCGTATTGATCCGTTTCTCTTTCTCCAGGCAAGAGTATAGACCTTGGACAGGGGTGAAGCCGGCCAGGAGTGCGAGGAGAAACCCCACAGCTCAATACTCCAGCCCAGGGATGGAGGCCACCCACATCCCACGTGAGACCAGCTATCAGGCCGCCTACAGCGGAGAGGTCAGCAGGGCTATGAGCGGGCAAAAGGCTGAGCTCATCCCCCCATCTGCTGCCTCCAACATCCAGCCTCCGCCAGTCACTCAGCACAACCTGGCTGCCACGCGAGCCGGCAGCTCCCTCAGCCCCTCCAGCCTCCAGCAAAGCATCCTGCCTGAGACCACCGAGCACAGTGGAACAACCAAGAGACAGGTAGGCATGCATTTTCACAGAACTTCATCTACACAGGTGGAAAAGCGCAGCACGCCCCTCCAGAAAGTCATCCTCACACATCTCCCAGGCGGCCTCTCTCTGCTGGGGCATCTGAGAAAAGTGATACTGCATTCTGTCCCAGAACGGCTCAAAGTGACCCAGCTGTTTAAAACAGGCCCTGCGCCGTGTTAGGTAACACTGCTGGTGCTTTGCTCATCACGGTGACCTGAATAGAACGGGGATGATGGGGAAGGAAATGAGTGTAACTTCCCAATTTGGTCCGGATTAGCAGCAAAAACCACCTACGTCTAATAATTACTTAAAATTACAGCTGCAACAGCCAACTTAATACCTTCATCTTTGGCTTCAGTTGACATACGTATTTCAAACTGGACATTTTTAGGACTCTCAGTTTTGGGGAATGCATCAAAAATTGGGAAGAAAATGTTTGTACTTAGTATATTTTATCTAATCATTTCAACTCTATGCATAGTTAAACTGTCACTGGTTGCCATGGTGACACGCCATTCACTAGCTGCATTCTTAAAGCATATTATAACTGTTTATGACTATTTTATCACTGTTTATGAACTGTAATAAAATTTATCATGCTATGTCAGTGAATGGGGCATGCCTTTATGACCCATATGCGTTACATGCAAGTGAGTGGATAAATGACAAAAAAATAAATAAAAAATCCCAGAACATTATATAGTACTACTATATATATTCCTATATATATATATTCCTACTTTGGAATATTAAAGCAATTTTGTTGACAGCAAAGTCATCAGCTCTTGATGAGATGTCGAGTTCCTCTAAACAAGAAATTATATCCATGGTGCGCAAGCGCACTGAAATAGGGTTTTCTAAATCTGTAAATTTTCATAAAAAGCTGAACTCGTATTTTGCCATCATTTTTGACTGCAGGGAATTTTGCGCAATTTTGGTTTAATTTGTCCAACCAGGTGAAATAAAAATAGATGCTAGTTCTTAAGGAGCAGAGTTGGGCAGTAACTACCACAGTTACATTTATTCAATTACATTTACTTGAGTAACTTTTTAGAAAAAAAAACAAAAAACTTTTAGGAGTATTTTCACTCCTAAAAGTACTCCTAATTCTAAAACAACCAGTTTCACCAGAACAACCAGTAATTCCACAATAACCAGTCTTACCAGACCAACCAGAGGAATTCGAAAATTCATGATGGCACCCAGTACCTGAGTGTTCCTGTTTGGTACATTGTCTGGAAAACTGTACCTACACTCTTACTGAGTCTTCGGATGGTTGATCTTAGTCCCTGGTTCTCCTGCTGGTCCTGGTCCTCCTCTTCTGATTCAGCCAACCTAAGCAGAGCATTTTCAGTCCTTAAAACCAAGTTCTTCTTGTTTAATCTCTAGACAATCTCTCTCATGTTGGCTTTGGAGATTGTCCAGTTCATCAGAAAGACTCTCCAGCTGTTCGGATTGCTGATTCATACTCAGCTGTGCCTTCTTCAAGTCCATCCGAAGCTCCTGACAAATTCTTTTCAAAGACTGTGGGACCATTTCCAAACAGTGGACTGCAGCTCTCATGTCCATGTCCTGACATCTAGAACAAATGAGTTGCTCTGTGGAAGTTGTGAATAAAGGGAGTCAGTTGCTCTACTTATAGAGTTGCTCTCTATAAGTATTTGCTAGATGAAATAATCATATAAATTCAAACAAATGTACTTTTTTTTTTGTCAAGATTTTGTGCTTAATGATTTTGTCCCAAGACAAAAAAAAATGTCAAAAAATTCCACATGAAATGCTTTGCTTAATCTTTGAACACTTCAATATATAGTAACAATTACAACTTCAAATATCAGAGTTGTTTTGTTGGGACTTTGTGTTACAGACCAACACAAACTAGTTCAGAGATATCAAGTGGAAATACATTTTTGTTTCTTCAAATGTTTTGCTTCACAAATAGAAATCTGAAAAATGTGCATTTGTGTCCAAAGCAACCTTTTACCTTCATAAGTCCCTCAGATCTAAATTTTCAACAGGAGAATCTGATGTCTGGACATTCATTAATTATGCACAAGTCTGACCTTTATGTACAAGCCAGAAACGGTGGCTCAACACATTCGATCAACACATTCGTTAGACTGGTCCAGTCAAAGTCCAGACCTAAATTTGATTGAAAATGTATAGCAATAACAAAAAAAAAAATTATGGAGAAAGGGGGAGTTTGTGTTTACAATGCCAAAAGCTTTTAGTTACATGGAAATTAGAATAATTAGCATAAAAACATAAAGTAAGTGTGGAAGTTAAGCACTCACTAGTTTAGTTCAGTTTAGCACAAACAAGGAGAGGAGACGCCTCCCTGGCTCTGTATCTGCTGCTGCCTACATGTCGTCTTAAGTTCAGCCTGTTTCTGGACGGTTCATGAGGCGGTTTATGGGAATCTCCAGAGGTTTAGTGCCATCCCTCTTCCCTACCCACAGTGCTCCAGTCCATCTGCCAACATGGAGACTGTAGTCGCTCTGACCTGGACTGGGTCAGGTAGTCTGCCTGTACTCGTGGCAACATCTGCTCCATTAAGCTAAAGGGTATTAGGAAATGCAAAGCTTGAAATTGACCTCTGGGTTTGTCCTCATGTTCCATGCTGTAGAAAATAAAATAAAAAAAACAGACTTAATCCACGGGAGTGTATTAAGACCACCTTCTGCTTATTTGCATGATTTTTTCCAAGCCATGTCTGCTCTGTTAAACCGTTTTGCCACTCAGCGTCCTGAGTGTGATGAGCGTGGAGGTCAAAGTTAGAGCTGTCAATGACAGGACAGAGACTCTAAAAATAATTCTGACCCAGTTCCAGTGAGATCACAGCCCATACGGTAAAGGACGTTTGTGCTGCTGGCGGTGTGTAGGAGCGCCGCGGTGGAGATTTTTCCACACATAACCCGCATTGTGTATTTGTCCATCTGACAGCGACAAAAATAACAACAACAAAAAAACTGGCCTGGTGGCAAATCAAGTTGATCTCAGATAATCCACAGCAGCCCACTCAGTGCCAACTCATTACTGACTCACCAGCCCCCTGCAGAGGTGTCTGACCGAGCATTACACATCCCACTCCAGCATGCTGGCTGCACTGGTCTGTGAGGGGATTCTCCAATCTTTATGGTGTTCTGTGAAATGCAGGCATCATCAAGCTGTTTCAGGGCTCCTGCTTTCAGTGTGATCAAACCGACCGACTGCGAATACACATTTAAAAACTTTAATAGGCTCTTTTCTTCATTAAAACTATTTAAATGATGGAAGAGGTTGTTTTTGTTTTGTTTTGTTTTTTTTTTAATTCAGATAAGTAACAACATAACTCCAAGATTCCCAAAGAGAGTTTGTTGCAAACCAAAAGGAAAGGTGAACTGAAAACAGCTGGTTCAGATTTAAGGTGTGCATGGTGCACATTTGGTGATAGGATTCCGAGCAAAAGATGTGTAATCTGCACGACAAAACATCTGACTCAGGGGGATTTTGAAAATGCAGCTAAAATTAAAGACAAACATTTCCAATTCCTGCCTGCTTCCCAGTCCTCCGAGAGGCAGTGCAGCTCCCCCATCCCCAACCAACCCCTGAAGACTTAAGGCTGAGCTCATGTGACTGCGCAGTGATCTCCGACGCACAGCAAGATTGATGATGGAAATGTTGCTCACAATTGCTTTTAAACGGCACAAAGAGGATTAGATGGTCTGCCGGAACAATGCATTCTAAAAATCCACCTCCTTTCACCCACTCTTCTGTTTCACTCCAGTTAGCCGGGGTGAGGACGGCACGGGGGCGGCACAGCGCCTGAGCTGGGATCGATCCACTACAGCAGGCGAATCTGCTTTACAAAGTCACTTCTAATCAGTTTGAAATGATTAACACATCACGCAATGAAAAAAAAAAAAAAAAAAACAAAAAACACATACAGCACGCTTGTACTGTGCTGTTTTGTATTTTTTTCTTCTCTTGTACATTTGTGGACAAAATCAGAATGTTTTGTTTTGGAGATCACACCAAAGAAAGTCATACAACTTCACTGTATCTCTATAACGCCATTCAAAAGGTTTTTTTTCTCTCTTTATGCAGAGATGTTTTGGGTTTTGTTTTTTTTTACCAAAATTGTTCATTTTGCTGTTTTAAACATTTTCTCACAGTGAAAAGTGTTAACATATTTGAACTTAGAATATATTTTAACCTATAGTTTAATACACTTTTTTTGTGCTACTTAGAAGAGTACTGCTTAATGTAATTTCCATGTTGAAGAAGTAGTTTATTTGCTAAAATAAACTACTCATTTTAGCAAACTACTTGTTAAAATAGCAAGTGGTCGCAAAGGTGTTTTTCTATGTGGGGCTTTGGTTGTACGCAGGCTTTTAGACACGTACAGTGTAAAAGCCTGCGATGTGTTTTAAATAATCTTTTGTTTATCAATTTTACTTTTAAAATATTAAGGTAAAATTCCAATTACCCATGCCTAATTGACTCGACCTTTAAACTGACAGTGGGTCTTTGAGTCCTGCAGGATAACAATCCGAAATATGTGAGGAATTCAGCATGGAAATAGTTTATCATCGCACCAAGTTAATGTGTTCAAATTAAAAGGCAGCATCATGCTACTGCAATGACAGATTGATTTACTTTAAGGCTGCTTGCAAATCTTCATAAGGGTTGCCGAGAAATACCAATAAATGATTCTAAGAACATTTCTATAAATTGCCTGGTGGATCTACTGTCAGAATGTGAGATAAAAGGGCATTTCGCTAAAAAGATTCACAGATGAAATACTCTGTGTGAAGTGAAGGTTTTTTGCTGGCAAAACAAACATCCACAAAAATACACAGCAGAGGGAGGGAATGCAAAACATAGTCCTTTCATGCTGCGCTCCAGTTATCGTCCTCATTCTCGTGCTTTCCACTCCGTCCCACTGCCAAACTTTCTTTCCTCCCCGTTTGTCTCCATCTCGTCCTGTTCTTTCACTTGGACCTCATCCCCATTCCCACGCTACCGGCTCCACAGAGGGACAAGAGGGAGGGCTTGGTGCCAAGTGGGCAGGTTTCTCTAAGGCTGGGAAAGCAGCACAGTGTTATAAGAGCAGGGGTGAGGGAGTAAAAAGGGGACGAGGAAGGAAGGCGGGGAGACAATTAAAAAAATATAAGACTAGAGAACGAAGATGCACCATATGATTGATAAGTGACAGGGAAATATAAAAGGAGTGGAAGGGGGGCTGGGAAACAGTGCATCGTTTGATGGATTATCTGTTAAAGTGCATCGGGTTGCAGTCTTGTTCAGCACCATTCTAATTTAGGAGAGAGGCAAAGCAGAAAACAGCGTGTGTGTGTGTGTGTGTGTGTGTGTGTTGGGGGGGTGAATACAGACTCAACAATCCGACTTACTGAACAACGCTAACAGCTTTCCCTGCCTCCTACGGTGCTGGGGAGTCACATCCAAAGAGGTTATGGGATGATAAGTACCTAAGGATGTTGCTTGCTTTCAAATTTCTTCACGTATTTAATAAAGGATCATGCCTATTAATTAACACAAACATTTTAATCCATCATGTAATGGTGCCAGATTTAGCCACAAAGGCAAAACATGGAAATTAGAATAATTAGAATAGAAACGTAAAGTAAGTGTGGAAGTTAAGGACCCACTAGTTTAGTTCAGTTTAGCACAAACAAGGAGAGGAGACGCCTCCCTAGCTGTTGGGGGGAAGGGAGGCAATCTAAATTAAAACATCCAACTTGACTGATATATGTTATTGATTGAATAATATTAATAATGTTAAAATTATGGCAAATCATATATTCATTATGGGTGTTTAACAGAAACCCTTAAGGCTTAAAAATAAGATCACCTATATAAGTCTATTGGCATAGAAAAACTAAATGGGTGGCTCGTGGAAAAATTATGATATTCCAAGGGAGGGCATGACAGAAAATAATTGAGAACCACTGGGTTAAGAAGTCGAAGGCTTTGTTCTTGTAATGACTAAATTTGTGTGGAAGGTCAGATTTGAGGTGTTTGCATGTGCTGCACAGGACCGATTGTTTCCAGACACACGGGTTTTCTTAAACCTTCAATAAGATGAGAAGAGCAGCACTAAGTTGGAAAAAGAAACACAATCACTCTTGCTCCACGCTGACAGCAGAGCTGATGCTCTGTGACGGCACTGTCCAGCCAGTCTCCTTTCATTTCATGGGATCAGTGCCACAGCTGCTGCTTCTTCTCTCCATCACTTTGACCTCCTGAAACAAGCTGCAGCGGCTCATCTCTCAATTTCCTTCGTCTCTCACTCAGGAGCATCTTGTGAGGACCAAACTGCCCCCGAACCCATCTGCCGTCTTTCAAAGCGGATCGAGGGTCTTCAACATCTGACAGCTGCTGCGACTCTTCAACCCCGGCTCGCTTTTTGGTGTGAAGGAATGAGCGGTGGGAGTGTTTCCAGTCCATTCCACAACACAAGAATCTATGCAAAGGAATGTTGTTGTTGTGAACACTGTAGAGCAGCTGCTTATTATCCCAGGTAAAGAGAGAGAAACCACTCCTTTTGATACTCCTCCAGGCTCCTTGTTCCTACAAAATGAAGATGCATGTGACAGAATAGTCTAGAAACAAACTCTTTTTTTTTCTCTTTGGTTATAGATGCACAAGAAACTGGCTGCTCTGTATGTTTGTGTTTCTGCTCTTTTGTCTTTGATGCACAGTTTGACTCCGCACCAGTAGTTCAGAATATGATTTATCATAAGGTGTGTTTGCTTAAAGTGTGCTATGCTGCCCTTTGATGTCTCTAGAAATCTGCCTGAAAATAATTTATTACCTTTGCATTCAGTTCATGTTTGAAGAAATTATTGTTTAGTCAATTTTTTTTGGGTAAAGATCTTGTTAAAGAGAAACAGCAATTAAAGGATCTAAAAAGTTGAATTACAATAAAAATATTGTTAATTAGGCTTGTTTCACTTCTCAGTCGGGTTTTGTTCATCTCTATGTGACCTCATTTAATTTAGTCACTTTATTGATTTAATAGAAGGAAAGTAGGAAATACTTGTTCCAGATTAAGTTAATCTGAAAATTACCTGGACCAGGGTTAGGAATAGGCTTACAGATGCTGCAATATTTTCATTCAGTGAAGATTTTTCACCAATTTAGTTGGTAAATTTTGCAAAAATCAGATGTTTACTACATGGCACTTTGTTAGCAGAAACACACTCATCTCTTAGCAACAGATTAACAACAAATATTGTTATTGCTCAAAAAACATAAGATTTCTTCTGCTCTTTTGAAATACTACTTACATGCTACTTAACAAGAATTGTGCATTTGGGGAGTTTTGCAGAAAAGTGAAAATGTTTAGTTTTTTTGTCATTGGCGGTAAATATATTATAGACATTCAACACAAAGTGAAAATCAGATGTATATTTTGTGTCACTTTGGTACCAGAAAAACGCTCTCATCTCTTAGCAACAGATTAATAACAAATATTGTTATCGTTCAAAAAACATAAGATTTCTTCTGCTCTTTTGAATTTCTACTTATCTTATACTACTTAATACTAACAAGAATTGTGCATTTGGTTAATTTGGCAGAAAAGCTAAAAATTATATATTTTTTTTTGTCATTGGTGGTAAATACTTAGCAAAAATGCAAAGCTTAAACAATAGAAAAATATATTGGGACTGGGAGGATATTTTTAAACCAAAGAAAATAAAAAAAGAAAAAGAAAAAAAAGAAAATTTAAAAAAAAGCACAGCTACTAAATCCAAGCCCAACTAAAATAACAGATAAATTGACAAGTTTATCCGAGATGAAACAATTTTGTGAATATATCGTTTTCCCACTAATGACAGTCTCCAAACACATTTCCGTCCTGCACACAGAGATCAAACGGACTTAAATGATTCGTTAAAACATACTTTGAGTGATATTCTGATGATCTGCTGCAGAGAAAATTAACTTAAAGACTTTTACAATAGCAAGCTTAGTAATAACTCTTCACAAACAGTAAAAGAAACTCTTGTAAGAACTATAAAAACAGCATGACAGATGTGGAGGCTGTTTGTGAATGTATTGGTAGCATTCCTTCTCCTCAGCCAGCAGCTGGGTAGTCTTGTGATCACATTTAAAGATTTCACCTGAAAAACAGCCACATAAAAAAAAGCATGAGACATTAGGTATTCCACTGGTTGCCTAGGCAACTGTTACCTCAGAGCCACTTCTTTGTAAGGAGTACCGTAACAGTGATTTGATTTATGTGGTCTACACACTGCAGAGCATCTCTGACTGTATGTGAAGACACCTCGGGTCAAAATCTCATTGTAGAGCATTCGGAGCTTTAATTCTTGTTAATTTGAGCTGATTGTTAAAGTCATCATCCCACACTGGAGAAAGAACGTTTCTAAAAGTCCCACAAATTATTTTCAGAATAATCTTCTCAAAATAACTTTGATAAGGACTGCATATTAATTTGAGCCATAAGTCACCCTTCAGCAAGATGCTTACAGCTCATCACAAGACACACAAACCAAAACGCCTCACACAAATCTAGACTTCAAGAAATACTTTACTTAGTTTATTATAAGAATATTGATCATATTTTTGGTTTGCAAAGGGGAAAAAAAATACATTACAGTGTTTAGGTATCTTGCACACTAATTTCATTTGGTTAAACAGGCATTATAACCAATCAAGTCATAACAACGTTTGCTTATCCAGTCGTACAAAGCTCAGTAAAACACGCCTATTTGTATAAAATGACAATCACATAACAGTACTCACCATTAATTTCATTTACACCGAACACACACACACACACCACTGTTGGGAATTAAATATTAAAATGTTGATGTTGGAGAAGAAATAAAACACTTTAGGAACTTATAATTGACCGACTGGTTATGCACACCAGTCAGCCAGGACATGGAAAGCATTAGACTGATTATTTTAGGTCCTTATTGATGAGGTATGCCTAATTCCACATTCCTTTATCGTCACCTCTGCTTAGCAACCAAACGTAAAAAAGAAAAGATGAATTGTGACCCATAATAATTGCCACCTGTTAGTAGTTTTACTTTTGTGGCTGACTGGTGTGAGTCATACACACCATGAGGGATATGACAACAGTTGTTAAACAGAACACGTAAAATCAGGTTGCAAAACCTTATGTGTGAATTACCATTAAGTCACAACGACAATCATTCATTTAGTGTCAAAGGTCAGACATGACAGGCCTCAAAAACATCTGTTAAAATCCTTAGCAGACAGTGAATTCCTGTATTTTACTGCTGCAATATTCATAATTACTTGTGCTGGTTGGGTAACACTGAAATGTGTTAAAAAGATACTACGACTTTCTGATGATTATGATGATCGCTGGTTGCCATAGCTGCAACACCGTTGGGAAAACCTCTCGGATTGAAAGTACGTACAAACGAACACACAGACCATCATCAGAGCTCCTAAACTGCAGTGAGCCGCAGCTGAAAAAGCGCCTCAAACCCAAAGAGAGCCGACAGGAGGCCAGAGAGGACGGCAGTCTGACACCAATGACAATTCACTCATGGTTTATTTCCCTCATGACGACCCGTCCTCGGCGCGAACACTTCATCACTGAAATAATGTTAGGAGGTATGAGAGAGCGCAACAGCGAGGCTAAATTAAATTTCACAAGCAGCATGATGTGGCTTCTTTCCAAACAGAAATAAAAGGTGACAATACAAAGTATTGAAGACATTAGTTACTGTGCAGCTGAGCATCAGCACTGAGGAGCAAGCTGAGCCCTTCTGTCATTTAGTCCAGAAACTCGAGGCTTCAGCTGTTGCTGTGCCTCCTCAGGCAACGCGACTGCATTTGGACGCCAATATTCACAACAAGAGAGGCGCCTCTTTGTCATGGCTCGTGGTTCCGACTGTCCCATCCCCCGTCCCATCCAAGCACGTCTGCTTAAAAGCCAAAGTCCAGTCGTGTCTGTCCTCAGTTGTCCTTTGTCAGGTAACCCATGTGTGCGTTAGTGAGGAAGTCACAGGTGGGGATGCTACTGACTGCTTGGTGGATGTTCATGGCGGTGATCTCCCTCGGCGCCCTGAAACCCAAACGGCTTCTTGTGAGGATTTTATCTAAAACTCAAAATTATGAAAAACTGGCTGACCTATTGATGATTAATATCATCTAATTTTTAGTGTGTAGTGCCAAACGAACCCAACATTCCACAAACTAGAACGGATTATTTACTTCAACTGTACCAAAAACAAAATCTCACAAATGCAGTGTGCATAATGACTTGTTTGTCTGCACCAACTTCATAAATTAAAAACAATAAATTCCTTCTTGTGACTGAGTCATCTTGCTATATTAAAATAAGTTTATGATTGGAGCAAACTGACGACCCAGATAAGCTCTAGACGTAACAAATACAGTCAGAAGTGGAGAAAAAAGCTGACCTGTTTGGAGGAGATTTAGCGTGGGCCCCTGCCAGAGCTTCTCTCAGGATGTCGCTGGCAAACTGCTCTGTAGCCTGACACACACACACCCACACACACACACACAGAATCATAATTAGATACAAAGAATCCAACGGCCCACCAAAGTATAAAGAAAAAACTCAAAGTATATATTCAGCAGTGTGAAAAAATATTTCACTCTTGCACTTAAATGTTTCAAATCCTTTAGCTAAATCGTCTCAAAAATAAGCAGTTAATACAAAAAATAAGTTTTAAATAGTGATTTCCAACATTATACCACCGACGGTTGCGCCGGTGGTGGGAGTTCCTTTCGCACAGCGGGCCTGATTACTGCCAGAGCGGTAGAGTCGAGGAACCACTCAAATTGAACCTGTCCAACAACATGAAGTAGGCCAAAAGATCTCAAAAAACAACACATTGAGTCTAATCTAGAGAAAGGTAGAAATAGATGACAAAAAGTCATTTCCTATCTGAAGAAAGTTACTTAGTCATTCTTTAAGATATGGGGCTCACAACTGTAAAAATATGATCTCGATGATCCCACAAGACAAGACAATGGTGGACCTTTATGTAAAGTTAATGCAGTGCTGCAGAAAAGACCATCACACTGACAAACATGCTGGTGTTTCTTGAGTCGTTTTGCTTCTTCAGGACCTGAACGACTTGTCCTAATTATAAGAACCTTAAATTATGTTCATTAGCAGGAAACCACGAAGAAGAAAGCTGGCTTCATGTTGGGACCTAAAGTGATTCATGCAGCAAAACAAAATCTGCAGCTCATCACATCATATTTAGCGGTGTACCTTCATAAAGCTCTGACAGCAATCAGACTGTTTTCATTCACACACACTGTGCGGTTAGTACTGCTTAGATGATACCAGTGACTGTAGAATAACTGCTTTCCTTCAGAGCCTTACTGACCTTCAAAATCATTGCTTCGATTACTGGAGCAAACACACTCTTCTCCACTTCCAATGGTTGAAACAGTACCCCGATCTGAAGGAGACAATTAGACATTGCGAGGTTTCCCAAACAGTAAACACAACTGGTGAGCTTCGTAAACTTCGAGTGCCGCTCCAAACCTGCTGGGCCGTTTCGCTGACGAACTGGGAGGATATGCAGGGGCCAAGGAAAAACTTCGGCTCCACATCAGTTTCCTGCTCCTCCTCTTTGACCTTCAGCTTCTGGCAGGGAGGAGTCACCGTGACAATGTCGACTATTTCATCATCTTCCTCTTCGGGTTCGGTCTTCAGCAAGGCTTGCATCTGCTCTAGCCGCAGCAGCAGCTCGTCATAAGTGCTGAGGGTCGAAGGGCACTCTGGAAACATATGAACGTTTAGGAAATGGGTTGTTTCTTCGATAAGTTCAGCACTGAGATAATTGAAATATCACACTCATTCACAGCACAAAGTGAGACAAAAATAACAAGAGGCTGATTATCATCATGCTGTCTGCCTCGGCATGTGACTCACTGAGCTAAGCAGCTTCGTCTCTCACCCTTTAGAGACAAAAGACGGAATAAGTGAGATCTCCTCATCAACAGAATTACAGATAAACAAAAAAGAAGAGCACTCACACCGACCACCTTCACACACAACAAACCAGCAAACATATCACTGTATGAAGTGCTAACTGCAGAAGAAATACACCCACATAGTCAACACTCCGCAGGAAACAGTCACCCATTGAAAGCAGTGGAATGAAATCACTAAACCAGAACCAGAAGACCGTTTTTTTTAAAAGATGTCCAGCAAAATGTCCACAAGCAGAGGCAGAAACCTACCAGGTTCGTTATCGATTTGCGTGAGAATGTCCTCGATGGACTCGTCGTCATTCCTGTGTTGGGGTTCTGGGTCAGGTGGAGTGTAACCCCTCTGCCGGCACCACTGTACAACCTCTTTGGTCTTTGGCGGTGTGAGGGCCTGTAGGCGGGGCGAGTGGTCCAGCACGTCCTGGACAACCCGCTTCACTGCAACGGCTCGCTGAAGCTGCAGAGACGCATACAAATTATATTCACTACAAATAAACTGTGTTGAAAAGACCGACTTCTGGCTTTGATCTTTTACTTATGAAGCTGTTAGCAAACCAAGCCATCTTGGTCCACAGACTGCTGTCGTTTCTGGGATGTTAACCCTATCAATCAATCAATCAAATTTTATTTGTATAGCACATTTCAGCAGCAAGGCATTTCAAAGTGCTTTACATCAAATCAAACACAAAATACAATGCAACATAGAATCAACAATAAAAACACATCAATAAATTTGCAATTGATTACGTTTCGAATACAACTCTAAACAAGTGGGTTTTTAGTTGAGATTTAAAGGAAGTCAGTGTTTCAGCTGTTTTACAGTTTTCTGGAAGTTTGTTCCAGATTTGTGGTGCATAGATGCTAAATGCCGCTTCTCCTCGTTTGGTTCTGGTTCTGGGGATGCAGAGCAGACCAGAACCAGAAGACCTGAGAGTTCTGGAAGGTTGATACAACAGCAGCAGATCTTTAATGTATTGTGGTGCTAAACCATTCAGTGATTTATAAACTAACAACAGTATTTTAAAGTCTATTCTTTGAGCTACAGGGAGCCAGTGGAGAGACTTTAAAACTGGTGTTATGTGCTCTATCTTCCTGGTTTTAGTCAGAACACGAGCAGCAGCATTCTGGATCAGCTGCAGCTGTTTGATTGATTTGTTGGACAGACCTGTGAAGACGCCGTTACAATAATCAATACGACTGAAGATAAACGCATGGATGAGTTTCTCTAGATCTGGCTGAGACATTAGTCCTTTAATCCTGGAAATGTTCTTCAGGTGATAGAAGGCCGTCTTTGTGACTGTCTTTACGTGGCTCTGAAGGTTCAGGTCAGAGTCCATCACTACTCCCAGGTTTCTGGCCTGATCGCTGGTTTGTAGTTGTAATAACTGAAGCTGTCCACTGACTCTAGATCGTTCATCTTTAGGTCCAAAAATAACTTCAGTTTTGTTTTTGTTCAGCTGGAGAAAGTTTTGGCACATCCACACATTTATCTGTTCTAAGCATCTGTTCAGTGATTGGATGGGTTCTGAGTCTCTGGTGACATCGTAGTGTAGAGCTGTGTGTCATCTGGATAGTTATGGTAGCTAATGTTATTTCCTGTTATAACCTGAGCCAGTGGGAGCATATAAATATTGAATAAGAGGGTCCTAGGATTGAACCTTGGGGTACACCACATGTGACCTTTGACCTCTTTGATGAGAAGTTTCCAATTGAAACAAAGAAATCCCTGTTCTTTATGTACGATTCAAACCAGTTAAGCACTGGACCGGAGAGTCCGACCCAACTCTCCAGTCGATTCAGTAATATGTCATGGTCAACAGTGTCAAAAGCTGCACTGAGGTCCAACAGAACCAGCACTGTGGTTCTCCCACAGTCCGTATTTATATGGATGTCATTGAACACTTTTACGAGGGCAGTTTCTGTGCTGTGGTGAGACCGGAAACCAGATTGGAAGGAGTCAAAGCAGTTGGTTATCGTTAGGAAGCTATTTAACTGTTTACACACAACTTTTTCAATAACTTTGCTGATGAATGGGAGGTTGGAGATCGGCCTGTAATTCTGCAGTAGTGATTTGTCTAGATTGTTCTTTTTTATCAGTGGTTTGATTACTGCCGTTTTCAAAGCCTGGGGGAAAACGCCTGATGAGAGCGATGAGTTTACTATTTGGATCAGATCAGTAGCAACAACAGGCAGAACTTTCTTAAAGAAATGTGTGGGTAGAACATCCAGACAGCAAGAACTGGAGCTGAGTTGACTTATAATTTCCTCTAGGGTTTTATAATTAAGTAGTTGAAATTGGGTCATTTTTTCTGTATTTGTTTTGTTTGGGTTCAGTGTTGGTTCTGACTTTATAGTGGATGTGCAGATTAATCCTCTGATTTTTTGAATTTTCTCTGAAAAGAAACTGGAAAACTGGTTGCAGGCAGCAATAGACTGAAATTCAGGTGGTAACGTGATAGGAGGATTTGTGAGCCTGTCAACTGTTGCAAATAAAGCTCGAGCATTGTTAATGTTTTTGTTTATGACATCTGCAAAGAAGGCCTGTCTTGCATGTTTGAGTGTTAAATGATAGTAACGTAGTTTTTCTTTATAGATGTCATAATGAACGTGAAGTTGAGTTTTACGCCATTTTCGTTCTGCCCTACGGCAGAGTTGTCTTGCAGATCGAACTGTTTGTGCATTTCTCCATGGAGATTTCTTCTTACCAGACACAACCTTCATTTTAATTGGGGCAATGGAATCAATGATATCTGAAACTTTAGACTGAAAATCATTTACCAACTTATCTACGTCATTACAGCTTAAGGGTGAGGAAGAAGAGTAGATTTGATTAAATGTTTCTGCTGTGCTTTCAGTGAGAGAACGTTTTGTGATGGTTGCTGTTTGTCCAAGTGGATTAAAGGATAAAGAACTTTCAAAGATAACAGCGAAGTGATCCGACAGGGCGACATCAGTTACAGAAACATTGGAAATATTCACACCCTTACTGATAACCAGGTCCAGTGTGTGTCCTTGAGTGTGTGTTGCTTGTTTGACATGTTGTGTTAGACCAAAAGTCTCTAAGATATTAGAGAGCTTTTTAGCCCCTCTGTCTTGGGGGTTGTCAACCCTACTTGTGCTTCTCAATCAAATTGTTCTCCCCAAAAATCTGTTGGTGTCATTTGCTCTTCAAACGCTTGGTTTAAAATTGTAACAAGTGAAACACGTCCGATCACAAGGTCCATCAGAAAACTCCAAGAACTCTATAAAAACTTCAAAAATCAGGGTAGCGTCAGAACTCCTTTCATTAAGTGTAATACTGCAGTCATCCCACTACTTCCCTTCCAATATCGATGCTATGATTCTTCTGCTCACTTTCAAATCTCTCTTCTACTTTGAATCTCCTTGATCTTCTGTGCACCATCGCTCATTTTGTTCTCTCACCGCTTCATCTGCTGACCTGCTTACTAAGAGCTGTGGAGTATTAGTTGAGTCAGTCATTTTGAAAACACCTTTTTTTTTTAAGTTGCTTGTAATGCTTAATGCATTATAAACTTTACGTTGTGTTGCCTGTTAAATGTTTGGTGCTTTTATTAGCAGTTTTCTGCCATGCCTTTAATTGTAATTGTGTGTTCATCATGAGTATAAAATGTATTATTATAAAAGATAAACCCAAAATCATAAAAGAGCAAGTAGAGTCTGTTAACACGGTTTCATCAACTTTAAGCTCCCTAAATCAGGAACGAGTTTTGAATTATCCATTTCCGGGTTTGCCCCATAGATGCAAAAGTAGAGCGTGTTGCAGAGACAAGATAGTCTGTGTAAGTTTTTGATGAAGCCGCTACAAAGGGACAAGATGACCAGGCAAAGAAGCACAACTGACCTGACAGACACAAACACGAGGCAAGCAGAGAGCTCACCCAGACATGAAGCAGCCTGGAGACAGATTATACAGACAATGCTGCAGACACGGCTCATTTTAACTTAAAAACTGGAACATTTTTAAGTTACAGCAGCGACTTTGTGTCTCTCTAAGTGAGCTCAACCTGAATGTTTTATGAGTAAAAGCCTGATCACGTAAAAGAAATAAAAATAAATTAAGACAATTAAAGTGGTCGAATGCATTCTTAGTGTTTACAAGAAAACTGACTGTGAAATGACTTCATAATTAGTTAAAGGCATGAATAAATCTGAATATTATTTACCTCTGATGCTCTGCGCTTGCCAATATTCCAGGAGTAATACTGTTCTACTGAAGAGGCACAAAATGGATGGGAGTCTTCGGCTAAACGGAGAAACATAATTTCAATTTGTGTTTAGTAAAAGCACAAGTGAAAAACAATTTCAAACCTTTCAGGTAGTTTTTATATAAACGGTGTCATATAAATGTCACATGAAAGCTCAGACTACTTACTTTTATCTGGTACAATTAGAGGGAACTTCTTCACTACAGCAGTCAGCAGCTGCATCATTGTTTCTATGTGCTCGGTGCTGAGGGGAAAAAGCCGTTGCTCTGGTTACTTAATGCATTCAGTCTTGATTATTTTAATAAATGTATGACTTCTGGCCGTGGCTCCAAAACTCCTTTTTGCTGTGGTTGAAGTGGCTCACCTAACTTTTTCACTTCGGTGCAACTTTTAGTGCATCCACATTTTACAGCTCCTTTATCACCAGCTTATGCTTCTATATCTTTAAGAGTCAGTTATGCAACTTCCAGTGCAGATTCAGCTTAACATTTTGGACACATTTGTCACAGTAAACAACTATTTTTTTTTAAATCTGTTGAGAACTTCCAAAAAGTACTCAAGTTAATGTGCAGAGAATGATATTATAGAAGTAGTATTACTAGTTATCATTCAATTTATTTTTTTCTCTTTAGTAATTTCTACACAACTCTCTCACCATCAGAGAATGCATTTTCTTTTCTTAAGTTATTATGATAATTTGAAACAGATATCTATAGAAGATGAGATATTGTGTCTCAATAGAAAATTATCAGAGAAGCCACTGCTCAAGACAGACAGAAATCAAATCTTCCTTTATAACCAATGAACAAATCAGTGTTAACGATGCGTCAAGCACATTTTGAGTTGTGCATTTTTTCCCGAGCTATGATTTGCAAAATTTACATATTTGAATTTACTAAATGAATGTCTGTTTGTCAAGACTTCATTGCAGCCTGCAGCACAAACATAGAACCCCTCCTGCTCCAAGACTGTTGTGTTTCTACGAGTAGAGAAGGTCTTGCAAATTATTATAATTAGCTGGCTTAAATTTCACAGTTCATGTTTTGGCCTCTTATTGCGAAGATTTGATTTTTCATCTGCTCTTTAAAAAAAAAAAAAAAAAAAAAAAAAAAAGACCAAATGAATGTCTGGGAACTTTAGGCAAAAAGCCACGCCATAATGGGCAGAGAATAAGCAGATCCTCGACCAAAATGGACAAATAAATCTGACAGACGAACCAGGCAGTTCTGAAGCCTGCATACATCCAGCTGGATGGTAACTGACCCTGAATTAGCTGCAGGCAGAGTGAGTAGAAGAGGCTGAGGAATGAAGGCATCCTAAAGCCCTGCTTCTAGTGTCAGTGCTCAGCAAAGAAAAATGTGTTTATTTATTTATTTTTTTGAAATGGAGCTGTTCCAGTGAATCTGTTTGTCCTTACTTGATCAGATCGTGTGCAGAGGTGTCTGCGCCTTGCTCCTGCTTAACAGCAGTAGCTGCACAAGGGACATGGGCTGAGGGTGGAGCCGGCGTAGAGACCGGCGTCGACGGACTGGCTGTGATGGCGGGACCAGCACTTGGTTCCGTTTTCACTGGGGCAACAAAGAGCGAGAACAGTGAGACACAGGAGTCAAAGGTCACACATTCTATGAAGTTAAAAGTAGCTAAAAAAAAATTTTTTTTCAAATTGTTAAATACAATTTCTGCTCATAAATAATCAAGAAGAACATTTAGCTTTCTCAAAATAAACTCGGGGTTGAAGGAAGGCTGAATGTCCAGCTTTATTTTATATTTGTCAGAGCTGTTTGCTGCTGTGCATTAAAGGTTTTGTAGATTGTTAAAGTATAATTACGCCTCCACTCCTAAGCCAGTGCAATAACAGATGAATGCCATCAAAATAATTGTATGAAATTTTTTTAAAAAGTCACTGATGCAATGACTGAATAAACATACAAATTATAAATCACACCAAACTAAAGATAAATTGGGATCCTATGTGGGAAATCTGGAATTATTTCAGACTTCCTGGGGCCTAAAACTGAAAATTAACTTGATGAGATTTTAAGATTCTGTAGAAACAATGTTTTGTTTATCATTATTTTTATCATCCTGATTAATGATACATAAAATGGAGATGGGTACAAAGTGATGAATCTGAGACAGGATTGTGGGTGGACTGAGGATGGACCCGTCTCACCTTGTGCCAGAGGCGGGACAAGGGAGGAGGGGATCTGGCTGGCGGCGTTTGGGGCGGCTCCGGCTCCGGCTCCGGCTCCGGCTCCAGCTCCGGCTCCAGCAGCCCCATGGGGCGTCAACGAAGAGGAAGAGGAGGAGGGAGTGTTGGAGACTGGGCCTTTAGACACCACTACGCACAAAGAAGACACACTTTGTATTACTGGCTCATTGGGTAACTATAGTATGCATAAAACTTTGATGAAAAATGATCATATAGATCTTGCAATGAAAAAAAATCTAATATAAAACTGAGTTTCTGATTTAAATAAAACTATATATTAAAAACTGCTCAGCTTGTTCACTTGTAAGAGATATAATCCAAAAAAAACAATCAGAATTTTATATGTTTCTCCTTCAAAATCTTTTTTTTTTTTTTTTTTCACCTTACCTTTACCAACAGGCATGAATATGGTCTGCAGCCCAGGAGACCCAGAACCAACTCCCAGCTGCTTGAGCTGGTTAGCAGGGATTGTTAAGACTGTCTGCTGGGAGCTGGAGCCTCCAGAGTGAATCTTCAGCATACCTGCCAAAAAGAATTTGTTTTATATGCAAAGTCAGTTTTACAGCTCTGGCCATCTGCAGACCAACACATCAATGTGTTTTTCTAACAACCTGACAGTGCAGCACTTGTCTTTCCACCTCCAGTTGCCACCCCGCTGACTAATGACGATGCAGAAACTAATGGCGTGCCGCTGCTTTTGGGCACACCCACCACGGCGCCCACTCCTGCTCCTTTGGACATGCTGATGACGGGCACATTTGTGACCCCTTTAGCAAGCGTCACGACCGCCCCGCTGGAACTCGAGGCGCTCTTCGTCACAGTGGCAGCTCCTTTGACCAAAGAGGCAACCGCTGCCTTGGACAGGCCGCCGCCCCCGGCTGCGCTAGAGCTCTTGGCTGCACTGATGACCGCTGCTTGGTTGGCTGACACCAAAAGTGAGTGAGGCTGAGAGGCAGGTTTCCCGCCATCAGCAGTCTGCGTGGAAACACACAAATCGTCAGCTGCTGACCAAAAACTAATTTTAGATAATTAAAGCTTTCTTTTTCTTTTTTTTTTTACTAAATGTGCAAGTAATTTTCTTCTCTCTTTCATTGATAAAGCTGAATCGGTCAGGATAGTTAATGGACTTCCTTCATACATGAGCAACTGTGTAATTCAAGGTATACATCATACATCAACTGAACAAGAACTAAAATTTGTATACCTCAGAACAAAAAGCAAAATATCAAAAGGGAGGATGTACAATAAATCTCAATTTGAACACCAAATGCAGTGCAAAAACAAAACAACACAGCTACCATACCTACCTTGTAAAGGCTGAATATAAATCATCATAAATGGAAAAAAAGATGGCTGTCTCCACAGAGAACATACAATGAAGTGGCGCTAAACTGAACGGAGGAAGTTACAATTATTCAGACTCAACCATGTGAGATTTCACAGCAACATACTGTCACCAAGATGGCAGCTTGTGTATGGAAAAGATGTGCAAGCATAAACTTGTTCTGCTGTATGTTCAGTGATAAACAGTGTAGATCTGTCTACATTATCCTTTATGCAAAGCTACAACATTTAGGCTAAAATCTAATTAGACCAGTTATTCACCATGTAAGCCTATAAAGCAGCATTAAGATATTTTGCCAAAATAGTTAAAAAAACAGTCACTGCAACCTTTTCAGTATGTTTAGTATTTCCACCCCTGCAGATGCTCTGCTGTGTCTGTATGTGTCAGGCAGGTAGAAGGCACCAAGAGTCTCGTTTTGGGTATATTTTCTGTAACAATCTGCTGGAGTGAGTCATCTGCAATGGGGGCGCGGGCTGGAATTTTGATGGAATCAGGTAAGGAGGAATATAAACACAACAGTGTGACGGACAGTCTCTGTGGCTAGACATTTTTATTTTACTCAACTGATGATTACGCTGATTATTGACTTCTCAAAGAAGAAGAAGAAAAAAAAGAGACATTTGGTCTCACAAAGAGGGTTATGCTACGTTTGAATTATTTGTGTGTGTTTTTTTATGGCTGAGCATTATGTTGCCATCACAACTGTGTGCAATATGCACATCAGAAAGGACTGTTTGGAGTGCAATTACTGTTGGCTAATATATTTCAAGTGTTATGAACTTGAGTTTTACACGCTAATGCAATATTTAGCCAGTTGGACAGTTTCACAGCAGCAGTTTGACACAATGAACAGAAATAACATTGCGCAAAATGCTAAAGGTCACAGAGTACTGGAGGCACAGAAGAGAAGGTGAGGAAAGGAACAAAAAGGCATATGTAGCAATTGATATTGACATTGTAATATTAAACAAGGTTATTCTGATATTGTGCAAACCAAATTTTCATTATTTGAGTTAATGAGGTCTAGCGCCAATCCAAACCACGAGCAAGGTTAAATCCTCTTCAGTTTCCTCTTCAATCATGTCTGCTCTTTTCTGATAAACACATCATGTGTTTGCAACAAGTAATCATTCTGTTTCTCCTATATTTCTTTTGAACTGATCAAAAAAACATTAGTTGCATTTCTACCATGCATGTCGTCACCTATTTTAAAGATAAAACTGCTTTGTAAGCATGTTTTTTGTACATGCTTACAAAAAACATGTCACACTGAATTTCCACTAATTAAATTCCTCCTTAAATCTGGTTAAACTAGCAAAAATAAATAGGAGATGAGAAATATCTAAAGTCAACTTTAAACTTTTAAGTTCCTGCAGTTTGGTTTAAAAATGGCTTAAAAACACCGCAGTGATGCTCCCAAATGAGTGTAAAACATGCCTGTTGTTGACTTGCTGCTGCCCCTGCTGCACTAACAGGAGTGGAGGAAGCAGCTGTGATGACTCCCCCCGTCATCCTCAGTGTGGTGGTACCAGGCTTGGACATGTGACCCGCTCCTGCTGCTGTTACAGTCTTCACAGAGCCGTCGGACAGCTTAAGCTGTGCTCCCTGTGAGCTGCCAACAACCTGTCGGTCATGGCAAAAAAAAAATATCAGACACGTTTATTATTACAATCGATATTAAGCTGCAAAAAAAGGAGGTGAGGCGTCATCAACAACGTAATGTTGTTTGGTGCTAGTAAACACCAAACAACAACAAACAAGACAAATCAGAATCACACACTACTAGTTCAAGTACTGCCCAGACCTCTAGGCAGGTTTTCTCCCCAACCTGAGCCAAGATGGCCGCCTTCTGTCCAGCCGTCACCCGGATAGCCTGCTGGGTGGAAGTGGCTGCAGATGATCCTGAATGACCTGCTGAACTGGAACTGCCCTGCTTCCCTGATCCCTGTGATGGCTGACCAACCAGGAATGTACCCTAACAACAACAAAGTGATGTAACAGAGAGCCAGTCACACTGTGCAAATGAGTATTTGGTAAGTTGTAGTTTAGAGGATTAATTTTAGCGTTTAACAGCTGAAGTTCTCTGCGTCAATGCAATAAAGGTTAGACATAAACTTCAGCTCATACAGCCTTTAAAATATGAAAAAAATGACATGTTGTCAAAACATCTATTAAACCGTTACAATAAAACAGGGTTTCATTATATGAACTACTAAAATTTTATGCATGGTATTAGCATAATACAAAAATCCATTGACCTTAGCATCAAACCACAATTTAAGTCTTTACTAAAGTACGCACTAGGTCTTTAATTATTCACACTTCTGTGAATAAGTTTAAGTTATGATTTTATGTAAAAAGCGCATGTCTGTGAAGTCCTCAGTGAAATCTCAGCAGATGGTCATTATATAACCAGATACAGCTTCTAATTAAGTGCAAGGTTTGTCCTGAATATTAAAATCAGAGAGAAACTAAGACTACTAAACTAAGAAATGAAATCCCTGTTTTGCAACTGTAGTGCAATGAAGTAGATAACAAAATATTACTGTAACTTTCTCCAGTTTCATACAAATGAAAATGATCTAGTACGCAAAACAGGTAATGATGAAGAACCATCTGTTTAGTAGATCCACTTAAATCACAGATGCATGAGGAAGATGTTCTCTTCAGAATAATCAAACAGGAAACCTCAATGCTGTTTGGTTCTCACAGCAAAATAAAAGAACCACAATGCTGACCCTGTTTGACATTCACCAGAAAAACACAAACATAGACTAGAGGTAAAGAGTTTCCATCGATTGCTTCGCAGAGAAAAAAATGAACTGTTTACCCACCTGTGGGGTTTGTTTCAAAATGTAAGATGTGTAGGAGAGGTTTGAAGGCAGACTGCCTGAAGATGAGGAGGATGAGGAGTTCTGAGAGCTGCTTGTACCTGCTGACGGGCCGCTCTGGGACTGGTGACCTACATAGCAGAGAGGCACATTCACATCAACCTTGAATCAGATAAACAGTCTTTTTCTTACACATGTGCAGTATTAAATATAGTGCTTTATTAAGATGAGAAGAAATGCGGAGGACAGGTAGCAATAAATTACTCGAGCTTCCTTTCAACGATACTCATTAAGACACAACTCAGGTTTGCCTTGCAGTTTTTGAAAGCAAAGGATGAACTTTTAACACACTTTGTTTTGAGGATATCTTCACTTTAAGGATACAAACCAGTGACGTAACTCGTCTTACTTGCACCAGAGGCTCTGAGGATGGCTCCTTGTGGAATGAGAAGCAGCTTCCCCTTCCCTGACGGATTCTTACTGTTGGTGGTTAGGTAGAGTTTGGTACCTGGAGGCAAATTAGCCAGGTTGGCTAAATTGTTTGCTGGCAGCTGAAGAGTGGCCATTACTACAAAAATATACAGAAAGAAGACATTTCTTACTTTTCCAGGTCATACATTGTGTTTATTAAAATATCGTTACAATATCTTCCTATATAAAGGGGCAATTTTACACATTATTGTAATGGACAATAGCGTCATTGTGCAAAGTTATTTGGCAGTGATTTTAATTAGAAATGCAGAGAAATCCGTGGAAGACTGGAATCAGTAGATTTTCAGCTTGATTGGCCCTAATCAGTGACAGGTTGATCAAAACACTCAAAAATCCTGTCCTTTCCCAGCCAGTAAACACACCATACATACATTCTTTGATTTGGAAATGGTGAAGGAGACTCAAAGTTATCTGTCTCAATCAGGCCTTTAAGAAGTCTGATTCCATTTACTAATGCTAATCAAGCTAATCTCTACAATAAAAGTCTAATAAAAAACTGAAAATATCGACTTTGTAAAAGTTTTTTTCTTCGCTTTAAGATGGCAGCGATGATTAGATATTCAAAATTATGCCTGTAAAAACATGGAGCTTGTATATTTGTGAACTCTGACCTCCACTTTTGCCGCCTGAACCACCGGCAGCCTTGGCGCCACCTTGCTGGGCGGTGATGCTCCCAGTGCCACTGACAATGGCTTTAGCAACGCCCTGAGCCAAAACCTGCTTCCCGGCCATCACCTTGGAGACAGAAGGGCTGCCCTTTGCAACCAGAATCTGTCCGCTGCTGATGGCGACCTGTTTCACCGAAGACTGAAGCGTTGAGCTCACGGGAATACCCAACATCTTTAACAACAAGAAGTATCAGATTAGCTTTATGAATCGTTCACTGGTAAATTAACAAGTGGATCATTATTCCCATGAATTATTGGTGAGACTCAGAGTTGAAGTAATTGTGACCTTGCTAGTTGTGGACCCGGTGGCCTCTCCGGTCCGTTTCTGACTCGACATTGAGATCATGTGACCTCCTTTCACTGCGACAAACTGGTGGGCTGCAGCAGCAGCAGGTTGCTGCTGGCTGGTTACTGTGGAAACCATCTGCTGTTGCTGTGTTGAAACTTCCCCGGGCTCCTGCTTGATTATAACCTGCAAGGAGACACATTGAGAGAGAATGTAAGAGGACATGCCTCCCATAAACCACAGGAGGCAAAGATATTAAAGCCATCAGGAAATCCACTGTAAACAATATCTGGAGCTGGAGAAATATCATATAAATGATAAATATGATGCCTTCTGACTGGGAACGATGATGCTCTTGTGGCTTTAGTAGACTGCTGAGAATTAGGAAGCGCTTTTATGCCTAAAGTAATGTTTTTGTGAGGGGGCCTCATCATTTATTCATAACATGGATGATTTTACAATTTCCATATGTTGCCATTAGCTGTTGTGTTTAATAAACAGCAGATGCTGGAACTTTGAAATGAGAGAAAACATATTAAGACCAATAAAAATAACTTCTATGAAGGAAGGTCGGGATAATGAGAATGTGAGTAGCGAGGTATTTTCATAGCATCCAATAGAGATGTTTCTTGTACCACTGAAATGTGCAGCCCCTCCCCCATCCCCAGAAATATGTCCTATTTAAATACGTGCCAAGATGCTCGCATCTGCTGAACACCCTGGGCTTCTATTAATACCACACTCCTTTGTTAACAACACCGATGATAAAAAGTGACAAACTGTGTGGCGTTTTAGCTCAAAACGATTTATGGACACTAACTCACCTTGACCCCCGATGAGAGGAAAGTGCCGGTGTGAACTTTAGGTCCTGGAGAGCGGGCGCCTTGAGCCTGTTTGACCGAGGGGCTTCCTGTGTAGAAACGCAAATATAAAACGCACTGGGATGAGAGATTGCTCAACAGGATTCCAATCCATTTACCAAATCTGCCTGAGCTGTGCACTTATAAATTAAGTGTAGAAGCGGCTGACTGCATGTGTGTGGGTGGGAGTGTGTGTGTGTGTGTGTGTGTGTGTGTGTGGAAAAACAATGAAGGTGAAAGAACTCTACGTTGTGATGTAAGCTGAGGATGTTTGATGAGTCAGCGGTTTCAGTTGCCGTGACCATGTAGACCCTCTGGGTGCTTAGCGAGTACGCACTCATTTCCCCTGGTACCGAGATTTGATCCTTCAGTCAAGAGCAATCAACATTGATGTGGAAAACCTGATGTGAGCACCATGCGTCATCCAGTCTAATCAAGCCATGAAACACATCAGTCACTATGGTAACCACGTATCCACAAATTATCCTGCTGGATCAGTGCATGTAATAATAGGGCTATAAAAGCATAGAGAAAGGGAAATAAAGTATTGTTCATTTCCTGCTTCCAACTGCAGTTGTTGTTGCATTTTCTACATCCATGTGGGTGGTTAAAAAGCTTCTTCTTAACTTCATTCCAGGTTTGCTTCTGATTCTGAACAGCAAACAGTGAAGCTGGAGCTGTACCTGCAGAGGCAGCAGACGAGGACGCCATGCCGATCACCTGGCCGGGCTTATCGACGATAATGTACGGGTTGTTGAGGACAGAGGAGGCGCTCTGCTTGCTGTGGACAGGGGTGGAGGTTGTGGGTGTCCGGGGCAACGGCGAATGGCTGGGAGTAGAGATGGGTGAACCTGAAGGTGTTGAAGAAAACCAGCTCAGGGGAAGGCAGAGATAAAAGAAAGCAGAAAGAATATGATCCTATATCATTTTCATGTGCTTCCTTTTTGTAATATTTTAGTAAACCCAGAAAGAAAGAAAGAAAAAAGTTTCTCTGTTTGGAAGATTTGGGCTGTATTTGTGGTCGAACGTGAAGTCTTTGAAATTTCAGCTCACGGTAATTAACCCTTGACACCAAGTCCGTTGTTGTCAAAGAGTATACAATGAAAAGTTTTTAATGCAATTTATTGTTCTTAAAGGGAAGTCAAAATCATCCAAGATCAGCGTCAGCATAAAACTTCTCAAAATTGGAAACTGGCCACAGAAATCTCACAGAAAACTGCTTTTTTCTGTTACAAATAGATCACAAACTTTAATTTGAACCATTTCTAACACAATGTAAAAGAAAAGCCTTATCTGTCTTTTTCTCAGTGAACAGTCCTCTACAATAGTTCAATTAAATAACAGAAAAAGACAATAATACTGATATTAAGACGCCTATGGTTCACTGAAGAGAGGTGTTGTGTACTTCAGTGTGTTACAATGACATTTCACAAAATGCCTCAGTAAGGCAGGAAGCTGTTTTGAAAGAATTTGATTCATCATCCTAACTGAGAGGAAGCACTTACCTGAGACTATTTTGCAGCTCATGGTGATTGGTTGGAACGATTTCCCTGGAGACTCTGCAGGACTGGGCGCCTGTCCCTGGGGAACTATTTTACAGCTTGCTGTGATTGGCTGGAAGGCAGAGTTACCAGGGGAACCGAGAGTGACCCTGTCACCAGGTCTGGGTCTTGTTGGAGTGCGTTCACCAGCAGCAAGGCCTGGATTATGTCCACTTGCAGACTTCGCTATCTCCGCTTTTAATAAACCTGCAGACAGAAGAATCCCTTGATGCATGACTAGTTGTCAAAGAAACAACATGGACAAAATGGACGAAACTCTCTGCAATGATTTCATCCAAACTGTGACTAAAGATGCAACGTAAATTAAAGATTATACCAACAAAATTATCTCTAAAACAATATATAAATCAGCGAGTAGTGAAACCAATTATTCTGCATTTCTGCTAAAATTCCTGTTTTGTAGCTGGTAGTTCTCTTGGTAGTACCTTTTTCTGCACCAAAATCATGAGAGACAGGAGAGCTGGGGTGTCCATACGTCTGTGTCAGAGAGGCTGTCGACATGGGGCTGGCTGCTTTTAGAGACGCTTTGTTGGACGATGAGGAGCGCTTAGGGATATAGTCTTCCCCAAGAGAATCTCTATGAAGTTCCACGTCAACCACCTGAAACAAATAGAGATGTTTTTTAGAAGTGGACAACATGGTGATGCAGAACCTACAGAATTTAGATTTTGATTGAAAAAATCTACAGCATTTGCATTTGAGCAAAACATTTGTTTTTTTGTTTTTGTTTTTCATGGAACCTGACATTTGTTTTTGTGGTTCTTTACATGTTTACAAAACACATTATAAAATAAAGAATAAAAAAAAAAAAAAAGAAAAATTGACAAATACACTAGCTGACAGGTAAAGCATGATTACATCTGAATCTGCAAAATGAAGCATAACAAAAGCAATCAACTCGTCAATATGTCTTAAACCAAACTAAAAAATGAGGGGGATTTGGCTGAAGAAACATAAAATGATGCATCGGTGGATATTCTAGAGTCTAGACAATACTGTGATTCCTCAAACTTTCCAAATCATCAACAGGTTTAAAATCGAATATGGTTAAATTTCCTGCCTCTCCTTGTTGTCACAGCAAGGAAAATAGAAAAAAGGAACCAATGTGCACATCTATAACTTACAGTTTCTGCTCCCAGTGTCTGCAGGCCTGTGTATGTTCTGTCCAGCTGCAGAAACACAAGAGAAGTTAAACAATTAAACAGGAAATCTGTAACTATGACACTCAGATAAACACAATAAATACAATTAATGTCAGTAAACGGTACAAAAACTGGTTCATGTAGAATAGAAAGGATGTGAGCAAATATGATTTTATACTTTTATTTGTGTCTTTTTCTGAATACCATATAATTAAGTGGTATTAACTGAAGTGAAATCAAGTAAATGAGGGCTTCAAATCGCCTAATGAGAAAACTACATAAATGTTAAAAAAAGGGCATTAAAGAATACTGAAATGCTGTCAGAAGAAATAAGCAACCTTAATGGAGATTTGGTCCAAGGTCTGACCTTTAACTGGTGGATGATGTCAATGCGTTTGTTGCGAGAGTCTTTGAAGTGGATCTGGATCCTCACAGGAAACTCCCCCCAGCCGCGTCGCGTTAAATGAAAGGGAGGCTCGCTGAGAACAGGCACATCGAAAAGCCCCAATTAAACGTCACCCGAATACAAATCAAAACATTCTCACAGTTTTCTGACTCCGCTCCGGTTATTAATCTCTTTAACGATCAATGACATGAAGATCTTAAAACTCTTCTTCTTTGAGGTGTGAAAACAAAAAGGCATGCAAATGTTAGTTTATTTTAGATTTCTGCTCAAGTATAGCCTAATAGTTTAAACTTTACTTTTATGCTTCAACCTTAACAAGACTGAGGCTGTTTGAGAGTCAGCAGAGGGCATCGCGCATGCTTAGAGTTCACGGAGCATGAACACTCGAGTCAGTCAGGGGGAGCTTTGAAGCTGCTGCCGCTGCAGCACCAGAAGAGCTTTGTCAGCTCAAACAGCCTGGAGGCCACAGCTTAGTAGGAGGAGTGATGAATGATGATAGTTTCTGTGGAAGATCACTATTTATGATCTTTAATCCAAGCTGCAAAAGCCAGAAAACTGCATTATTTCCAAGATATATCCAAATTTAACTGTGAAGGACTTGGATGGACTCTACATGTTAAATACGCTGCTTCTCAATTTTATGGTGACCAAAGACTAGTTATCATCTCAAAACACAAACAGTATTTTACAGAGTCAAGAGTACATAAGGTGCTGCTTTATTATAGATGCACAAGAGGGCACTATTTGTTATAGTATTTTCTTAAGATTTCTGTTTACTGCAGAGTCACCAAACTGTTGTCCCACTAAGAGGTTGACCTAAAAACTCTGAATCACGTGTCGACTAATGAATACTGTCTCTTATTACGCAAGTGTTTTCCAGAATTGTTTTCCTGCTGACAAAGAGGTGGAGCAAACCCCCTTTTCTTTTTCTTCAGCGCAACAACAAAAAACTTTCAAATCAAACATCGTGTCCATGGGCAACATGGCGGTGTGAAGGGGAGAACACTTCCTGAAACAAGTTTGTCCCCGTCTGTCTGGCTTCTATTGACGCCTCAGGTAACCACATGAAACAGCAATCAAGAGCTGCTTTCTGTGAGAAGAGGAGGAGCTCTGCCCGTGTCTCTCATAACGTGTTCAGAACTGAGGAGTGTTTACATGCACTGTTGATTTCTAAATACTGAGAAAGATTCACACAGGAACAAACCTGACTTCCACCAGATCGTTGGGTTTGTAGCTGGGATGCAGAAAGAACCAGACTTTCTTCACAAAGTGGTCGATGCTCGGCTCTCTCCTCGAGCCTCTGACGTACACCATCCACTTATGGGTCGACTGATCGTTCTCTTCCCGCTTATCTGGGGGGATGTACCTAACAGCAAAAAAATAGCACAAAACAGAGAGATCAGTAACTGTTTGGTTGTTTAATATAATCCCTGAAAAAACTGAAATGTGTAAGGAAGACAGAAGGGAGAGCTGGAAAAGATTGTTTTCCTTTCTTTAACTAAAATCTGTACAACATAAGGAAAGGGGAAATAAATGTTTAACTTTAACTGCTGGGATGATGATGGGGATACAGCTCTGCAGGCAACAAAATATTCAACATTTTCAACATAATATACATGAGCCCAACACACACAAAATAGAGAAGAAATGTAGCCCCCCAACACGGTTAGCTTAAGCTCCATAAAGCAACAGATTGAGCTTTGTGGGATTATGACAACTTTCATCTCATGGCGCATAAAGAATCCACCAGAAATTGTAAGTTTTGTGGGTCACATCAGGCCCAAAGGGAAAATAAATAAGATAAAACATGTTTTCAACCTTTATCAAGACTGGGCTTGTCCTAAAATCAAATTGTGGCTCCACTCTTGGGAATAAAGTGTTGCACAAGATCAGTTCATCTGTGTGGTTCAGATCACAACCACCAGCTGCTTGATAAGTTCATCTTGTTCTTGTTTGTTTTGGATTTAGAGATTATACACGAGGCACTCTCCATACCCATTAGCACCCCTGATAAACATGTGAAAAGGTTTGAAATGCTCATTTTAAAACAATAGTATAAAGTAAATAACATATAAATATATGTTATTTATGCCAGTAGAGTTCACATTTTGTCGTAAAACTATCCAGTTTAAACTACCCACAACCGAAGATGTTATTTTTTCTTTAAGAATACTAAATTTAGCTTTGATTATATAATTTGTTTACCAAAAACATGAACTAAACAGAGATATTTTAATGGAACAAAGTAAACTAATATTTGAAGAAAAGGAATCTGTAAATTATTGTTTATCTGAAACATTTGAGATAAACATGTCTGCCACATGAGCAAAAAAAAAAAAAGCATACAATTTCATTATATTTTTCTGGATAATATTTTGTTGAGCTGGAAATATATTTTCAGTCAATTCTCAGCAGAAGAACAGAACATGGATCATCTCTTGATTTAGCCAGGTTCAACGAATGATCTGCTTTCAAGTAAGAGTTTATGGATTTTTGTGTTTCTGTGACTATAAAGTAAATAAGACAACAAAAACATGGTTAGTAAAAGACTGCGTGGACCTAATTTTCAACATACTAAGACAGATGATGATTTACAGCAAGATTGAGTTCAGTTTTGTTGCATACTTGGATACGTTTCCGACAACAATGGTCTTCTTAACATAGAGTCTGGAGGCTTCATCTCCAGTAGAGTGGTAGGTCACCCTCTGCTCTACGTCCATGGGTGAAGGCACACCAAATGTGTCCTAATAAAAAAAAAAAACATTTAAAACATTTATGACATGGAACAGCTATGGAAAGATCACAGACCGTAACATTTCATTAAGTCAAACTGACTTTGCCTGTGTTTCGTCCAGGTCTGCGCTCCTGCTTGCTGCTGTCCTCTCTCCACGTTCCCTCTCCGTTCCTCTCAGTGCCGTCTCCTTGCTGTGAGAGAGATTCACACTCTGAATGGGCCAGGGATTGTGTTTCCGAGCCCTGGTTGAGAGGGGAAGAGGAACGGGACGGAGACTCCAGGAACCGACGGATGGCCGGATGGTTCAACACTGCAGGGTCACTTTTCAAGGTGTGCTAGAAAAATGCAGAGAAAATATGATCAACTTTTGCAATACTAAATTATTTTCCCATTTCGCTGTTTAACATCTGTGTAGTTTTGGTTGTTTCATAGTTAACTTTTTAAACATTTATTACTGATCATGTGCCAATTATATCCACCAGTAAATGCTTTGTAAATGCTATGACGATAATTTTCCCATCATCCAATCAAGGTTTACTACACATAAAGGTGGTTGCAGCACTATATGTATGTATATTATCTATCAACAATACATATCCTATAGTTAATTTGATTTGATCAGACATTATATCAGATAAGAAATAAGAATGAACTTCCCAAAAATCAGAACAGTAATCAAATCTTCTGAAATACGCATAAGTTTAAGTAGTACATAGGTACAAAAATGAATCAAGAACGGGACTAAATGTCTGTAACTGACCCAGAACTTTTTTTTTCTCTTGGACCTATAAAAGCTATTTGCTCAAAAACTATTAGAAAATACCTCTGGGGGCTTTGTTATTCCAGAACTGGCAAAGTAATTTGCCACTATGCATGCCCGTAGCTTGTCCATCATCCTCCTGGCTTCATTTAGGCGCTGCAAATAAAAGTTGTATTAGCAAAGTCTGCTGCAAATTTTAAAAATAAAAATAATAAGAATATGTAATTGAGAAACACATACCTGACTTATAACATCTATTTCATGCTCTTTGTTCTTCATTTCCAAAGAAAACTGCTCCCTAATAATGTTTTCAATTCTCTGTACAGTCGCCTCTCGAGCTGAGAAAAATATATATATATATTTGTTTTTTCGTTTTATATTTCAAACCAGAAACATGCAAATAGACGTAGTACTTCACATTATTAACTTACCATTATGTTCAGCCGTTTTGTTTCTTTTATTACTTTGAACCAGTGAAATGTCATCATAGTCTGGGTCGTTGCCTTCTATTTTCCTTTTAATTCCTGACATGTTTACCTAGAAAGAAGATAAAACAAGATGAAAAGCAGATTAGGCTAACGGTGGCTAGTCGTTTCTATGCTGTTTGGGTAGTTATGATTGTTGTTACCATCGCTTAGAGAAAGTTCAATCAGTTACAGCAAATGATTGAAGCTAACTCTGTAGCACGAACTACCTTGGGAGGTGTTTGCTACACAGGGCTAAAGGTTTTAAACTCAGTGAATTAGCTAACATCATGAGTGGGTGTAATAAGCACGTACATAAAATGCTATTCTATTGTACCCAATAAATATAAACACAATTGTGCCTGCTATTCGTGCAGCAGACTTGACAGTCACGTTAAGGAGCGCTAACCTTGTTTGCTAATTTAGCTAACATTGGCACATGTTTGTAGCCACCGAGTCCGACTACATGAAAAGCAGACTTACTGAAGATGTCTGTGCAGTGCAGTAACAATGCTTGTTTTAACTCAAAGCGAGCACATCCTTGCTGTAATCGTCCAGTACTCGTGTCTTGCTATTTGCTAAATCTCGAGCTGCACATGTATGCTAACTGAGTAGTGTAGAGTTAGCCTCGCGATTCACCAAATAAGCCACTGAGAGCCGCTGTTCTACAAATGAGTTTTCTCTACTCCCGAAGAACTGAATAAAAAAAAAAAAAAAAAACCTAGTACATAATGTAATGTGATTCATTGGAAAAAGGGAGTATCTCATTATCAAAAATGTTACTTGCATTACAACTTCCAACCAGCAAAACAAGTCATCAGAAAGAAAAGTGGAAGTAGGACGTTCTTCTGTTTCAACAGGAATGATAATTAGATGCTGTAACTGAAACCAGAACTATTTTCAGATAAGCAGTGCAACAATAAAGTATTTTTCCCCGTTGTCATTGAATCTCTCTGAAAATATTTCAGTGGCATATCTATTCTTTAGAAAGCATACGAGTACGACATAACTGCCAAAAATACATTCCAAAAGATTTTCCTGTGTAAAACAGCATCACAAATCACATATTTTCTACGTCTTCTACCTAAAAGTCAAGCCCCTTTAGCTACTTCAAATATTTTAGTTTCTGACTGAATTGATAGAATAAAAAAATATTTCAAAGCATTCTTTGACCAATAAAATTTTGCAAGAGTATTCATGATGCTTCAACATTTTATATTTGCCATATTACAAGCACAAACAAAGTAACCTTTGGTGAATTTTATGTGATAGACAAACACAGACTAGCTCATAACTGTGAAGTTGGGGGAAAATTGCACTTTTTTCCTTTAGACTTGAAGGGTATGCAATTGTTTTTAGTCCCATGTACTCTGAATAAAATAACATTCAGTTCAACCAATAGCTTTCTAGTCAAGTCAAGTCAAGTCACGTAATTAAAAAACAGAGTACACCCTTGCATAATTTAATCTCAATATAAAATAGATATTCTAAAACTAGAGATTATTAGAATCATGCAGATCAAGGAACAGAGCAGACAAATCAGGGATAAAGTTGTAGAAAAGTTTAAATCATAGTAAAGTTTTTAAAAACAATATTCCAGTTAGTTGGGTTTTTTTTTTTCAAAAGCCATAGTAAATCTTTTTTACAGTGTCACAAGTCATCTAGATGACTAGATGCATGAAGTCATCTGAAGATGACTTCATGCAAAATGCTTTTTGTAAAATGAAAGACATTTTCATAGGAATTTAAAAACTCATTTCCTGCTAAAGCAGCAAGACACACACTACTGATCTTGAGCAATGCCACTCGGTAATCTTTTAAGTTGGTCAATGATCCGTCAGATGGTAACAATGTTGCAGAGCCCACACTAAGATGGCATATTTCTGAACATCATACCTAAGATCATCAGGATAACATCAGTTCCACGAGCCTTATTGTTATCTTTCTTCCTTCTTTTTTAGCTTTGCAATGATGCTGTCTTCTTGATCACATACTGGTATTCAAAAACATTGCAGGTCACGCAGAAATGTGATTCCCCAAGAGAAATGCAGAAAAGTTTTCCGTTTACGTGGAAGAAAAGTTACATTCCTGCATTTTAAACCTTTTCCTTTTGACCTCCTCTTCTGTTATGATGTGATTTTTTTTTCCTGTTACAGTGTAGTTTTATGTTTTTGAAAGTGAAACTGCCAAATAAAGACTTTTTTTCCATCACATCGGGCATTTTATGCAAAACAGAGTTGCCTGTTTTGCATAAAGTGATCTTTCCTGTGAGTTGCAAAAACTGGAAAATGTTTACAACTTTTTCAAGTCAATATGATAATTCTAATTAAGCTGTTCAGGTTCTCACAGTCACAGGCTTTCCTTTGTCTGCCGGGACAGGATTGTTCCAAATCTCTTTTTAACCTCTAAAATTAACATCAGTGGTGTCTGTACATGTCTGTAAGTGTATATCTGTTAAACAAATGAAGGAAGAAGTTTTTTGTTTGTTTTTACAAAATAATTAGCATTAATTATCCATGTCTACAAAACTCTGTGAGAAAAATGTTGCAGTGGTAGTGACAAACCTTGATGTGGAATGCATGCTATAAATCATATAGCATATAAAAAAGCCCAGTGAATGTCTACTGGAGCCTGTGTTGCTCAATTTTACTTTAAACTGTGCAGCTGATGCTGGGCCATATCCTCTTGTTCCACACAATGGCTCATTAAAACATCACCAGCATGATTGATTCATCCCTCAATGAACTAAAACCACCAGCAGCTATGTTGAGTCTTACTGGTTGATTAAAAAAAAAAATATCTGTGGCACATTTCTGGATCTACATTGTAACTTACATTGCAAGTATAATATAATATGAATTTTGACCTACTTATTCTACATTGACTCAAAGTTATAAAAACAGGCTTGAATATGAACACAGACACAGAATTTGATTGGATTTCCTTTTTATAAATTGCCAGAGAAACCACGCTCTTTTTGAGCAATGTTCTGGCACAATCCTGTCTGGATACAAGACCATTCTTAGAAATAACAGAGCCAATGAAAAGTGTTTGCTTTCCTGGCAAAGATCTGCTTTTAATCATTCATAGCCCAGAAACTAACAGGGTCTGCATCATTGCTTTTGGAAGGGCATACTGGAAGGCTAAGTGTTTAATTTATTCTCATTGGGACAGACAGATCAATATGCAGACGCATATTTTTACTCTTAATGTGGACATTTATAAACCATTGCAAAGCATTTATAAAGAGTTTATTGATGTTCCTCTTACAACCATTGCAACATGTTGCAGGTTACCAATATCCAAAATGTTCTCTTTCTTACATCAGACATACAATAAACAATATCAAAAAGGCCAGATTAAATAGCCCTGTCATGATTTGTTTTAAGGCATACGGCACAGCACTTAACATGTTCAATCGTCCATCTTACATGCAGGCACAATCAATTATTTTTCAACACATATAAACCGGGACACAAATCAGATTAACTTTGGTTGATATCTGTATTTATAATGAAAGGTAAACTACATATATGTTTTTGCTCAACTATTCTCGTCAGCATTTGCAATATACCATTTAACCTGTTGGAATGATGTTATCTGAACAACACACAAATACACATCTCACCACAAAAAGAAGAAGGGAAAAAAAGAAATCAGATTAAACAAAAATAACAGTATATAGGCTCATCACAAGCAGGCAGTAAATGAAGGTTCATTGCAAAACCAATAAATCAGAATATCAGGACAATGTTTGTGTCTCATTTTAAAGGTACTTTAAAAATCTCAGCGGAAAGCACATTTGTTTCTCATTCTCACTATTTTAAGCCTTTTTCTTACATTAACCCATCCTTTAATCTGTCCAGCTGGCCTTCTGAGTTAGCACATTATGAAAATAAAACAAACAAACAAAAAAGATGTGTTGAGAAGAGAATCAAGAGGTTCATAATTTCAAGGCCTAACACCAAATTAAGCTGTCTCATAGCATGCTTGATGAATAAAAGGAAATAACCCCAACAGGTTTGTTGATTGTCAGAAATAAAAATATATAACACTCACTATCCACAGAATAAGTTGTGAATTTTTAAGTGGTAATACATGCATAGATTGTTCCTGTTGTCCTAAAAATGGCAAGAAACTCTCCACATGTGTTCAGTTTGTCATTTTTGGAAGAACCCAAAGCCATTAAAGATGGTTTACCGTTTTGTGACCTTTACATAAAAGTGAAGGTAGTTCCGTTTCTAAATCTGCCTACATTGAAAAAGGTTTTGTCAAAGTGCACAGCTGGGGATCTTAGTTACAGAAAAACACACACAAAAAAACCAACAAAAATGCTTTTCATACAAAAAGAAATCTTTAAAGTTATATTCACAGCAATTCTCTGGTCTATCAATACCAACTTGTAAAAAAAAAAACAACAACTTTACAGATTGTGATCCACAAAGTCGTAAATCCTTAGCATGAACTCTTAACCCCGTGTGTGAGGTATATTATTGCTGCACACCTTCACCGACCAGCAAACACACATACAGACAAACGCACCCTTGGTTTCCCAGAGCTGCATCTTTGTATGTTAATGTTTAAGTGAGAGGCGGCAGCCTCAATTAAGAGTTAGCAGGTGTGCCGTGCTTATGCTACAACTTGATGTCAAACCTGCTGGGCTCCAACACATCCAGGCTGAGTCATAAAAGTCACACATCCATACTTGTCATGCACACAAATCAGTTATTCAATAGCAATCCTTGAGTTTGATCTACAAAGGTTCCTAACTAACAAAACCACCCACATGTCCCAAACACCGAATAGCTGACAGTAACACTCATCTGACACACCAATGATGTAAATAATATGACATGCTTTTATAAAAAAATAAAAATTAAATTAAAAAGACATATAAATTAAAGAAATATGTATTAAAAAACCCATGAGAAATCAGTTAATTGCAATGGAGAACACAAATAGTAATGTAGAAAACAAACTGAGGTGATGAAACAATGTGGAACAGGTGAGGGGAAACAAGCTTGTGAAGTGGGAACTTGCGAGGAAAAAAACTGAAACAACGGAGCAGAGCCACCACTGACAACTGATTAATGTGTTACTTCAGCCTCTTTTTAACGGGTTTGGGCAGTCAATAGATAAAAGAACTGATACTGTGGCACCAGAGTCAGCTGGCTGAGTTTTGCCCACATTTCAGCTCAATTACAAATCAATGAATAATAAACTATACTTTAAATATATATATATATTTTAAAATACGTATACTTCTAATTAGTGGTGGACTATGCTCTGCTGTATGGAAATATTAGGAACCAGGTCAGTGGGGTACATTTTAGATTGCCTAATCTAAAATGTGTGCAGATTGCACAAAACAAAAAGACAAAATGATGTGAAAGAATAAATTAGCTCCCTGCTCGTTTAATTTGAACTAATTCCGATGTCTCTTGTTTAAAAGTAACATGTCTATGTGAAGTACATAAAAAGTTTGGCTATGGAAGTGTGTCCTCACATGTCGCTTGTCTGTGTTTCTGTGTTTAGAGTCATGGCTTGGTTTTGTCACAATAGCGGTGGATGGTTACACATCCGTGGTAGCAGATGGGTCGAGGCATGCCGCGATCTCCTGTCATGAGGCCTGTCGCTGGGTCATAACATACGATTGTATCTGTAGCTTCACCATTTTCCCCCTGGCCACCAAGGATATAGATCTTCCCGTTAACCACTGACATGCCACAACTTTCCTGTAAAGAGACCAAAACAAACGTTTCAAAATGCTGCTAAAGACTTTATATCTCACTTGCTCAGACTTCAAAACGATCTGAATCTAAATCAGTCACCTGCTTGGTAAAGGTGTGGCACACAAGCATCCAGTAGTCTTGTACTGGATCGTAGCAATAAAGGTTCTTGGTAAGGCCACCGCAGACATAGATCAGGTTGTTGAGGGACACAGCTGTGATGCAGCGCTTAGCGATGGGGATGTTGGCCCGTAGTAACCATGTATTTGTATTTGGATCAAAGCACTGAACCTGTAGGGTACAGTTGCATGATTAGTAAAAAAAAAAAAGATACAAAATTCAAGTATAAAATGTAAACAATAAATTGGAAACCGAAATAAGGTACAACGGAGTATGTGACATAGATTATTTAACATAGACTCCACACCATCTTTGGTGTGTCTATTTCTGATATGAAATCCTTATCACTGTGGCAAATGAGGACTCTTGTCATTATGTGTGAGATTCTTTTGAGTTGGTTCATCGAAGTAAAGTCTGCTTACATTTCAGATTCCTCTGTAGTACGGTAGAAGCCATGAGCCATGCAGACAGACAGGTACCCATCTTTATCTAATCATTTATCAGACAACCAGATTACCACTCTGCCCTACTGTGTGTGCTTCTAATGTGGGCAAACATCCTGTAACTCCTTGGTGTAAAACGACTACCTCTGTCGGATTCTCAAGAAAGGCACTTGGGTTTTTACTACAATGCCAATCATCAGAAGACATAATCACACTTTTCCAGCAAACCGTCACCCTGGATTTAGGGTGTGTTTCTGTCATAGCATTCAATAGGAGAGCTAAATCTTCTTTAAATTTCTTACAGTTACTGTGGCTCAACATGTACCTAGAAAATCCAGTTAATTACTGTCATCATAGCTTTTAATTAAACATTCAGCTTCTTTCATTTCCAGTGCTGTGTAGAAGTGCAACCCTGTCATGCTATTGACGATATGGATTTGTTGTTCAGTTACAAGCACAGCCCTTGACATAACTGACCACAGTCAACATCCAATGTATTAATTCAAACAGAAGTTTTTCATCCCCCCAGAAATAATGGCATTAGTTTAGTTCTGCAGCCTATAAAATCTGTTGGGAAATGATCTGTTGCTGCATTTTTATGGGTGACGTAGATCTTGACGCAATCAGGACTCTGAACCAGATCAGACCTGCATAGACCGTTTGACTTGCATAAATTACTAAATAGAAAAAAAAAAAAATCCAACTTGTCTTTCATCCTTTTACAGAACTAATAAACGAAAAAGTAGACAAACTGCCATTTTAATCTTTAGCACTAAATTACTGCTTTCAGACATGAACAAAGAAAACTTAATAACCGAGAGGATGTCACTATAGTTAAAACACACTTCAGGTACAGCATGTGTTTACTGTGTGGGAGGGAGAACACGCATCTGTTTCTCACCTTGTCTGAACAAGTTTCATCATCCGGGCCTCCCCCAATAACATAGAGCTTGCCGCTGCAGCTGGCCACAGCCGGAGAACTGACTGCCTCTTTCATTGGAGCCACTTCTGTCCAGCGGTTGGAGAAGGAGTCGTAGCACTCCACACTGCTCAGGCGGCTCTGCCCATCATAGCCACCCACAGCGTAGACCTGAGGACAGAAATGTAGGAAATCAGTGAAACACAGGAATATCTCTCACGTGGAACAAAGGTTTCCTTCATGGCAGCATTTTGAAACAGAGTTATCCAACTAAATTGCTCCACAATATCATAAACATGTTTTTATTCAAAGTTTGTGAGCATAAACAATAGCTGCTCACCTGAACACTTAAGAAACCAGTTAGTCAGGTCCGGAAGATGAACAATGTTCTGCCACTAGACCAAGAAATATTCTCCTCCTTGTTTTTATGTCTGTAATACAATATCCTGACTATTTTTGTCAAATTAGCAGTTAACCAAGTTACCATATTTTTTTTTTACATATCAAATGACTGAAGGATTTTGCATTTTTTATATTTGAAAGAAAAAAATTTCTTGAAAAAGATTACATCTCGTCAACCAGTGCAGAAGAGGTTAAACTATGCATCATCAGAATAGCATTTCTCAACAGAAACCCTCCAGGCAGTTGCTGATTCCCGGAAATAAAAATAAAAGCAAACCCAAATGCATAAAATTAAGGAGAAGAAAGCTAATCCAAAAGACGGAACACATTGGGGCCCACACATGTGTGTGTTTGTCTCCTGGGTAGAGGTGGGACATGTAACTACTGCTTTTTCCAACTGAAAAACTGTCATTCATTGGTTTTCGGTTTCAACGCGTGTTGCTTTCAAACGATTCTTTTGGTTTTCTGTAACAATGGAGAATACACAACACAGTAACATGTACATCTCTATTGTGAAGTTGCTTCAGCACTTTGAAGTCCAAAATAAGACCATAATCACTTAGGCCAAGTTCAGATTGCTTAACACTCTTGATATTTTGTAACAAAACACTGGTTGATTGTAGCTATAAATAAGAAAAACACAATAAGACAGGAACTTATGGCACCTAGAGATAAATCCACTGTAATTAGACACTGTTCTTTTTTCACCCAAGTTTTTGCTGAAGTCAAACAATTTTTCCCCGCTCACATCTAATGAGCACATATTTAAACTGAAAGCTTCACAGTGATCTAGGACTTCTGTGTGCGGTCTTATAAGAAATGAAACATGTACATTTAGCTTTACTAGATTTACTATTTTTAATACATTAACCCCTTAATGGTTCAGTAAATAAAACCAGAAACTGTCCTGCTTAAAGACAGATTAAAGACAGTGGCAGTATATTTAAAGAAGCGCAACAACTATGGTTGTAACATTCGTAATTTTAATGCTACGAAACATGTACAGACACTAAAACAACAAAAAATACTTAACCAACTGCTTAATGACAGCTGAACAATCAACCACTTCCTAAAACAATGATGACAATAATGGTAGGGAAGTAGGTGAGAGTGAGACTGATAATTATAGACCAAAAAAAAGCCACAAACCATCTATAACTGGAGGGGAAAAAAACAATTACAACCCATTTCTGAAAATACGTTGTTCGTGCAGGACCAGTCTAACAGGAGACTCATCATTAGAAGTTTAAACTAAGAGTAGATAAGAATGGCTGTGAGGTCTGCGTGCATACTGCAAACATTTTCAGTCATGCAAAAAGGATATCTGATTTTCTACAATGCAAAGTGGCAGGACGGGGACTTCTAGTGGAATGTTTTAACATAAAAAAGGATGAACATGTGTATGTGATGATTATAGTGGGTTGTTTACAGCATGTGGGCTTGCAACAGAGCTGTCCATCGAAAGAGGAAATTACAGACTGAATGAGGAAATAACTAGGGACAAGCCAGGGGGGGGAAGCAAACTCTTCTGAAATATGTCAGGGAGAAACATTCGAAAGAGATACTGGAAGAAAACCTTAAAGAATCTTTAGTAAGATCATGACAAAAAAACATTCAAGAGAAACAAATGAGGAACCATCAAGCATTAAATGCCACAGTTGTGACAAAGGGGAAAGAAAACTCTGAAATGGATGTATTCACCTTAATTCTCAAGTTTTAACAGATTGCACAATAAAAAGATATACACAAATTGAGAACTATAGATATAAACCTACTTGGATTAAAGACCAATGGGTGCTTTTGTCTATCATACCATAAATCCATATATACATATATATATGCACATATATATACATATATATATAGTATATATATATATATATATATATATATATATATATATATATATATATATGTGTAGCTAAATAGTATTTAAACAAATAGAGATTCAAATTAACACCTCAAAAACCTTTTCAAGTCTTGAGTACTGCCTTTTTATAGCCACATTATAACCACCGAGCTAATTAGCACATTGTTGTGGGAGCACAAATCAAATGTGTTCGCTGTGATAAAACAATTAGGAATTTTGGGTGCAGTTTTGAGGTCATAGGTCAAATCTCCTTGAGCCATGATTCTTTAAATCAATCAGAGTTCCGTTTCCAGGAAAACCTGCTCTTATCCACGCTCAGCATGTTTGTGCTTAAACATGTACATGTTTGTCAGTAAAAGATCTGTAGTTTTAAATTAAGACTACACATTATATGCATGTTAAGCTATGCTAATTTACTTATTACATGATGATTACAATTATTTAGTATTTCCTTTTACACATTATTAACAAAAACATGCATTACATTTCATGAGATATTGAAGCCATAAGTCAGTTGTGCTATTTTTGGATACTACCGTGATACTACAGCTTCTGCTCCTGTAAGGGGAATTCATTTTCCTACATAAACATTGTATCACATATTTTATATGGTCTGAAATGTAGTCTAACATTTTGATTTTATGTGTATTGAGGTATTCGTCAACTGCTTTGCCCGTTATCTATGGCTAGTGTTGAGATGGATGACGCCCGATACAGACTAGTGGATTCAACTTGTTATTAAGAAAGCATGTAGCGCCGGCACTTTATGCTTTCTTAACTTGGAAGCATGAAGTGCTGGCACTCATCCGCTGAACTCACTCTGCCCTCAGAGAAGAATGTCCACCTGTTCAGAATGAATCCGCAACTTATCTACTCCAATCCATCTGTTTTCAAATCTGACAACTGACATAAACGAGATAAACATTTCTAATCGAAAATAGCTAGTGTAAGTGTGATAAAAAATAAATAAATTCTATGAATTTCTAACATTAGTGAGTCATCACTTTGTATGCAAGGTCTGAAAAAGACCAGCATGTACACCACTAAGTAATTAATTTACTATTGTCAGACAAGAAACGAAAGCAGTTCAATTATGTGCCTGAACATCCTCATACTCTTTACCTTCTTCAGAATTTCTCAATAACACCTGCACCAGGCCGAATCACTCGTTTTGAGTAAACAATAATAAGTATTTTGCCCTACCCTCCAATTTTTCTAAAGAATCCTTCAGCAGAGCTTTCGTAAACAAGGATTACAGTTTCGCCGTAACATCTAATTACTCTACTATTAAGGATCATGTAACACATTTTGCTGCCATCCAGATAGTTTGCATGCAAAAAACGCCATCTTCTATATGGTGAAAACAAACCCCAGAGACCCACAGCAGATGCTTTCCATCATAATTCATTTCCAATCTGTTTTACCCAAAAACCATACTGAAGTATTTAAGTTTGTTGGATCTCGTACAAAACATCCCCGGCAGTGAGAATTACGCAACTATGCAACTTCAGCCGGCGACAAGCCTGGCATTGCTGTGGTTCAAGCAGCAGTTAAAGTATGAAGCTGGGATGTATAAAAGAGTTAAAAACCCCATTTGAAACATGAGGATTTACATTTTTTTTTAATACCTTGCCCAGTAGGACACCCATCTTGTGTCTCCAGCGGCCTTTGACAAGAGAAGCCACTTTGAGCCAAAGGTTGAGCTGGGAGTTGTACAGCCACACATCCCTGCTGTTAATGCGTCCTCCTGCAAATGCAATACAACATTATTAGTACAATCTTGACGACTTTATGTGGGGAAAAAAGGGCAGAAACAAAGAGAATCTATTAGCCAGACACATATACAAAGTTTACCAACTGCCATGTGTTATTTTAAATATTTGCCTCGAGCACAAATGCAAGATACATGCAGATCTTCACCTAGATTTGTTAGCTGACTGCTAGAGCAGCAAAACACGTTTCAAATCTTTTGAATGAGATCACACAGGGTAAATTTAGAATTGGAGTCATTTCATAGGCTTGTACAGAAAAAAAAACAAGGAAAAAGAAGTTGGTTTTGTTTGAGATAAAAAAAGAACAATGATAAGTATGTTATTGTGTCACAGGCACGCATTCAACAAGCACCAACATGTGCCTAAAATCTCACAATAAACCTCTCACCACTCATCCCAGAGAAGCACATTGAGATATTACACATTAGATATTCTCAATGCATTCCATTATCTTTAGGCCGATCCAGCTGTCAAAATTTCTGACTGCATATCTACACCCTATATTGTTTATTTGATAATGAAGAAATAATACTCAGTCATTTCAAATTAAGCCAAAAAGACAGATAAAGATCTGCAAAGCAAGTTAGACCCAGCATGTGCCTACTTCATAATCCGCCAGATACTTAAAGAGCCAGACAGTCTGTTGCCCTTGAGGCCTCAATTAGAAATTTGTAACATGGAACATGTCAGTGGAAGACGAGTTTCTTAAAAAAGAAAAAGGGATTTAGAAAAATAATGTTTAAAACAACAAGCCAAAACCTGAATGTTCTAATAAAGTTTGTGCGAAATAAATGTCCTAATTTGCTTTTATTCCAGCTTTGTTTCGGCTGCAACAATGTATGAGGCTCATTTAGCTTTGGTCCAGCATATAATGCTCATCTATATGACAGGAAACAGTTTAATGAAATTTTATCCATACATTGGCACGCTTCCTGTCAGTGGACGGTGAAACAATACTTTTTGTGTGTGCAGCTGAGCCAAGCAGTTTACAGGCTGCAGCTGTGCTTGGGTACAAGCTGGAAGGCCTGTGTTTGTACCAGTTTCCTGTGTGAAAAGGGACAGACACAGACAGGAGGAATAGACACCAGTGTTGTTAAAAGTATAGAGGACAAAAATACAATCAGTCATAAAAAACTATAAATAAACTATAAATGTAGAAGACTATAAACAAGTAACGCATATGTATTGTATGCGTTGGGCAAAAACTGTGGGGGAGGAGTGATGTATGTTTTTAAACTGCGCACAAGAGCAGATTTATAAGTCACGTGAGGACTTGGCACATGTACAGAACAAAGCAAATTCTTTGCTTAGGGGGAGACTTTTCTTTTTTTCCCCTCTCTTTTGAATTGTTTTTCCTCTTTTTTCTTATGCTACTCAGCCATTTATTGGCATTAATGTTAATAGTTTCTTTAAAGCGTGTCTAAACACAACCAGTACGTATGAGCTCTCCACACTTTCCGTAAAAGAATTTTCTTTAAAATAATTTTACTAAAGAAAAAGTGTGCATCAACCCTTAAACAATTTGCACTTAAGCTTAACAACAATCTGTATTCATTTGCTAGAATAAATTAGGTCATAGAAATGTCTTGCATAATCTAGGTCTTATTTTTTTTCTCTCAGAGGAGACTTCGTGCTCTTTTGGCACACAGTTCATTTAAAAAACTAAGCAGTTTCCAGTAGGCCATGACAGATGTAATATATAAGGGTCTGATTTTGTTCTAAAGCTCTTCACTGTAAAATCTTTAGAAGCCAATAATTGTTTCTACAATGTGTTATACATGCAGCTCTATGAAAGCTGTTACAATAGAGATTAACTAAATAATAAGAGTTAGCTGACAAATAAAGGCGTCTCCTAGTACTGAACTCTGAGAGTTCAGCCAGATGTTTTCAGTAAAAGATGCCAAGGCTTAAAAATGATAGAGGGGAAAATTGAACATAGGCTTTCTTGCCAACATTAAAAATACTGGACAGTAAGAAATATGAGCACTAACTTTAAACATGTTCTAATGATTTATTTATTTTTTTTGGAATAACATTGCCCTTCTAAATAATTAAGATGAACATGACTTTGACTGGTTTATCAGGAAGATACTTGAAAGAAGGAGTATTAAATTCGCTAGCACATAAATATGGAAAGATATTTTCTTCCTTGCAAATATTTATTGGTAGTTAATCAGCCTCAACAAAGTTCAAAAAAAAAAAAAAAAAAAAAAAAAAAAGGTACAGTGGTATGCTAATCTCTGCAACAAGGCATCTATTTATACAGCGAAGCCGGGCATGTCACTGTCACAACGGCTTAAATAAAAATGATTTTCAATAATAGCTGCTTTCATTACGGAGTTTCCTTCTGCAACATGAGCCTCCAGATCAATGGCTTAGGTAAAAGGTTAAGCTTAGGTAAGTAAATACAGAGATCCTATTGACCAACCCACCAGACTGACACCTCACTGTTGACCTTCCATTTTGGTTTGACTAATTTAGTTTGCTTGATTTTAAGACTCCAAAAATTTTTGTTAATACACAGAATGTAACAAATACAACATGATCTTACCAGACACCAAGATGTCATTGCGTAAGGCGCAGACAGCATACTCTGACTTGGTGAACTCAGGCAGCTTTGCCAGGGATTTCCAATCCCCTGTGATTGGATCATAGCAATCATTGTAGGGCAGGTTGAAGCCCCCCACTCGCTCACAACCTCCAACCACTACGATCACCTCCGAGTAACCAGTCGACCTGTACGGAGAAGAGTGAGTAGATGTCAGAAATAAAAACGTGAGATATCATAGCAACAACAAATAAAACCCCCCAAAAATAACGTTTTCCAATCAGTTAAAAAAAAACAATAACAACAACAACAGACAAACTAGTCTAAATATGCTCTCTTCTGTCACCTTATGAAGGAACTTTGCATACAAATCCACATTTGTCAAAGGCACGATTTATAATTAAGTTCAAGACAAAGTTCAGATCATTACAGACATACAGGAGCATGACTCGTGGTTAGAAAGAAGACCTGAGCTGAATCTCCATGATCACAAAGGTTTGTTCTTAGGCTGATGAATACACAAAGCTACAGCTTTTCCTTAGCATGTGAGAGAAACCAGACCCAACACTGGCAGGTGTTGAGGGGCTTCGGCTGTGTGCTTAGCTGTCTACATACAGACACACACACACACACACACAACTAAAAGACATTGTTGCACACAAGCGGTTAAGCTACATCTGTTGGAGTGTGTGTACGACAGATCAATTATATTCCTGGTACCTCTGAAGAAAGCAGAGGCGCTGGTGTACAAACAAAACCAGAAAATAGAGGATCTGTTTTGACCACCATTTTGGCAAATGGAGAACACAATAAAGGAAGGGATGAACTGCTCGACTGGTTTGCTGATTTGAACAGCTCAGGCTGTGTGATGACAATGCACCTGAAATACATGTTGTGCAGCCTTAATAACTGACAGCTGGAACTGGTCCCATTTTAACCATTGCAGCGTTTCAAATTTCAAACGCAGCTGCCTTGCCGTTTGCTAGGGGACAGTCCACCATATGCTCATTTTTAGTATCATGTTTAGAAAGTATCAGTCAGCTCAAGCCTTTGTCCTTTATCAATGAGTTCAACTGGACACCCCTACAGCAACAAAAGAACAAACCACCAAAAATAAATGAAAATCCAGTAAATTGGTGAAATGTATACGAACAGGAACACAGGAGAGAAAAAACATGCGATGTGAGCTTCACCTGTGGTATTATCACAAGACTCGACATTTTCAATTGATTGCTATTTCTTGCATCATATCTTTTTTTTTTTTTTTTTATCTGTCTATGTTTGAACATGCCTGGCTCCCCTCTATCATTTACATTTCAAGACAGTGCTACAAAACAAAGCCAAGTGAGCACCAAACTTGTCTCTTCAGCACAATAACACTCCCTGTCTGTGTCTCGCTCACAAGCAAGTACAACAACAACAACACCACAATCACAGCAGCCAGGTGCACAGAGTTCATTAGCAACTTCCCAACAAAGGAAAACAAAAAAAACAAAAAAACCTATACAAAAAAAAAATCTCTTTCTGAGGAAAGATTAGTCATTTGAAGTCGCACTACTTCCACAGACTTTCATATTTAAGTTGCCTGAAACCTTCCTCATACCAAAGAATGCTAACATTTTCTTTACCTGCGTGGACGAGTTCTGGGTGACATCATTTCGTTTCCTAGCACGTGGTAGCGCCTGGCCTCATGGAGGAGCTGGTAACACTCTGGAGCGTTCTGGATGAGCTCGTCTCCCTCCACTGTCTGGACGAAGTAATTGGGGTGAAGCAGTGGCAACCGAACGTGCTGCAGCAAACCTTTTAGCAAGGATCGCCTTTGGTCCACGTTGTGGTACACCCATTTCATCACTGCCTCAAACACTATCTCCTCCTTACTGACGGACAAATCTTCTCTGCCAATATAGTCTTTCAGCTCTTCAACCCGTAGGTCAAGGAACTCTTCGTGGTGTGACACCTCAGAGAAGTTTGCCAGGGCGTAACTTTTGCAGTGACTAGCAAGCTGCTTGAGCGAGTGAGCATCTGCAAAGCGCTGAATGCCAATACAGTTGCATGGGTCAAGCTGGTCCTCTAGGAACTTTGCACAAGCATCCCGCAGTGTGGTGATCTGGAAGAGGTTGGAGGTTTCAAAGAGAAATTGGACATTCTCGGTGGTGATCTTGGCACGGCCAGTGTAAACATAGTTGAGGAAGGCCTCCATCGCCTCGGCCACAATGCCGTTGATTTCAACCAGCATCTCCCTGCTCTCACGGTGATCATTGCAGAACATGGCTTTGAAGTAGGAAGAGCAGGCACAGAGAACAGCGCGGTGGCAGTGAAACTCGCGGCCCTGCACGCTGATGACCACATCAGTGAAAAGGCGGCAGTCGCGGAACTCATTGAACACCTGAAGGATTCCCTCTGAATGTGACGCACCAGAGCAGAAGTCAAAGACATCGCCTGCTTTGCATTCAACTGGCAAAACCTTAAGGAAAAAATTACATTCATAAATATATTTTAAAAATTGTGGCTAACATGAAATATACTTAAAATCAGAAGACTTGGTACCTTGCGTTTGACAACTGGTGATTCTTTGGTGTCTGAGATACTGCTGTTTATTCTCCTGCCCAGAACCAACACCATGGCTGCTACCTTTAACAGAAATGCTCCTTATACTTTTGGGTAATCTAAAAAGATAAAATGAAAAGTACCACAGCATTATTCATCATGTGGTTGTCGATTTGGACAAAGCGTGGAGAATAAGGAAGGGGCAAGGGAAGCAGAAATATTACCCTAAATTGGATCAGTAAGTACAACATAAAACTAAAGCTTGTCTTGTAAAGTGCCATGAAATGACATTCACTGTAAAAGCGGCACTATGTAAATAAGTTGAATTTAATTCAAATCTAAGTTAACTGTGCAAGCGAAAAGAAAAGAAAATACTTCAATCTTGTGGAAAAAGATATAAGTTTTCAATTGGGTAAATACAGGTAACAAACAATAACACCTTACTTCCTCTAACGTGCTCATCACCTCTGCAAACAGTTGTGCCCTGGAGCACATTTGCTTGCATGAGACTGAGGATGACAAAGAGGCAGAGGCGGGAAAGAAACGGTTGGAGAGGCCAACCTACATGCCATTCAGGTTTGTTTTGAAAGAAACTGATAATGAGGGATGCTATTAGAGAAGATTTCATGAGCAATTGAGTAAGTAAGTCTGGACTGCCAACAGATATCCTTGAGTAACTTTTTAAAAATGTTTTTATCTTTTGCTATTGTCACTTTTTATAATACAAAAAAGTACAAGTGTACTTGTACAAATTTCTTAACCAAGACAAAGAGTTTTCTTCTCCTCTGGAAAAAACCTTCATTACTTTTAGAGAAAAAAAATTAGGCCTTGGGCTATACTGCCTGTTTCAAAAACTAACAACAACACAGGCCTAAGTCCTAGTGAGGTCATTTATCCCTTGTTATTTTTAACTTGGACTCAACCCATTCACGTGTCTTATTTGCCAGCAGCGCTGCAGCGGGTCACTGCAGCCAGGCAGATTACAATACAGGTTTAGCCAGGAGGCGTCTGACATTTGCTGTGTTAATGAGCTATACTTCGGAGGAAACAAAGAAAACATTATATATATAGAAACACTGGGCTAAAGCAAACAGAGATATAATAATAAAACCATCCGAACTTAAGTATCTATTTGTGTTTTTATTTTGATATTAAGCGGGATATATGACTTTTTTAAATTAGAAGGTTGTAATATGCTGTTATTGTTAATTAATTCAAGAGAGTGTAGATGCGTGGAGAGATCGGTTAAACAAAGCAAAGCTGGCTCGCGCCCGACCGTTACTGGTTTAGCAAACTGATAAAGTTAGCTAGATTCTTGGAAAAAATAAATAAATAGTTACAACAGAGCGAGAAACAAGCCCAACAAATGTCTGCAAATAATACAGTTTTACAAAACAAAAGCGTTACCGTGAAAATGTCCAGATGCGGCCTCTGTCTTCTGTCACAAGTAAAGGAAAAACAAAGGGGGGAAAAAGTATTAGAAAAAAAATAAAACTCTATCTTAAAAACGTTCACCACTAACATATCATATCTTCCATCGAACTGTTGTGAAAAAATAACTTGGCTGCAACACAATCAGGGCATTTTGACGTGCTCCAAAGAAAAAACAAAGACTCTTAACTACCTGACCCTGTTGTAAACAGAACCCTTTATATACATCTACTTGTCAGGGGAAAAAAAATACGTTCCACTGGGCCTACGCAGATTTTACTGATGCATCCTGGGAAACCGAGTCTCTTTTCCTTCAAAGGATGTAGGCTTGTCCGGCAAAAAAACTACACTCCCCAAGAGGCTCCAATTCTCCACGTGGCTTCCCTTTGTTTGCAAACAAACGCAAGTTTTATCAGAAGAAAAATCCATAACAAGAAGTGGCTGCAGGATTAAAAAACACGAAAATAACCGATAGCTTTGCCATTTAAAGCATTGTTATAAAAACCTGTGTGTGATGATTAGTGTTTTGCAGAGTTAAATTGCTTACAAAAAGATTTAAATGTTTACATATTGAAAAATAACAGTGCATAAAAATGGCTAACATACTTTACGTCGCCTAATTTTAAATCTATCGACCGATCAAAACAAAATGATGGTCACCACCCATCCCCCACGCTTCCCCTTCAGGTGAGAAGGAAGGAGGAACTTAGTTGGAACAAAGGATGTCATAACTTCCTGTCAATGTTGCAAAATACTTTTCAAGAGCTTTAAACTGGATCACCTACACTGTCAACGAAGAAAACAACAAAGCATATGGAAAAACCTAATCGTTAAGCTTAACATAAACCACAGGCGATGGTCAAATTCCACAATATTACCACTTTTTGAAAATACGCTTAAAGCCAGAATTACCAGGTTAGCAACCAAAATCAAGACACAATTAGTAGAGGACATAGCATTGTGGTTTATGCGGGGTACTAAAACACTTGGTGGTCAAGTTGACCAAAACCAAACCACCTAATAGGAGAAAACCTAAGTTGTTGTTTTTTTTCGTGAACACAACTGTTTTGCAAAAGAGGCAAATACAAATGAAACTTTACTGTTCAATAAATAGAAAGTTGTTATTACAGAACTGCAAATACCGGCAAATTTCACGACTTGCCAAATGTGTTATGAAGTAGGTACTCAGCAGTTAAGACTGCACTAATGCTGTACTTGTTAGACAGACAAATGTGTCCCTCTGCTGTTGAGCTGCTGTAGCACACACATAGACTAGGTCCTCCATCAAATGGTGTCTGGATCATTACAGCCATTTATTTCCCTTCATGGTCCATAAATTGGCATGTCAGTGATCTATTTACACACCCAGGTTTAGACAAACAAGGCTTTGAAAGCAAACATAGCTGAGTGCTTTTTTTAATATGGTCATAAACTGCAGTCCATCAACATGTTCCACAAGACTTTTTATACAACATCAGGCAGTACATTGTACATAGCAAAATTGTTAAATCTCCAAACATAAACATACATTAACAAGCTTAGCGGTGTTTGTTTTACATTTATAGCAATTTCAGACCTCTCAAACACAAAATAGGAAATACTTATTAATCAAACTGAGTTTTTTAAATAACAAAATACACCATATAACAAATAACTACAGGCTGCAGCGATGTTGCATCCTCGCTGGAAATTATAATATTATTATTATCAGCCAGCATACAACACATTGACTTTGCAATTGTTAATTAAGAGATTTCTTAAATGGAATGGATTGTCCTTTACTTTAAGTGTCAGAATTTTTGATGATAATCATTTATAACGTTTTCAACAGTATGACAAAATAAAGAATTAACTGACGATAAAAAGTTACAAATCACATTATGTAATGCCACTGAAAAGAGCATAGAAAATTAAACACATTTCTGTTTGTTCTCTGTCCTTTCTTTATATTTGCAGGGTTATTTAGGTCTCCAAATAAATGGTGGATGGACAAGGGGCAGCATACAGCCTGGAAATTTGCATCACAGGTCAACGGAAATACATATCAAACACCCACACACTCAGGCCTCAGTTTTGGAGTGGTCAGCTTATCTTACATGTATGCCTTTGATCTGCGGGAGAAAGCTGAAATACCTTGAGAGAACCCTTGCATGTTCAGGGAGAAATATCACAGCTAGTAATCAAACCCAGGATTTTCTTGCTGCAAAGCAACAGTGCTAACAACTGTTCCACAGAGCAGTCCCAAGAAGAACACTTTCATTGGAAATTATACAAAATAAGGAAAATTAACTATGCACGATGTGATTAAAAATCCTCTCGTTACACAAAATAAACTGCAAGCTATCCAGATGTGCAAAACCTGCAAAACGGTCACCACAAAAGAGAATTCACCAGCCATACTTAGAAGACTTAGCCAGAAAAAATCTCATAACACATTAATGTACTTCTAAGTAGTGAGTTTGAAAAAAAATGGCACGTTTAGTAAATAGTACTTCAAGATAATCCAAAGTAAGATGGAGTAAGTGTTCTAATAGCAGTAATTATAAAGAATGCAACATATAATAATAATAATGGTAACAATTATTATTATTATTATTGTATTTAATTTCTGCTGGAATATAGAAAGTATTTTTTGTTTGAATTTGAGCAGGTTAAAACTAGTAAGAAAACAGCTTTCCACTGCTTGGTGTTTCTGGATGTCAGTAATTAAGGAAAATCTCAAACTGACAACTACTTTGAATGTTTCTTCTAATAACTAAAACAAAAGGGTATAGTAGTCATGGCATTGTGTGTTTAAAAAATATCAAGTTGGTTTTTGTGTGTTTAACTATATTACAGATTCATTAACTGTAATCTAAAAAATTGAGAAATAAGAAGTCAGCTGCTTTTTTGACAGTGAAAACATGTGATCATTTCACATCTACATATTTCCTGAGATTGACAAAATTTCCATTTAGAATTAAAATTTCAGCACTGACTGAGAACATATTTATCCTAAAGAAAAACAATTCCAAACAAAAGTGTGTACAGTGCAGGACTTTTACGGATAAGTAAATCAGGACAGCAATCAAGATCCCAGCCCTGATTTTCAGAACACAAGTAAAATTTTTCAGATTTAGTTTATCTGATCCTGTTAGCGTTGAAAGCTGCAGTAAGTGCACTGCAACTCGTGACTCTATATTTGAGAAATAAGAAGTTTTTAACATATATACAATTTTATTTTACATTTCTTACAATGTTCTGACAGTATAATAAGAGGGAGATCCTCTGTGAAAAAATTAAGTTCCTCTGTCTCCCAGTACAGTCAACGTCATCTCACCGTGCTTCTGCCATCTACTCTCCTCATTGCTCTGATTGGTTGTTTCTGAATGGGAGCAGTGTATTTCTACATATGGCAGTAGGACCACAGGGAGGAGGCAAAATCTATATTTTTGATTTTTTCACAGATTATCTGTCTGATGTTATCCTGGCATGACAAAGTGAAGTCGAAAAGATATGTGAATAAAACCTTTATATATAAAAGTTACATAATGCACCTTTAATGTTGCAAAAAGTGTCTTTTGATATATATTTACAAACAAACGTTGTTGTTTTTTTTTTGTAAAATACAGACCTTTATACAACCAATTACAAAAATCTAGCCCTGATGGCATTATGTATGTACAGTCAATGAACATATCAAACAAAATAGATAGTCCCCAATACAAACCTAGTGGTAATAACAGATTTTAATTGTGGGCAGATTTTAAGAGTCTTTATGGTAACGTGTTTTCTCTGTTTCTTCTGTGACAGTGTAGCAGAAGTGTGAGACTTTCAGAAATCTCTCGGTACCTCAGCCCATACAGATAAGGAGCAAATGCTCTAGGAAGCAGCATGAGGAAATTAGCATTGACCGTGTTGATCCACACGCGAAGATCCTGACTTACGTTTTTCTTCTGAAAGATGTAGAGCTCTAGGGCAAATACAAAGCCAGGGGCAAAGTAGAGCAGCAGCAGAACCCCATGGACCAGCACTGTGACCCGAGCCCTAGAGAAGCGGCTGTGCCAAATTCCCTGCGTCCTTGTCACCATGTAAAGCCGGATGTAGCAGTAAAAAATTACAAAAGTGCAGATCAGTGCCGCCACAAGAAAGTACATGTCGATCCCCCCTATGTTCTTGACCTTAAAGTATCCGAGGGAGATGAGAGCCAGACACACGGTCACATTGTCGTTACAAATCTTTTCCTTCATTATCATCATTAAGGTGAAAGGATAAATGGCGCACAGCAACCAAACCACCCCTATTATGGTGTTGGTCTGGGCAGGTGAGAGAAGGTTATGGTAACGGAGAGGCCAGCGGACGGCGGCAAAGGTGTCGACCACCATGAGTGTCACAGTGATGATGGCACAGCTGTAGGCCGTGACAAGGAGAGCTGTGAATAGCTCACAAACAAACCAGGGCATCTCTGCTTTCACAGCATTAACAATCAATGTGACCAAGTGGAGGATGAGGAAGAGCATGTCCGCGACCAAAGTGTTGGCCACCAGCAGGTAGCGGGTCTCCCGACGCAAAGCACGGGACAGAAAAATGCACACCAGCAGAACAGGGTTGGCGATAAATGTGGCGAAAGAGACAACGGCAGTGGGGATGCAAAACAGGTGAAGTTGCCAGTGCTCCATGCTTTCAATCCAGACCATTGTGAGGTTAGAAATGAGCGGACAAGATGATGTCATTGTGATTTTGCGTCGACGAGGAAGCACAGATGAATGATTTATGTGGCTCTGTACTTCGTCCGGCAATGTCCTGCGAAAGAAAAAATACCATAAACTACTGTAAACAGAGAGCACCCTCTTTAAAATATGAGCATGTAATAAACCAGGTCCATTGCATAAGCAACATTTTTAATCATAAAACATATAGTGGTTAAATTAAGCTATTAGAAAAAAAAAATCAACATGATTTACAAATTAATATATGTAAATCTTTATGTAGCATGCCAGTTAGAACGGCCCATGTTGGCAAATGAATGTTTAAATTTTTCATTTGAACAATTACTGTTTATGTATGAGTTGTAAAACAAACTGATTTGCAAAATAATATCTTTCTGAAAAATAATTCTACAAAATAAATTATAAAAAATTTTGATACATCACTTATACAAGTTTGTAAACTTTTACATTTTAGGCAGTAGACCCTGTCCATTATTCCTAAATAGTGTATAGCTGCATACATGTTTACAGTGGTTGAACATGCAAATGTTATCACTGCTTTTTTCCAATTGATGTTACCTGGATAACTGGTTGCACTACTTATACCTTTTTATCTCCTTAGCAACATATCTAAATTTACCTGGGCAGATTAGGAGCTGGGAGTTACTAACGTCCTTCCTTCCATTCAGGCAACAAAACTATGGATTTGTTGCCATATATTCTGATACAGTGGTGAATTACAGTTTCAACAGGTATGTTTTAAAGATGAAAATCGGCCTAAATGGTTTGTAAACATTCAGGCAAGGTGTATGTCCCAGGCAAGGAGCAAAATCTGGGCTACCATAACCTTTTATGTTGCCCACTAGAGTTTAGAGGAAAATATAAATAGAACCTTCAAGATAACATTGTTTACACCCATACTTCAGAAAATTTCACTATCTTGTTGTATCTACAATTGTATTTTTCATCATTGTTTCATCAGTGTGCAGTTTTTATCTGCATACTGCCAAATTACATCAATGTGAAAAGATGGTCAATATTATTTAACTTTAACTCATTGAATGCAAAGAAAGATATTTATTCATATTTTAACAATTTGTTAATGGGTTGTTTTATCAATATATTCTGCCATAACACTGCCTTTTCATGATGTGAAAATGGCAAAAAATCAAAACAAGTTTGACACTCCTGGTCTACGTAAACCAGCAAAAAAGAAGAGCATCTGATCTCAAACGAAAATACTATAAATGACTAACATGACAAATTTATCTATATCATAATATATGATTGGGGAGATAATGCTAGTCTTTTTGTATTTTAATTTTTTTATTTCATGGTTTTTAAATATTGGATGTATATCTAAGAGTGCTGGATGGGAGCAAAGGGATAGTTACAATCTGTCCAACTATATCTTTGGAAATCCAACTAATGTACAAGCTTGGGACATTTTACGAGTATCAGACATATTTCTGCAATCACTAGTACAACAGCTGAGATACTCTGCATCATCTCTGTACTCCAAGCAGTTGTGCAGCTGCCATACGAGTATGAAGTTCTGACTGATGCATACTGAACTGGTAAATTTTCTTTTATAAAAACTAACATAGAAAATGGAAACAATGCACAGCTGACAAAACTTGAACACTTACTCTTATTTTAGGTTAAAATGTGTGTTGTTTACAACCATACTTCAAAAAATGTAACTATCCTGTGATATTGAAGTTGAATTTCACCAGGTGGGATCCATACATTTCTCCTAGGTCACTCATAATCTGTTCATTGAATGATGTTGATTAAGTTTTGCAGCAGTGGAAGCTGAATGGTTGAAATAGGTCACATAACATTAAATACTTCATCATGTTGGAACAGATGAATATGGAAATGAGCAATCCATACTTCTTGGTAGCATACAATTAAAGGTTGATTATTAGACTCTACTTTTCCAATAGAAAAAACAAAAACAAATAAAGAAATGGTTCTTACATATTAAGAATGACATGATTAAGTTGATTTCAACTTGCTTAAGTAATCGATTTAATAGGGCAATGCTTATGGTAAATACATTTTAAAGGTTCAAACAGTATAAATACCACCACAGTACAGATAGATTTGACAAACAGAACTGGATAAATTTCAGTCTTGGCAAAAACAAACCATGATATTTTATTGATTGAATGAAGGTATCTTACCTTATTTCTAAGAGAAAATGCTGCTTGTGCTGCACAAATCAATGGTAGTCCATCGTACAACGTCTCTCACACGCTGCTTCCATCTCTATAGATTCTTTGTTGACTCGGTGATAAGAGATGCAAAAAGCCGCGGCCACTTGTTGGTGACATAGTAACAAGGTGGAGCTTTTTAGGCTTTGAACCATTGCTTATGTTGTTTATTTTTCTTCTCATCTTTAAGATGATAATCTGACTTGGATCATTATTTATTTTTTTACATTATTTCATTGCAGAATAGCAAAGATCCAATTTAGTTTAAATACAAATCAAAAAAGCAAATTGCTCCATCCACGTCTGATGCTGTGTGAGTTAAGGTCACCCTGACGTTATCACACTTCAGCCTAATGACGCCACCTAAACAAATACAAAAATTACTTCCTCATCAGCAGACTGAGAAACAACAGACACAACAGGTCCATATTTGGTTATAATAATACTCTATGATACTAGTAAATAGGTATGAAGAGAAGGAAGAAGAAATAAAAAGAAAAGGATTTCATTTATTAAATTAGATGCATGAATTTATTAGTTACTGCAATTTATTCTTTGTGCTATGCTTTCTTCTCATGCTTCCCTTTTATTCATTATTTTTTCTTCTTCTTATTGTATCCACTTTTTCCTCTGGTTTCCTCCTCCTCTTCATCATCCTCCTCCTCCTCATCATCATCATCATCCTCACTAGAAGATTCAATGCTGCCATGCTCGAACTCTTCATCCTTCCACTCTCTTGCCAAGAGTTTCTGAAACACATCATACTCCTCAGACGATGCCTGGGCAACATCTGCGATGAACGTCCCCTCGTCCACATTAAGGATTCTGTCCAGTTTGGGGTTAATCATAGTAGTCTGTCCTTTCTTGTCTGGGGTTTGATACAACCCTCGCCGCTCCAGGAAAGTGTGCCGACAGCGCAGGTCGTCTAGACTAAAACGAAACAACCTGAACTTCACCATCTCGGCCTGTTTGACACCCATTCTGAAGTAAACGTACTGTGGAGAGAGTATTTGATGTATGCAGTTAGGAAGAAGAAGAAACAGATAACAAAATAATAATCAGAGTAGTAATATAAAGTAATTCGATGAGTGTGGTACAACTCTTACTATTAGTAGCTTGCTTATTTCATTATACAGTAAAACGCTGTTATTAACCATGTAATATTGCCATGTAGAGAAGTCACTTCACAGCAATCCAAAAAACAACATTGTAGCCACCAGGGGGAGCACCGCTGCTGCATGTCAGTGTCACACAAAGTGACATCAAAGATGTGGGTTAAGACAAAGCGCAACATCCAGACCTGGACAAAAGTTTTGGTATCCCTCTGTTATTGGCCAAATAACAATGACCACTGAAATTACTTGAAACTAACAAAAGCATTTTACTGAAAGTCAACGGGGGAGGGGACAGGTTGTAAAATCTACTTTTGAGCTTGAGCGTTGCTTTGATTCTTTCTTGCATGTTTGCGAAAACCTTTAATCTCTTGTGGCATCCATTCACTCGTGCCTAAATGTTTGCCTTCACAAAGCACTGCCTATTTCCACAAAGCTCCTCCTGCCACCGAGCACTCCACCCCCTGCGCTTCCCCACTAAACTCCTCCGGATAAGCAGCTGTAGCAATTAGCAAACACCTGATGAAACTGTGCATCTGCTGATCTTATCACACAAGCCACGTCTCAGTTCAGCACTCCTATTTTAAATGGCATAACAGAAAGAGCAGGAGCTTCTTAAAGACACAGAGGCCAATTTAAAGGGCTCAAATTGTGATGTCAAATTCCTCTACGTTATGTTGATATATACAATGTTTTATAACAACTAAAGGTAACATATTTACTTGATTATGCTACAAAATGGCACCGTGTGTCTGGAAAATACACAGTACCATCTCTTTATTATGTATAATAAAGAGAATCTCTTTATTATGTATAATAAAGAGAATCTCTTTATTGTTATGCACAGACATGGTACTATAGTATGGTATTAACCAATGAAAATCTGATATTATTTTTGAATTGTGGTTTAACAGAATAATAAAAAAACAAAACAATAAAACAGGCCTAGACAAAAATGATTGTACTTGTAATAAGAAATTGAAAATAATTTCTTATTACATGTTAAACTAAGGTATGTCCTCTAATCGGTCAGTCTGCCTATTTAAAGGATGACAATATCATCTGTGCTGTTTGGTGACATGGTGTTTACCACACCTAAAATTGACATTTTCATGTATTATTTTTGTTAGTTTCAAGTTATTTCTGTGACCATGGCCTTTTTGTTCAATAACAGCGACCATTAACAAAGAGTTACCAACTATTTTGTCTGTTGTGTATGAAAGCAGGCTGTTAAATACACTAATAATCAAACTTGGATAATCTGTAAAAGGAATTGGGGTTAGGGTTGGTAGTAGGTGGGTGTGGTCTTAAAAGGAAGTGGGCTGCTTAAGTAAGTTCTTCTTAGAGATCTTTACAATATTAACCCCATTGGTTTCACTTCTATAATTACTGACCTGGAACTTGTACTCTAGCTGGTCCAGGTCCTCCAACACCACTGCAGGACTATCTCTGAGGATTTCTGCCACTTGCTGGGTGGTAAACAGACACTTCTCTCTGAGGAACTGCACCACAGATTTGACAGACTTTATCGGCACGGTTAAGATCTTTGGGTAGTGGGACACGGTTCTCTGAAGACTCCCTACAGGAGAGATGAAGACATTTAGGTTTGATATAAGTACCAAATCTCTTGAATTTCTTCACATTTGTACCATATTATAATCACAAACTTCAATGAATTTTTTAAAGATTTGATGTGATACACCATCACAACATAGTGCAAGTAGTATGTTTTTACTTATTTCTTTTACAGTTTAACATTTGAATATTTACCTATATTTAGCTGTATCCATTTTCTAAAATGTTTTCACCAATATTTATATCACTGCTGAATAAACCCATCCATCATCATGTGTTGGGCATGGTCTTAGCGTTAAAATCTAGTCTTAGTTCTCCACTATAAATTTAATGTTGTGTTGTGATTCATACAGGGTATGAAGCAAACTGCGGATAGAACCATCAAGACCAGATCACATGAATACTACATTTTTTTTTACTTTTATTAAAAATAATAATAATAATCCAAATATCCTTAAACCCTTCACAATTATGCACCACGTTGTGTTGTATTATCAAATAAACGTGACAAAATATAAAAGGTTCATGAATACTTTTGCAAAGTACTATGCAGTACTATGCAGAAGTACTTTGCTTTGAAAAATAATCTCACCTTCAACAAAACCCAGACGCCGTAGCTGGGTTATCCTCTCCTGGAGCTGCATTTCTTTAACCGCGCAGAGCTCTGGACATTTGTCCAGCAGTTTATGCACGGTGGTGGGGTTAAGCCCCAGGACAAACAGTGCTGACAGCGTTGATAAGACGTGTTTGGCAGCATTCCTTCCTTTCATCCTGGACATACTGTCATACAATTGTTCTGCCTGGTACTCTGTGAATCCCATGTCGAGCAAAGATCTCAGAGACAGCTCAGGAGAGTTTCTCTTGTTGTGTTGTAATACAGAAGAGGTCTGATTTGAAACGGAGCAAAGTAGTCTGCAGCTGTGGCTCAAAGGGAGATTAGATGTTTTAAATGTCTTAAACTGGACGGGGATGGAAGTGGAGGAGGGAACATAGTTTAGTTTTTGTCGAAGAACCTGTGGAGGAAAAATAAAATGTCCGAAGGTTGTACCAGTTTCATTAGCTGCATGACGAACTTTAAGGACCTTTTAACAACACTTTTGAGGTATTTGGATCAATAAATCACACACTCCAAAATCCAACTATTTTCAAATTAAATTATAATAAAGTACATAATCTCAAAAGGTATTTCAACTCACCTGCAGCAGAACAACACGGGTCCCCATGGTGGTACGTTGTTCTTAGTCGTCCGACTGAAAATCTATTGCCAAGGCAACGTTCCGGTGAGTTAGTTCACGTTCTGCAATAATTCGATTCTGTAGTGCACAACCTGCACTCAAGAACCGGGGTTCAACTTCTTCTTCTTCTTCCTCTTCTTGATTTTATTGGCTGTTGGCAACAAACTTTAAGCAGCATTACCGCCATTTACTGGTATGGAGTGTGGTTCGAAATGGACTATCAACTTATATAAGTATTTGTATCTTCCTACTCCTACCTTTAATATATAATTTAACTAAATGAATTTCCTATTTATATATACCTACATACTCTCATCCATTTTTATATATATCTTTATAATCCACCCCCCTAGATCATGCACCCATTCACACACACACACGAGTATTTTAATCATATTCTTTGAAATAATTTAGTTTTCTTTAAATATTTAATAATTATTTGTATATGTTTACTCCCCGAATTCTTCCTCAAAATATCTATCGAATTAATCTTTTCCTTAATACATTCAAACTCTCCTTTCATACACCTTCTTTCTCTTTCATACTTATGGCATTCTAACATAACATGTTCTATCGTTTCATATCTGTCACAATAATCACATTTTCCATTATTATGCTTTTGTATTTTAAAAAGTGTATAATTAAGACCTGTATGCCCTAATCTTAATCTTGTTATCACCCTTCCCTCCTTTCTATTTCTTCTTCCATTTCTTTTCTCTCCTACTATTTTCAGAATTTTATAAAACCATCTTCCTGTTTTTTCTTCATCCCACCTTTTTTGCCATTTTTCCATCAGTTTTTCTTTAACCATACTCTTTCCCTCATATTTACTTGTTTTAACTTTAAAACTAATATTATTATGAATTGCCCTTTTTGCCATATTATCTGCCCTCTCATTTCCTTCTACCTCTATATGCGCTGGAATTCATACAAATACAACTACCAGCCCCATATTCTGCATTCTATATAATGTATAAAATATTTCTAATAATATATCCATCCTACTATCTGATTGAAAATTTTTTAAACTTAATAATGCTGAACTTGAATCTGAACATATCACTGTTTTGGGGTTCAACTAAAATTATAATACAGAATTAATAGGGAATCCGTTGATGATGAAGAAAAAATCCTCTTAAAAAGGTGTTGTAGAGCTTGTTTTGAAGGAGGATTTTTCAGGGGACAAATGGATGATGGGCATAATAGGATGAATAGAGGATGTTTTGTGTCTTTTGCAGGCAACGGGAGGTATAGATCTATGAAGGACTGTCAACCTGTCCATTGTGTACCTTGTCTATTAAAAAACAGGACATTTCCTCACTTTCTAAAAAAAAAAATCCGGGACGCCCGGGACAGGACGTGAAATACGGACATGTCCCGGGAAATACGAACGTTTGGTCACCCTACGTAAGGATAAAAGGGTACAGTCAGTTGATGAATGATGGGTGAGAAGTGTAGACGCTATGATGGGCGAGTTGTTGGTTCATGATTTTATGTGTAGTCTCTATAAATCTCCATAGGGCCTTTTTATCTGCTGCCATATCACAGCAGGGTGCAATATGAAATCTCTGTGAGACGTCAGGAAGTAGTCTTTTTTTGCTTTCTAGGTGAGTTGTGATGTTTGCTGTAATTGAGAGGTCTTCAGAGACATATCTGAAAGTGAAAACGGTGAATTTGAGTTTATAACAGTTTGATATGTCATAAGACAACAAATATCTGCAACCTACATTTTCTTACTATAGGTTTTGCAATACTGTGACAGAATTCTGCTTTTTTGTCTTGTCATTTTTCTAGACTTGAAATACAGCCTCCAAACCAAACAAGTATCATTTTTGTGTTTTGTCCATGTTCTTTCTTTTTTTGTTTTAAACTCTATGATGTCCAACAAACCCATTGCAATTTGTTTTACCCAAATAAAAATGAAAACACTACATATTTCTCAAATTATACACTATATTACCACAAACCTTTCTTGAGACGTGGAATAGGTGGACAACCCAATTTTTGATCTTAGAGGCCATTTTTTCCTACAGGGCATTTGAAAGGTGTTCTGTTGAGGTCTGGTCATAAAGTTTTACATCAAACCTGTTCATTCATACTTTTTGGATTTCTTTGTGCAATGTTGTACTGGGGGCTGGAAACGTTTCTACTGGAACTAAGATATGAAGCACAGTTCCTGAGTAAACAGTCACACACTATAATCCCCTCTGCATCAAACTTTATTCTTAATGCATTGCAATCAGCCAAGTACTGTTCTTTTAGCAAATGCCAAACTTGCACTCATCAGTTAAATAGCTAAATAGATTGGTATCATTCCAGAGAACATGTCTCCACTTCTCTAAAGTCCAGTGGCTGTGCACTTTGCATTGTACCTGGTGACAAAAGACTTGGATGCAGCTGCTTGGCAATTAAAACCTATTCCACAAAGTCATCTGCAGACTTTTCCTGAGCCAGTTTGATGAACTTTGGCCTATAGAGCTCAACATTCCTGAGCGTCTGTTGTTCCCATTGCTTCTAGTTTATTGTGCCACCGATAGTTGACGGACTTTCTGCCTATGTGGTATGCTATCACAGCTGGAATTTCCTGAACTACTGAAAGAGACATCATTTCTTTGCAGAAGTCTGCGTGTCTAGGGGTGTGATATCTGACCATGGAAGTAAATTAAATAACTAAATGCAACGTTTTGCATGGGTGAGAAAATATCTATGCTAATATAGCGTAAAATTTACAGGTTAGCAAATTATATTTCATCACTACACCCAGATACAACTCAGTTTCTGATTATTAAAAAAGCTGTTTATGATCGTTCAGTGTCCTACACTTCTTAGTCTGTTCTGATTCACTTTACAACTTCAATTACATTTAATGTTGTTTGGTATTTTTACAAAATTCTTGCTAGTTATTGAAATAAACATGATGGAATTCTTAAGAATTATAAGGACTCTAAGGCACACCATAGGCAATTTCTCAAAAATTAGAAGGAACGTGTTTTATGAAAAACATTTATTGATGCTTAAAAATAAATATAAAAAGTGTTTATATGTTTTATATGCAATTAAAATATCTAAACATCAAGATTAAAATTCTTATTAGAAAGTTGCGATTCAAAAAATAAATTAATGAAAAAATAGAAAGTTGGGAATCTATCCACACAATGCTACAGCAATAAAAAGAAAAGAAAAATATATATCTAAACCAACTTTGGACTATGAAATCAAATGATGAGTCGAAGAATTTTTACTTATCAAAATTCTTTGACTTTATATCTTCTTCTCCATAATAGATCATAAAATATCACTGGAGGAAAATTGCGATGAGCCAATGATTAAAAACTTTTTACTAAAAAAAATTAAAATTTGGTCTACCAGATTTCCCTTCTAAAAGCTTATCTTTTCTTGTTTTGTAACTTAGATATTCATATTACAAAATGTCAGGCAGTTAAGATTTCTGCTGCTTCAAATTTAGTCTTCAATCTCCAAAAAGGTATTTTTGGAGCTCAGTTTCCAGGGCCGCCATTGACTGATTCTCATCCTCATCTTCCTCCGACAGAGTCCCATCGCCATAATCTGGGAACAAGCTCTGTCCCGCGTATGCAGTGGGACTTGGCTCCTGATTCTGTGGCGAACCTGGCAGAAGAAGAGAACGACTCTGTACATTAAAGGACGGCAGATTATTGTAAGTCTACGCTTGATGCCGAAGAATACTTACAGAAGCTCTGAGATGCAAGAACCACCTCAGTCCAACTGTATTCAACCAGGGAAATGGGCTGGCTGATCCACGACTGCAACAGAAGCTGGTCTAAAGTCATCCTCTTTGCAGGATTAGGGTGCAGCAGGCCTTGCAAAATACCGTGAAGCTCTGGAGCAGCAAACAGAAAATATGCATAGCTGAATTGTAAAAAGACAGAGCAAACAAAATGCGGCACGGATCATCATTATACCTGGAGACAGGGGGAATGGAGGCCGAAGTTTGGCATCAAGGATTTCACCCACATCACAGAACGGGTTCTCACTGAACAGCAGAGTGTAGAGCAAAACCCCCAAAGACCACATCTCCAGCTCTGGTCCCTCATAGCTGGATTTAGGAGCACAATCATCAGATTAATAGTGTTTAGTTTCAGGGCTTTTAGTTGAACAAGGGGTGTTTTCTTAACACTGCATGGTTTTCATAAACATAAAGTTTAATGGGTCGTTTTGCATGGAAAATGCAAAATGTTTCTCTAGAAACTGTTTCAAGAGTGATGATCAGGAGAACACTCCCTTTAAACAAACATTTCTTAAGCAGGAAGCACCTCAGTATACCATTTAATACACACTGTACTGTCAATTATATCATTTTTGTGGTACTTATTATTTTCCTGATAAAACAGTATGTTAGCTCTTATATTACACAAAGTGCTACACAGATAATCTTTTCAGTGGTGCTGAGAGTTAGATGAGGAGTAAATTAAAACCTGTTGCAATTTTAAAGGGTTAATTGTACCAAGTGGAATACTATTAAAATTGCTTTTCTGGATCTTATCTTTTACCACCGCTTTTCTCTTGGGCTGCCACTTACACATATTGTAGAAAGCATATGCAACAGAGGCTGATAGCAGACCTAAAATAAAAATACTTATGGTGCCTTAAAAAAAATAATCTCACCTTTCGAAAGTTAGCATTTTTCACTTTTTGTCACAGAGTGTAATGCATTTCACTGAGATCTATGAGAGACCAGTAAAATGCAGCAAATAATTGTGAGGTGGAAGAAATACAATAACTGGCGTTTAAATTTGGGTTGGCCAATATGGACTGAAAATGTGATGAAATATTGTGGCATTTACTGCAACAGTCATAATAGTGACAAATATCTTTTTAAATGAATCCTTCCTATCGTCTATAAATTTGTCACAGCTATAAAAAAAGCTATCTAAAAATGACCAAATAAGCTCCTTCTGTAAAACAGATACATTAGGTAATACAATTATTTTTTCATATTTATTGATTGGTTTATTTAACAGTAGAAAAAAAATGCTTAAATAGCAAAAATAACAAGCCTGTGTTAAAATGGTCCAGTCACAATTCAGACATAAATCTAATACAGAACATGTAGCAAGAGTTGTAAATTGCTATGTTTGTGGCTGCAATGTGTCAAATGTGAATAAGTTTTACAAATGTTCATTTCATACTACTTCTCCTTGCAAAGGTGTTCAAATATTTAAATTTTTGGCAGAACTGGAACCTATTTAAGAAGCACACATGACTTATTATTCACAAGGTGAAACACTCACGCATTTCCCTGAAGCACCTCTGGGGAGCAGTACTCCAACGTCCCACAAAAATTATAGAACAGCTTCCCAGGAGACATAATGGCCGCAGAGCCAAAGTCTATCAATCGGATGTGAAAGCACTTATCAATTATGATGTTTTCATCTTTTATGTCTCTGTGAATGATGTTCTTTGCCCTCAAGTAGAAAACAGCTGCCACAATCTGAGGAAAAAAAGAAAAAAGTAGTTTGGGTCAATAAAACACTTCATCTCACCTTCAACCATCACCATCGCTGGTCATTCTTATACCTGTCTAAAGATGTAGCTGACCAGGGGCTCATCCAGTCTTGGTTGCATGTCTATGAATTCAAAAAGATCCAAACCATCTCCATGTTTCTCCATCACCATCTGGAAATAGCTTCCATTCTCAAACACCTCTGCTACCTGTAGGCAGACACACACAAGCACAAACACTCATAAGAGGGATCACAGAGGTTTTTCCTTATGTTTAAAAGAACCTGATTGATTTAAGTGTTCTGACAGAAATGTTACCTTGACAATGTTATGGTGTTGAACTCTGGTTAATATGGCAATCTCCTGGCTCACTCTTCCCAACATGGGGTCATCTACCCAGCACTCGCTCATTATTCTTGCTTTGCTAATAAACTTCACAATTACCTGTAAATTTTTCATATGGAAAAATATTTACATATAGATTTACAATTACGTAGAACTAAGTCGAATTTACCACAGTTCTACGTAAAACAAAAGTCTCATACTTCTTGTCCATCGCAGCGTCTTATTGCCTTCCAGACAAACCCAAATGCTCCCTTCCCCACAGATTTGATTGGCTGGTATTCTTCTTCAAACTGCCCGTCACAAGCTCGAGAATGCTCCAGGTCCAGAGTGGAGCGCAGCGGTTCTCCTTCACCGGCCTCACCAGACCTCTGATGGACAGAACACAATAAAATAAACCATGTATAAGAAAGCTACCAAGATCTACAATAACTCCTCTTTTCCTCGTTACTCACTGTTTTCTGACAGAAGACTTAAAGTTCCACAAGTATGAAAAGTTTCTGTAGGAAATCTGTTGAATGTATGATTTTTAAACGAGGAAAAACTGAATTAATTATTCAGTTTCACCACTTTTATCGAAAATTATTCATTTCCAAGTCTTGTTTTGATGTTTGAATTGCTCTGTATGTGCATGGACATACATTCTATGTTTATTTTATGCTTTATGCATTTTAGATTTGCTTTGTTTTTTCTGGCAAGGTAAAATTTCCATTTGACGTACATATACATTACACAATTAAGTATCGTAGTAACTAAAATAAAACTCTCAGCCGGAACTCACAGTTCCTGGGCTAGCTCCTGAATGGTTGTGAAGTGAAGGCTCAGTTTGCAACAGTGCCCCCTGCTGGTTCGATCTTTTTATCCACACGCAGAACATGAAGCGTCCATCAGAGAGGTTAGTCCTGCAAACGTCACACTGCACATCTAGTGGAAAGGAGAGGGACAGTAAACGTTAGTCCGGCTGTTATGTTAACAATTAGAATAAGGAAAACTGACATGCAGTGAAACTTCATTACCAACCTACTCTTGTGCCGTCTCTGTGGTATCCACTTCCTACAAATTGTCCCTCTAGCGTCTGAGTAATGTTTGAGGTCACGGCTTGTCCATTCACTGTCTGTTTTTTCGGTGTTGATGTGGCAGGCATGTCGGACAAACTATTTGCCTGTACTCCACACTCTTGGCTCTTTCCTTTATGAATCAAAGAGAGCGCTCCCCACTGATCCTGCTCTTCGCTCAAACCAAGCTCGGCCTTCACCGCAGCACCAGCGCTCTCCACTTTCTGCTCTGATTCTGCCACACCCGGAGAGGGCGTCCGTAGAAGCTCGGCTGTATCACAGGGTGCCACAGAGCGAAGGCAATCACCGGTGTAATCTCGGATGCTGAGCACCTCCATGTCATCGCTCAGATCCAGCTCTGCCAGAGAGCAGGTCACAGCATCTCCGTTGCAGTCGATGTTCACAAAGCAGCTGGCTGAGTCCAACAGATGAGCTGATTTAGACTCGTTCACCGGGGCAGCATCACGACTAAGACGGCCAGCAAACTTGTCAGAGAAACCAGATGATGATCTGAGAAATTAAATTCAAAAGCAAAGCTGTATTTTAATTTCTACTGTTCTCTTATACAAAGAGTGCATCTTTAGGTCTTTGTAATTGCATCATTGCCACATTCTAATGACCTGCTGTCCACTGAAATGATCTCAAAGCTCGACTCTTGGAGGACCGCTGCACATGAGCGATGATCTTTTCTCGCCTCATTACAGCTGCCACCTGCTCTCTCATCCTGTATGGGTGTATCTACAAAATATTTCACAATATCATTAAGTTTTCACTTGTTTTCCTGAGCTTTGACAAATGCTGACAAAACATGTTCAAGTTAAAACATACAAACTAATTTAAAGGAAGCAAAGGTGAACGTAAATAGCACCTGGCGTAATCTTGACCGCAGGTGCAATATTTTGCTGAATCACATTGAGCAGCTGCTTATCTCTGTTCTGGTTGGACGACTCAGTGGAAATCAAGCAGCAGGTGTCTTCATCTGGAGTTTCCACCCAGGCGAATGTCTTAAGGAGAGCTTGGGTGGTATCTGCACTATCCAGCGGCTCACTGCCGGGAGCCGCCCGGGTAGCTTCCTCAATCAGCTCTGCAGTATTATTGGCCCTGGAAACACATTTTATTCACTCAGTTTATTAAGTTGAGAAAGAAAAATAATACTTAAGTTCAAATCTTACAAAAGAATGTTGATACAGTGCCTTACAAATATTGATAATTCTGGAGCTTTTTCATATTTTGTCTGGCTATAACTACAAAGCAATGTAGGCAAACATTTAAGTCCAGATTTAGACTTAACATTTCACTTTACATTTATGAACTGCTTTATGATTGTAAGTTACAAAAAATACAAATAAAATAAATTGCATTTTGTAGCTGTAATATGAGTTTGTCAATATACTCTGTTCATTCATGTTGATATCACTTGATGTTATTAGCTAGTCTGTGTAAAATAGATAGAAATCCCTTTGAAAGTATAATTTTGCAACAATCTGCAAAGTTATGATTAATAAAAAGATTTACCTCCTCTATTGTTTTGGGCACCTATATAGATGCAGTTGGTAATTTTTTTTTGCTGCCATCTTTGTGGAAGATCTTACATATTTAAACAAAAATGTAGTCAATCTTAAGATACTATTAGATTACCTCAATAAAGCATAAATGATGAAAATCAAAGTGTGATTGTAATACTTGCAGAGTAACATGAAGAACTTACAACCTGCAATCATTTCACAGTAATATTGACAGACATGCCATTCATTTAGACTCAAAAACAGACTACTGTTGAAAAAATAGCAGTGACGTTATTTGTCCAATAGATACTACAAAGCTATGGCTTTGTGAATTACAAGTGTGCATTTAGACCAGGCTGGATAATTGTGTTATACATATTCTTACATCTAGAATTCACACAGTCTCCAGTTTAGACAAAATAAACATGTATTAAGGTGTTTAAATGTGATTACTGGCCAGAGATGGTAGATATCAGATTTGACAATAGAGGTGCTATGTGTCCAGATTCATTGCAAAGCACATTAAATATGCATGCATTTAAGCGCTGTTAAATGCATGCTTCAATGCATTTAACAGCATTAAATGCATTTAGGCTTCTCCAGTATTTAGGAGAAGCCAGACAAAAGTATTAAAAATGGTGCATCAAAATTCTTTAAACAACTGCTAACATAGATCTGTTATGGTCAGTATTACACAATCATAATAAATATGTATGTGACCCTATATAATACCCACAACCAATAAGTCATGCATTTGAGAAAAAAAAAAAAACTACATTCATGAAGAAATAAGTATATAGTATATGATAACTTACATGACCAGATGTGTGGAGGTAACTGCAGGAAGAGAGAATGTCGACATGGCACTGCCTTGATTCTCCAGCCTGGAGCTGGTTCCAGTAAAGATCCTGCCTCTTCCTGTGGAACTTCTTTTCAGGATAGCCTGCTGCACCATTCCCATGTCTCCAGCCACCAAGGACGAAGGATCTGAGATGAAAAAGCACCTAAATGATGCGGCATGTAGAAATAGTCTTTGCGGAAAAGGCAGAGATCAATCCAGAAATTTTCAGAAAAACAGAAGGGTTCACCATAATTTTCTGATATTTTGGACATGGCTGGACTTTTGTCCAGCTCTACGCGAGTGCCAGAAACAGCGTCAGCCTTTTTGTCCGGGCCAGTCATCCATTCATAGAAACCGGGCATCAGAAAAGCGGCACTCTGTTGATGAAAAGCGACACAAATTAGATCTGGTCTGAGCCGCCTTGCTGGACTGGTAAATTTGACTAACCTTTCCTATGAGCTCGTCCTTGCTGTACCCAAACAATCTGAGGGCCAGATGGTTGTGAATGCTGAAGATTGAGCCATCTGGCCACAGGAGCAGAAGGCCGCTCAAAGGAGCGAACGCCCAGACAGTTGCAGAGTATTCTGGCGTTGGTATGGGACAGGAGACAATGTGGTCAAATCTGTCTTCTGTCAAAGATCCAAAAGACAAAAATCAAGTTTTATCAAGTCGGTGATTTCAAGAATAACATATAGTTTGTCTCACTAAAATAAAGACCTATTTATGTGCATATAGGAATAAAATAAGACAGTTTATGTGGTTTTAATAAAAATAAATATATAAAACTATTGGTAGCTCACAATCTTTTTAAATTGGTGCTTCTGGATGCCATAGAAAAAAAAAAGGATATCACTGACTTAAGACATTTTGTAACACTTTAGTGTTCATAAGTTATGGAGATATATATATAAAAAATCAATCAAATGCTCAACTGTCATTTATAACTTAGTTCAATTGTAATTTTTGTGGAAACTTTTTATGACACCCAGTTTCCAATTATTTTGATTCACTCACTCATTTGACTCTTATGGAATATAACAGAACACATCTAATCAAACCAAATTACCTCTGAGCGTCCTTGTGCTGGTAGGAATTATCTATTGTAGTCATAAAAACACATTTCCTTTCAGCAGACTAATAGATTATAGGACATTAGATTGCTGGTTGTCAAAGCGAGCACATACGATTACCCACGGCAGGTACAAAACAAACGAAGCCACAAATGTACAGAGTGGCAAATGTCTGAAACTCACTGAGGATTTGTAACTGTCATTACAATGAAAAAAATTAAATAAATTCATCTTGTAACTACTATTTTTTTCTCTAGGAGTGTACTGAATTGTTTCAGCTCATTAAAGCTTTTTGACTTGATGCGTGATTTAACAAACATTTCTTTTATTTTTCCATTTCATTTCTATTATGATGAAAAAAAATCTGCTGTTTAATGTTGCAATATATATAAACACATTATAGATAACCAACCTGAAGATTCCTCTTTAGTTAGAGCTTCTTTGAAGTTCTTATGATCTGAAAGTCTCATGTTGTTCACAGGAGAAATGAGATGGGAGCCGTGTCTTGACAAGGTGCCGCCATCGCTGTGGCGGTATTGGGGTTTCCCACACAGCGCTGCCCCCTGAAGTTTCACATAGAGTGGGACAGATGCACCTCCTGTGCTTCTCCCACACACCTTCTGAACCCTCAGCATCTGAAAGAAAGGGAGAAAATGCAGTCATAATCAGAATAATTAAATGCTAAAGCTAAAAAAATCTGATGGACACCGGCTAGGGACTGGAATTTTTCAAAAAATGTCAAAAAAGGGAGATGTCATGAGGTAAATTATATCGTGAGCTTACTTTCGGCAACGCATGACTGTAGACGGGGATTTGTAAAGATGGGATTAGCTCCTTTACAGACACTCCTTTCAGCTCCTCGGGGTTGTGATATCCATGGAGACAAGCAAACGCCAAGTCACAGCTTAGGATGGAGCCCTTAAAATGACATCAAATATGCAGCAGACATCAGATATTTAAATAGACCATGGAAAGACACATAATCCCTTTTTCTGCACTGTCTGACATTAAATCAAAGCTATTTTAATGCTGGGGTCAGGTATGTTTACCAAATATGATTTCTATGTATTAAATGGCAGTTATAATATTTACTTTCTTTAAATTCAGAGGTTTAGATACACATTCAAACAATCATAATCAGTTGGAAAGCTCAACTGATTATGTCATGTGAGATTTGTGAGATTCGTGAGATTCTGATATGTTGATTCACAACATCTGAATTAAAAACTTAGTCTGATTTAATGACAGACAAAAATACAAAAATAAAGTTCTGTATCTTTCTGTGCAGTAGAAGTGTGCATCATATGAAGGTAATTTTTCCAGGATAAACATTGGTGTACTCACATCTTGGGAAAAGGACACAAAGGAGGATATCCTCTCCACACATTCCATCATGATAAGCCGGTCTTCGTTTTCTGACTGCCTGTGGGTACACACTGATACTGGTACCTCTCCAGATAATGTCACAGCATCCACCTTGAAAACAAAATCACAAACGTTTAAAAAGGCACACCTATATTTCACCAGGAGAGTAGACAATTGTAGTTAATGGAGCACTAGATTGGTACAATATAGTGAATCACAATAGTCACACAATATTCATGTGTTCCATATTACTACGAGAAAGGACTGCCTGGGTGCAATATTGGCAATTTCTCAAGGAGCTTGCATTCAAACTCTGCTTGCCAATAATACATTTTGCCAGTTGATTCATGTGTGTGATTCAAGTTTAAGGAACCAAGATGCTAAATCTCATGGGGACATTGTCATGACAAAACATTATTATAACATTCTATTTTCTTCATATTATGCAGCCCAGTTAACTACATGACGAGCTATAAAACTCAGAAAACAATTTCAGTTTCATGGATTTCATACCACTTTTCCAGACACAATAGCAACAGTTCCATCTGCAAGCTGATAATCTTCTTCCAGTGATTCTTCCAAAACTTGAGTCGTTTTCTTTAAGACAGAAGACAATTTCTTTCCAACCAGATCCTCAGTGGAACATTCAAACAGTTTGAGCGCCTGGTCATTCGCTGATAAAATCTGTAAAAAAAAAAAAAAAAAAAAAAGTGTAAAAAGGACTTAGTTAAGTTGTTAGTTCCAGATATGAAGAGCTATTCAGTAAATGTTTGAATGCAGGTACAGTACCTCAGTTGTTTTGTGGGAGACGACAAGAACAACTTTGTTAGGGTTGATGGCAGATGGATGTTCTGACAGAGCAAAGTCTCCAGAAATAACCAGATTGATGAAGCTTTCCTCAGATTCAGTGGAAGAATTTGGAAAGGAGTCAATAGAAACTTGGGAGCCAGGAAGTAAACAATGTTTTTTTGTTGCCATTGTAGTGCAAACATCCAAAGGCTCACCTGTAACACACAATTATCCACTTTCCAATAAGAGCGCTAATTAGTTGTGCTTCCGCTTTTGGCTTAAGTGGATTTCAAACATCCAGACTTGTCAAGCTGACAGATGTAGAAATAAATCTTACCTGTAATGAAATCAGGATAATCGCGATGCTGCAAAGCAACAAAACTTTTGCTGTTGCTCGGTGTCTGAGTACCTGGGAAGGATTTATTCAGGTCTAAATCATCGTTCAACTGATCGCAGGAGAGGTCGGGTAGCACACAGATGGTATGTCCCTTGTTTCCCAAGGTTATGTATGATCTAATATCAGTCGACATTGCTTTTCATCATCTGAGGTGGAAGTCAACTAACTGAGGAGGTTTTAATGGACACCCGAGCAGCTGGTGAAGTAGCCTTTACACCCACATCAACTTGAGTATGGCGGCTTGTATTTCCTCGTTGTTAGGAGGCAGTTTCAGTTGGTGTTAGTTGACAAGGTAACGGAGTCTGCGCTGAGATTTCTGGCTGCTAACTCATATGCTAATGCTACTACAAATAGACCCACTGAACTCAGTTTTTGCTTTGGTTACTCGCTTCACCTGAAAAGCTGCATTCTTAGACGAGGTTAGCGGAGTGTTGGTAAAGCGTCACGACCTCCCAGACGTTTACTCTTAGTTAAAAAAACAAGCCTAGTTATTGTTACTGACAATAATAGGCCTGCTACAAGTCTCTACTCCCCCGAGTGTTATATTTGGAAACCGCGGGTTTCAAGGAAAAGACGGATACCTTTCTTCTAGCCAATCGGAGCTCCTTGTGGCTATTACAGAAATTCTATTGGATACTTTGACCGGAAAACCCGCCTTCACGGAATCGTTCTGACAAAGCCAAGCTAAAATAAAATAAAATAAAATAAAATAAAATAAAATAAAATAAAATAAAATAAAATAAAATAAAATAAAATAAAATAAAATAAAATAAAATAAAATAAAATAAAATAAAATAAAATAAAATAAAATAAAATAAAATAAAATAAAATAAAATAAAATAAAATAAAATAAAATAAAATAAAATAAAATAAAATAAAATAAAATAAAATAAAATAAAATAAAATAAAATAAAATAAAATAAAATAAAATAAAATAAAATAAAATAAAATAAAATAAAATAAAATAAAATAAAACAAAAAAAAACACAATAAAATAAAATAAAATAAAATAAAATAAAATAAAATAAAATAAAATAAAATAAAATAAAATAAAATAAAATAAAATAAAATAAAATAAAATAAAATAAAATAAAATAAAATAAAATAAAATAAAATAAAATAAAATAAAATAAAATAAAATAAAATAAAATAAAATAAAATAAAAAAAAAAATAAAAGCAGCAAGGAATTCCACAATATATACCAGGAGTCTGGATTAAATTATTCAATAATTATTACTTCTACAATTGCTACAACTGCTGCAAATATTTCTTATTGTCAGCTAGGAAAACTAATATTGTTTCGATTTCCAGAATGAGTTACACAGTTTTCAGTTTTCTTCAAATTTATTAAATTACATACATCTTCAGTTTTGGTAAAATTGCCTTTATACTGTATGAGTTGGGTCAAACGTTTAGTTCCCCCCAACTTCAAACCTATTTTCTGCAATATAGGTTAATTCCTTCTACAGCCCTGGGCAGAATGCCATCTCCCCCACCAGGTGTTGCCACTATTTGTGACTCAAACACGTACAATAATAAATTACACTATTTGTATATGACAAAGTTCATAATATAAAGATGCTTAAAGATTATTTTGTTTCTGCATCTTACCGTCAGTTTGACATTTTTAATTTTCTGAGTCAAAATAGGAGGCAAACGATTCTAAGCGTTTCTTTAATTTTCATGTACAAATTTGAGGAACAACACCATAATACATATCTGGACAAACAGAACATAGCAAAGATGATCCCATTACATAAAACAACCATCTGGGAGAAACTTGGAAAAAACTCTTTTTGTTCCAGGTGCAATTACTGCAAGGGTCCATATGGTGTTCTTTTTTATTTTTTCACCACTATTTCTTTCCATAAGCCACATGGCTTTATTTGTTATCCACAAGCTCCCCTGCAGGAGAATCATCACCCCGACTTCAATGAGACACTTTTCCATCCACAGTACCGACTGAAATGAAATGAATCAGATACAATTCCTACTGACAGAAACTCTGCCAGTGTACAAACTAAAATAGGTTGAAAGGGCACAGTAGGAAAATACACTCTGCGGTGCTGTTGCATAAGTGGAAAAGAGAACAGAACAACATAACTGCTCATTAAAATACATACTTATGTAACAGTCATTACATATGTTTTGATTTATTTATATATATATATATATATATATATATATATATATATATATATATATACAGACCAAAAGTTTGGAGACACCTAGAAGGTGTCTCCAAATTTTTGGTCTGTACTGTATATTTATTTCATTTAAACTAATTAAACTTTTTTTTATGGCAGTAGCAAAAACAATGTTTAGCTGACATTTAGATCTTCCAGTTCTGAAGCAATCACATGGACAAGCAAGCTCCAGCTGCATTGGGGAATGTTCATCCATTCTGCTGAAATGTGGCTCATTATAATCACCATTTGTAGTTCTTTTTACAATACATACATTACACAGTAAAATAGATTTCTCTAGCATTAGGTCCATTTTGATGCAAATAATCTATAATAGTGCTCTGCTATGCTTAATTGGATGCTTAGAGGTAATTACTTCCTCAGTAGTTTTCTCTACATGCACTGACAGCCATTTTAACGGAGTATTTAAACAATTAATTCTATTCTTTTTCCAGCGCTATATGGGTCAGCACCTTCTGCAAAGTTCGCTGTTGGTGAGGTTTTTTTCTTTTCGATGCAGGTAATTGTCTTGATGGATCCTCCAAATTGTGTTCAGTCTGATAACTGGCTGGTTTTGCATGCACGCTTTGTCCTCATGTAGCCCACTTCACAGTTATGAGTTGAAAGAGCCAAGTATAATCACACAGTCCTCCACAGATACACACAGTCGTGGGCACGCACTTATGGTGCCATGGCTGTGAAAAGTGAGCTTTGAAAAGCTTTATGAGCACTTTAGTAGAAAGTGTCCATCCTAGTGGTGGTAGTCCCTTTTACTGTGTGGACGGTTGCCCAGAATATGGTCCATTTCTGAAGCAATACCTGCTGTAATCTTTGGAATTACCTAAAATGTGCAGAAGAAAAACAACAGTGCATCATCAAATGCTGACAATACTGGGCAACAGCACAAAGAAGCAAATGTTGGAAAGGGCTTGAATGCGTACCTGAATGGCTCCCAGGTTTTCTGTCAGCTGCGTGGGATTGGAGGCCCCCAGGAGCACTGAGCTGACTCCTTCATTCCTCAAGCACCAGGCTTATGATCAGGATAGCAGAATATTAGTCTAACAGGGTCATGGTAAATCTAATGAAAATATATTTAAAAATGAAAAATTTACTTTGATATTTACCTATGGCTAACTGTGGCAAGGTGCAGCCTAGTTTTTCTCCAATATGAGTCAGTTCTTTTAGTTTGGATTGCTGTTTTCTTCCATCCTCACTCGTTATCTTCTCCCTCAACCACTGATATGGCTGGAAAAATAAAGATGCATAAACAGCATTAAACCTGAAACATAAAAAACAACTTAAACTACATATTGTTACAAAAGTGATTGAATCTCTTTTGTTACTTTACAACCACAAACCATAATGAGTATTGATAAAATTTCACAGGCCTCTACACAAAGTAGTGCATTATTGTGAATCGGAGGAAAACTATAATTTGTGGTCTTAAAACATGAGGCATGCATTCATGCTTAGCCTTTCTTCTTAGAACCACTGTTTGCTAAAATAACAGCTCTAAGTCACTACCAATTTTGCCCATTTGGATGCCTATATTTTTGCCAGTTATTTGCAGAATAATTCAAGCTCAATCACAAAGAGCACTGGTGAACAAGTCATTCCTCAGACTTCTACAGGCTTTAACTGGCCATACTAACTCATTAATCTTCCTTGATTTAAACCAATAAATTGTAAGTCCGGCAGTGTTGTTTATTTGCTATAAAATAAATGATGGCAGTCTCAGATCTTTCAAGGCTAACAGCTTTTCTTCTAGAATTGCCAATATTTAGCGCCATCCATCTCCCCGTCAACAGTGATTAATTTCCCTGTACCGCAAGACTGTGACTCCTATTTCATTTCTTCTTTTTATTTTTGCACCTGTCAGTTACAAAGCTGGGGCTCCATAGATGGTTTCCCCAAAGGTGGAATTTGATCTAACATGCCATCAAATTGTGTCATTTGTAAGAATTGTCAAACAGCATGCACAATGAGGTATCAGACCTTCTGGAAGAGAATGCATGTTTGTTGTATTAACAGGTACAACTAGGCCTGCTAATGTAATGGCTAATTGAGCCATCATTCAGCACCATTTAGCAGGTTCAATTTAGGTTTTGTCTTACACAAGCAGTTTCTTTTGCCTGTCTGCTGACTCCTCTACATTGCCTAATTTCTTTCAAGAACTAATTTCTTTTTGTCAATCTAGCACCAGATTTATATGGAAGAACAACAATCTTTTGACACCACAGTTATCTTAGAAAAAGATTTTTCCTTTCAAAATGTGGAACTTTCGAGCTCATTGAGAGCTATTGACCTCGTCATTACTTCTCTGATTACAACTTTCCTTGCCATGTCAATGTAGGCAGACAACCATAACTGTATAGCATTGCATTTGAGGAGTGGTCTCCATTTTTGGATGATAGATTGGAGACTGCTGTATTAGCTTTAGAATTTTATTTCCAATAAATTTTATGAGCACATGTTGTTTTACTTCCCAGTTATTTAAAAAATGTGTTCACATAGAATCTCATTAAAATTTTTAAAAGTTTGTGCAATGAGGACAATTGTGAAGTGGCTAAAAGTTCTAAACACTTTTGTACTTTATGTACTTTATACTGCATTACAGTATAATTCTTTGAGGACTGACCCATGAAAATCATATGAAAATCTACCTTCATTGCAGCTCTTGAGGATTCTGGGATGCCATTTTCATACTTTCCAGTGATAATCCCACATGCCAGAGGAGACCAAGAGACCACACCCACACCTATGGAAGAACAGAGACATATGATGTTGACCATCAAGGACAAAACTCACTGAAAATAAATGGAAACTTGCTACACTTACCTATTTTATGGTAGAGCTCAGGAAGTTGAGTTTCCACTTTATCCCGCTGGAAGAAATGATACTCAGCCTGCTCGCACACCGGTGGAATAAGATTAAACTGTCTGGCCACAGAATAGGCTTCCTAATTGAATGGGAAATAGAAATTGAAGAGATAAAGAAAACATGCAACCCTGACCTTTATGTTTCATGACTTTTATCTATTCCCAGAGCTGCATATAGTATCATCTTTTAGCATGTTAGTCTTTTGGTTTTATTGGCTTCATTATTACTTACTATATTTTAAAGAAAAAAAGGTAAATTTTAAGCAATGTGAAAAATATATACATTTTTTAATGTTTTTTTTTATGAGTTGGAAATCACATTCAACAGAAAACTCTGCTGAAGAAACTACATTATTTAATACATTACTTTAGCTCTGAATAAGACAGAATGAGGCAGAGGTATTTTCCCAGATGGTGCTATAATAGTAACAACATGGACTGATAAAAATGAATTAATATCGATTAATTCATCTAACCTTTCATGTCGTGCAATATTTTTTGCAATAACTTACCATGATCTCCATGGCAGACCAGCGAGATGTTCCCCAGTACATGGACATCCCTTGGTTGATCACATGAGTCATAGCTCTCACAATTTCTATAAAAACACAAATATGAAACACTAAATAAGTGCATTGTTGACATTTGAATATTAGTTGGTGCAACCACTGAAACTTGGAAGACCTTAAGAAGACACAGTTTTTTTTGTTTTTTTTTTTGCTGAAGCTGGCAGCTCCAGGGTTTACTTTAATTAAAACTTGTTTGTACACACATGTGATTTGCTGGGGTCACATTAGATCATTTGCGTACATTTGTCCAAATGCTGTGGGGCCCTGAGTGAAAAAGCTGCCTTGATAAAATGCTTCTTGTGCTGTGCAAATATATAAGCGAGGTGAAACTGAAGGGAGAGAAGTCAGCTGTAGCCTTCAGGTGTGTGTATCTGCGTGTGTGGGTGTGTGTGTGCGTGTGTGTGTGTGTGTGTGAGATTATGACACGGAAAGCAGCAAAAATGCTCTGTTTGGTTATTTACATGCTAAGCAAAAGAGCTTTATTCATGAATCCATTTGTAAAGAACTTCCAAAATAGCTTTTAAATCAGGATAGATCTGCTGATAGATCACATGAATGTCTCACTATACGCAAAAAATTCATTACTACATTCAGTCTGCGTAATATTGCATTTGCATGACAGTTAATGAAACCTCTATTCCATTTGCACAATGCAAATGCTGCTGCAAGAGTGTGAAGTTGATAGGGTGAGAATTAGGAAGAGATTTAAATCCACAGAAGAGTGAAAAAAAGACAACTAATGATTTCCTTTAATTACCGGATTTTTCTTTAAACCAAATTGTGCCTCCGTGAGAGACAGAGAGCAAGTGTATGTGCGTGGGCGAAGCAGGTGGGAGGGTAGAGGATCTGCTCCAAAGTGGAGAGATGGAAGACAGGATGTTGAGGGACGCAAGGACAGAAAGAAAAAAATGTGAAGCGAGAAACTGGCAAACGTGGTATATAAAGATTCTATCTCTATCTCTGTTACTTATTATCCTTGCCTTGCTCCTCACATACCAATATCAACCGAAGACTGGAACTAAACTGCACCTTAATTCTGTTGGTAATCTGTTACTGTGTGGTCTCCTATGGAGTGACGATTTGCAGGTTTATCAGAGCCAGAGGAATAAAGTCACAACTTAATGTGGCCACTTTTAACTTTGCTCTTGTAGAGCTGTAAATAACATCACAAATATGGTCTTTAAATTATGTGGGCAATGGTATTGTCAGCTAACACATTACTTGACAATACTATGTGTTAAATTTATCAAGAAGGAAAACCATCTTAAACATAAAGGTTTTTACTCTTAAGAATTAGGTGCTGTTAGTTTTTTGGAACACAAAGTGAGAAAATCCGACTTCAGGGAGCAAAGACATACACTATTAACCTGTTTGTTTTTAAGTTTTAAATTTAGTTGAGATTTCCAGCACATCTTGCCATAGTTTTCCTAAGCTGAGTAAAAAAAATAAAAAGTAAAGGTTATTTGGATTAATAAAGAAACGCTTGCAACATGACAGAAAAATAAACTTTTCTTTAAGGCAATAAACTCTTCCAGCTTGCTCATCCAAATCTCCTTTATTGGCATGCACGTAATAGAAAGTTGCTTGGCTGTAAGCCCATTTCTGCATGTCCTTGAGCTCTTTCCCAGCAGCAGTGAGCCACAAAGTCTGGAACATTTGGTGAGCTCCAGCCAGCAGGTATGACAGTGCCCCTTCTGAACCGTGAAGCAATAAGTGTGAGAAAACCCTCCACACACACTAATAGCCGTACATGTCTGGACAGGTGTCTCCGTGAATGTCAGTGTGTTTTTGTCAGATTTGTTCTGGAGATGTTTCTGTCTTTTGAAGATTTATTTATATTCTTCCTGCATGCACACAGAGAGTGTGCTTCTCATCAATATATCACATCAGGGGAGATTTTCAATGCCTTGGAAAACCGCATTCAAGGTTTACGGCTCTGGGAGGGAAGGATTTGATGACAATGAAGGCAGGTGTTGAAGCTATTCTACTGAGAAGTGTGTCAAGATGCTGGGATTGTCCTCAAATGATTTTATTAATGGGACATTTATGCCTTTCAGCAGGCAGCTTTTGTGATGTTGTTTATCTAAAATCAGATGCAGGATGACTGGTTGGCAATCAAATTTAGAGCCTTGAGCTGTTTGGTTATCAGGCCTTGGTGTAGCTATTAGTACAATAATTGACATGTGTTCTGCTCCAGTAGGCAGAAATCTCATTGTGTGTGCTGTTTGACAATTCTTAAATGACACAATTTTTGACATGTCAGATGAAATTCCACATTGGGGGAAACCATCTTTGCAGTGCCAACTTTCCAACTGACAGACGGAACAAAAAGTAGAAGAAAATAAACAAGAGAAATGGTGGTAAGTAAAGAAAAAAACCCCGTCAGGAATATCAGAGGACTGAAAAGAGTCAAAGAAGAATAAGGCCATAGGATAAGGGACACAGTGATGATAATAAAGACAGACTCTGCTGCCATGACATCACTTTTTGTCCCCAAGGGGACACAAGTTGTCTCACACAAGGTCGTATATAGTTAGGGTAAAAAAAACATAACAAAACAAACACATGCATGCATAAGCACCTGTTAGTTACCACTACATGTCCTTTAAAATGCTACCATGCCTCCTCCTATAACTGATGTTGTTAAGCCAGTTTACATTGATTTCTGTGTGTAAAACAACATGTGAATAACAAGTTCACCATGCTGCTGAGGTCCCAAGAGGAAAGAGCAACCAGTGGAAAGTATTTGGGGCACATTATAGAACTGATGCATGGCATTAATCTAAAAGTGGCTACAAGTTAAAATGATTTTCTATTTGATAATTTATGTGAATGTTTGCAGGACTTTATTTTAGATGTTCGATTTCTTTATTACTGTAATTATACAACAGTAATCAGAAACTGTGGCAAATCTTATTTCTTGTAAAGGGCACAACAAACTTTAAAGTGCCCTAATTCCCAAAAGGCATACATCTGAACACAAGGAACAACTTGAATATTTCACAATAATTGCTGCTTGTATTTTAATCACTTGATTTAAAAATAAATAAAGCCAATAAAATCAAAAGTAAAAGCATAAACACTTGTGTTGAAATAAAGTAAATGCTTTTTATTACTATTAAGAACTTCCTGAAACAGTAGTCAGGAGTTAGGGAGCTCAAGTTATGTTCACTAAAATATGATCATTGACCAATAAATCAGTCAGATTGTCAATAAATTTTTTTTTTACATCAAACTATCTGAAGGGCCAAATCTGATTTTGACGGGGGAGGCTGTGGGGTTTACCTGCCAGTTATCACAGCTAATAATGACAGCCGGGCCTCTGGAACAATGAGCATGACAGACTGGCCTCCCACAGTCATCTGGTTGTCAAGGGAGGCAACAAAAGGGAAGAAAATGAGGAGCAACATATTTTTAGGAGATCAAAAAGACACCATGCCTTTAGGTGGATACCACCTCTGGAGAAGGTTTTGTGTGAAGAGACAAAAAAGAATCTCAAGTATCTTCAGAGGAGAAGTAATTGAGGAAAACTCTGGAAACGTCTTTAAGAAATTAATAATAACATATGGTGGATGCAAGGGAAAGGCATCACTGAAGCTTTGAAAAGTAGAAATCAAGTACAAGTGCACAGCGGGGCTGGTAGAAAGAGAGACCAACCCAAAAATATACCAGCCGCTCCCGAAGGAGGCAAATAATCCTGCTTCTGACGAGCAGGGAGGGCTGGGAGCGGGCGCAGCTCAGAGACCCTGTGGAAGAAAGCAGTACCATAGAGACTCAAGAGAAACAGAGGGAGACTGAGAGACGAAAATAGAGGACAAGAGGACGAGAAATGAGGCAAGATTATCATATTAACTTATGTCAGCGCGGGTCAGAGGAATTCACTTCTACTTGGCCAAACAGATATAAGCCATCAGTTCAGCAAAGGCAGTGGCCTCAATAGTATTTCTCACCTTCTCATATAACAGAATGCCTCATGCTATGCTCCCAACCCTCCAACAGCCTCCAGAGGTCTGATCAAAAATCACTTACCCTCCATAGGAGTGTTGCTGTCCGTCCGGTTGGCAAAGACCACATCCACATAGTCGAGCTGCATCCTCTGGAGGGAACCTTTTAAGCCTGAGGTGAGAAAAATGATTAAATATGTTAGAAAGATTTATGGGTTGGACAGGACAAAGTGAAGTACAAAGCATTCAGCAGCAGCTCGCTTTTTCCACATTCATGGTCCGCATTCGAAGCAGGAGCCAATCCAATTTTCCAAGCTTTTCTTGTACAATTGTACCTAAATTGTGAGCTTTCTGCAGCTTTATGCAAGCTCAATCCATGATAATGTCCTCATTAAAGTAACAACAAAGAGACATTTCAAAAATCTCTAGCTTGGTGAGAAAACATTAACATTGAGCCCTCATTATTCTGGGAAACTTGATGTCAGAAAGTGCCAGTTAATTTAAAATATTTCAGCTGTGCCTGGCCTGCCATATATTTTGATCCCAGTTCATTTACAAGCAAATTTAATTCTGGGATATCTAAAAGGTTTGTTCTGCTTGCCAAAGCCAACAAAATGGGGCCGGATTGTTGATGACAAAGCAAGAGAAACAAGGAAAATAAAATACTTATTTCACAGAGGGATTGGTACATATTACAAAATGAGTAGTAACCTGAGAAAACATCATTTTGTGAAAGTATTAAAGCAAAATTTCAAGATATTATCTAAGAAGTTAATAGTGAGTGGCTAATTGTTTTCCAAATATGTTAAATATGTGATTGAAAGTTAAGACAGTAACATTTTTGCTTTATTTTGGTAAATTTTCTCAACTAGCAATAAAAGACCCAGAACAGGCTGACGCATTAAAAATAAAAAAAATTAAATCCTAGTTAAGCATTCCAAAGCAATCTTTGATTGAAAGTAAGCATTCTTTAAATACACCACAAGTCTTAAAGATAATCCCTCTGAAACTGAGCTCGCATTCTGACAAGAAGATCCACTGTATGAAGTGAAAAAAAACAACCTGTACCTGTAAAATCCTCACTCCTCTTACATAAACAGTGTTAGATGTGTGTGTGGGGGGGAGGGTGACCCAAACATATCAAGCTCAAAGAAGACATGGAAACACAAGAAAGGTCACGCTCAGCGCCTGCTCAACTTAAAACCTGATGAGAAATGAAACGGAGACACAGGAGACTGCAACAAAGGAGGACGGCAGCGTAATAGAGACATGGAAAAGTAAGAGAGTGTGTGTGTGGCAGATTAGTGCCAGAGGCTTCTTCATCACCCACTAATCCCAGCTGAGAGATACACCACTTCCTAGTGCTGCTAGAACTCCTTATACCTTTCCTTGTCATCTGCTCCCACACAATCTGAGAACCACTTTTTAACGTGGATTCTAATCTGGGTTTGCACCGTCATTGCGCGGTGCTGTCGGTTGGATTAGCTGGAGTTTAAAGGGCCGTGAAGGGAATCTATTTTTGGAAGCGAGAAAACACGCTGAACAACAAAGCAACTCTGCCGGCAACTGCAGCAAACGATGCATTTAAAATGGAAGCTCAATAAAAGTTGATCAATCGCTGCTCAAGCTGACAGGGAATTTATGAAAATATTCAGCCTGTAAGAGGTTTGTTCATCTCAAGGTCAAACCAGGAGAATCTATTGTTTTGGATTAGTGAACTACAGCGCCTGAACAAGTGACCTTGAAGGGCTTTGTTGTTTTTTTTTTTTACAGAAGAGAGTTTCAACAGATGCTGCACTCAGCTTGCACATTAGTCTGTGATGACACGTGTCACACCAGTTACTCTCACAAATCTGTCATTTACAATAAAACTAGGCTTAACTAATTGATGATGATACCTTCGCTTTGCTTCCCTTGAATCTCTTGCTCTCCTCTGCTTCTGAAACCTTGTCCCCTCTCATTCCGCCTATCCTGGGTGCATTCGCCTTTTGTTTGGTGGGAATCGCTGCAGTGGCTGCAGTGAATGCTAATAATGTGGGAGAGGGCTGAGTCACTGTAAGAGGTGCATTGCGCTTTGGAGAGGCCAGTTGTTTCAAAAGTGGGGGCTGAGGAAGTTTTGCGCCATAAACTCAAGTAAAGTAACAATTAGGAAAAAGAGTCTGGCAGAGGAGAAAAGAAGAGCAGGCACTGCAGCTGGCTCCAGGACTCCTTATACAATGTGAATGTAAAAGAAAGAAACCTGTTAGAGTAATGGGAGACAAAACGTCTGACAAAGTCTGATGCACCGCTGGCCAATTCTGCTTTCAAATTCTGCTGCATCAACAATGAAGACGTGAGAAGAGACACAGACGGGAACAAGGAGGGAGGAACAAGTAAGACAGAAGGAGGTTCTGCAGGACTGACACAGGAGTGGGAGGGATGGTGCAACGTAAAGGACAAAACAGAGAGGAGGATTTTGGCAGATTACCTTCAATGATGTGTTTTCGGTTGAGGCCTCTCTCTGTCTCAGCTCTGAAACAGGATGAAAAAAATGAGAAATACACATGAACACCTCAGCTAGAAAAGCATAAGCAGACAATTAATCACGCCAGACAAGATTCTTCATTATATGCCACTAAACTTTTCAACATCTGAAGCACCAACAATCACCTAAAAGAGGAAACCTACCCAGACATGGCCAACAACCTAAACTGTAAAGAGAGCAATAGTTAAAGGAACCACTAGGAGGCTCAGAGCCACTCTGGAGGAGCTGCCATTGTTGAGAGAAAGTAAGTCGCTTTTGGATTTAGATGTAATCAGTGTAGATATACTGATATCTTTTAATTCTACAATATCCATCTATTTTTAACTTTATTTCTGTTGAAGTCTGTTAAACAATTGTTTTACCACCATCTGCTAGATCTTTTACTTGCTGAAGGCATATCTGAAAACAAAACAATAAAAAAAACACTTGAACCAGCGAGGATGCTGCCAGGACCTCAGCTTGTTTGAATTTGTTTTGGGTTTTATTATTATTTGTGTTAGTTCTTATGTCAATTAGTTCTACCTTGTTTTGATTTCCATCCATCCATCCATTGTTTATACACCCTTTGTCCCTAATGGGGTCGGGAGGGTTGCTGGTTCCTATCCCCAGATAACGTTCCGGGCGAGAGGCGGGGTTCACCCTGGACAGGTCGCCAGTCTGTCGCATTGTTTTGATTTTTACTTCAGTTTCTTCTTAGTGGTTCCGGTTATGTTTGTTTCTTTGCCTCGTCTTTAGTTGCTCTAGTTTTAATATGCTTTTATTCTAAATTTGTCATAATGCTTTTATGACAAATCTATGTCAGATCATGATTTCTTGGTTACTGTCAACCTGTCATAACAAAGACATTTTAAAGCCAACTTTGTATTAAAAGTGTCATGATTTACCGAATGACACTTTATGACAACAGTCATAAATATTCATGAAGACTTACTCATGTTCATGACAGGTGTTATGTCATGTTTATGACGGTGTCATGATAGTCTTATTCACAACCCATCAAATAACGTGTTACCCATAACATTTTTTCATCATCTACTCCATGCCTCTGCTGTTTAGTATTATAAGCCCCAATCAACAAACAAGCAAATCATGTCAGATGCTTTTTCTTTTCCCTACATTCAGCAGACCCAAAGGCCTAGGAAGGTATTTAATGTTGAAAAACAGAAACTCTGGAAACAGTGTCTTCTTTTGGGGAGAATGATCACCTTCAATGTGACCTGTCAGCCTTGTAACTTTTACATTCTGTGTGATGCAGAAAAGTCAGTTATTTGAGGAAAGTGAAGAAACTCAGGACAAATAAGTTATCATGTCTAACTTTCCTCTTGTGTCTCGCTTTGTGACAGGTCTGATTTTCACTTTACCTTTGGCTGTGTTTCTCACACACTCCCACAGGGGATACCTGACTGTGTGGCTGCTAAATCTTATCTGACATATAGCTCTGTGTTTCTTGGGGCAGTATTGCAAGAGAAGTTTGTATGGAAATATTTGTTGTAAAAGATTGTCAGCCATTTAACTTTTGTTTACTCATTTATACTGATGTGTTCCTCATGACTGTATTTTGTAGGAGGCATACCAGGTGTGTGATTCTGTGTTTTATTCCCTGATAGCATTGCTGAAAGAGCTATTGCTCCCATTATCTGTGTTTTTCTTGCTAATAGAAAGTTCTCCTGGCTCATGCTGTGTTTCTATCCAGGATAGAGCCACTGACGGAGCTTTTACTGAACTGAAATTGCCGTTTGTCTTAAGAAGTGCCTGAAGATCACATTTGTTATGAAATGGTACTAAACTGATCTTACACTTTGCTCAATTTCAATTATTTCTACGTTTCTGCATTGGCCTCTCGCTTTCGTTCTCTGCATCATATGTCAAGTAATCTTGCATTTGTGCAAACATGTGGGAGGCATGCATCACATATGCAAATATCATAATGTGAAGCAGAGATGCTCGCCAAGACTCTCTAGTGAGTTAAGTAGTTGTTTTCTGAATGCATCTAGGATGGAAAGAGATTTCAAATACATTGACACTTGCCTGAGAGAGTGATTTTATATAAAATTTTCACAACCTCTTTACCCTCTGCAGTGACTTAAACTATACTTAAAGAAAACCAAAAGAAGAATGTGAAAGCACTGGTGGATACCCCATTGCCTTGGTGAAAACCTGAAGGCTTTTTGGAGGGAGGGGGGATGTGACTAATGTGGACTGAACTCACAATATTTCAGCATGACAGCAGGAGCAAATATGACGTGTGGCCTGAGGGATATAGATGTTAAATACAACATGGAAACAGAAGCAAGATGGGGGCTTGCTGTCATTTTTTTCCAGTGCAATGCCTTGTGTGTGCACCTGTGGGTTTCCCCTGAATGTCTGATTCAACGGCATGAGGCCTAGAGCTGGAGGCAAAGGTTTCACGTCTAGCCGGCCATTGGTCATATAGTTTGAGCATCTGCGCTGGAAAATTGACATACACATATATATATTTGTAAAAACAATTTGCATGCCCACACAAATGCACTTACTTTCCACCCCAGTAGAGCTTTGTGGTGATCACAAGGCTGGATCTCCTAAGGGAAGCAGACACATCAAAGGGGAAAAAGGCTGTTTAAAATATTAAAGAGATGTTTTTGTTTCAGCATTAAGGTGCGTCTGGTATTATGCTACTGTGTGTGCATCCAAGCAAGTGAAGCAATCAAATCTATGAATGACAGGAGTGTTGTTCAGTGATCTTACATTCTGCTGAGAGAAGTCACAGATTGTGCGCTTCTTTCACATCAATTTCGAGGCGACGCATTGGGAAGTCTCTGAATGCTAACAGTCAAACTCCCACATACCTCCCATGCTTGAATTGATCAATAATTTATACACATTCAGAGTCCAGGTCAAATACAGGCTAAAATATTGCTAAGCCATGTACAAGTGTGTAATGCTACAAAACCTCGAGTTTTTAGTAATAAGTTAACACATTGCCATGCAGAGCCTGTTTAATTTAACATGCAAATGCTGTGGAAATGAGACTCTTGACTCGTGATTAAGTGCTTATTACCTACATACAGTAAATTAGGTGACATACTATAATCATAAAATATGCACCTTCCATTATTTCACCACACAATTTAGATTCTTGAAAGCAAAAGCAGAAATAGATTAAGTGATGTTGGCCATTTTTAAAGAGATTATATATCTTATACATATACATGCATAGGGTTTTCCAGATATTATTAAAATATAATCTGGTTCTGTGAGGAGGAGGGGTCTGATTTTATGACTGATCTGTAATCAGGGATGACCAAGCTCCCAAAGATTGGGGGAACTATTTTTCCCACCTCAAAATAAAAAGTTATGCCATAGAAAATTTAAAGAATTATTACATTTCCTTTTTATAAATGTTGTCTGTTTTAATTACACTAGGTTATGAGTCCAGCATTAATACATTTAAGATTGTTTTATTTTTACACCAAGAGAAATTAGGTTGTGACGAACCATCCACAAAGTCAACAATAGCGGGTAGGGAGAGGAGACGGTGGTGAATTGCAGCACAGATGGTGTCAGAGTCTTTGACCTCCATTTATAAGCACTGAGGTCTCATCAAGTCCTCTGACAGCCACTGTTGTCACCAGTTTATATTCCCATGCACTCACTTGTTAAGCTTGGACAACACAGTCAGTTTTTTTTAACCAAAACGTGTTCAGATATAAATTTCAATTAGTCTTAAACTATGCCTTTTTGCAGCGTTAACACTGTGTGTTGTAAAACTCGGCTGAAATGTGTCCATTGTCTTGGTGTCCAAAGCCTGTGTGAACTTAATAGATGTCTCTGTGTTGGGAGTGAGATCAGAGCCTAACCCTTCGTCTTTGGTCACGAAGGCCCCCACGATTATCCTGATTGTGTGACTCTGAGAGGTCAGCTGGAAATCCTTTGGGTTGTGTGGGTTTGTAGACGTATTGCACTTGTTCAGGCACATCCTGGTGATGGTAAATGTGCCTGGGATATGGGGAGTATAGAGGCCGACTCATTACCTCGGCCTTACTGTTTCTTAAGCTGTTTCTGTGCGGTTTTAATGGTGTTGAGGGATTTGCTTGCGTGTTCATCGGGGACTGGTAAGTAAAACTTTTATTAATGTAGGCCATTAAGATCATTGCATTTTAACGAGAGACTAATTTTTCTCCCTAAGCATTCTGACAAAGGGCACATGCTTTGTAATGTCAATGTTTCAGCAGCTTTGCACAGTATTGCACTAAACCAGGATCTTTTATTCTGAAGAGAATATTAGACATTTTCATCTAGTTAGAGTTGTTGCAGTTTGCCTAATGTCACAACTTTACCTCCAGCACTTCTTCTTGATGATGTTTCCCAAGATTATCTCTGCTCTGTGGCAAAAGATTGAATTAAAAACATTATAAGATACAAAACCAAAAGCAACACAACCAAGAACTGATAAGATTAGATTAGATTGCACACTTCGCCCCTGCATGAACATGAAAGTTATCGGATGCTCATCTACAACCTGATTAAAAACCACAGGTAAAACAAGAAAACAGATAAACGACTCCTGCACAATATGCATGAATTCCAGCAGCAACCTTGAAATTAATTTTTATCTGCTACTTGTCCTTCATCATTCAACAAGATGATGTCTAGATAGGAGGTAAGATTGAGCTGGGGACATAAAATCGAGGTGGTGGTGATGAATACGCGATAGCTGCTCCCAGACTGATCACCACACATGGAAATAAAAGAAAAGAGAAAGAGAATATAGATATATATGAACAAAATCTGATTTATCTAATTGTTTTAAAGAAAAAAATTGCTGAAAAAACATAAGTAGAAAAGCAAATAAGAATTATTAGATTTAGCTAAAATTAAACAAAATGGAGTTGTGAGCATCTGAATGAAAAAAAATGACATAAAAATTGTTAGAATTAATTAAATAAATTAGGATTACTTTGTTTTTAATCAATGCCTTGTGAAGAATAACGACAGAAAAAAACAAGGAAAGAGTTGGGATGATTGCAAACAGGAGACACCACTCACTTTCCCCCAGAGTAGACTTCGGCCGTATCGAACAGGTTGACCCCACTCTCATAGGCAATGGTCATCAGCTGCTCTGCTACCTGAGAGACAGGTGACAGACATTGTTTTTTTTTAATGACACTCACAATGGTGACCTGAACTCCAGCAAAATAATGACTCACATTTTATCTCAAAAAGGGAAGGAAATTCCCAAAAGAAACAGAGGAAGTGCAAAACTGTTTGCTTCTGAGACACAAACCACCACTGGCTGCTTGTGGGTTAAAGTTGTTTACAACACAGGATGCTTCCTCAGACAGTTCTGACCTAATTCTTGTGCCTTCATTTTATCCAGTAGGAAAGAACAGGATCAGACTGGAAAACTGATTTTAATATGCTTTCCCCATTTTTTGTATTTGCAATTGATTACTTTCTCCCAATGGTCATCCATCAGCGATGAGTTGTCCCCAATTCAGTGGCCTTTTTATCCCTTTTCCTCCAAGGTCGGGTCAGACAATTAAAAGATGTCTTCTGACAGTGAAAAATGAAGCATGCCCCCATGGCCTTGCTGGACACTTCACCGTCCGCTGTGATATTATTGAACTGATAGCAGGACAATAAGAGCGGTCTACACACACACCGTTTTACATGCAGCTGCAACAAATTGCTTCCATAGGTTGTGAACCGCACACCATTTAGTTGACCCAGTTGGGTTTAAAAGAATGAAAACCGGCATCTGCTCTTGAGCTGCAGCAGTAATGGAAGTGACATGAAGCCTTACCTCATCAGAGATCTGACCTCCAAATGTTACCCATGTTCCTGTTGAAGGAAATACCAAAAGTCAAATCTTAAACAAAACCCATATGCAGGACTCTGTATGTAAAATCAGTTGTGTTTAATTTAAAATTTTTTGGCACAGACTCATGACAAAATGCCTACTGCCCTAAAGCCATTACTGCCAAATGTCAGCTGAATGTTCATTAAAGAGAAACATGTGTTCTTGGACATTAAAATGTTGGAATGTTTGTTTATTTATTTCATCTCGCATAAAAAAATTATAGGGATTCAGCGGCTGAAATATGATGTGCAGAATCACTTGACATATTATAAGTACGTATTTGCTCCTCAGTTCCATCAGCGTCCAATAGACACAAATACCTTTAGGAGCAGAAGGAAACGTCAATATAAAAAAAAAATTAAAGTCTCATTAAATAAAATAAATATGTGCATGTATTCAAAGAGCATCCGAAAATAGCTCATTAATAATAATAAATATAGTTTTCTTGTTCCTCCCAGTCTAAACGTTCCAAAATGCTTCTTTTTGTTTTTACAAATCAAAAAAGGCTAAAAAAAAAAACAGTTTTATAAATCTCAAATAGTTTTTTTTTTAAAGTCTTTGCTTAGCTTTAATCTACACAGTCCAAGGATTCAACATAAGGATTAAGTGCAACCTAAAGTCCAAAACAGTAAAAAAACAAAAAAAACAAAAAAAAAAATGAATTAATTAATTATCATTGAGCTGGTACTGTAAACCAGATGCCTTCATCAGTGTCATTACCCTGTCACTTGCAAAAAAGCAGCAATAATTTGTACAATGTGCAATTGGTGTTTTTCTTTTTCTCATATCGTCCCCAATAAAAGGACTCCCTGGGCTGAGAGCCATATGAAAACAAAACTGTATTCAGGGTATTTGCACATAAATGTAACAAAATGAGGGCTTTTGGCAAATTCATCTTCTCTTTTCAGTGTTATGCTGCCTGAACACATGAGACGAAGCTCAGAACCATGTCTCACTAATACAAAATAATGGAAAATTTGGTGTTAAATCATTAACCAACTGTGCAGCAATGCAGCAGATTGGTGTAGGCGCAGTCTGCGTTCTCCCAGCTGGCAATGGCAAAAACACAATCTGCTTAATTTACAAGCAGAGTGACCAACTGAAACAGGGTTTTCAAACGGTAATAGTGGAAATTTTATTTAACATTCATCTTACTGTAAAGATTGGGCTTCAAGGGATTTGTACATATCATAGTAGCAGTTTCTCGTTCCTGTTGGATACATCACTTGTAGCATTACCATCCTCTTAGAACATTATCATTCGCTCTTGTGTCAATGAAAATGAACTAAACTTATGAAAGCTGAGTAGTCATTTCCTATAATACTGAAGGTCCTGATTTTATTGCTTGATCCATTCACATTCATTCATTCCACACAAACAACTAAAATAAATATGGCAAATACTTTGTACTTTTCATATGAACAATGCAACTGAGAAAAAATGTAACTGTAGATTGTATTGTATTGAATTGGAAAACGCTTCCAGAGTCAACTGTAATTACGAAAACAAAACAAAGAACTTTGACTATCATGGAGTCAGGACTTTCATTTTGATTACCCTGATGACTTTAATCGACATAAATATGACTTTTGAAAAATGAACTGTCCATTCTGAGGTAGTGACTCACTTTTGCAGATTTTTCATCAGGTTTTGCAGTTTGTACTAATTGTTTTTAAAAATATTAAATGTTGTGAGAAATGAGCCAAAACGACTATGAAAAACAGTAAATGTTTGCTTGAGACACTCAAATATTTAATGCTGGATTTATTTATTTACACATTTATCAGTTGTATTTGTACATTTTTCATGTTTTTTGTTTTGCTTTTATGCCTGATGTTGATGTCATCCTTGCAAAAGATGCAGCAGAGACAGACAGACTGACAGACCAATAGACCGACACACACATAACTTTCTCTTAAGGTTGTAGCAAAGTCACACTTTATGCGACTGACTCTGCTTATTGTAAACCATGCAAAGTTAAAAGGCCAACAGGAGACCCACACCAAGAAATGTTCTTCATATTGTTCTAATTATCTCCTCTGTTTGTAGATTTTTCACTTATCTAATTTGGCGCCAACTTAGACCACCAGCTGAGTGAATGCTCAGGAAAATGACCGCTTCTAAGATTGGCTAAAAATGAACTGAACAGATAAAATATATATGTATATAAAAAAAAAAATTACATCTAAGATTTAAATAGATATATTTTTAGAACGGGCTGCACAGTGGCGCAGTTGGTAGAGCTGTTGCCTTGCAGCAAGAAGGTCCTGGGTTCGATTCCCGGCCGGGGATCTTTCTGCATAGAGTTTGCATGTTCTCCCTGTGCATGCGTGGGTTCTCTCCGGGTTCTCCGGCTTCCTCCCACAGTCCAAAAATATGACTGTCAGGTTAATTGGTTTCTCTAAATTCTCCCTAGGTGTGAGTGTGTTGTTTGTCTTGTATGTCTTTGTGTTGCCCTGCGACAGACTGGCGACCTGTCCAGGGTGAACCCCGCCTCTTGCCCGGGACCCAGCTGGAGATAGACACCAGCAACCCTCCTGACCCCATTAGGGACAAAGAGTGTTCAGATAATGGATGGATGGATATTTTTAGAACCTTATGCTCAACTGCTTTTCTTAATTGTCTTTTTCAGAAGGCTGGTAAAAGAAAATGTTTTGCTCAAGGGCACTGCAGCATGATAGAAAGCAACCTGTTCTTTTTAGCTGCTAGAGGGTTTTTCCTCAATATTCAGCTGTTGCTCAGTGTGCTGGGATAAATCTTGAAGAAGAAAAAAAGCCGATAGGAATGATTAACTGTTTCATTTAAAATGTTTCCTCTTTGGTTGGTGAGCCAGGGCCACACTCTATCATTTCTGTGCCTTGTAAAAATATTTTTACTTGAAGGCTACAACCCCTTGAAGAATATGCGACACACACATGCGCACGCCCACGCCCACACACACACATACATGCACACAGCAGTGAAACACAATATCCCACAAGCATTTTACTGAATGGATGAGGAAGAAAGAGAGACTTTTCCTGAAGGTCTGGATCGGATATGTGTGATAGAGAACTTTGTTTACTGAAAGCCCCTCTGTTGATTAAATATTAACAAGGAAACTGTTAATGTTCACTAAATGGCTCTTTTGTCTCTCATGGCTTTCCATAAAAATTAAAAATGAATGAGGTTTAGAACGGGGTGAGAAGATATGATTTATTTAAAGGAGGCCTGATTCCGATCTGCTGGCCTCCTAATCAATCACTCAAACACATAATTAAAACTGGGTTGCATCTGGTTGTTTATGAAGTCATTAGATATTTGCTAATCTTAATTAAATGTACTCACCAAGACCCAGACAGGAGACACGTAAACCAGATTTCCCCAGGTTCCTGTGAAACAAATCAGAGCTTCATTTAGACAAAACTACAAACTGTAATCTCTATATGCCATCATTAAAATGTGACTGTAATTACTATGCTGGCCCTTAATATGCTATGATTTTTTTTTTCTAACACTTTGTTTGAAAGACGCAGCTGCTAACACAACGATGCCTCTTTGAGATAAATAAAAACACCCACACCCCACACTTTGATATTTTCTCAGGTAGTCCCTAACACATTAAAACTTCTAGTTTTACACAAACTATCAACACAAAGCATCATGGATAAAGTGGAAAAATATTATAAATATTACCAAAAAATGGGAAAAGTGTGACATATGCATCAAAACCTCCTTTTCTTTGTTTCAACCACTTATGAAGGTAAACCTCAACCTTTCCCAATCGGCTGACTACAACATGGAACCATTCACAACATGAAAAAGCCTTTAGACAAGAGCGAATGTTCACCTTCAAACAGCATGGCAACCCAAAACATACAGCCAGGGGAATAATGGAACGGTTCACATCAAAGCTTCCTATTGTGGGAGATTGACCTAGTCAAAGTCAAGACCTATAGAGAATTGTGATTAAGTGGAAGGATTTGAAAACTGATGTTCGCATATTCGTTCTTCCCAAGCTTGATCTATTTTGTAAACAAGGACTAGATGAAATTTCACTCTCTAGACATGCAAAGCAGGTAAAAGATATGCCTCAAAAGAATTTAGAAGTACTTGCAGCAGCAAGGTGGTTCTGTAAACTGTTCACTCATGATGGTTGAATACAAATGAAAACCAGAACTTTCAGTTTTTTGCTGAAAATAATGGAAAAGCACCTAACATTTACTTCAACTTCCACTTGTGGTTGTGAAAAGAGGTAGGAAGACTTTCTGAAGGAACCACACACAACCTGAGACAGTGATACCACTTGCTTTATGGCAGCAAGGTTTTTGGTGTGCCGCTTGTTGACAGATGTTGCCCTTTTCTACTGCTCCGACCTTCCTCACATGATTGCATCTTATCCTCTGAGTATCTGACATCTTCCCGCAACAGGAAGCACACCGGTCCTGAGGCTCTTTGCTGTTATTGTGTTTACCAATAAGGTGCAGACGTTCATTCCTGAGCATTCATGTTGCATCATGTCAGTTTCTTTTCTTCCTCGGCTTCATTCTTCCTTTGCATCTGTAAACCCATGAACAAACATCAAACATCTGCCTGCCTGATTACAGTTAATTTAGCTCCAGCTGACTCATCCCATTGCATCCCATTGCCAGCTGAGACACCAGACTCCTTTCTATGCTGCCTTTTATTCAGTTTCACATTTTATTTCTGATTTTAAAATCTGCGGCCCATTAAGTCCAACTGAGAGAGGAGCTAATGTGGTGCAAGCTTTTAATTGCAAAACACAAACAACGACTGCAGGAGCCAACTGTTTTCCCTGTGGCCACCACAGGTGTCTTCCAGTAGTGTGATGGATGGGGACTGTAGGCGAAGGAAAACTGCGACAGGGGGCTCCACAAAGCTGCAGGGGCAGCCTCTGTCATCCATCCGTGGAAACTATTACATTCCAAGGGCAGACGACCACGCTCAGATTTATCATCAGCAAGACATTTGGTTTTGGAAAAAAACCCAAAAAATAAGTGAATATAGCTTCCAATTATAGCGTCGGCACTCTGTCGTCTGCTCTGCTTTGCGGGCACTAACTCATTACAGCAAATGAGGTTGTAAAACACTGACAGCAGTCATTTTCTTGTGCCCGAAAACTGTGCCTGTTGAATTGAAGGGGCAGTGATTCAAAGCCTCTGCCGTCTTACACACACTGCCCTCAGCCAGTTCAATTAGCTGCTCAAAGTGAAGATGCAGAAAGTTAAGTTCGAAAGAGCTCTGAAAGGTAGGAGAAGCAAAACTATAAAAATGAGAGGATTTACATGCAAACACCAAGTGTGTAATTAGGGCACTATGAGACAGACCTCACAGCGGGGATGTGCTCTTGTCTGTAAATCGGTAGAGAAATCTGGAAATTGTAGCCTCTTCCTCTCTGATGTGTTATAGAATGAGAGCTCTGATCCATGAAAGAGTAGGGGGAAGGGTGGGACTGATGTGGGTTTCATCCAGTCTGCATGGTATGGTTGGAGTTTGCTAAGGATCAGGCTGACTTTTGTCGAGGAATGTTCATTGCTGCTTTTAATGCAAATGGCCCATGGTAACATATCTGTTTAATTGTAGAGACAGCTACAGACTGTTTACCCATTCATCTTGGGTCTGCATTGATTTTGTTTTTATGTTTGCAGAATTACTGGAAGCACTTCTTTCCACAAATGAAAAGACGTAGTAGTTTTTTTTTTTCAGTTTTCTTTTTTTTAACGAGGCTGACTGTCTGGAAAGCTGTGCTCTGTAGCAGCTTTGTGTTTAGACTTTGTTGGTTAAAGGAATAGTTCAAGATTTTGGAATTAGGTCAAATGATTCCTGCAATAGATAACTCTTTATTTAGTATAAATCTCCATTAGTTGGTGCTGAATGGTGAAACCAATGACGAGTCAAAGAGGAACCAAAACCTAAGTGGACTTTGACGATGTTAGGGTTACTGCATGCTCAAAACATCATACAGCCTTATGTAATCATTTAAATCATTGTCACATTCAAATTGTTTTGCTATTTTCAATACATATTGACATGGAAAATGCAGGTAGGAGGAGGTGTGCTACCAATAATCTTCCTGTGTGAAAGTCCCCATAAGAGACCATTTAAAGCGTTTACCTGGTAGAACAAAGGCACTGCAAGAATCGTTAAAGTGTTCACTTTAACCGCACTCTAATAGAAAATTCTTAACATTTTCTCATCTTGGTATGTGCTTAACACAGGAATATTGTCATCAACACCCATATCACCCAAATAATATGGGTGGTGCAGATCCAATTCTATATCAGTATTGGATTTCATACTGACCCCATTTATGGATTGGATAGTAATCTAATGAACAAAATAAAAGCTAACTTGTTAATATTATTGTGTTCCAGTGTGTTTTCTGGGGAAACAGGAAGCAGCAGCATCCGCATTTGTTTGTCAACCAGAAACCCTGCTACAGTTCAATAGTTCTTACAATACTGGTACACAGTTAAAAAAGCTAATGGCTGAAGGCATTGGAAGATTAAATCAGCAACAAAAAATAATTTTCAGCACAGGAAGGAGAAGTACATAAAGAAAAGCTTCTGCTTGCTGGAGAGGGGAGAAAAAGAAGTGCTGGCGTGCCTCAGGCATGATCTTGGAACATAAACACGCCAAGAACCTGAGATTTTGTTTGCACAATCACACACATCAACAGTTTTGCAAGTCACTCAAGGTTGCTTGGCCTCTCACGGTTGGATGGTGGCCAGAAAGACGCCTTAAAGTAAAATGACAAATGAGTCATTTGATGACGCCCACTCACACAAACGTGTCACCACTTATGAGCATCCTGCGAGCTGCTGCGCTGGATGCACTTCTATTCTTAGTGGATCTGATACATTATGCTTAATACTGAGGCTAAGCCATCAGAGGAATGGCCTCTTGGTCTGGAAAAATGTGTTTTGTTTCCTAGAAAGCACTTTTATTGCTCACAAGTTGCACTGGATGATTTCTTCTAATTGAATTTTAAACCAATATTGCTGGCAAACATTCCTGCTGAGGTCTTGAATAAATGGATGAAACTTCTTCCTCGCAGGGGATTAACGTAGACTAAGCAAACCCACACAAGCCAACCTTGTTAGGCGAAGTGATTAGACAACACCTACCTCCTTGGTTCCCACGGCTCTCTTGGTGGCAACCATAATGTTGTTATCAAAAGAGTTCAGTGCAGAGAGATAGGCGAGACATGCTGTGCGTGTAATAAAATCGAAAGGTTGCATGATTGGGTGGTTTGTGTGCATACTAAATAAAGCACATTAAGGGAATGTCTTGATTTTTATGATAATCCTAAGCATATATGGTTTTAATGAGAAGCATGAAAGACGTAGCTGAGGGAAATAAAGCAGAATGAATGATGAAGGGAGGAATACAGAAACAAAGAGACATTTGAAAAGGTTGCACAATTCTAGGTCCAAGACTCAAGACCCTGCAGACATCCTCTAAAGATAAAGAATTCTCTCTCACACAGAATAAGAGATAGGAAATGACAGCAAGTTCCCCACAGTGCGCTGCACAATGAAAATGTCTGTATACTGGGTTTGTGTGTGAGCCTGAGAGTGTTTTGTAATGAAGAGCTTGGACATGGGTTTTTGTTTAGTTTCTCCACAGGGTCAAAGTCAACATTGTCGTTTCAAATTTAATGCAGCAGGGATGGTCTTACACAAGCAGATTTATGTTTGCACATTGCTATTCTAAACAGACTCCTGGTCTTTTCTGTAATTTAATCCCAAAGAAACATTGCATGTTTAATTTTCATTTCTTTGATTTTGGTCATTTGGCATAACAAAGGGACAAGAAACAATCCAGTCTTCAATTACATTCACAAAATGACTGAAGGATGAAGGTCGAAACTCTTTATTCATTTAATGGAGACCCCAACAGTTTCTATGAAATAATTGTGAACTGATAGAAGTTGAGGCCAGTCTCACCGTAAACAACTCTTTAATGTTTATCCTTTGAGTGTTCTGGACTTCTTATGTCTGCAGACAGATAAACGTTGTAAAGGGGAAAACTGTAAGGGATACAATAAATATACAAGAGTCGATCTAACACAACGGCTACATGTTAGTATAACCCAAATTTACCACAAACACAAAATGCAAAGATTAAAAGAAAATGTGTCTTTTAGGGGCATCCTTGAATGTTAAGGATCCCTGTGGTTATCTGTGGTAGATTATCCTTGAAAAAGCACAGCTGTTCATCTTTAAACTAAAACAAGAAAAAGACTTGTAATTACTTCTATTTTAGCATTGCTGCATTGGCTGCCTGTTTACGAGTTGATTAAAATATTCTTTGGTTTTTAAATCTTTGAATAATCCTGTTCCACCTTCCACTTGACCAACTAACCCTGGACGTATTGAACACGTGAAAGAAGCTTGACCTTTGACCCAGCATTAGAGCATTTTTAATTATTTTATCTACTGTATTTTCATTGTTTAATGTTGCTTTTATGTTTTTCATAAAATTGTATGTTCTTATTGGCTTTTATGCGTTATTTTTTAGATGTTTCTCTTTGTTCATTATTTGACAGTTTAAAACTGCCCTTAAAGTGATCTGGATTTGATATAATGAACCTTTAAAAAAATCTAATTCTATTGCAGTGCCATAGTTTCATACTAAAAATAAAACAACAAAACACCTATTTCTTCAAGCTACTCTTCAAAATGGGAAAGATAAAAGAACATGCCATTGCGGCTAGTTAAGTATGACTTACTTGACAAAACGTGCTCCTTAAAACTGAGAGCAACAAAAAAGTTATATTTATCACAAAAGCTGACTGAAGAAGACTGAATGAGGTCCCAAATTTATCTTGGTAGTTTGGAGAAATTGAGGAAAATCTCCACATGGTAACTATTAATGAAATGCACCAAACAAGGTCAACTGACTTGTGGAGCTTTTTGTGACTTTGCCAGGAGAAAACACATAATTGGAATCACCTGCTTGTACCATATCATGTACCAATGTACCATATCTGAAGTAGCTTTGTCAGAATCATTTTGAAAGCCAGGATACACTAGGAAAAATGTATGCATTTAAAAAAAATAAATAAATCTGACCCACCTTGTCTTTCTGTGACCTTTTTCCTTTTTTTTTCTGCTAAGAACTTAGACAAAGGCTTTGATTTATTCCAGAGTCTCATTCTATCTGAATAGTCAATTTGTTCAAGTCAGCATTGTTGTCCTTTTTTTCCAGACACGGCATTCAGCGGGGATCGCACGCAGACAGAAAGGCTTTCTTTCTGTTTTATAGCCCCCAATTATCTCTGTGTTTACAGCCTGTTTGGAGCCCGATTAAAAAGAAAAAGGTGGAAAAAAGAGAAAGCATTCTGCATGAGCTTAGAACAAACATTATGCCTGCAGAAAGCCATTTTGCTTTTGACCTTTAATTAAAATGTGGTTGGCTCATGCAACTTCCTGGAGTTTTAAGTAGGAAGACTGTTCACTGCTTGTCCTTGGGGGCCTCTTTGGTCTTTAGGCAGAGAGGCAACTCCATGCTAGAGGGATCCTGTTGTGCAACAGCCTGGCTCATATTATTAGTAATCCACATAACAGCTGAGAGAAAGTGCAGAAGTTAATGGTGCTGGAAAATAAAATTCATTTATTGTATTAAGGGTTGACGGAGAAGAAGGTGGAAACGCCGCTAAAACAACCTGGCCCTGAAAGCATCACGATTGGTTACATGGCACACATGCATGAAGTCGCACCAATAATCTCTCCGGTTCCGCTTCATAACAAAAATACAAGGAGAATACGCAAAAGCGGCCAGCAAAGAAGAGAAGAATGTTTGGGAGGTTTTTTTTTGTGGTCAGAAATACTGGTACAATCTGCATGCTGTGCAATCCCAGGGATTTAAATAAATGAGCTGCCATCCAAAGAACACAGCAGATTTCTTGCTGACTTGCTGCTTAAAATGTAAAAATAATCTACGGTAGAATGTTCTGGAAATGTCCTTGACAAACCTCCCCTATAAAACTGTATGTACAATAGCAGAAAAATGCAAATCGCTGGTTATTTTCAGTTCCACGCAGATGAGATCCCACTTACAAACTTGGGACTTGGGAGAAATTAGATTGTTTAGCAGAATCCAATTTCACTAATACTTTCCCTGCGAGGCCTGTGGTAGTTCATTGCTTTATTAAATAGAGGGGACTCCGAGGAGGAAAATATTGAAACTAATTAAAACGATAAGTGCAGAAGCGCACGAGACGCAATCTGTGAATGCAAGAGTGAGCTTGTTAAACAGAATCAGCTTTCAGGCTGATTCTGTTTAACAAGCAGGACAGAAATCACTAGAGTTCAGTTTAAAAGTTTCATTTGACTTTCTTGTGGGCTTTTGTTGCCAAAACCTTTGAATGTACAGCACCAAACCCATTTTCTGACTAGCACAGAGAAAACAACAACAAAAAAACTCTGCATACACAGATGTATACATGCAAACTCACTCTCTGCTGGTTGCTGATAAGCCTTGACAGAAGGGATTTCTGCGTCATTCTGCTGTGCAACTTTAAACCGTCCAAGCAGCTTCATCCTCAAGCTCACAACACTGTCAAAAGGCTTAACCGAGGCAACCAGGACCTCCCTACTATTAACAAAACTTTTTTTTTTTCCAGTGCGTGGCAAAGGTACTGACAGCCCTTAAAACTTTCTATTTTTCTGTATCACAACCACAAATTTGAACGTACTTTGTTATGATCTTATGCAACTGACTAATACGAAGAAATACCTAAAAGGAAAAGAAAAATGAGCCATGGTCCTGAATCCTTTTAGAAATAAATCTGAAAACTAGCATGCCATGAATTCAGAATCTTTGTGCTCATACAACTTGATAGAACAAGTCAGAAGTCCCCTAATTATTTAACAGAGTTGAACTGTGGGTAGTTTAATCTCTGGGCAGCTTTCTGTGAAAGTCTCAGAGGTTTGTTAGAGATTAAAAAAACATCAGCGAACACAGCAGTTAAGTCAGGAAGAATGTTCTGGACAAGTTTAAAGCTAGGTTATAAAACAATATCCCAAGATGTTATAATTTAATTAAGCACTACTGAATTCCCCTTATGAAAATGGAAAGTCCACAAAACATCTACCAATCTACCAAGACACGGGTTCCTCCTAAACTAATGGACATCATTACTCAGAAAAGCTACAAAGTGGCTCAAGGTAATTCTGGAGGAGCTCAGGTGACTATTTGTCATAAACTCAATCAGTCTGCTACCTATGGAAGAGTGAAAGCAAAACAATGTGATGGCAGCATCATGCTGTGAGGACGTTTTTGCTGAGCAAGTCAGAGAAGCTGGTCAGAGCCTATAGGAAAGGTGGACGGAGAAGAGAAAATGTTAGAGATCACAAAAAACCTGAACTGGTTTTTTGGGTGTCAGATTGTGTTGTGGTGAAGACACCAACTGGCAGGCTAGCAATGAGTCTACCCTTTAATAACATAATGATGCAAAAATGTTGCACTGGTAGAGCATGCACCCCATAAACCAAGACCTAGATGCAGCCAGCATTTAAGTTCATGGCGGCAGCATGACAGGGTACTGTACCTGTGCTAATTATATATGTTAGGCTGTAAACATGCTTCTATGTTTTCTTTTTTTGAGACAAAATAAAAAATCTTGAAAAGTTGCAACGAGGGAACACTGCAATTAGAAGGACACTATATTTGGATCACCATGACAGCGAGAATGCCGGGGGTGGTGGTATTATTAGTTTAGGCCTGCTTGCTGTGCACTCCACTTTTCTGCTTCGACTTGCTACGCCTTCAGATGTTCCCAGTGTGAAAGCTCAATGCCACACACATCAAACGCACATCCATGCACTGATGTGCTTGAACCTAATGTGCCAGGAAGGGTATATGCCCACGATTCTCGTCTTTGGGAGAAAGAAATCTCTGTGAGATTTGTTAAAACCACGAGAGAACTTCAAAGAATTTATACAACACAGGTTCGGTACTGAACTTGTCTTCACTTCAGGAGGGGTGGGGGGAGGATAAGATTCCCTGTCAGGTAACATCCAAAAGAACAAAAATATCTGCTGTAAGCGCTTTGATTCCTGTGTTTGGAGAGAAAGGAGGAGGGGGACGTGGAGTACGCTGTTTGATTCTTTGAGGTGAAAGCAGGTAAAGCTGGTGTCTGTTTTGTAGGAAGCTACGGCAATGATCCAAGTCCTGAGTTAACTTCTTGGACAAAAAACCATTCAAAAACAGATGCTGAACTGCTTAGAACAGGAATCAACAGACTTTTGTCGAGAACTCAAGAAATTATGGTTGTCATGGAGACGAGATTAGAACGTGTGACAGGCACTTATCACAGTTTAGCCCCTGTGCATCAAATCTGCCTCTTTTGTGTGAACTCTTTCATTCTGTCCCATTTCTATGTTTCTAACTTCATCCTCTCTTCTCTCTCTCTCTCATGCCTAGGTAAACGGTGATGTCACTCTCCCTGGTGGGGTGAAAACTCCCGCTTTGCTCCCACGGTCTGGGTTAAGAACCCACTCGTGGAGATAAGAGAGCATTGTTTACTTGGCCCAGCTTTGTTACAACTCCCACACAAGCGCACACACGATGAGCTCCGCCACCCGCACCGCACAGCTTTACTGTCACACTTTCCAGAATGTGCTGTGCGATGGTGGCAAGTCATTAACGGAGCTGCATGCAGCACAGTCAGAGTATTAAACTAAGACCCGAAAGAGAAAACCCAACGTTGACATGGAAGCACAAACTGTGGATGTCCAGTTCCTCTCTGGCATTCTGTGTTGTTGTTTTAAAAGTCTGTGTGCTTTTCGATTTCAAGGGAATGATGTTTTTTATTTTTATTTTTTGCTTATTTATCGTAACTGCTGTATTTGGGTCAATGTTTGTCAGTAAATTCTCCATGGAGTGGAAGGAAAAGATTCTTCCTACTATTTCCCAAAATGTTCACATAATTACATGCATTTGTACTCAGACTCTTTACTCTTACATCTCCAAAATAAAATCAAGGGTTCACCTAATTTAGCTATCAAGACATAGACATCAAACAACTCTATTTCCATAGAAAGCATGGTGGTGGTAAGATCATGCTGCGGGAATGCTTTTCCTAAGTGGGGACAGGGAAGCTGTCAACCCACAGAGAGGAGAAGCATGGAGATAAAAAGATGGCAATCCAGAGAGACAATTTGTTACAAGCTGCTTTTGCACGACAAACGTGCAGCCAGAGCTACAGCAGAAGAAATGACAACTTATTTATGTGTTAAAATGCTCCAGTCAGCAGTTTAAATCTAACCAAGGATCTGTGACAAGACTTGAAAATTGCTGTTCAGTCACCAGCCCATCTAGATATTCCCAGGCAATGCAAGGGAAATCTTTCAGATTTGTTCTAACATATTCAGAAGAATAATGTGACATTTGTCTTCCGCTTCCCGATAATGCTCACAAAATAACAAAAATTAATGTACTAAAATTTGTGGCTGTACTGGAACGCGCTTGAGTTTCTCCTCAAAGACCAAACCTTTTTAATTTACACGTTTCAGTCTGAAAAGATAAATATGCAGCTTGGAAGAATGTCACAATCAATCATCCCACTCATCACCTGTCGCTCAGCTCATCTTCGTTTTTCTTCCCTTCTTACCATTACCTCCTCCTTGTGCTCTTTTCTTTTCACCACCTGCTGCGTTTCTTTTTTCTTCATGCAAACAACAACGACTCTGTCGTCACCATTTTACGTACCGGTATTTCATGCCGGTCAACTTGGCAGTGGACTCCTTCAGGTTGTGGTGGTAGCGGTGGGTGAAGGAGCCCAGGCTGCGGGCGATCAGGGCCACGGTGCGGAAGCGGGCTCGCGCATGGCTGGTCGTGTTGGGGCTGGTGGCGTTCTGCTTGCTGTGCTCGCCGTTGCGAGGGGCCTTCAGCCCGTGGTCCGTACACGCAAAGGACACCTGCATGGCTGCTGGCAGACAGCCACAAGCTGCTCCAAGACTAATGAGACCCTATTCGTGTCCTTAATGTCCTTGAGAGTCTTCTAGTCTGTCTGCGCAAGCTGGAATTCAGACTATGTGAAGTTGAAAGTGAGTGGTCCGGGCCAGTCCTGCCTAATACTGCTGAATCTCATATGGAAATTGCAAGAGGCAATGATGAGGTTGTTCAGTTTGTTCTAACGGACGAATCGCCGTCTCATGCAGCTTCTCACAGCTGGACATGTCAGGGATACAGTCTTGACAAGGATGCTAAATGTCAGCAACAGAGTGTGAAGAAGCTGCAACGGGGATTCCCGAGCCAGTCTCTCTGCACCTGGAAATTGAAGAAAGGATGAAGATGAAGAGAGAAGTGATAAGAAAGCGGTCAGCTAGAACATGAACTTAGTTATAGGGAGGAACTTTAAAAAAAATTTTTAGTCTATGTGCCTTCTTCTCCCATGTTGTTTTTATTTTATTTTTTTTCAAATGTAAAAGAAGTTGAAATTGACCAGTTTTTTGTCATTGTGCTGCCACTTTCCACACATCTTTTCACCATTTTCACAACTTTTCAAACCAAATTTGGTTTCTTCTTCAACTACGTCCTTTGTACTCATCTGTGATGCAGAAATGTGTTATGGTGTCTGTCTCTTTTTATCCTTAAGTTGCAGCTAAACCTTTAGTCCAGCTCTTGAAGTGAAGAGAGTAACACTGTACCACCAGACAGGACTACTACTGACACTGTTGACGAGCATGCGAGATAATTATAGATACTCACACCCGGACACACATCTTAAGGATAAACACATGCTTTCAGAGAGCGGCTGAGGCTTGCCGATTTAAAACCGTGCATGCAAAAATGTCTCTTGATAAACAGCGGCAGGCGCAAAAACAAATCCTAACTGATGCTGGTGCTCTTACACAGCGAGTTGCCGGCGGTCAAATAGAAAGATGCACGGTTGTCTGGGTGTCTTCCGACTCGCTCACAACTTTTGAGAGGGATCAGTCTGTGTTCACAGTGTGCAGGAGTCCAGTGCAGATATGTATCCAGACACATGCAGCATTTCCCTCGCAAGCAACAACAACGAAAAAAAGCTTTGATCTGTCTCCAAATTCCTGTAGGAAGTCACAGAGCTGCGGTTTTTTTTATGGTCCCTGGTTCTGCAGCACGAGAGCCCTGGGTGGTGAAGGGACCCTAAAAATGCAACGGATAAGCGCAACGGAGGAGGCACGGAGAGGAGGATGCATGGTACCTCGCTCCGGAAGGAGGCAGATGCTGTGAGGAGGCGAGGAGCAGCGTGTAGTGAGAAAGAGAGCCGGTCGCTGAATGAGGACGGGTCTGTGTGATTGTGTTTATAGGCAACTGCCTCTGACTGTTCGCCTGGAAGAGCTGCGGCGCTTTACACTATGGCTCCACACAGAGAGAGAAAAAGAGAGAGAGCTACATGTGAATGGGAAAGATGTGTGTGGGTGTGCGTGTGTGTGTGTGTAGGTGTGTGTGTGTGCTTGCACTCTGTTGCTTTACGACATCCACCTTAGACATAGTATCAGGGTAGATTAAGCTGCCTAATTACCTCTTGCATGATTCTGTATGCTGCACATTTAACTCCCCCACACAACCAACACAATGCGGCTTCAATCATAAACGAAATATGCAGGTCCACTCTTCGACCTTCAAAATGCAACCTTCTTAAAAATTCATTAAAGTAAGACTAGTCTCAGAGCAGCTGTTGAGTGCAGATAAGTTAGAGTGGTATAGTGCAGTAAAGTATAAAAACCACTGAGCAGAGCAGCGCCTTACTTTCCCCCATGTAGCAATAATGTGACAATGCCAGATTTCCTGGTTCATTGAACATCCACTCTCCTCGAGGCTGACGCAGCTTTATTTAGATCGTTGTGCTGGCAATTGATGGAGTCGACACTTGTAAAAAAAAAAAATAAAAAAAAAAAAAATACACGTTGTGCTGAATTACATTTGTAGGTTTTTAAGAAAAAAATCCGTGGTTTATTGGATCCAAGACATTGCCCGCATTCTGAGAGTAAAGCAAAGTCTCATAATCTGAGATAAATGTAAAGTGAACACTCAACACTAGGGATATGTGCTGTGTCAATTACGTCGTTGTCGCAGCAACATGTTTTAGTAATAGATCAGGGGTGTCAAACTCATTTTTGTTTTGGGCCACGATCATGAATGCACTTAAAGGGCCGGTTGTGCCGGAATGTATTGATAAAACCTGTTATAATCTCAATTAATTTAACTTTTTCTTTTCAGTCCCTCCAGCATTTTGTGATACTTCCTGTGATTTTTTTTGCGATAAAAATCCCATGTATGTGGTACTAATTTGGAAATATCTATGGTATTTGCGTTTATCTCTGTCGGTAAGTGTGAATTTTTTATTACTTGCTGTATAGATAATCCACTATAATCTGACATCAGTTAAGGCTGAGGCAGCTGTTTACTGCAAGTAAGAAAGTTTCTGATAATTTTTGAGAAAAATCTGCAATAAAATCCCAATTACATATTAGTTTTAAAAAGTGAGAGGTTTTGTTGATTTTGTGTGAATTTCCACAAAAATTCACAAGAAACTGGAGGGGCTGATTGTTATAATTTGCAAGTAAAAAGATAAAAACGGAATTGATTTGGTTGACAACATAATATTTAAGTACAGTTAGTGTTTAATTTAGAATCTATAGAGCGCCACATAAAAGGCTATGGTGGGCCAGTTTTGGCCCATGGGCCTTGAGTTGGACACATCTGTTATAGATAGTTAACCAGTTCATTTCTACTTAGACATCTGTAAGGCAAATACAGTGAGTTGTACTGCAGATTTGAGCATGTGGAGGAAGGAAAAACCAGTTCTCACAACCAATACCAAGCATCTTGTTGTCATATTGCAGCTATGGACTTAATTTCTTAATTTCTTATTTTCATCTTTTATTTATTCCTTCTTCAAGTTTAGTTTCTCTTTCTAAGTGTTGGATTTATCTCTGTTGTTGTTTATGTTCTCTCCCTTCTAGTTTCATCTTTGTTTTTGCCTTAAGTCACTTTGCCATTTATTCCTGCTGCCAGTCATTTCCCACATCAACCCTCACTCGCTTCGTTCCCAGCTGCAGTCAGTTTCCCTGCTTAGTTCCTTCACTACTTCCTCTTTATATCTACCTCACAGACTCATTACTCACTGCTCATTCATTATGTTTGCTCCATGCCACTGTTTCTTCCTGTCTCATGTTCAGGGTTGTGAACCACTGCTCTATGCTAGTTTGACTCTTTTGTCTGTATGTGTGAGGTAATAGCCACATGTTTGTTCCTCAGAAGTGAAATTATAATGTTCACGCCCCTTTGAAACAAATAATCAGATTAATACATGTTTATGAACTACTGGATGTCCTGAAACAAACCCTAAAGTGTCTCTAGTAAACTTTCTTTATAATATTCTGTTCTTGTGAATGCTCTAGATTTCACTTTTGTTGCTGTGACTGTTCGAAGTAACACAGATTGAACACACATAATCATTCCTGGTGGTGATTCTGTATTACATCCTTATCTCAGAAAAATTCAAAACGAAAGTGGCAGAAATGTCATGGTCTTAGTTCTCTTCGTGGAGAACTCCGACACACTAACTCTGACAGTTCGAACCCAAATAAATCAAACTTGATGGTTCTGTTTCTTCCAGCTTGCTGTAGGTAATTTGCACAAACATTTCATGAAGTGAAAGTCATCATGAAGATATTAGGTCTCAAAGCCAGAGCATAAATAACTCCAAAGACATCAAGGGGAAGTTTGTAGACTGTGGAGAACTCCCTCCAGGGCTCTGAGCAAACTGCTCTCACAGCTGTTTGCATCCCAAGGAAGTGTAAACTCAATGCGATGTGTAAAATTGCAATGCGTACGCCTCCTTTAGAATCCTACAACCCTCCGAGAATAAATGGAGGGAAGTTGCATCAGCTTTACCTTGCTGCTACTTCATCTTCAAATAGCTATTTTTGCCTGCAGCAATGCCTGCTTTGGCCTGATGGTGTAATTCCTCTGCACTCTGGAGGCGTAACTGTGGCGTAGACAAAGCTGCAAACGTACTTCTAATGTCACGAGCACCTCCAAGGTTTCTATTTTCTTCTGTTGATCCAGTTTGAAAGTGTGCCAGTCGAAAGCTCTTACATTCTGGCTTGAATCCCGAAGCCTCAGTAAACAGCGCTACCTCAAGGCGATGCGCTTTGCCTTAATGGGTTCTCAGAGAACCTCCTGGAACTCTGCTAGAAACAGCCACGAGGTGAGTGTGCAGAAGTTGAAATGAGCTGTCATGATGCTGCACAAAAAGAGACTGATGGATTTCTGTGCAGAAATGAACTGAGGATTTCCAACAGGTACAGCATCTGTCCGCATCGCTTGATAGCACCCCCTGTGGTTCGTCCTGGTAACGATTTTGTTTATGATTGCAGTGATTTTCTTTGGTCAGTGCCACAAAACTGCTTCCTAGAGCAGCATTAGAGATTTCTAGTCATGCTGGAATCGGATGAAAAGGGAAAATCCTTCCAAGAAGTCCACAAAGTCATCCCTGCATCACATCTGCACAAGATCATTTTCAATATTCTTTTGTCTGTTCAACTTTTTCTCCTATTTTTTTTTTCCACATTGCATCCCCCTCCTACTCATCCCCACAGCACAAGTCCATCATCTCTTTTTTTAAAACTTCTCATCAGTCATTGGGATGCATTCCAGATACAGAGCGCAAAGGAGGGAGCCTCGGTTGTTTCATCTGTCCCAAAAGTGACTGCGTGAAGACATAATTACCAGATTTATGGAGCTCTATGGATCTCACTCCACGAAACGCTGGTGCAGAATGTTGACTCAGAGTCAGATATGCTGGCAGAATGCTTTATGACCGTTTGACAGAAAAGGCAAGGGCAACCATCTGTCAACCGCAGCATCACAACCGTCTCTTCTGTCAACGGCGTCTGTCTCTCGGATTCCACTGTGATGACACTGACAAAAGTCGACATCTTCTCAGTGTCGATCCCTACAGATGTATCCTGCCATGGGTAAGTCACGTGCATCTCCTGCTTGCAAATGGCTTCTTGGTGGGACATTAAGTAACAACAGGGAGGTGAATAGTTTCTTAAAGCTTTGAAAATACTCTGCACAAGTGGGGAATTTCTGGAGACATGCAGCAGGATTTCTAGTTTATTCCACTATAAAAAATGTCAACATGAGATGCTGTCAAACTCACATTCCTTTTAAGTACCAACTGCATCTCTAAGATGATGGTTTTTGTCCTTATGCCTTGACAATATGCTGAAATAACTGAATTCTTGAGATTATCCCTCTGCACGTCAAAAAGGGGAAAAGGCTTTTTCACTTAACTATGCCATTTCTGCCTCTAAATCTTCTTATTTTTCCACATTTGTTCTGCATTTGGGTTTGGTTTTAATTCAGGAATAACAGGACAATATGTTGTTGTGAGTGAAACACAGTCCCTTTGGCCTTTCCTATACAAAAAAGTTAAAAATGTTAAATATTTTTAGGACATTGTAGCAGTGTAGGTTTAAACCACTTGTTGCACTCACTTATTGTAACTTGATAACTAATGAAAAACAGTAAGTCTGTGTTCATTTCTGATTTTCTCCCAGTGATCAAAACAAGTATGTTTGGTTAACCAATCCTTAGAGGTTTTCTGTGCCTGTGCAGGGTTGTTGAACAGATGTATCTGTATTTCCCCATGTCTACCTGCTCAGTGCCCAACCTGACGCTTGAAGTGATGATAGACATGGCAAGGACACAGCGATTTGTCCTGAAAGGACTTAGCTTGGTCTGACCTAACCTGCCCAGTGACAACAATAGAAGGCTCCTATATCTGAAAAATGTTTAAAATCTTAAAGTTTCCAATCCCACCGATCTTGGTTTTTAATTTTGTCAGTAAGGTGTGTGCTGTTAAGTGCACAGTTGTCTGATCTCTTTTAAGTCGGATAACGTTGCTACAAGCAGAAATAGTTCAGATATTTTTGGAGAACAATGGGTTTGTGGTCTTGACTTGAGTTCCAACCTAGATAGTAAAGAATCTTTGAGGGGCATTGGACAAACAAATGACAGGCATAAGGCCTCACCTTTATAACCCGGAGCACCTGCTGCTAACATATTGGTCCCAGACACCACAGCACACTATGAGACAGGTGGTCATTATGTTACATCTGATTGGTTTGTATTTCTTTGTAGAAAAAGGATTAAATATCTTACATTGGGTGATGTTTCAGCCTTTTTGAGGTTAAGATCAAGATTTATGGCTTATCTTTTTATTCAGCATGAATATTTTACACTAAAAATCCAAAATCTTAGCTTTTTCACAGCAATGCAACTGTTTGGAATCAGCATATTTTACCAAATAGTGTAGCGGATTATGAAAATGTCCTATTTGCTTTAATAATCAGCTGTTTTAAAACAATGTTCGAAAGAGCTTATACTCAGTTTCATTTCTTTAATTCTTTGGAAACTTGCTGAAGTGAGGGGAATGTGTGGCAGGTGGTCTGGTGGCGGCATCATGCATTAAACAGCAGATTTATTAACCAGGAGAACCAGGGGATTTCACTGAGCAAGACAGAATCTTGTCAAGAAGCAATGAAAGTATTAGGCATTTAACAGGATGCTGGGCAGAATCAAAGTTTAATTTCAACAACCAGTGACTCATAAATAACACAAACAAACAGAGAGAATATTCAAACAGGCTTTGAGTTATTCTAGTCAGAGGAAGAAAGCTCATGATGTGATTTAATCGAATCTTGTTCAGTACACCTTGAAAATCCTCAATCATATTATGATAATTTGGGGAGTTAGTGTAAAATCACACTGTTCACAAGGGGCATGAAGCATCTGTTCATAGTTCTCCAACAGGGAACCCTACCTGTAGACCGTGCAGTCATGAGGAAGAGTAGCTCCTGGTAGCAAACTGGTTTGGTCCCGAGGATGGTCCTCAACACTCTGCTCCTGCTTCAGCTGCTCCTGAGGTGTGTGTGCTCTCCAACGCTTTATGAAAACCAGCTGGTGGGGTTTGAGGTGTGCGACCTGGCTCCCGCCCCCTGCCTCTCCAGGATGGAACTAGGGCAGCGATCCTCTCCTGGCCCCTCTCTCTCAGCCTCTGCATTGAGGTCTCACCACACGCTGCCTTGAGGTACATTTTTTGGATAGACTGATGGGGACCCCTGCTTTAGATGACAAATCCCTTTCTATATACGTTGCCCTTCAAACGTCTGTGTGCGAGTACAAACCAGTGCCAGCCATGTAAGACAGCGCAGGCTTTGTTTTGCTGCAGTGTTCCTGTAATACACAAGGACTAATGAAGCGATTTAGAGTATTATCTTGACACATTTCGCATGCATCACCACATCATTCACATGTGTTCTCTGAGCAAAGCAAACACACACACACACACACGCACGCACACACACCATAAGCACACAAATAAACTTGACCCACAAACGTTATGAAAGGATATGACAGAGAGGAGGCCAGGGACAGCTCTGCATGCCATACCTGCAACGCCGACTTTATTTTTAGATGACCATTTATAAGACAAAGGCTTTTGTTTGATCTTATTCCAGGTCCAGCTTAACAACGTTGCACATTTGCAATGGAAGGTGATCAAAGCAACACGGATATTTATGTTTACTTGTTAGACATATCTTTATGATACAGGTGTTATAATAGGTCAAAACTTGATACAACCCCGCGCTCTCCCCTGAGTGATTCATTAAGTGATGACAGAAACTCAGTTAAAGGTATTGAGGTCGGCTGTGAATACACACATTTAAGAACACGTTTTTTTTAGCGGATTTAAGACCATTCAAGAAGAGTGATTGATTGATTTAAACTTTTATGTGTCTGTTTTCTTCCACTTATCCAAGATCATGATGTGAGGGCAACAGGTCCACGAGGGAAAATAGATATCCCTTTCCCAAGCGACAGCCTTTCCCAAGGAGTTCCCAGGGCAGAAGAGATTTATAGTTTTTCTTGTTTGTTCTTGTGCTGGGGGCTCCTCCCAACCGGACCTGCAGAGAAAGTGAACCTGCTCGAATATCCAAACCTCCCCGACTTTAAGATGAGAGCAGATATGAACTCATATGTGGTGATGGAGCTCCTAACCCTAAATCTAAATTTGAATTTGCGTCAAGAATCTATTTTGTTTGTTTTATCCCGCTCTCACTCATGAGTCAAGGCACCGAGATTCTCGAGCTGATCTGCTTGAGACAAAGACCCCCAACCTTATTCTAGCTGAGTATCATGACTTCAAATTTAGAGGAGCTGACTCCACTCATCTGGTCTAAATGCTGCGTTTTCACCAGCTACAAGTGGACAAAATAATCTTAAATAACAAAAATATAGACTTGAAAACATCAGTCTGTTTTGTAATTCATCTATAAAACATATTTCACTTAGTGAGCAAACCTTTCAACAATATCCATTTCGTTGACTGAGACTGTGCATTGTTAGGGTGCTTGCATTTTGTATCAAAATGGGCAGGCAAATGTCACTGTAGCATATTTAAATGACCAAAAGCAAAAGTTCAGTTGGATTTCATCAGATATTTTAAAGGTCTTCCCTGACACAGTGGATGATTTTGTAACAGTTTTCTGTCTTTGTGCTTAACCGAGTCCAGTCTGCTGACATTCTTTCAGCCTCAGTGGTCAGTCCTGGGCTGGTAGCCCCAAAGTAATCTCTCCGCCAGTCTTTATTGACTCCCACATACAGAATCTGCCATTCAGTTTCTCTTCAACGACCTAAAATCTGTTCTGCTACCCAGGTTTGCCTCATAGCAGCCAGGCCTCTCTAGTCACTGCCAGCCAGCACAGAAATTCAGTGTCTGGGTCGTTGTGTTTTCAACTCAGGGCCCAGTGGGGTTCCTTTGCCTGACCTTCTGTCTTGTCATTTCTACTCTACCTTTGTCCACATCCTTTATGATCCATTATTCAATGCAATGCATTCATAGGTGCAAAAATTATAAATTTAAATATAAAAGATTAAACAATCCATTCATACTCTCTATTACATGTAAAACTCCAGTCGTGAGAAAAGAAAGAGCACTGTCTTTGATTTATGTGTCCTACATGTAATTTGGACACAGCAAAAATACTTTATAGATTCGTTTTTTTAACATTTTGAGTTTTCTGGTAATTATTACGTGTACAAAAAATCACAGTAGATTCCATAGTCGTTATTTACCGAATAGCAGAAAAAAGCAAAAAACAAAAAACAAAACACAAAGGTAAAACATACCTTTAGAACTAAAGAAAATAACATGTTATTTCACATTAATGCTCCAGTTAAGAAAGGTGAATCCTCTTTTTTTTCCCCAACACTGTAGAACAGGATACAAACTATTTATTTGTTGTATCTGGCTGCCCTCTTGTGGGCAGACAGAGAGCACATGTCTTTTATCGGAAAACAATCAGTTCCACATCTACATATCAAGTCTAAAGACACAAAATGTTATAAGCATCTTATTACAAACTATAATTAAATAAACAAATCTTAAGCTTTCCAGAATTGCACACATACACAAACCAGTCAAACTGGTACATGTCTTTCAGGCCTGAGCATTTGAACACACGTGCTAAAAAACATAAGATGCTGGAAAATGTGTGGGAGCAGCGAGTGCCGCTGTATCCACTGTTCCCTCCCACTCATTGTGCTGTGTGAGAGACTGAATCAGAGCTCTGGTCTATTTCAGTGCCTGGATATGAGAGGTCTTTTCTCTACCCTTTCCTCCAAGACTAGAGGGATTCACCCACACAGTGTGACTTCTGCAGGAAGAAAGTCAAGCTGGCTGAAAATCAAACACACACAATAATGGATGCAAAGATCTTCACTTTCTAGCAAAAACATAATAACAGAACAAATGGATTAACATTTTGTGTTTTCTGGTAATGCACAGTTTTGCCTGATTCTTTAAAAAAAAAACATCAAAGGAATAATTTCTTAAGCTATGATGGTAATAACGGTATGAGAATTACAATATTTCGATCAGAAAAAAAAAATCATGCTTTTTAACTGGGATTGTATAGTTTACACTTACGGGACCTGTGTGTTAGCTTCTCTTCTATGTTCATTTTCTGCATGAATTCTTAGAAAACCATTTTAAATGTATTGTGGTAGACCTTAAAACCAGATTTTCAAAAATAACAGCACAACAGGCTATTCAGAGTACCTCCATTTCTGCTTTGAAGAAAAAAAGAAAACATTGCCCAAAATATTATTTTACCTTGTATTGTTGCCTGGTGAGTTTCTCTCCAATTTTAGTAAATGCTCAGTTTAAACAAAATGCATTTAAATGCTGTTTTCATTAGTGGGAAACATGAGGAAATACATAAGCAGAAAAAGCCAAAGTCTGAGACATTTAACAGGCAAAAGGGGCATTTCTGATACCAGAAATCCCCCCACACCCCATAAACCTTTGTTTATCATACTGTTTCTTCTTATGAATGACTGAATTCAAATGTTGAAATTATGCCTGTTCCTCATTAAATATCCATCCAAAAGTTCCTGATAATGAAAATGCTCTACTTTCCAAATTGGGCCTCTCCACCCTGGTTATTTTGTTTTGCTCCTGTAAATGCAGTGGAAAGGCAGCGGGGTGATACTGGCTCCAGGAAAAAGCTCCTGGAACAGATATGCAGATAGGAAATTGAATCTTTACTGAGCCTCGGATGCACATGCCTGCCCTCTTGTGGGCATAGGAGGAAAAGAAAGCTTCACAAACAAAATAAGCAAAGTTTCAATATCTGATTATCAAGCAACGTAAATCTTAATTATTCTAAACCAAACCTACAATCATAAAAGAAACACTCAAATACAAATATATCTTCACAAACAATTATAGATATTAAAGTTTAGGAACTCAGTGATAAAGCCTTGCTGCAACTGTCAGTCATTTACAGGTCTACATATTGAAGGTCAGGCTGTGGAAATGGAGATGAAGCATTAATGAATTTAGAGGAATTTGAGAGAACCTAATTGTCTGTCTGTGTCCTCCTACTCAGTGGTCTTTCTCTGAAACACAAATATCTCTTAAGATTTTTTGACTTTGGATGTGTAACCCTTTGACTTCAACAATATCTTGTTTATTTAAATTTTGTAAAACGTCTGATAGATGAAGATAGTTTCAGGTTCAGACCTGTGGTTATTTTAGCATAAATCTGTTTATGCTACAAAAACCAAACCTCCATTCATTCATTTGGAGGTGATGATTATCCAGCTCCAACACTGCATTGTCCTACTCTTCCTCCACAGAATAGTTGAATTTATTATTGGTATTTGAACTGTATGGCTCAAAAAATAGGGTTGCAGTCCTTCATCAGAACCACCGTCTTCTTCATCATCACTCCATAGCTTCTTCCTCCAAAACTGCATTTACATTGTGACTTACCCTCATGACATCACAAGACTGCGCTGGCGTTTGACCCAATTACTACAGACGATAGACCGGTAACTTGTCCAGGGTGTACCCTGCCTTTCACCCGAAACGCTCACTGGAGATCAGCACAGCAGCCCTCCTGACCCCATTAGGGACAAGAGTGTCAGAAAATAGATGGATGGACTACAGAAGAAAATAGTGACACTTTTCAATACCATGGATTGTGTAGTAGTCTGTGAGAAATATTTATTATAACCTTTTGTCTATTCAGGATGAATGCAGTCCATGTTTTTAAATCCAGTGGTTTTACTTAACTCTCTACTCAGTAGGGACATTATCAAAGCTTATTTAAAACATTCTTATCAATACCTCCAAAACCTTTTGAGGAACTCAATAAAGTTTAACTTTATCTCTAGAAATTAACATCTCCATATCAAAACAGAGAATAAACTGTAAATAAAGGCAATAGATTATAAAATAATGAAGTTATTATTGTATAATAATTTATGAAATTCATAATTTTGAAATTATATGTCTCCAATCTATTCTTAAAAGTAATCATGAGATTTATTTTGCTCTCACCTTCCGATCTGTCGGACATTTTTATTTCGAAATCTGCTGGTGTCAGCCAACGGGTGACCCGTCAGCTTTTAAGTTAAAAAGCTAATAAACTGGCGACCCACAAGAACCGCGCACTGTAAAAATCTCAGGCGGGATCTTAGAACTAGGAGGTTCAAACTCCACTCATCATTTTTAGCTCACAGAGAAAGCAAACTGATGTGCTACATACAAGATGTTTTGGCACAAAACAACTTTTTCTTCTCTCCACAATTTTGTTAATAGTAAAGAGGGTTGGATAATAAAAAACACAATAACTTTTCTGTTTTTTTATTTAAATGAAAATCTCACAATGTGTACAGCGGTACAGCTGCAGCTGCAACAATCGTGACTCTCAGTCACTTGTGGACAATTTAGAATCACACAGAAAAGCTCCAAAAGGGAATCAAACTTAAAACTCTGAACTAAGAACTTCTGATCACATAATAGCAATTAACCATATCTGCCATGGTAAATCATTACTGATAACTATTATCAGTAGTCCCTAACATTAATATGATCAGCATGTAGTCATACTCTTATTATAAAGTCTGAGCCAATAATATTTTTGTGTGTATCAAACAAGTAGCCCTTTGTGTTACTCTGTACCCGTGAAGTAGCTCCCAGTCTCAAAAAGGTTGGTGACCCCTGTAGTAGAATATCAGAGTTCGGGAGATAAAGGATAGAAGATTTGACTGAATCAAGACGTTGCCCAGATCTTCAGACTGGGGAACTAACTGGCAAATTACTAGCTAAGTATGTAGAGCAGGAAAAAAGATTGTATTTACTGAAATTTATGCAAACCAATTGCCTCAATGATTCAATTACTGCAACATATATAAGACAAGTGTAGTTACACTGTGTGATTTTGGCAAACAACATTCTTAAACTCATCCAAAATATTATTCTCCGCAAAACTTCTGTTATTTTCTGCTTACAGGGGCAGCGATATATTGGCTACATAGATTAAAGATACATGGTCTCATTGTTTGACATAGTTGTACTGTTCAAAACCTTTTGGTTTGCTTGAGCAGAAATGGCGCAGTGTCTACCTACCAGAGAGGATGTTTTATTTCTCTAAACTCCAGAGAGCTCAGAACAAATTTACCAAAACAATGTATCTTATTGATGTAATTCATAGATGTCAAAGCAATGTTTATTTTGGGCGATGATATGGTTGTTTTAGGGGATGATATGATTATTTTTGGGGCTGGTATGTTTATTTTAGGGGCAGGCGGGCATATCATGACGTCCTTTCAATAACAACAGGTCTTACAAACCTGCTGCAGCATATTTTGTTTCATAAAGTTCAGGTAGGGTTGTGACTGCATGGTGCTAAAACGTCAATTATGGGAATCAGTCCAATGGGTTATTTCCATAACTTGAAACTTTATAACCTCTTCACATTTTTCTAATGCAACAACACTCTGGCTTCCATCTGTTCTGTAACACCATCCTGTTATTTTTTTAACCTTCTCAAATTATCTCTGTACACTACTTCCTCTCTTAGATTTCCACAAATATATATATATTTTTAATTCAAATATCACTCTTCTTCAATTAGATACAGTGGTTTACAAAAATATGTGTTCCTTTGTAACTTTTCCATATTTTCTCACATTACAATCACACACAAACATAAGTTACTGGAATTTAATGTGAAAGACCAACACAAAATGTTAAATACTTAGGAAGTGGAAAGAATATTATACATGATAGAAAATTTTTATTTTAACAAATAAATTATAATATAACACTTCATTGTCCTCTGCAGAATTGTTGAATTCATTACTGGTTTCTGAACTGTATGGATCAAAAAATAGGGTTGCAGTCCTTCATCAGAACCACCGTCTTCTTCATCATTACTCCATAGCTTCTTCCTCCAAAACTGCAGTTACATTGTGACTTACCCTCATGACATCACAAGACTGCACTGGCGTTTGACCCAATTACTATAGACGACAGACCGGCAACTTGTCCAGGGTGTATCCTGCCTTTCACCCGAAACGCTCACTGGAGATCAGCACAGCAGCCCTCCTGACCCCATTAGGGACAAGGGTGTTAGAAAATGGATGGATGGACTACAGACGAAAATAGTGACACTTTTCAATGCCATGGATTGTGTAGTAGTCTGTGAAAAATATTTATTATTATAACCTTTTGTCTATACAGGATGAATGCAGTCCATGTTTTTAAATCCAGTGGTTTTACTTCACTCTCTACTCAGTGGAGACCTTATCAAAGCTTATTTAAAACATTCTTATCAATACCTCCAAAGGTTTTTGAGGAACTAAATAAAGTTTAACTTTATCTCTAGAAATTAACATCTCCATATCAAAACAGAAAATAAACAGTTAATAAAGGCAATAGATTATAAAATAATGTGGTTTTTAAAATGATATGTCTCCAATCTGTTCTTGAAAGTAATCATGAGATTTATTTTGCTCTCACCTTCCTGACTGTCACTCATTTACTGGATGATAATGGCAATTTGTATGAATATGAATAATGTTTTTTAAGAAATATCTTCTTAATTGTGCAAAGAGTGACTGTAACAAGATAACATAAAAGGACAACAAGTGCATTTGTTCATCTTAAAAACAACATTTAGAAAAACTCAATCAAGAGCTAAATTACAGAATACTAATGGATTAGATTTACTACACAAAAATTGTAGCAATAACTTTTTAAAGATTTAGCTAAAACAATCTTATTAGGTCAGGAAGGAAATTTATGGAAATTTATGAAAAGAAAAATCTAATAAAATGAAAAATATCTGGGATTTTCTCTCCCTTCAAAACATAAAGAAATTAATTTCACACCACTACATTATATGTTTTATTCAAAGGAGTTTATAAGACACAGATTTAAAACTGATTGTGTTGATTGTTATATGAACCTGAAACAATAAACATCTATTTTTGTCAATCTGTAAGCATCTTATAGGGATCTCTTCATACATTCCTAACCATAAAGTCCATAAACAAAGACTCTCTTCAAATTGTTTAATATGGATATGAATCTGAGAGTAAAACAGCTGAATATAATATTCATATTATTTTTACATTTTCTAAGGCAATAACAAATCTAAGCCATTATATTTTATTTTTAAACAGGAACTCCATTTGCTTAAACCTTCCTTAAACATTTTTTTTAATTTGATATTTTATGTAGAAGTTATTGTATTAATTAGGAGACATGGTTGTTTCTATGTGTTGGTCTGTTTCTTGGTGATTTTTTTAGATTGTTTCTTGTTCTGAATAAAGATTTTATTAAGAATGAAAAAAAAAAACATGGTCCACTCCCTTGTTTGAATTGTATAAATACATGCAGCAGAGACACCTGCAAGCAGGATCAGTTCAAGATGAAGATCTCTGTGGCTGCCATAACTTTGTTTTTCCTCTATGCAGGTGTGGCTGAAATCACAGCTCATCCGATAGGAGATAGAGATGGTGTCACCATTCAGTCAAATGGTGGCGCAGCTGAAGCCCAGAAAACCATCAGGCAACTTTCTATCATTTTAAGAGAGGTAGAAACCAAACTTAGAGACAATCAGAAAGAGATGGAGGTCCTGAAGTCACAAGTTCAAGGTAAGAGCAGCAGATATTGAGTTTCCTCTTTCAGAATTTGTACTAGATAGACATTAAATAAACATTATAATCAACACTTATTTTTATGTTTCCAAAGGCAAGAAGGTAGCATTTGGAGCATCTATAAGTGAAGGTGGAAATATTGGACCTTTTAATACCTACACCACACTGATCTACAAAAAGGTCTTCTTCAACTCAGGATCATACAACCCGACAACAGGTAAACCTATCACTGTGATATATTTGATTACACTTATTACTTATATTAGTGTTTACAAATACTGAGAGTTTGAAGTATTTTGCTGTACTTAAAGAGGTAAAATAAATTATTGCTTTTAATGTAAAGTAGTGTGATCATGTTAGGGAGGACCTAAAATAAAAACTATAAAATACATTTGTGTAATAGAGGGAAAAAAATAAAACAAATGGTCAAGAGGTTAAGAAAGTATATGCTATATTAAAATTATTAACAATTTTAGTAATGTATACTAAAATGTTAGTATAGCATACTAACAAACTAGAATCTGTCTGTGGTATGTAGTAAATTACATGTACTTTCATAATCCTTGAAAAATTAAGGATTATGATTGCAATTACAATCAAAAAGATTATAAAACAAGTAAACAAATGAACAAAAAACAAATTCCAGCAAATTGTTTTAAGGCATTTTAGCTATATCTTTTATAATAGTATCTAATATTACATCATCATTACATTATAAAGTTAATTTTTGTTTGTTTGTTTTACTGCATATGTGTTGAAAAGATCACCATAATCATTACTTTTATCATCCACAGGTGTTTTTACTGCTCCTGTCAAAGGCGTCTATTACTTCAGCTTCTCTGGATATAATCAATCAATTAAACCAATGGGCCTGCAACTGATAAAGAATGGAGAGCAGATGGTTTCTGTCTACAACCATGTTGCTGGAAATCGTTATGAGACAGCAACCAATGGGATGACTCTGCAGCTTGAAGTTGGAGACCACGTTTACATGAGACTGCGTGAAAACACCTGGATTAATGACGATGAGAATGATCACAGTACCTTCATTGGCCATTTATTATTCCCTCTGTAAAGTTTCTGCAAAATAATAAAGCTGACATACACATGAAATAGATTTTATGTCAGTGATAATATTTAGTGGTGACACTTACTGATGGGGACAGAAATCAGGGTATCAATCGAAGTTGTGTGTGCTATGTCTTAAATGTGAGGTGATCTGATGTATGTAATAAAAAAAATATTACAATGATTGTCATATTTGACCAATTAAAATCTAATAAAGCACAAATTGTTTTCGATGCAACAACCTGTTTCATTCTTTGAAAATCCATTTGTGGTGAAGCTCCTCTGAGCTTTTATTCAGTTTTAAACAAGAATGTGAAAACATCATTTTCTCAATTTGCTCAAAAGCTTTTAAAAAAGTCTTCAAAACATGAAAAACTCAATAAAACATATTTGCACAACATGGGTGACAAATAATTCTGAAACACAAAAAGCCTAAGTCAGTTTTACCAATATGAATGTTTTATTTTAGCTATTATTAATATATTATGATATACAAATTTAATTTTATTAATTGATCTATTAAGTGAACAACACAATTAAAGAAAAAAGGGAAAAATAAGGAAGCACACAAATAATATGAACTGATAAATAAGAATATAAAGAAATGTAAATTATTCAGAGATGCTCACTCTTACTGAGGTCAGCCATTCTCATAATGTTACTTTAGCTAAGCAATAATGAATTGGATAGTTCTGACAGTGAAACAGAGTAACGGGCAAATTGATGTAATAATTTAAAGATTCAATCACCAAAAGTTTTGAAAGACAGGGAAGAATGGATCATCCACAGGCTCATGTTTGATTACTTGTTAAGGCATTTTTGTTGCTAAATACTAATCATTACAGTCAGGATTAAATTCATTACCAGGTCAGTTGTTAGAAAATGTTTATCTTTTTGATAGTAGGTTTGGAAAACAATAAACCTGCAGAAGAAATCATGAAAGAAAGGTATAATCATAAAGCAAATGCCAATTAAAAAACTATACAAGGACCCTTCTGTCAAAATGTAATTGGTGGGGTGATTTATGACCCTAATCATTAATTGCTTTTAATTTCTGGTGACAGGATATGATCCCCCATCCTCCAAAATAAACATACCATCCCCTAAAATAAACATATCATCCTCCAAAATAAACATATCATCCCCTAAAATAAACATACCATCCCCTAAAATAAACATATCATCCCCTAAAATAAACATATCATCCTCCAAAATAAACATACCATCCTCCAAAATAAACATATCATCCCCTAAAATAAACATACCATCCTCTAAAAAAATAAACATACAATCCCCAAAACCAAACATTCCTTTGACATCTGTTAATCTCATCAATGCGATACATTGTTTTGATAAATTTGTTCTGAGGTCTCTTGAGTTTAGGGGAATAAAACTTCCTCTCTGGTAGGTACAATTCAAATGCCATCACAGTCATTTAATCACCGATTATATGTTTTGGTAAACCAATTTCAACCTCATCGCAGATCTGGAAGCTACAATTCAAACACCAGCACAGGATGATTCTCATGACCTCTGGGGAAGGGTCGATGACTGTGGTGGTCAGTGTGCCTAGGTGTGTGTGTCTGGGACATAAGAGTGGACAGGGGGGCTGCCATGGGTGTGTGTCCAGGTCAGGGGCTGACCCCCACCCCTGCCATGAGTGGGTGTGTGTGTGTGTGTGCGTGCGTGTGTGTGTGTGTGTGTGGGTGGGTGCACCCGTAAGACTCAACAGAAGCCTCTAAAGAAAACCTAGAGTTTAACTGTTTTACTGCATTATTTATGGTAGCACAATTAGTCAGTGCTGATTATGAGTTTGTGATTTCCTTCGTCACTTAAATTTTTTACTTTTATAGATTTTTTTTATACATTTCAGTAAATGTTCCTCATTTGTACATGTACTTCTTAATATGTGACTGGTAGTAAACAGGTTACTCAAATTTAACTTTTATCTTTCCTCAGTTAAAGTGGAAGACAACCTCTAACATAACTCCCTTTCCAGAATTTGTCCTCACGTCATTGTAAATGCTACTTTCATTCAGTTTTTCTTTTACTGCTGCTGAATCAACACTGATCTTCCCACTGCTTCATGCTTTCTCCAAAATAGTAAATGTTGGTTTAAATACATTTGAAACTCAGAGATTTTTTTTCTGTAACACTTGCTAGTGTGATACATGTCATTAAAAGTTCCTCCTCCGTCAATTTATTTCTGAAGAATATTCGACAGGAACTAAAGAGGCATAGGTGAGGATACTCCTATTTATCTTTTATATGTATCCTAAAGTTGAAAGTTTTTTACATTGCACAACCACACTCTGGTCTCATTCCGTCCTGATAATTAGTCATAGCCTTGCTTTCAGTAAATACAACTATCATCGTTGTATTTTTCTTTCTAAATCCTCTTTTAACCATGTTTCTTGTCAAGAAATAGAAACACTTACATTAAAAAAAACACAATCCCTGAATTGCATTATTACCAAACTTCTTTTACCGCTGGATCAAATAATTATGGAATTGTACTTATTTATTCATAATTATGTACTTTTAGGACTGCCATCTAGTAAAAAAACTGCATGAGCGTACTACTAGTATCTAAAACTCAGTCACCATGTCTTCTCATCTTCTGAAACAACCACCAGGCAGATCAACAGCTTGACAAACAGTTTGCTTTGTGAAGCTTCGCCTCACTGCAAGGGAGTCAAAAGGCTAACATGTCAATCAGGTGCAAGTTGGGCGGGTTAAAGTAAGAGAAACCAGATACTATATTCAAAGCATGATGAAGACCAGCAAGCAAAGCATTCACAGAATGGATGTAGTAGAGCAGGGATCACCAACACGGTGCCCGCGGACACCCAGAGGAGACCTTGTCAGTCGCCCACAGAGCAAGTTCTAAACGTAGCCATTGTCATTAGGGAGCACTGCCAATGAACTTATTTAATTTAATGTTTTTAGATTGAATTAATAACATTTGTTTATATTTAGATTTTAAAAATAAGTAAATAAATTACAAAAAATGCGTAAAATAAATTGCTTTATGCATAAAACTCTATGGTTAAAGTTCAGAACTGCGCAGACGCCTGTAGGATTTTATTGGAGGGCAGCAGCGCCTGCAGAAACGGCTCCCACTATACCTTAAGATTTTCCTTGATCTAAAAATAGAAAAGAATAATTTCTGAAATTTTTATTATAGAACCCTCTTTACAATTAACAAAATTGTGGAGGAAAAAAAAGATTTTGTGTGTCAAAACATCTTGTACGTAGCACAAGTCTGAGTCTGTGGGGGTGAGCACGCCTAAGCTTAAATCTTATTGGTCAGTTTGCTTTTGTTTATTTGGCGGCTTGGAGCTTTTCTGTAAGCTAAAAAATAATGAGCAGAGTTTGAACCTCCCGTAGTTCTAAGAGCGGTTTGGAACCCGGCGGAGCTTTTTACCGTGTGCGGTTCTGGCGGGTCGTCGGTTTATGAGCTTCTTTGATATTTCCTGGACTGGAGAGCTGATGGGTCACCCGGTAGCTGACATCTGCCGCTGTTTTTGAGCGTTGCGCTAAGACAGTGGGTTAAACAATTTAATCTAGTCGAAATGTTCCCCAAAAGAGTAAGAATTAAGCAAACATTGTTGCTTCACCTTCTCCTCCTTTTGGATGTCTGACCACCTGAACCTGGGAATCAACATCCTCCTCTTTCCGTGGATCTCACGGGTAGGCTTTGCTTCCATGTCTTTATTATTTAGCATCGTTTGTGTAAAAAACAAAAGCAAAAACAGAGTGCGCTGCTTTAGTGGTTTAGGTTTGTGCGGCTTTTGTGCGACACGCACATGATGCGCGTTGGAGTGGTGTGCTATTGCAGGCCAGGTGCAGTGATAGTTTTGTGCTACCTTCCGAGCTGTCGGACATTTTTATTTCGAAATCTGCTGGTGTCAGCCAACGGGTGACCCGTCAGCTTTTAAGTTAAAAAGCTAATAAACTGGCGACCCACAAGAACCGCGCACTGTAAAAATCTCAGGCGGGATCTTAGAACTAGGAGGTTCAAACTCCACTCATCATTTTTAGCTCACAGAGAAAGCAAACTGACCAATAAGATTTAGGCTTTGACGTGCCCTTTGACCCCCACAGACTCACACTGATGTGCTACATACAAGATGTTTTGGCACAAAACAACTTTTTCTTCTCTCCACAATTTTGTTAATAGTAAAGAGGGTTGGATAATAAAAAACACAATAACTTTTCTGTTTTTTTATTTAAATGAAAATCTCACAATGTGTACAGCGGTACAGCTGCAGCTGCAACAATCGTGACTCTCAGTCACTTGTGGACAATTTAGAATCACACAGAAAAGCTCCAAAAGGGAATCAAACTTAAAACTCTGAACTAAGAACTTCTGCATGTAGTCATACTCTTATTATAAAGTCTGAGCCAATAATATTTTTGTGTGTATCAAACAAGTAGCCCTTTGTGTTACTCTGTACCCGTGAAGTAGCTCCCAGTCTCAAAAAGGTTGGTGACCCCTGTAGTAGAATATCAGAGTTCGGGAGATAAAGGATAGAAGATTTGACTGAATCAAGACGTTGCCCAGATCTTCAGACTGGGGAACTAACTGGCAAATTGCTAGCTATGTATGTAGAGCAGGAAAATAGATTGTATTTACTTAAATTTATGCAAACCAATTGCCTCAAAAGATTCAATTACTGCAACATATAAAAGACAAGTGTAGTTACACTGTGTGATTTTGGCAAACAACATTCTTAAACTCATCCAAAATATTATTTTCCGCAAAACTTCTGTTATTTTCTGCTTTCAGGGGCAGCGATATATTGGCTACATAGATTAAAGATACATGGTCTCATTGTTTGACATAGTTGTACTGTTCAAAACCTTTTGCTTTGCTTGAGCAGAAATGGCGCAGTGTCTACCTACCAGAGAGGATGTTTTATTTCTCTAAACTCCAGAGAGCTCAGAACAAATTTACCAAAACAATGTATCTTATTGATGGAATTCATAGATGTCAAAGCAATGTTTATTTTGGGGGATGATATGGTTGTTTTAGGGGATGATATGATTATTTTTGGGGCTGGTATGTTTATTTTAGGGGCAGGCGGGCATATCATGATGTCCTTTCAATAACAACAAGTCTTGCAAACCTGCTGCAGCATATTTTGTTTCTTAAAGTTCAGGTAGGGTTGTGTCTTCATGATGCTAAAAAGTCAGTTATGGGAATCAGTCCAGTGGGTTATTTACATAACTTGAGACTTTATTTCCTCTTCACATTCTTCTAATGCAACAAGACTCTGGCTTCCATCTGTTCTGTAACACCATCCTGTTATTTTTTTAACCTTCTCAAATTATCTCTGTACACTACTTCCTCTCTTAGATTTCCACTATATATATATATATATATATATATATATAAATTCAGATTTCACTCTTCTTAAATTAGACACAGGGCTTACAAAATTGTGTTCCTCTTGAACTTTTCCATTTTGTCACATTACAATCACACACATAAACATATGTTACTGGAATTTAATGTGAAAGACCAACACCAAATGGTAAACACATACATGGTGGAAAGAATATTATACATGACTGAAAATTTTTATATTTACAAAGAAAACACTGAAAAGTGCAGTGTGCAAAACTATTTAGACCCCTGGAGTGAATACTTTGTGGAACCCACAGGTTGCTGCAATTCCAGCTGTATGTCTGTCAGAGAGCATCTCTACCATCCTTGCACATCTCCTCAATTTTCTTGTCCGTGTGTCATGATTTGCTGTTGTAGAATGGTGAGGTGAATGCAATGGACCCACATAATATAGAAAATTATGGTTTAATGACAAAATAATGCACAAAATCCAGGCAGCACAGGTGAGCAGAAGGCTACAAGCTCAGAACTGGAAGCAACTGGAAAATAGAGCTAGAGACAATGATGTTTAACACCAGTAACGATGAGGACCCGATAAGAGACACAGGTGGAATCAAATATACGGAGGGTAATCAGGGGAAACGACACACAGCTGGGAGGTGTCATGAAATGCGGGTGTGTGGTGGTGAGGCAGACGCTGAGGATCCAGGTAGATGTGAGAAAATGATGATTTATTAGATCATCAAAAGAGGTCTGGAATCAAAATTTGTCTCATCTCTACAAACCCTTGTTGACTCTTAGTTGCACAAGTCTGCCCTCTAGTGGACAAAGAAGAGAGATAAGGTCCAAAAATGAAAAGAAAAGGCGACAGTCCTCAAGGCTCAAATACCTTCTCACAGCAAATGATAACTGTTGGTTTATTCATATAAGCTCTGAGATAAAAACCTTTTCAGCTGTAGCCATCATTCATTGACAGGTCTAAGTGTACAAGTCCAGAGACTGAAAATGTAGACGAGGTGTTGAAGAATGTAGGGGGAGCTGAGAAAACCTCAGTGTCTGTCTGTGTCCTCCTACTCAGTGATCAGTGCGGAGGCTGAGCGTTTATTCTATTCTGGTCCCTGAAATATGAGGTCTTTTCTTCACTGCTTCCTCCAAGACCAGAGTGTTTCATCCCCACTTGTCTGCAGGCAGAAATACAAGAAAATATACAATAATAAAGAAATAAAATATCACTCAATGTTGAGTATAATTACACTTGATAGCTGTATTTCTCTGAAACACAAATATTTCTCAAATTTTTGACTTTGGAAGTGTAACCCTTTGACTACAACAATATCTTGTTTATTTAAGTTTTGTAAAACATCTGATAAATGAAGATAGTTTGCAGTTCAGACCTGTAGTTATTTTACCATAAATCTGTTTATGCTATAACAACCAAACCTCCATTCATTCATTTGGAGGTGATGATTATCCAGCTCCAACACTTCATTCTCTGACCCTTCCTCCACAGAAACGTTGAATTCATTATTGCTTTCTGAACTGTATGGCTCAAAAAATAGGGTTGCAGTCCTTCATCAGAACCACCGTCTTCTTCTTCATCGCTCCATAGCTTCTTCCTCAAACCCTGCAGTTACATTGTGACTTACCCTCATGACATCACAAGACTGCACTGGAGTTTGACCCGATTACTACAGACGACAGACCAGCAAGTTGTCCAGGGTGTATCCTGCCTTTCACCCGAAACGCTCACTGGAGATCAGCACAGCAGCCCTCCTGACCCCATTAGGGACAAGGGTGTTAGAAAATGGATGGATGGACTACAGACGAAAATAGTGACACTTTTCAATACCATGTATTGTGTAGTAGTCTGTGAGAAATATTTATTATAACCTTTTGTCTATACAGGATGAATGCAGTCCATGTTTTTAAATCCAGTGGTATACTTCACTCTCTACTCAGTAGGGACATTATCAAAGCTTATTTAAAACATTCTTATCAATACCTCCAAAACCTTTTGAGGAACTCAATAAAGTTGAACTTTATCTCTAGAAATTAACATCTCCATATCAAAACAGAGAATAAACTGTAAATAAAGGCAATAGATTATAATATAATGAGGCAATTATTTTATAATAATTTATATAATTCATAATTTTAAAATTATATGTCTCCTATTTATTCTTGAAAGTTATCATGAGATTTGGTTTGCTCTCACCTTCCTGACTGTCACTCATTTGTCATTACATTTACAATTTGTATGAATATAAATACATTGCGTTAAGAAATATAATCTAAATTGTGCAAAAAGTGACTGTAACAAGATAACAAAAAAGGACAATAAGTGCATTTGCTCATCGTAAAAACATTTCCAAAACTCAATCAAGAGCTAAATTACAGAATACTAATGGATTAGATTTACTACACAAAAATTGTAGCAACAATCTTTTCAAGATTTAGCTAAAACAATCTGGTTTGGTGAGGAAGGAAATTTATGGAGATTTATAAAAAGAAAAATCAAATAAAATAAAAAATATCTGGGATTTTCTCTCCCTCCAAAACATAAAGAAATTAATTTAACACCACTACATTATATGTTTTATTCAAAGGAGTTTATAAGACACAGATTTAAAACTGATTGTATTGATTGTTATATGAACCTTAAACAATAAACATCTATTTTTGTCAATCTGTAAACATCTAATGGGAATTTCTTCATACATTCCTAACCATAAAGTCCATAAACAAAGACTCTCTTCAAATTAAAATTGTTTAATATGGATATGAATCTGAGAGTAAAACAGTTGAGTATAATATTAATATTATTTTTACATTTTCTAAGGCAATGACAAATCTAAGCCATTATATTTTATTTTTAAACAGGAACTCCATTTGCTTAAACCTTTCTTACACAATTTATTTTATTTGATATTTTATATTATTGTATTAATTAGGAGACATGGTTGTTTCTCTGTGTTGGTCTGTATCTTGGTGGTTTTTTAGATTGTTTCTTGTTCTGAATAAAGATTTCATTAAGAATTAAAAAAAACATGGTCCACTCCCTTGTTTGAACTGTATAAATACATGCAGCAGAGACACCTGCAAGCAGGATCAGTTCAAAATGAAGATTTCTTTGGCTGACATAACTTTCTTTTTCTTCTATGCAGCTGTGGCTGAAATCACAGCTCATCCGACAGGAGATGGAGATGGTGGCACCATTCAGTCAAATGGTGACAAAGACTGTGGCGCAGCTGAAGCCCAGAAAACCATCAGGCAACTTTTTGTCATTTTAAGAGAGGTAGAAACCAAACTTAGAGACACTCAGAAAGAGATGGAGGTCCTGAAGTCACAAGTTCAAGGTAAGAGCAGCAGATTTGGAGTTTCCTCTTTCAGAAATTTTACTAGAGAGACATTAAAGAAACATTATAATGAACATTTATTATATTTCCTAAGGCAAGAAGGTAGCATTTGGAGCATCTATAAGTAGAGGTGGAAATATTGGACCTTTTAATACCCACACCACACTGGTCTACAAAAATGTCTTCTTCAACTCAGGATCATACAACCCGGCAACAGGTAAACCTATCACTGTGATATGCTTGATTATGCTTATTACATATATTAGTGTTTACAAATACTGAGAGTTTGAAGTATTTTGCTGTACTTAAAGAGGTAAAATAAATTATTGCTTTTCATGTAAAGTAGTGTGATCATGTTAGGGAGGACCTAAAATAAAAACTATAAAATACATTTGAGTAGTAGAGGGAAAAAAGTAGAAAACAAATGGTCAGGGAAAAACTGTAGAGGTTAAGAAAGTATTCTATACTTAAATTATTAACAATTTTAGCAATGTATACTAAAATGTTAGTATAGCATGCTAACAAAATAGAATCTGTGTGTGGTATGTGGTAAATTACATGTACTTTCATAATCCTTGAACAGATTAAGGATTATGATTGCAAAACAAAAGATTATAAAACAAATAAATTGATGAACAAAAAACAAATTCCAGCAAATCATTTTAATGCATTTTTAGCTATATCTTTTATAATAGTATCTAATATTGCATCATCGTTACATTATGAAGTTAAATATTTTTTTTTTGTTTGCTTTTGAGGTTGCTCAAACGTTTTACTGCATATGTGTTCAAAAGATCACCATAATCATTACTTTTATCATCCACAGGTATTTTTACTGCTCCTGTCAAAGGAGCCTATTACTTCAGCTTCTCTGGACATAATCAATCAATTAAACCAATGGGCCTGCAACTGATGAAGAATGGAGAGCAGATGGTTACTGTCTACAACCATCCTGCTGGAAATCGTTATGAGACAGCAACCAATGGGATGACTCTGCAGCTTGAAGTTGGAGACCAGGTTTACATGAGACTGTATGAAAACACCTGGATTACTGACAATTTAAATGATCATAGTACCTTCAATGGCCATTTATTATTCCTTCTGTAAAGTTCCTGCAAAAAAAAAAAACTGACATACACATGAAATAGATTTTATGTCAGTGATAATATTTAGTGGTAACACTTACTAATGGGGACAGAAATCAGGGTAATAATAGAAACTGTGTGTGCTATGTCTTAAATGTGAGGTGATCCGATGTATGTAATTAAAAAAATGAGAATGATTTTCATATTTGACCAATTAAAATCTAATAAAACACAAATTGTTTTCAATGCAAAAACCTGTTTCATTCTTCGAAAATCCATTTGTGTTGAAGCTCCTCTGAGCTTTTATTCAGTTTTAAACAAGAATGTGAAAACATCATTTTCTCAATTGGCTCTAAAGCTTTTAAAAAAGTCTTCAAAACATGAAAAACTCAATAAAACATATTTGCACAACATGGGTGACAAATGATTCTGAAACACAAAAAGCCTCAGTGAGTTTTACAAATATGAATGTTTTTATTTTAATTATTAGTATATTATGATATACAAATAAAATTTGATTGAATGATTAAGTGAACAACACAATTAAAGAATAAAGGTAAGAAATAAGAAAGCACACAAAAATATGAATTGATCAATAAGAATATAAAGAAATGTAAATTATTCAGAGATGCTCACTCTTACTGAGGTCAGCCATTCTCACAATGTTACTTTATAAGCAATATTGAATCGGATAGTTCTGACAGTGAAACAGAGTAACGGACAAATTGATGTAATAATTTAAAGATTCAATCACCAAAAGTTTTGAAAAACAGGGAAGAATGGATCATCCACAGGCTCATGTTTGATTACTTGTTAAGGCATTTTTGTTGCTAAATACTAATAATTACAGTCAGGATTAGATTTATTACCAGGTCAGTTGTTAGAAAAAGTTTATCTTTCTGATAGTAGGTTCGGAAAACAGCAAACATGCAGGAGAAATTATAAAAGAAATGTATAATCATAAAGCAAATGCAAGTTGAAAAGAAAACACAAAATCACATATGTCTGTTTCTTGAGCTGCTTTGAATAAGACCTGCAGGTCTAACAAACCTGCTGCAGCATATTTAATCTCTTTCAGGTCAGGTAGGTTGTGTCTTCATGGTGCTAGAACATCAGTTATGGGAATCAGTTCAGTGGGTTATTTCCATAACCTGACACGTTATTTCCTCTTCACATTCTTCTCATGCAACATATCTCTGGCTTCCAACTGTTCCGTAACACCATCTTGTTATTTTTCGACCTTCTCAAATTATCTCTGTACACTAGTTCTTCTCTTAGATTTACACAAAATATATATATTTTTTAATTCAGATGTCACTCTTCTTAAATTAGATACAGTGGCTTACAATAATATGTGTTCCTCTTGAACTTTTCCATATTTTGTCTTATTACAATCACTCACATAAACATGGGTTACTGGAATTTATTGAGAAAGACCAACACAAAATGGTAAACACTTTCAAGGTGGAAAGGATATTATACATGAGAGAATTATTATTATTTTTTTTTTTTACAAATAATACATTGAACAGTGCAGTGTGCAAAACTATTTAGACCCCTGGAGTGAATATTTTGTGGAACCAACAGATTGCTGCAATTCCTGCTGTATGTCTGTTAGAGAGCATCTCTACCATCTTTGCACATCTCCTCAATTTTTTGTCCATTTGTCATGATTTGCTGTTGTAGAATGGTGAGGTGAATGCAATGGACCCAGGTAATACAGAAAATGATGGTTTAAAGACAAATGATGCACAAAATCCAGGCAGCACAGAAGGCTACAAGTTCAGAACTGGGAGCAACAGGAAAATAGAGCTAGAGACAATGATGTTTAACAACAGTAATGATGAGGAACCGACAAGAGACACAGGTGGATTCAAATATACAGATAGTAATCAGGGGAAACGACACACAGCTGGGGGGCAATCAAGGGGTAGAAAGGAATGACAAAGAGACTGAACTGAACACAGAAACGAAAGTTACTGCCATAACTACAGTTCTAGGAATCCCGGGTGACCGCCAGAGGCGGTGCTTCAAGCACTGAATGATCATTCTTGCGAATGCGCAGGTCGAGTAGTAAAGACAACAAAGTCACCTGTGATCTGCCGGGAACCCAAGTGACTCTATATAGTCACTTTGCACCCGGCGTTCAATCCCTCAATCTTCTCGTGAGAAAGATAGATTCCGAGGGACCAAGCACTCTGGTGGTAATCCGGGATTCATAGAACCATAGTTACAGCAGTAACTTTCATTCTATTTCATCCCTATTAACTTCCAGAGGCGGGTCTTCAAGCACTTATGTCAACAAGGTTAAGAAGAATCAGCAACATTCAAGGGACAACCACTACACCACCCACCCTAATGTAGTGTAGAGGTATGCTTCTCCAGGATTTCTTGAAGAGGATGGGTTGTAGCCACATTCACCCTGTAGAACTGAGTAAAGGTACTAGGTGATTTCCAGGAGGCCGCACGGCATATAACATCCAATGGCACCCCAGTCATGGCAGCAAACGATGTCGACATGCCCCTTGTAGAGTGGCACTTCACTTCTGCCGGCAGTGGCCGGTCCTGCAGGGCATAAGCCTTGGAGATCAAATCCACAACCCAGTGTGCAAGTCGCTGCTTAGAAAGTGCCTGACCTTTCCGTGAGCCAGCGTAGCAAACAAAAAGCCTGTTTGTCTTTCGGAAGGATGCCGTGGAATTGATATATGCCTCAAGGCCACAAACAGTACACAGTGGTTCAGACCAGGCAAGATGGAGCGGCTGGGTACTGCCTGCTGCCAGTGATACCTTAGGAATAAATGCTACATCAGACCACAGTGTAACGCCTGAGCCATCAGGATTCCACCGGCAGCAGGGCTCGGCTATCTAGAGAGCCTGCAATTCAGTTATTCTGGATCGGTTGGCTGCGCTGGAGCAGGCAACAGATCCAGCCTGACCGCCTGGGGCATGATGCAACATTTGGGGCAAGCGTTATCCGACAGTGCCTCCCGGAGATGTTCCACACCGAGACAGGAGGGACACAAGTCATGCCTGTCATCGTGCTGAAGCAGAGCCAGACAGGTCAAGCAGCATAAATTATTCAGCATCATACTGCTGAAAGGCGTGATTAGCCCGCCACCAACAAGAAGTCAACACGAGCAGAAAACACCACTGGCGTCTCCGTTGTAGAAAAACCCCGTAGAGGTTTCAAACTCAGCGAAACGCAACCAGCAAGTCTGATTATTAACCAAAGATGAACTCAGCGCAAGCAGAAATGCTACTGGTGAGTTTAGATAAACAAACTATAGAAGAACTCAATGCGAGCAGAAACACCACCCTGAGTCAAAGGAGCCACAAAAATTAACGTATAGCAAACAAAAGCGAACAGTAAACTACTGCTGAGAATAGAAGAAAAACTTACCAGTCACAGTGGCGACCACAGATCTGGTAAAGGTGAAAACAGGTTGTGCAGCTTCTGGAGGGTGAGCCTTACCCGCATCTCCGACCAAACCCGGTCATGGAGCTACCAGCAACAAGCAGCTAGGATAATAATGGTACACACAGAAGCAACCAGCTTCACACGAGCACACACCTGTACTCAACACACCTGCGTGCGAGAAGAACAAAAGGGATTGAACGCCAAGTGCCATGTGACTATATATGGTCACGTGGGTCCCCGGCAGGTCACTGGTGACTTTGTTGTCATTAGTACTCGACCTGCGCATGAGCAAGAATGATCATTCTGTGCTTGAAGCACCGCCTCTGGCGGTAAGTAGGGATGAAATAGAACCTAAAATAAACACACAGAAAAACCAAATCCTCACACCGGACATGCTGATTGACACCAGCTGCGGAGAGGAGAAGGGACAATGATTAAGTGAAAATGATTAAGAGTTATTTTGGCAAGTAATAAGTTGATTCCTAAGGTGGTTTTGGCATAATCTGGACTGTGAGTGGATCAAGATGGCTAGATGTAGTGGGGGTGTTCTGAAGATGAAATTATGGACACAAAATGAGCTATAGTAGAAAACAAAAGAGGGGAGGAGGAAAAGAGAAGATTAAAAGAGGAGAAACTCATCCATGCGTTTATCTTCAGTCGTATTGATTATTGTAACGCGTCTTCACAGGTCTGTCCAACAAATCAATCACCAGCTGCAGCTGATCCAGAATGCTGCTGCTCGCATTCTCACTAAAACCAGGAAGATAGAGCACATAACACCAGTTTTAAAGTCTCTCCACTGGCTCCCTGTAGCTCAAAGAATAGACTTTAAAATACTGTTGTTAGTTTATAAATCACTCAATGTTTTGGCACCACAATACATTAAAGATTTGCTGCTGTTGTATCAACCTTCCAGACCTCTCAGGTCTTCTGGTTCTGGTTCTGCTCTGCATCCCCAGAACCAGAACCAAACAAGGAGAAGCGACATTCAGCATCTATGCACCACAAATCTGGAACAAACTTCCAGAAAACTGTAACAGCCGAAACGCTGACTTTCTTTAAATCTCAACTAAAAACCCACTTGTTTAGAGTTGTATTTGAAACGTAATCAATTTATTATTATTATCAATTTATTGACGGAATCTGACTTAATGTTGTGTTTTGATTGTTGATTCTATGTTGCATTGTGTTTTTGTGTTTGATTTGATGTAAAGCACTTTGAAATGCCTTGCTGCTGAAATGTGCTATACAAATAAAATTTGATTGATTGATTAGAAGAAGAAGGAAAAAGATAGTTCCTTGGTGAATTCCAAAGTGTTCAGTAGCAATTAAACTAAGGAATAAGGCTTTTAAAACCCTTAAAAAAGTTATTTGCTTCCAAAATCTAATAAATTATAAGAGAAAAGAAGCAGAAGTCAGAAAGATTATAAGAAATGCTCAAAGGGATTATTGGAGAAAACACTGTGAATCATTAGGGCAAAATACTGCATTAGACAGGGTTTGGAATACCATTAAGAAAATGTCAGGCAAATCAAAAGAATATTTTTTCCCAGTAGTAAAATATAATGGTAACATTATAATAGATAAAAATAAAGCAGAATTATTAGCAAGAGTATTTATAAAAATACAACATATGGAGAATCTTAGTAGTAAAGAAAAAAAAAGGATGGGAAATGACATTAAAAAAATCACAATGAACTGCTATACAATGATGAAGATGATGAGAATAATATAAATAAATATTAGATTCTCTTTAATAGAATTAAATAGAGCATTAAAAAATTAAAAGTAAATCAACTCCTGGGGATGATCAAGTCAATTATATAATGTTATATAATCTTAGTGAAATGAGTAAGAAGGTATTATTAGAAATGTCAAGTAGTGCATTAATAAGTATTTTAGAGCAGAATTCAGAAACAAGACAAGATATCATATTGGATATTAATCAATCAATTTTTAGAATTAAAAAATTAGGATCCCGGGTTAAATTAGTTTGTATTCCTGCCCATATTGGAATAGTAGGAAATGAGTTGGTGGATAAACTTGCTAAAAATGCTGCAAAAAAGGATAATGTTGAGCTTAATTTCAAAAATTAGGTCAAAAGTATAAGTAAAACGTATATTAAAAATAAATGGCAGGAATACAAAAGACAATGCAAAATTTTATTATAGCATTCAAAAAAAAGTTGGGGAATGTAGGAAAGGTAATAGGAATAAAAGAGAAAAGGATGATATAATCAGATTAAGGTTTGGGCATACAGGGTTAAATAATACTCTGAAAATAATTAACAAATACAGCACAAGTATGTGGAGATATTGTGGAGAGTCAGAAACAATACAGCATGTTTTTCTAGAATGTAATGAATATAATCAGGAAAGAGAGGTGTTCATCAGAGAGTTAAATAGAAACAAAAATAAATGAGATATTAGAAATTTGCTGCAAAAATAATCTGAGGACGTAGTGTTCAGCAGCATTATTAGTTTTCTTAGGAGGACAGGTATTATGGGAAGATTATAGTGGTTTTACATCTGGTTCATACTCCACTCAGGAAGGTGGCGGTAATGCACATATGAGTTGTTTGCCAACTGCCAAAACATGAGAAGAAGAAGAACAAGAAGAAATCCTCACACCATTCTTCTTTGCCAAACAGCTGAAGCTCAGTCAGATTAATTGGAGAGTATTTGTGGAGAGCAGATTTCAGATCTTGCCACAGATTTTTGATTGGCTTGAGGTCTGAACTTTCAAACCCATGAATATGTTTTGTTTTAAACCATTGCAGTGAAGCCCTGGCTTTATATTTTGGGTCACTGTCCTGCTGGAAGGTGAACCTCTGCACTTTGCATTTTGGTGGAAAAGCTTTCCTCTTGCTAAGTATCTATGAAGACTACATTTATGCTGTGCACGACTAATAGTTTTCCTGTGGATAGATTCCCCCACCTGAGCTGTTCTTCTCTGCAGTCTCTCCAGAGTCACCATGGGCCTCTTGGCCTCATCTCTGATCAGTGCTCTCCATAATTAAATCTTTTAGGGTTAGAATTAGGGTTATGGGTTATACCCTCTGCACTCCAGAGAATTAATGTCACAAGGTGACAACATTTTAATAGATTTTTTCATTTATCTGCTGTGATGACAGATAGGAATAACAGGACAGGCCGACTTTTCAACTTCATCTTTACTTTACCAATTGTTATCACAGATTTCTTCTGGTGATATCAGATGTTGTTTTATTTTCAGTTCAAGAAGCAGCAGTAGAATCCTGTTCAGTTCGCTGTTCCTATAATTTGAGACTTTATTTCCTCTTCACATTCTTCTACTGCAACAAGGTTTTGGCTTGCATATGTTAACACCATGTTTACTGGGTCACTGTTGAATCTTCTCCACTCTGTGCAGAGCTAGTTCTTTTAGCATCTATTGTAGAATTATATTATGTGGCATTATTTTTATTTTTATTTTTTTGCTGCTTATTTGGTCTTATGACAAGAATTATTAAGCGTCTCAGTTCTAGGGACCTAACAGTCTGTTAATGAAGTTGATGAAGTCTGTTTTTTCTTACTGTAATGGATGAAAGGCAGCCTCTACTGGCAAAAGTTAATAATAAATAAATAAATAAATAAATAAATAAAAAAACCACCCGTTCAAGTAGTTGTGGACTAATGGGTTTTTAAACTTACAGAGAATTGCTTGATACATATTACATTTTTTGAATGATGATGTTAACAAACACAGGATGAAAAATAAAAATTATATTCAGTTTGTTTAAGCTGGAAACGATTAAGAAATTGAAATTGCTTCAGTTGTCAATTTTAGGGTGATGTATTACAGTTTATCAAAAAAGAGGTCTGGAATCAAAATTTGTCTCCTCTCTACAAACCCTTGTTGACTCTTAGTTGCACAAGTCTGCCCTCTAGTGGACAAAGAAGAGAGATAAAGTCCAAAATGAAAAGAAAAGGCGACAGTCCTCAAGGCTCAAATACCTTCTCACAGCAAATGATAACTGTTGGTTTATTCATATAAGCTCTGAGATAAAAACCTTTTCAGCTGTAGCCATCATTCATTGACAGGTCTAAGTGTACAAGTCCAGAGACTGAAAATGTAGACGAGGTGTTGAAGAATGTAGGGGGAGCTGAGAAAACCTCAGTGTCTGTCTGTGTCCTCCTACTCAGTGATCAGTGCGGAGGCTGAGCGTTTATTCTATTCTGGTCCCTGAAATGTGAGGTCTTTTCTTCACTGCTTCCTCCAAGACCAGAGTGTTTCATCCACACTTGTCAGGAGGCAGAAAGGCACAAAACAAATTCCTTCAGTATAGACTATCAGTCTGACTTTCTCACAAAGTGGAAATATCTATTATATGGTATTACACACATTATTTTATATGGCTGTCAACTTTTTTGCTTCAGAGCATCCACAAAACAAAAGCATAAAATACTGAAGGCTATGTTTCTTTCTCCCTCTGACACGTCTCCAAATTTTCATTGTCTATCTTTTCCCATCAGAACATTCATGAGTGTGACCATTACAGCAAAAAAAAAAAAAAAAAAAAAGGTTGAAGTTGCTCTCTGAAGTCCCAAGTCAAGAAGGTCAGAAACCTTTGTAATCCACACTCATTTGTAGTTTAGACAGTGTAAATAATTGTCCCTACAACTAATAAATGGAGTGAAAATGATAAGTGTTTACCACTATCCTTGTTGGAAGTTATAATGAGTCAGCAACCATAACCAGTGCAACACCTTTTTAGTCTAGTATAAGGAGTAGAAGTGTTGCCTTAAGAGGTATGTGGGGTTTACGATTATTTGATTGTTAAAATGATGTGATTGAATGCTTAGTGGTAAGAACAACTTTACAAACAATAAGTCCAAGATGATTTGTGATGTAATATAATCTACGTTAAAGAAAATAGGAAGGTGTCTTTGACTTTTTAAGAAGTGATTATACAAAATGTTCATCTCTTATGACTTAAGAGATACTTAAGAGACCTTAGAGATACTGTATCATAAGCTAAGTCTCATGTTTTATTTTTCATCAGAGTGCCCAAAATGGGCTTCCGTATATTTGCCATGGTGTAGTAGTTTGAGGTACTATGGTGCCGCAAAACAAAGAAGTCTTTATTTTGCAGCAACAGCTCCTCCACAGGCCACCAGCCCACTAATGGAGAAATTCATCGGTAGACTGTCATGACAGTCACTACTGCATAGTTCGTCTCATATACAGAACAAATTAGTTGCCGGGTTTGTATAATTACCAGATCAAAGGTTTGTTGGTTAAACTTTGCAACTCCTCTTGGAAACTTCAGAAAAGTTTTGTATTTAGTGATTTGCAGTGGTGCTAAAAATGGTTTGCTCCCTTCCTGATTTTGTTTTTGTATGTTTGTATGTTTGTTACACTTCAGTGTTCCTGCCAGAACATTGCAAATCCAATAAAGGTAAAACGTAAAGTAAAACGTATTACACAAATTTTCCATAGGTTTTGTGTGTGTTTTGCACGCACACAAAACATAGTTCTCAAACTGTGCCTTACTATAAAATAATCAAAAATGCAATTTTTCCATTGGAAATTATCTCCATATTGCTTGTGTTGTCTTTGACTAATATTTAAATTGCTTTTGGACAGCTGAAACACTGAAGTGCGGCAAGCACTCAGCAATCAGGAAGGGGTCAAACAATTTTCTAAACCACTGAAAATCAATAAAAGCAGCACTTCTGAGAAGTTCCCAACAGTTGGAAAAGTTTAACTAAGATCCTTTTTTGAACTGTAGTCAGGAGATTGTTGTTCTAGGAGAATGTTCCTGCTTGTAGATAACTACAAGCAGAAACAGTTCAAGATGAAGATTTTTGTGGTTATATTAACTTTCTTTTTCTTCTATGCATGTGTGATGCAATTGATTATGTACAATTTTCTGCTTTCTCCTTTAATTTCAATTGCTTTTGTCATGTAAAATATATTATATGGGTCTCTTTTGAATTGTCTCAACCTGTGCAACATTTATGCACAGTTTCATAAAGCCTTAACCTGCAAAACGCTTTAACAGGTTGTCAAAATATGTCAATCATATTTCTTTACATTGGACTTTTTTATATCTCTCTTGAACTGAACTGATTCACTCCCATGTGAATCCTAAGTTTCTCCAGTGTAAGTTAATGTGTGAGACATTAGATCGACCAACAATCAACCAGTTTTCTGAAGTAGGTCAAAGGTACATCTCATGAACCATCATCTGGTAATTATGTATCCAGAGCACAACACAATGTTACATTTCGGACAATGGAAGGACAAGGATTTGGATGTGGTCAACAGCCAGAGAGAAGAAGAAAGGGAAGAAGAGTTTATAGTTATGGTTATCGTTGAGGCAGAACTGGGTCGAGGACATATGCCAGTTTCCATCGCTCCAACATCATTACGATATGGTTTGCAAACTACAACAAGATACTCCTCATTCCTCTTCCCCATAGAGGAATTTTATTTCAGCATGTAGATTGCATGTACAGTTTTCCTTCAGAAGATTGCCCTGTGTTTCAATTTCTATTTTTGTTTTTGTTTTTTTATTATTTTATGTCCTGTCTTTTTCTTTCTGTATCACAGTGGCATGGGCTGTCAACAAATTACGGCGAAACCATAAATGAGCATCTTGTCCAGTTTCTTGCCTTGTGTAGCATTTTGTGGATTGTTGATTCGTTCGGGCTAATGTCTTTCCTTTTGTTCAATGATTGTTATATTACGGTCCCTGACTCAGGAGTCTTTTCCTTACTGTCAACTAAAAGAACCAAGATCTACTTGGATTTGTTTGCAGAAAGACAAAAATAGACACTTTAATTCAGAATCCTAATGCAATCAATAACTTCCTTATAAGCAGAATTTCCTGTCACATTTTTAATGCTGTAGAAAACAAGTCTGATATTAATGATCTTATCTTTCTGTGTCTCTTATCGTGTTTTTCTGTTTTGTTTAGTTCCTTTTATCTTCAAAGCATCATAAACCTAAGCCATTGAGCAAATTAAAGAATAAATCTTTTCCTACAGGATAACATCTGAAGTTTTAGATGCCCAATAAATTCACCTCTTGAGCAACAATGAGGTTTTGAACGTCTATGACCCTGTGACCATGATGTGTAATACCTCCAGAAACCCTAAGTCAACTTTCATACAGCATAAAATGAAAAAGACTAAACACTTAACCTGTACTTTTCTTCTCTAACTGTTCTTTCTATGTTTTTATACATGGAAGAAGGCACTGGAATAGAGGTATGACTTAGCTAAAAGCCAAATAAGAAAGATCTCTACAATTTCCTTAACCAATTGTTGCTGTTTGTCAGGGAAAGGTAAGAAGTACAGACAGTCTTAGGATGGATTTTAGAAATGGCTGGGAATGACCTCAATGATATTTTAGAAGTGTAGTTGAATAACTTGATGACATCTCATCTCATCTTATGTCTCATGTCAATTCTTCTTTCCTTCCATCCATCCATGCATACATACATTATACTATTTAAGATCTTTGAATGAGAAAAGCATATTGTACTTGGCATAAAATGTCAAATGACTTTTGACAAAATAATATTTTTTACCCAAAATTATCAAAGAAATCAATAACAGCATCAGAAGATATAGAAATATGTAACAAGGCATGTCATGAGTTAATCTATGCAGGAGAATAAAACAATAAAACCAAACCTTCTCTGAGGTTCCCTAAAGTTGCAAACGTTTAACTTAAGAAACCTTTGACCAGGAAGAAGCAAGGAAACTAGGCCACTTCCTTGTTTGCCTTGTATATATACAAGTGAGGAGAACTAATGCAGCAGAGACACCTGCAAACAGAAATTGTTCAGGATGAAGATTTTTGTGGCTGCATTAACTTTCCTTTTCCTCTCCGTGTGTATAGATGAAGTCACCAATCAGTCAGAGGGAGAAGCCAGTGACACAGACGTCATTCAGACACCTGGTGGCCAAGATAGTGGCACAGCCGAAGGCCAGAAAACCAGTGGACATCTGCTTGTCATATTAACAGAGCTAGAAACTAAACTTAGAGACACTCAGAGAGAGATGGAGGTCCTGAAGTCACAAGTTCAAGGTAAGACAGAGCACATTTGGAGTATTTTCTTTTGTAAACATTATACATAGAGAAAATAAAAATAATGGCTATGTTTCTTCCTAAGGCAACAAGGTAGCATTTGGAGCATCAATAAGTACAGGTGAAAATATTGGACCTTTTAAAACTGAAATCACACTGGTCTACAAAAAGGTCTATGTGAACACAGGATCATTCAACTCGGCAACAGGTAAACTTATCACAGTAACATTTTTTATTATGCTTATTAATCAAATTATTGTGCACAAATATTGAGAGTTTGAAATATATTGCTGTGTCTGAAGAGATGTACCATATTATTAAATGTCATGGAAAATAGTGCAATTGTGTTAAGGACCTGTAAAAACTGTGAAATGAAATACATGTGAGTAGCAGAAAATCTGGTAGGACAAAAAAAAAAGAAAGAAAAAAGTCCCTAAAAAAGAACCACTGTTATTTTCTCAAACTCTTTAAAAACTCTGACAAGGTTAAAAAAACATGCTGAACAAAAATGATCAACAATCATCATTGGTACATTAAGGATTCTGATTGCATTTACAATTCAGACAGGGTCTATACTACTGAAACATAAAAACAAATAAAGAACAAATTCAAGCAAATCATTTTAAGGCCTTTTACCGGGAGCTTTATGAATAATGAACACTACATTGTCATTATATCATGAAGTCATAGTGGTTAAATCTGTTTTTCCACAAGTTGCTCAAACTATTTACTGCATATCTGATGCAGTCCAATCCAAACCAGTCCTATTTTATCTATAAAGCCCTTTAAAAACCACAGAAGACCAAAATGTTGTACATACAATTAAAAGATAAAAAGAACAAAATACAAAGATAGATTTAAAAGACACAAAACAAAAATGTTTAACCATTAAAGGATAATCAAATAAATAAATAATAATAATGGTACATTTCATCTATAGGTGGTTTTCTTGACACTCCAGGTAGGGTTTGGGGTTGACCTAGCAATGATACGATCAACATTCAACGATGGGTGAAAAATGGAGTGTTCCATAGTTTTCCATAGTTTAGGAGCTGCTAAAACAAAAGCATGACCACCTCCAAGCTTGTATTTTGTTTTTGTAATACTTATACTGTATGTGTTTACATAGATTACATTCACCACTGTCTGAAAAATGCAGCTTCTTGTGGGAGATGTAACAATAAATAAAAAAACCTTTTCCATTTTGAGCCTTCTACTTAAATACATCAGGATTTGTTTTTGAAACCTTGAAGTTAAAAGACCACCAAGCATCACCATGATCAAACTATGCTTTGATCATCCACAGGTATTTTTACAGCCCCTGTCAGAGGAATCTATTACTTCAGCTTCTCTGGACATAATATTTCATCTAAACCAATGGGCCTGCGACTGATGAAGAATGGAGAGCAGATGGTCACTGTCTTCAACCATCCTGCTGGAAACCGTCATGAGACAGCAACCAATGGGATGACTCTGCAGCTTGAAGTTGGAGACCACGTTTACATGAGACTGCGTGTAAACACCTGGATTTTTGACAATTCAAATGATCATAGTACCTTCATTGGCCATTTATTATTCCCTTTGTAAGTTTTGTGAACAATTAACACCCTTTGATAAAAGTTAAATAGAAATTCAAAAAAATTAAGAGATGGATTTGATTTAAGAGGTAATATTTAGTTGAATTGAAGGGTCAGATTTTATCTTTGTAAATTATGTCGTAAATATGAGATAAACTGTGATGCATATATAATCAAGAAATTTCAAAATCATCTTTTATCTAACCAGTGTTGGTGCTGAACAATTTGTCAATTTCTTTGGAAAATCTATGTGAGGATTTCTCATGTTCTTTTATCGAGTTTTTAAAATTTTTTTACAAGCAGGTAGAAATCTCATTTTCCAACTTGAAGAAATAAATAAATAAGTTTCATTTCATAAGCCAGTCAAATTGCCTGGTCACGTTGTCAGAATAACAGTATAGTCTGAAAGGATGCTCTGTCGTAAACTATGGCTAAAGTTTTGACAAGAATTGTAAATTATAACTTTGGGAGATCAATGGCAAGAGACTGGACAAAATTCATGTTTTAGCTTTTGCACTAATTTGTTGACAAACCATACTACTGTAATTCAGAAAAACAAAGACAGCAATGCAAAGCTCAAAGGGAAAGAAACAGAACTGGAAACATAAGACAGTCTTTAGGAAAACTGTACATGCAGTGCTTTAGCAATTAGATTGTTATAATTTTTTGTATAACATAATTTCAGAGATGCTCACATCTCCCAAATTAAACCTTTGGTCTCCAGACCTTTGCAGATCCTCTTCACCCAGTTAGCCCATTAATGAACATCTTATGTTCAATAGAGACATTATTGTGGGACTTGCTGCTCTCGTTGGGAGTTCTTTCCACTGGTTGACATGGAAGAATATGACGCTGAAGATTACTTGTAGGTTCCTTCCAGAAACCTGGTCTGTAATGAACCAACAAATGTGGCTGAAGAATCCAAAATTTAAATGACCTCCAGAAACCTTGCAAGATGGGTCCTTTAACTTTTGTAATCAGAAAACCACAGAGAAAGTATAAACATCATCAAGCGCCCAGTGTAGGTTCTGCAATTACTTTTAGGAGTTTTGGGGTACTTTTTTTCAGCCTTGTGGTCTCCTATCAGGGTTAAATGAGTTTTGGCATTTGAACATTTTCCTTGATCAAAGCTCCATTCAGTCTATGAGAGGCAATCCCCCGGCAACCATGGAGTGAGGTGCAGGGGTGATTGTTGGGAGGGAAGGAAGATGCGCCAGTGGGGTTGTTCATCCAGGGTGCCAACAGGCTATGATCGTCTTTGTAGTTAATATTGTTAACAACAAATTAGACATATCCTTTCATGGTTAAATTAAATGAAGGAAAACTTTGTTCTCTCCTGCTGATACAAATGCATGTGATTTTGTGCTTTGACAGTAATTTTTGGAAGTGGTTGGGAGACGGTTTACATCATCTCACTGAGTTTCATCATCTCTCTTTGTGCAAACGGCTCATGGTTAACCAGACTTACTGTAAATTACCACCACATGACCCTGCTGTCGTCTCTGCTCAATTCTGATCACATGGACTCTCTGTGGGCTCTTCACCCACATGTGTGAAATCTTTTCATATCTCCATCTCCTTTCATTTTGCTTCCATCTCAATCAAATATTTGTTCTCAAATTGAAGACGACGACAGGACACACTGTCAGAACAACAGTGAGATCACATCCTGCGTCGCATTCATCCAAGGGAGGACAGGCTGTGACAGTGCATGATAAAGAGGAACCGTTTATCTGTTTCAACATTTTAAAGATCTGAGGTGCATTTACACAGGAAGTGCCTTAACATCCACCCTTCCTTTGCTCTGTGTGCTTCAAAGCATAACATATTAGCAAGCTGTGGCTGATGGGTTTGCAGGCAGGGAAATGCTGATATGGCACAGATCGCAGGCAGGATGACTCTATATGTTAAAAACGTAAAAGCATAGATATGCTTTTAGCCCTAATGTTCTACTTCATATTCTACTGCAAGCAAAAAATGGTGTTCGATTTCAGGCATACCTCCAGCTCCTAGGGTAGACGAATGCCTTTTAAAATATATATGTTTTAAAAAGACAAAGATTCAAACCTGATGCAAGAGTTTTTCCTCCATGAGTAAAAAAAACTAGGATTTGTGTTTGTTGTGCAATTTAGCAAGCCTGTTTCCAACTAAGGCAAGTGTCACAAGATGTTTTTACTGTTGAGAAATACATTGTGTCAGGCAGTAACACATATTTTTTGTGAGACTGCATAAATCTAAACAATAGTAATAAGAAAAATAGCAAATTGACAACTTAAGAAAGTTACTACGTAATGCCACCACAATGTATAGAACACATTCATGACTTCTTCAGATCATTTTTATAACTAAAATGGGAAGCAAACTCCACCACTTTCACTGGTAATGCCTGAGAATAATTTTTTTAATCCTTGCTGGTGGTTAAAGTGAGGTAGTCTAAAGGCAGTAGAAAATTCTTTCTTTAGTATCAAGTTTCTGTCAGAGTTTCACAGGAGGAACGCAACTGATTTAAAAGGGTAAAAAAAAACAATTACTTTTTTCCATTACCTCTGTAACTTCAACAAGTTTTCTGAATGAAGGAAAATCTATATAAACCTGACATTTTTAACATGCCCCTCCCTAAATATTACCAAGATCCACAGACTGCGTTCAGATGTCACCCAATTGGTAACATAATGAGAATCCACCCTTCAGATGCAAGAATCTGTTGACAGGACAACATGATCGTTTGTGGAAGAGTGGCAAGAAGAAAGACATTGTTGGAAAAAAAGTTTAAAGTTTGACACAGTGGTCTCTGAAGATACAAGGAGGAAAGCGCACTGGTCAAATGGTCATTCTGAATGCACAATTCCCATTGTGTTAATGGAGGTGGTAGCATCATGAGCTACTGTGAGATGTTTTCTTTTGCAGGAATAAGCAAGCAGGTGAGGTTTAGCAGGACAATGGAAGGAGCTAAATGTAAGTCTACCCCTGAAATATCCTGTAAGAGGCTACAGAAAACTTCAGACCCAAGAAGAGGTTCAGCATCTACGAGGACAAACACAAATATACAGCCAAGGCTACAGTTAAATGGTACAAGCTGAAGCACACTCGTCTTTTAGAACGGTTCAAAGTCAAGATCTAAATTCAACTAAAAATATGCAACAAAACTCAAAAATTACATTTCCTGTACAGTCACTCTACATTCAATCTGACTGAGCTTGAACTGTTCTGCAACACGGACTGAATTTACAGTTTCTAGATGAACAATCCTGGTAGAGACACTCCCCAACAGGATGTCTCTAGACTTTGTAGAATCATGGCCATGAAATGTGCTTCTACAAAGCATGGGCAGCCCTGCAGCTGGAGGGACACTTACAGCAGCAGCTAACTGCCCTAGCTGAGGGACGACTGGTTGGAGCGCCGCTCAGCAGCATGAACGGCTGGCTGAACTTGGCTCAGGGCATAAAAAGCCCTCTCTGTTCCCCGCTTCCCAGCCAAGAAAACATATGGTGGGGAGAAGGGGAAGCAACTCTGACAGGGAATCAAAGGCACTAACCAAACAAGTGGACAAAGATGTTTTTTAAACATGCTGGATGTGATCCTGACCTGAATCTAACCAGTGGCTAAAAAGCCTGTTCATCGACTCAATGCAAATAAAGTGAATAAGTAGTTCAGCTGTGATCATGAATCTTAATTTTCGCTTTCCGCCTGCACAACAGACTAAACCGGGACAAAATATACACAGTTCTTTAAAAGTATTATTTCAAACATTTGTGTCAAGAAGTTAATATAAACAATCTGTAAAAAAATAAATTAAAAAAAATGCTTCAAGTAAATATTGGTACGACTAATTGTAATAAATAAACAGATTTTTAAATCAGTGCCGATCAAGAGAAGATCTCCCGTTTTCCAGTTTTGTGCTTTGTGACTGCTTCATCTCTAAATAGAAAGTGTAAATTGCATTTCCAGAAAAAAGGCTAAGTAAAAACTGGAAACTATAATGGACATATTCAAGTTTAATACTTTAAAACGCTTCATATTTCAGGAGAAACCAACCAAAGAAGTTTCAGTTGAAGAAAAGGTAATAATTCAAACTGCTGTGCAAGAAACCAAATGTTTTTGGTTTTTTTAGGGTGGTTAGGGGGGAATCGTTGTCCAGAGGATAGCAGGAGGTTCTCTCTTTTTCAGGATGCATTGGAAAATACAGATCAAATTCATCTACATTTTGACATATAAACTGACTTATTGTTAAAGGTAATAACTATTGTGACCTGCTTTGTTTAATTTTTTTTTTTAAGTATGGAGCACAAAATGTTTGAAGGGTTCAAAAGCTTGCCTCATTCACTTCATATGGGGAATTTTCTTTTATCTTCTTTTTTTTTAAGTATTTAGAAAAATAATATTATATAAACACCAGAAAATACAGCACAAATCTGCTAAAGGAGCTGAATTGACACAGAGCATTGTATGCAGATGGGAGTGTGTGACTGAAGACCTGCAACCGGATCACAGGAGTGCCAGTAGTTCAGAACACGGGTGTCAAACTGCAGTCCTCGAGGTGTCCTGCAACATCCAGATGAGTCTCTGCCTCAACTTAGCCGCACCACATAATTAGATCATTAGCAGGACTCATTTACCTGCGTGAGGAGGTAACTCAGCCGTGCCATTCAGGTGTGCTGGAGTCGGGACACGTCCGAAAGTCGGAGAACGGCAGCCCCTCGAGGAACGATGCTTCACAGCACCCACACAGTTAAATGAGGCAAGACACGCACACACCACACACTGTTACGTAAAATGTATTCTGTATTCCAAGTCTCTCAAACCGACAGGTGGATGGCCAGAAAATATCGTCCAAAAGCAGAAATACAATTACAGTAAGTCAAAAATGTCACTTTTTTGTTAAGAAAGGAAAAAAAAAAAAAAATCTACATCATAGATACAAACATGGCTTGCCATTCACTGAACAGAGATCCCAGCAGGTTATCCCGCTTGTTCTTTATGGACTAGTACCTCTGGAAACAGCCTGAATTTGATGTCTGCTTACAAGCTCAGGATCCAGGCTGCTAAATAGTTGTTGTTTTTTTCATCACTATTGTCATTATTATTATTATTATTATTATTATTATTTCACTTCGACACCAAATGAAAACCAGAGTGCAGGTTGGAAACCTGTTTTAAAAAGAAAACAAAAAAAAGTTCTGATTGCCATTAGGACGCACTGCAGAGGAAGTAAGGGCTCATCAGTTGGCACAGTCACAGGAGTTTTTTTTTTTTTTTTTTTTTAAAGCAGGGAAGGCACTTGACATGGGGTCGCAGTGTTTCCCCATGCAGCGACAGAAATGCACCAAGGTCCTTGTTTGTGCACACCGAGGAGGAACACAGTCAGCTGGGTGCAAGTTTCAGATAAGAAAATCACCAAACCTGCGGATGAGCTAAAGAAGGAGGGAAGGAAAAAAAAAAAAAACAAGAATGTATTGGCTTGACTCGACTTCAGATGTGGTATCTGAGTGGGCGGTGGGTCTGCGCCTCTTGTGTTTAACTTGACAGTTCGTGTTGGAGCGAGCTGTGCAAGGCTTGAGTGGTGATTTTTAAATGCTTTCCGAGCTCTCTTAAGCAAAATAAAATGAAACGAACAAACAAACAAACAAACAAAAAAAATGCAATAAAAGGCGAGCAATCTCTGCTTCTCTACCAGGGAGATCTGGCATAAGTAAACCCATCATCACCATCACCACTAATCTCTAAAACACAAGAACCCGCCAAAGAAATAACAGTACAGCTGAGAGAAAAAAAAAAAAAAAAAGAAAAAAAACAGGCCTGAAAACACATGACTCTTAGGTTTCACAATTAGACATTCCCACCGAGGCACATTTTCCAGAGAAGTGTCAAATACAAAGCTAGAAAAGAAAAACATAAGAAATCCCAAAACATTCAAGTACTTTGTCATGTAAACACTTTCCAGACTATGATACATAATAGACTGTTGTCGATTTTTGTTCTTGTGCAACAATAAGACAACGGTGTGAGGAGTGAGGAAACTTTTAGAAAAATAAAAAAGAAAGAAAGAAGAAAGCCTGCAGGTCAACTTTTTGAAGCTCTAAACTCAGCCCCAGGTTTCTGCACGTCTCTGCGGTTCCTTCAGAGCAGGACACACGAGCAGCACTGGTCGCCTCCGCTGGGAACGCTGGAATAGTTCATCTGTCTCACTATTTCTGCGAACAGCTCGTCCACCGAGATTTTATTTTTGGCTGAGGTCTCCATGAAGGGGCAGCTCCAGTCCTGGGCCAGCGCCTTGCCTTCCCCGGAAGACACCTCCCGCTCCCCCTCCAGGTCCACCTTGTTCCCCACCAGGATCATGGGCACCCTCTCGTACCTCTTCACCCGGATGATCTGGTCCCTCATGGGCTTGATGTCCTGGAAGCTCTGCTGGTTCACCAGGCTGTAGACCAGGATGAAGCCCTGGCCGTTCTTGATGTACAGATCCCGCATGGAGGCGAACTGCTCGGTCCCGGCCGTGTCCAGGATCTCCAGCACCGACGGGGACGAATCCACCTCGATCTCCTTCCTGTAGAAATCCTCTATCGTGGGGTCGTACTTCTCGATGAAGGAGCCCGTCACGAATTGGACCGTCAGCGCCGATTTACCGACTCCGCCCGAGCCCAAAACGACCACTTTGTACTCCCTCATGGTTTAAGGAGGGGCGGCGGCGGTGAGGGGGAGAGAAGAGGAAAACCACGACACCTCCTTTTTCCTAGACGAAGCCTCCTCTCGCTCCCTCTGTCTATCTCGCTCACCAGCCCCGATGTTTTCAAATCGAGCAGGCTGAGAAGGCTGCTCCCCTCGTCGCTCGGGTGCCCGTCAAAATCGCACGCCGGCGAATCCTCCGAGGCTGTGGCAGCGCGGTGAGGGCCGCTGGGGAGCAGATCCGAGGAGAGCGACCGTCCCTGGACATCAGCGTGGGGAATTAAAGCGCATTTTGATCGCGCTGTGTTGTGCAACGGTGCGGGGAAAAAGCGTGATCGCGTCTGTGTTCTTGCATGGCGTTTCCTGCCCACATCCTCAGCGCGTCACAAAAAAAGAAAAAAAAAAAAAAATGCCGAGGCTCAGTTCCGTTTTCTTAAAGGAGCCGTCACCCGGGCACCCTCTTCCTTCCCTCCCTCCCTCAGTCGCAGCAGCGGGTCTGATGATCAGCACGACAGACCCCACCATGGAAGCCCCTCAGCTGTAGCTGCACCCATTTGACCGTGTGAACTAACGAGGCCTGCCATTTAGTCAATAATCAATTTCGAATGTCTGGTTCTGCGTTAGTTACCAGGACTCAGCTCAAAATTCTTCATTCACGCCGCTGGTCGATGTAAATTTCAAATGTTTTTGTATTCTAAAAATGTTTGTTTCTGAGACGAGAAGAGGCAGCCACCTCTACAAGATAACTAAACAACAAAAAAGCAACACCAGTCTGTTTTTATTTCTACTTATTCAAGAAGTGGCATGTCAAACTTTACTCAATTATCGATGAAAAAATTGTTATTGGGTTGAAAGGTCACCTTGCCATCACCCTAATTATTAGCTTCCTTTATATGTTCTTTATCAGATTCAATTTTGCGAGTCTAGTTCACTAGTTAGAAGAAACATATTGGTGAAAATAATTTTTCTTAATTTAAACTGGATAATTCTTGGACTTAACAGGTTGTATTGACCAACTTTATAGTTGTTACAGTTTTTGTTTTGCCTCAAACGTTCAGTTGGATTTGGGTCTGGACTTACTTTGACTGGACCATTCTGGCACATAAATATGCATTCTATTGACACCATAATGTTCAAAATGCCTCCAGTCACAAGTCTACATATGCAGCTTTTGGCAGAGTTTCTTCAAGGACTATCCTGTGTTAAACCATTTGATCATAATCACTACATATTTTTCAGACAACATTGTCAAATATTTGTTACCATTTTCCATTATTAATATCTATTCAACCCTATCCCTACTTCCACAGATTGATGTGGCCGCCATTGTGTTCAAGCGTAAGGATGGTGTGTTCAGGGTGATGCACAATGCCCGTTTCCTGCCACACATTTAGGCCAGAATTTTATTCTCATCAAAGCACCACATGTTTGTTGAGTTTTCTCTAGAGTTTCTACAGGAAGATGGAAATGAAAAGTTTGCCAAAATAACAAATTGAAAGCTCTAAGTGAAGTCCTTTTAATGCAGAAACAATACTTACTGGTATCATTTAAAATTATTTATCATTAAATGTCTTCAAATCCAGCTGTTATCTATAAAATAGTTTTCTCTAAACTTTTCTGCTCTCAGCCAGTTAGAATTACTAAAATTTACCAAATCCCAAGATAGTTTCAGTTTCTTTCTTCTTTTTTTTGTTTTGTTTTTTTGAGAATTTCTTTTGCAAATTTGAGATTACAGACATTTGCTTAGTATTTGGCAGAGGTTGGAAAATCCATTCATGCTCAAGCTTTAACTTCCAGGCTGATGAAATCTCACTTTAATATTTCCACATAATGTATTTTCCTTATGCAGTCGTTTTTTTTATTTAAGAAGAGCTTCTATATCACATGGTTGTTGGAGTTAAGACATCTCCAGACATTGAGATACTTATATCTGCAAATCCCAATCTGACATTTTCTGTTGCTTTTGAAATAATGTTTTCCTTGCTGAGTCTCCTTTTAACCCATCTCAGCAAAAAATAATAATTTCAGTTGAGAATAACGTTCTCTTAACCACTTCATGCTAATTTTACACCAAAAACATTTTTACCTTTGAGACACAGTACCCTTCTCTTTCCTGAACAATGTCAAGGCTTGACATTTCCATGATGCCGACACTTCCCTACTTATTTGCCTATAATTTTTTCAACAGATGAAGGTAAGTCCTTCATGCATCTGGAAATCGTACCCAGCCAATCTTACTTTATTTTGAGTGACTTTTTTTAATCACATAAGAAAGCAGTATGACTGAGGTCATCAGGTCAGCCTCCATTTAACAGATGATGCAAAGTAACCTATCAGAAGCTTGCAAAGCCATGACACCATCACGTTGGATTTCTTAAATGATTACTGTATGGAAATATACAGTAATAATTGTGTGTTATTTAAAATAAGTTATTAAATAGTATGCGTTATAAATTCACTCCTATTATTCTGTGAATGATCAAATCCAGATATCTTTGGCAATCCTAACTGACGTAAAACAGGAAAGGTTTAATCTAATTTAATAATCAGACAATGAGAAAAAAAAATATGCTAATTTGAGTTTTTCTCAACACAATGTACAGTGGAAGTACTACCACAAAAGTGGCCTACAGATTTCAAATGTTTATTTTTCACCCTGAATCTTAAAGCCTCCGTCTCTATGTTGCATGACCTAAATCAACCTCCAAGACCAAAAACACAAAGAGACAAAGTTGCATGAGCAAATCAAATTTTATTCAGATTTTTTTTGTTGTTGTTTTCATCCATACAGCAAGAGTCAAATATGGCAACAATAAAATGAGCATAAACAAATCTGGAGACAGAATAGTACATCATCATGTGACAGCTGTTAGCAAATACATAACTGGTGTCTGCGCTTACAAGTAAAAAGCAGTCAAAAGCAAACGTGCACCCAGCAGGGAAGAAGAAAGACCTTGGTTGCAGCCAGAAGACTTGAAAAGTCTTGGTTTTTTTTGAGAAAATGGTGCTTTGGTTATGTAGCGACTATACAAAGCAGCCTCAGGTTAGAAACATATTGACACTGACTTTTACATTCATTTTAAAGAGGAATTTGCCAAATATGCATTTGGTATGACGAGCCTTCGCCTGCTGAGTGCACAGCTAAGAAAAGCAAGAACAACTGTTTGTGAGTTAGTGGGGACTGTAATTCTCTATCTGAACATATCTGAGGTGGACAAGTGCTAATATGTTATTATTTTTTTTAATAACTTGTTTGCTTGGAAATACTTGAGTAAGATGACTTGTTTTTAAAAGTATTATTTCTCCACACTGTAGATGTTATCTACGGTATGTATGATTTCAGAAACAAAAGAACTAATTATTATTATTATTATTCTTTTTTTAGGTTTTGTGGATCTCAAAGTGCCGTCTGTCCTTATATATCTACACAGCTTCTTTTGTTTACATGCAATCAAATCAAACTATAATAGAAGATTTTTTTTTTTACTTTTTATAGATTCATGTATCTACTGTACCATGGGACACTGCTTGTCCAGTAAATGAGTATATGGATCTTAATGGATATGTCATCATATCAGAGGCATAGAGTTAGCATGACACGGGGAAATCCACTCCCCTGCAACATTCCCTGGCATTACGAGCCACCTGTAAAATAAGCGCATAGCTTTCTCTGAATGCATTGGCCAAGAAACTAGTGCCCTTCTTTGCAAGCGAATTTTAGCTGGTCTTCTGATTTAAGAATTTTAAATTAATCTAACAAAATTCCTTATAATTATAGATCATTTTTCTTTTTATTCAAAATAATATCTCATTATGATACACGTTTTTTTTTTCTCTGTTCATTTTACTATATACAGAAGTGCAAAAAGTTAACCTTCTTCCCTTAGGTTAGAACTCATTATCTGCAGCATGTCCGACTCTTCCCCAGCGGGGGGGCAAAAGTCTCGGCTTTCCTCACTCCAAATCTCAACAAACATCAACATCAATCTCACTGCTCGTTTTGGCCTGACATTCAGGGCAAACTTAATATTCAAACAAAACTACATATCTCTTTGAAATGGATACAGTAGAAAATAATTTTTTCCTCTCTCAAACATGGACAATCCACTTTTTTTTTTTCAATACAATATAGTATTTTCAAACATGACATTGACATGTTACAAGGAAAATCGGAGCTTTTTCCGACAATCATCTCATTCCTTGTATCAAAAAGTTTCTCATCAATAAAATTAACTGACAAATACAACAAATGAGAAAGACATCCAGCTATATGAATGAAGTGAGTATTTAAACACATTATCCTCTATATGGTTTGAAAAAGTTATGAATGTCATACTATCTTAACATCTACAACGGCTATATGAATGCTGTCAAGTAATAATATAGTAAGGCAAAGAAAAGGAAAAAGTCTAAAACTACATACCTCAAATAGATTCAAAGTCTTAAGTAGTACATAACACATAAATTCAATGAAATTTAGGAGAGTAATTGTTTCAGAAAGAGAGACAAACAACAACAAAAAAGGATAAAAAGCGGCTTGTGTGAAGTAGAAAACTCAATGGTGTTTTTTTTTATATATACCTGCATGGTGATTGAAAGGACATTTGATTGGGTACAGACCCATAAATTGTGATCTAAGGCTTTGTTAGGTACATAACATTGGTAAAAACACAGCACACGCTTCTGTGAAGACCTAAGAGGGAAATAATCATACAACAAGCACATGGAGGAAAGATAATTAACATATTTCCTTATCTGTTTAATCCTCGACCTAGATGTGAGTAAGACTTAAGAGCAAATCTGTGCTTTGGTTTCATAGTGAGATCAACAAAAGCTTCATAATCTACTTGAAATGCAAGTAGCACTCTATAGTAAAAATGAGAAGCTGAAACAGAGTGAACCAAGAAACTGAAGTGCACGAATGGTTTTTCATGACCTACAAGGCCTTTGGGCCTGTTGTTTTTAAAAGTGGCTCAAAAGTGCTTCTTGGAGACACGTTTTTAGAGCTGCTCCTGTTTAAAAGGAAGGGAATAAAGTAACAGAACACTAATTAAAGCTACTCCCTCTACTTCCCCAGGCTTTAGAGTCGACGGACTTGATTAACAAATTATCCTGACAAATAAAACTGGTTCATTAAAGGAGGCATGACGGATTTTTTTTAGAAAAACATTCTCCATTTTTGATAAAAAACAAAACAAAAAATTAAACCCCACTTTCACACCTAATGAAATCTAAAAAAAAAAGATTAAAATAATAATAATAATATTAATAATAATAAAAAAACACTCAGAATGGAGATTCTAAAAGAAAACAATACAAAAAGAGCCATACAAAAGTTTTACCTTCGGTAAACAAATAACACTGCTGAGATAACACTCTGGTTTTAGCTGTATGGCCTTGATGGCACATGACAAGGTGAGAAAAGCTAGCCTGGCTGTGCTTTCAAGGTACACAGGTATGTTGGTTTACCCAGAACATTCATATGTCCAAGACCCTCATTTCAACATCTAGTTTCACTAGTAGCCGTAAAACACAATACTGTACATGCCCAATGCATTTGGCAGAGAGAAGAAAACAAAATAAAAATTTATAATATCATTGTGCCTTTCAGATTTCAATTAAATTCAAGGTGCATATTTGCATTCCACTTGTAAACTATGAAATATGGCTATTGATTAAAAATAAAGCTGAAAAAAGAAACAGTAAAGAGGAAGGAAAACTCTTGGTCTGTTAACGTACCAGCAGTAGATGTTGTCATGTAGCAACGACGCCCTTAACCTTCTGTGCATGCAGTTATGATAACAAGTAGAGCAAACTGAGTGGTATGATTCAGTTAGACACAGAGGTGTTACGCGATTGTTTCCATCAACTCGTCCTCATCTTCTCTGCTGGACGTCGATTCTGACGGCGAATTCTTCTGGATATTGATATGTGGGAAGATGGCACAGATCGTGTGTTGTACCCTTGACACATGTGACGAGTCCCTCATTGTGGACAGGCTAAGAGATGGCTGACCCTCCTTGTCCCATTGCTTGACATTCTGAAGGTTATGTACATAAAGGCTTAACTCTTTTGGCTTGGACGGTGCCAGCACACATTCATTTGATCTGTAAGAGAGGATGGATGTCACTTAAGAACCTTTAGGGAATTTAGAGTAAATGGAGTGTCCTGCAAAGGTTTTTATGCCACTTGAACATTTTAGCATTTTGTCACCCTACAACCAAAAACGTCAGTGTATTTTACTGAAATTGTATGTGCTAAAAACAAAACAAAAAACAAAAACACACAGTGTTGCTTAATTGTAAAGTGGAAGAAAAACAAGTTACGGTTTTCAAAGTTAATCTAACAAATAAAAAAGGTGACAAGTATTAGTAATCAGCTCCACTTAGTCAGGATTTGATAGAAACTCATTTTACTCTAATCAAAGCTGTAAGTAGTTTAGATCAAAAAGTTTAATTTGACTAAATCCCTTATTACGCCGTGTCTCCAACCAGGTTTCATCCAGGATATCTTATGTCTTTCTTCTTGCACCTTTTCCATGAAGACTCTCACACAGTTAGGGTTGACTTCTATCCTATTGAATGTTCTCGTAGGCCGTACTCTTCTTTTTGTGAATTTAGACTGAACAGTGTACTTCTTAGTTTTGAAACTCCAAAACTTTCTCCCTCACCATTTATACAGATACCTCTGGACTCTATTTAGTGATTAGGTGTTATGTGAAGGCAATTTGTGCACATGATTTTGTTTAAAGTTATCAGAGTAAATCACCATTCTTCCAGTTCACAAACATGCATTTTTGAGATAGTCTATCACATAAAATCTAAATAAAATGCACTGGAGTTTGTGGTTGTAATGGGACCTTAAAGTGGAACATCCCAAAGAGTAGGAATACTACTGTAAAACACTATATTAACCAATACTCTAGAGCCATGGAGTTGAAACCAGAGCTAAAGCGAGTCACACAACAAAGCCTAAAAACCTGGAATGAATAGACAGGATAGAAGCACTGAAATAGAAACTCACTGTTCTTAAGAGGAACTACATTTGAGTCAAGTACTTGTGACTACTCAGATGATCTGCAGATATTATTGGAATCTGGTGACAGAAAACAGAGATCATATGAAGCATGTCAAATCGAAAACACACAAAGTGAGCATTGGCCTGCAAACAAACAGATCAGTGCAATGTAACCACATCCTCTCTCTATAAAAGGAGCTCGCTGCTGAAAGGAGACAAAGTTAAGAAGACAGGACAAGCTTATTGCTACATTCGGGGGCACAATCGATGAAAGTTTGTCATACCAAGGACAAATAGTTCAATCAAGACACACTAGCAGGAGGGGAAGAGGGTGACTTAAAGGAAGTGTGAGATGAGGGAGGGTTGGATGGGAAGCTCTCAGTTAGGTGGCTTTCCCCATGCAAATCTTAGTCCTCCATGTTGTTGACCTCCACACCTCAATCAGAGGCGGAAAACATGTAAAAATGCATGGCATGTTGGCTGATTCTTAATTCTTTTGCCAAAATCTTTTATTCTGTATAATTCACCTCTCATTCAATCAGAATGTTGCAACATTGCAATACTGCTTTTTAATTAAAAAAAAAATAAAAATTAGGAATAGATAGTCCAGCGTTTAAACACAAAGATAATGGTACAGCTTTGCTTTATGTGCTGGAAGCGGCTGCAAAAAAAAAGAACAAAAAAACAAAAGTAAGCCAAGCACCAGAGGGGCACAGACAGCGACTGTTGCACAAGCTGTGCAAAAAGGCTCTCAAAAATGTAGAAAAACAAAAATTAAACAGATGAAAAAAAAATAGAACTACCTCATACATACCAATTGCATGTATTCGTTGGTAGTCAACTTTGATAAGGAAGAGTCCTCAAAGGTGGAAAGGACAAAAATCAAGGTTACAATGAGGACACAGAATAAATACACATCAGATACTTTAAGGGGAGAAAAATGATTATGTTTATAGTTAACTAATATAGCCAAAAGAAACACTTTGTCATAATGTGTTAAGACATTAAATATGGCATGTTGGACAAGTGTAGGCCAACAAGAGGGAGTACTGCTTTCTACCCAACCCACCCATTATAAGACACAAGCATTCCAACTCTATCAATGTGCACAGATAGATAGATAGATAGATAGATAGATAGATAGATAGATAGATAGATAGATAGATAGATAGATAGATAGATAGATAGATAGATAGATAGATAGATAGATAGATAGATAGATAGATAGATAGATAGATAGATAGATAGATAGATAGATAGATAGATAGATGGTGGTAGAGGTGCAAACCTGATTGGTGGAGGCAGTTGCGAAGGGAACGCTTGTGGCAGATGTGGTGGCTGCAGACACAGTGGCTGGAGTACCACCGTGCATCATGGGAACTTTTTTTTTTGGAGGGAAAATCATGTAAGCATAAATACACAGAGGAGCAGAGGAGCCACATACAAACCAGGCAAATAAAAAGAAGGAAAATGTGAGCGGGGGGGAGAGGTAGGGCTGGGCCCAAGTGGGATTCGATTTAACTAGTTCCCCTGACTTCTCTCTGCCAAGACATGAATGCATATTTGAGTATATTGTTACAATTGAAGTGATTTTCTTGGCCCACATAACTTTAAAAGTTCACCTAAAATTTATTGTTACATGATGCTTAAAAATTAAGTAACTACAGCAGAGGAGATGAAGGGGCCAGTTATAATTGAACTCCCTTAGTATTCTTTAGGTATAAAAAAGTGGGTCAATCAAGTTAGAACAGCCAAAAAAGGTTCTTAACAAGCAGGAAGTCGACTGTTCAAGCAGTTTATGAGCACACAGGGGAACTAACAAAGCATAGGTTGGTTTAACCGCTACTGAATTCTGCTGATAAACAAAATTCTGTTTCACACCATTCGTTTTTCATTCTGTGGACTTATGCTTTAGGTCTGAACTCGCGTCTTTACTCAGCTAAAACAGCGACTCTTGGGTCACCAAAATCAACATTGAGCTCTAATTCTAACAAATCATTTTTATTGGACAATTTGATTTTGATGACCAGTGACTCAAAGACACCAGGTTACAGAAAAGAAAAACAAACAAACAAACAAACAAACAAAAAAACAACTGAAGAAGGAAAAGCTGGAACCTACCAATGCTGCCTGCAGGTGTCATGCACAATATTGAGCCTGCCCATCATGCAGTGCAACAGGAAGTGGATTGGGTAGGGAAGAGAAATCAAAACAGCCCATCACAAGATTCGTTAGAGGGAAGGGAGAGATAACGTGGGAGAAAAAGTTAATATTTCTCAAACACAGACATCAGTGAATGGCGAAGGTGCAGAGGTGACTGAGACTTTTGTCTGCAGGGTAGTGTAAGAGTTTGTAATTTGCTAAGCATAACAGGAGGAGAATCATTATAATCATTGAACATCAAATACACATTTCAGCATTGAGCCCAAAGCAAAGTCCCAGAATCATGGTTTGACCCCATCCCATGGACTATTACACAGTTTGATATCTTTTATGGTAGTTCATTTTGTATTTAGTTAAAATTGTTACACTAAATTCTACAGATAGATATCCACAGTTTAATTAAGGTAATTAGTCAGAAGAAAGAGATTAAAATCCCATCTTAATTCATAGGGGCCATGCAGTGCCATACAAAACATAAAGCATGTATTCAGGCCCTTCCTCTTGAACTACAATACAAGACACATGCAGTGCCTTGCACAAATTTACATATCTATTGATCTTTACAACATTCTGTCACATTACAACAATATATATATATATATATATTGCAAGGTTTAGCTTGCATTTGTATTCCCCTCAGCATGTTACAGCCACGACCATCTTTTGTGATAGAGATGGTGTGTTTAGGGAAATGTTCTCCAACTCCAGTGCTTCACAGCCACTGTCCTGCAACCTTTAGATTTCTATTTTACCGCCAAATCTGAAGATTGCATCAAACTTTAATCAAATTTTTATTTATATAATGTGCTGAAAGCCTTGCATCAGTTTTTTTTGACCCACTTAATTAATCATTACACCCCATATGCAAAAAATATATATCTATACATATTGCTGAAGTATATCGTTCTAAGGTGACAAAATGTGAAAAAAAATTCAAGCGCTACAAAAACTTTTACAATGTATGAATCTATGTTGGTTCAAAGTGGAAGTTGTTGTTTACTCAGTTCTGTAATTTCCTCCTGTCTGATGAAATAGTTGAACTGCTTACAACCAAACTGAGCTGTGTTGCAATCTAACACCCTGCCAAACCCCAGCCAAGCAAAGAAGCCAGGTTAGACTGATCCACCATCCACTGGCCGATTGCTTCGGGAGCCATACCTGATGGGAGGAAAGCAGCTTGCTGCTGAAACTGCATGCTGGCCAGGGCTTGTTGGTACTGAAGCATGCCAGTGTTAAACATGGCTGTGGCCCCGTTGGCCTTCTCCAGAGCCGCCCGCTTTGGGAGGGGAGCCATGACACTAGGGGTGATGCCCTGCCCATCCACATGGAGGGAGGACAGTGAAAAGGAAAATAAAAAAAAAAGAGGCAGGGATAGACAGAAAGAGAGGTGTGTGGAATTTAGAGAAGGTGTGTTAGAAAGAGGCAAAGACAGGGAAGAAAACAAGAAAAAAACGTTAGAGAACATCAGAGAAACAGAGCCACAACGTTTTTGTGTGTACAACAATTACAATATCTTATCATCAGTAGCAAGCAAGCAGCAGTCTGACACAAATACTACACAAGCAGGAGCATGATGCCTACTGGAGTTATGAGCTGACAGGCATTTATATATTAATAAAACGGCTTTATTATTAACTTTACACACATAAGGCTGACTAATAAAGCAAGCATTAACCATTAAAACAATGAGGCTGCTAACGAGGTGGAACAGGTAATAAGCACAGAGAAAGGGAGGCTGCACTGCTAGCTCCATGATAAACTGTGTAAGCCATGTTTAAGTGATGGTTCACTCTCAGAAAAAAAAATCTATCAAAAATGGTTTAAAGCCAAGAAAAAAATAATAATTGCAAGGCGTAACACTCTACACGTCTTGGCATTAGGCCATTCTTGACTTCTGATGATTAGTGTCAAGATCAAGGTTTGAGTGAACTATCATTTGTTACAACTAACCTGTTAATGTAGGATCACTCCTGTTTGGTTAGCCTAGCCCCCACCCAGATCCATTACCCATGCACTAGCAACACAGACATGCACACATTTGATTGACACTAACATTTAGACACAAGACTGAAGCCATGCCACTTTAATAGAAGCTCTACTTCCCTCGCCCTCGCTAACTTTTGTTAGATGGGCTGCAGGCGATGAAATGACTGTGACTCTTTATCACAATCCGCAACAGTGAATTTGTGTTCTTGCAAATTTGACACAAACCGTTTGAACTCTATCGGGCCACAGTCATTGTATCACAAGCAGCAGTTATAGAGTAACAAGAAGAAGAACACACATTGCACTGAGACGAACATTGTAAAACAAAACAAAAAAAACAAACAAAAAAAGCTAAGTATCTTTGGTTAAAACACTGCTGCACAACAAAGCCACATGCATGCCAAGCTAAAAGGTGAAAGGTCATAGTACCAGGTCAAAGGTTGCGTCGAGGGGTCGCTTCAGTGATTTGACAGCCGACTGAGTCTTAATTAGCAGGCAGCGAGCACATGATGGCAATGGGCCAATGGGGTTCAAGCGCATTAACATAAACCAGCAAGCAGAGGTGCATCATGGGGGCAGCAGTGCAGTTTGGGTATAGGTGAGAAAAAACAAAAATAAAAAAAACAAATCATTGGAATGCAATATACAAAGGGGATAACAGGGCTAAGGCATGCACAGTGTGGACATTAGCTCTACTACTCAACAGTTAAATCATCATCAGAGAGATGATAACTACCGGACTACAGTGGTTATTTTCACACAGGAATAAATGAAAACAGAAAATTATTCAACCATCATTTGAAAAGAGCCTCAGCAAATAAACAGCAAAATATACAGAGGTGTAATTCACATTTCTCCGTTTCACTGTGCACGTCATGATCAAGTTGACATTGTACTGATTCACCCCCATGTTCTCTGTATTGCTGTACCACTAAAAGCATGTAGAGATAAACAGGACGTGTGGCTGCGCTACTATTCACCGCACCGTTACAGCAGGAAAAGACAGAAGGCACAATGAATCGTTTCAAATAATATCAAGAGGAAGAGGAAGAGAAGTTGTAGGTAGGAACAACAGAAACAATGGAGACATAAAAAGAGGCCAGGCAGAGAGAGACAGACAGAAAAGGAACTGGACTCTCTGCTCATGGTCTGAGATGAGATGAACAAGGAACGAAACAAACAGTTTGACAAATGAGGAAGAGAAAAAAAAGCCGCTTGACATGACAGTACACTGTTGTCTTATCCTTCTTCATGTCATCCAGCACAGAGCAGATTTTACCCACACCTACATGCAGACCTTTTAATATTTGACCTGGCAAAAGCAGAACTGAAAATGTTACACAACAACCAATTAGGAAGGCGAGACATGTTCAAACATGAAGGTGACTAACTTTGCAGGTACTGTATCTTAACAAAGCTAGACTTGTTGTAAATATAAAACTGTCTTGTTTGGATCTGAATGAGTGCAACCTTACTAAAAGAGAACGCTCACCATGGCCGCGGCAGCCGTGGCCTGGTTCACCTGATGCTGGGTGGCCTTAATTTTGGCCTGCAGGTGGGCCGGGGGGTGAAAGTACTTGCACTTTTCCCTGGTGCACCGACCCTTGATGTAGTCCATGCACACAGTGACGGTGTTGTCATTGGTGTCGATCATGGTGCTGTCTGCAGGGTGAGCGAAGCGGCACTCGCCCTCCCCCCGAGCACAGTTTCCCCTCTGGTACTCCCGACACACCTAAATGAGTCAGAAGGAGAATAATTAAATAGTATCCATATCAAAATCAAAACATTGTGAAGTAGCTGATAAAAGTTCAAAAACAAATATGTACGACATGATCTAAATGCTTCTCTTTGAATCAACAACACCTACTGCATCTAACATATTGATTATTAAAGTTAGAATGATGTTAATTATTATATTTATTTACTGTTGCTTTGATTTTGATTTGTAGCTATAAAAAAAATCAGTAATAAATAGTACTTTTAAATTATGCATTGCGCAGGATAGACACCTTTTTCTCCTTAATAATGGATTCTAATAAACAGTTTGAGAATTATACAGTACATGGTACAAAATCTTTATTTAAAATATTTCTATTTGGTTAAATGTGCAAATAAATAATTTTATTTAAAATATTATTGTGAATCCATTTAGTAGTTGGAACACTTAGTGGTACGTGGTAAAGAAAATTACTTACATTTGTTGTTTTAAGTTTTTAAAGATTTTTGGTCTTAAAACTGTATTTTTGGGCAGGTTTATTACATATAAAATCTACCAGTTTTTTAATGTTATTTTCCTTTGTTACATTACTGACAGTTACGCTTACTTAACGTAGAGGTTAAGCAAGATTTTAGGCATACAAAAGAGATTTTAAGTAAATGTTGTCTTCAAAAAAGTTAAACAAGTGGGGAGGAGATCTTGTGTAAGCAGCATGCTTTGTGGTTTAATGCAGTTTGTTATTAAAGGTAAACATTTGTCCTGTATGGACAAATACCATATTCACAGTTTAATCTTCAGAAGCTTCTTAAGTTTACCTTTGAGACAGTAGAGGGCAGCACTTTCTTTAAAATAAGAGCTAAAACCTTTTTTTAGCACTTAACCTGAATTGAATTGAAATGTTGCTGTGCATGTTTCTTTTTCTAACTAATGTATGAACAAGAGTGAGAGGTATAAATTTGTTAAATCTGCAAGTGTAACATTGAAGATTTTTCAACTGCAGTAATAACAGATTATAAAGTATTTCCTGTGCTTTTTATTTGTTAAATGATAAGAGTCAATTCTTTGCTGATGTTTTGCAGTTACTGGTAGCCTGGAAACTGTTGGTAATTTCTGTTCAACCAAAAGCAATTACATAAAGTGCATTTGATTAAAGTTAACGTCTCACTGACGTTACAGGAGATTGCCTTCAAAAAGAAGCATTTTCTTTTGAAAACAAAAACGCAGAGACATAAATAGGTTGCACCTATTGTTTTGTCTGTTACCTCAAGCCTGTCTGTTCTCAGCAGTTTCTGGGCTGCAGCAGCAGCAGCATTGGGAACCTGGCTGACGGTGGGGCTGGAGGCCATAAGCACAGGGGTGCTGGGCAGGATCTCCGGAGGCATCAGGCTCGGAGACACAGGGCTCAGGTAGGGATTAAAGGCTGCAGCGGCAGCAGCTGCTGCTGCGCTGGCGTTAGTTGCCAGGCCTGGTGTCATTGAAAACATGGGCTGGAGCAGGAACAAAACAAAAAAAATAAAAAAACTCTGATTGTGAGAATGGAAAACATGTTTACATTCACAAGCCTTTTGTTTGAGAAAATATACAAACTCATGACAAAAAAAGCTAAAGAGAGATGAAGTTACGTGGAATGCCTTATGAAAGAAGTTTATATTTGAACTTTTTCACAATTTGTCACCTTAAAAACACAAACTTCAGCTTCCCACGTCATCGTTTAATTGGCAATGTTTGACTGAGATTTGATGTGAAAGTCCAACACAAAGTAGCCAACAACAAATGGAAGTAAATGATCCGTGGTTTTAGCATTTTGTAAAAATGTAAAAGACAAAAAAAAAAAAAAAACATTAAATATGAAAATTTCAACATTCATTTTTTTGTTTTTAGCATTCTTAAAACTGATACCCCGAAATAAAATTCTGTGTTATCTTCTTTGGGTTCTGCTGTTGGCTTCAGAAACCAACAAAGTTGTGTCGTAGTGTTGCTGAATACAAATGAAAGCCATCTTTTTGGATTTTCATTTGTAAAAAATAATGACAATGGCATTTTCGTTTACTTCCACGTCACTCCAGCATTACTGTGCAGTCGCTTTGGTGTATTTCATACTCATGTTACCCTCTTACCATAGGGGGTAGCTGCGTGCCGGGCATCATAGCATTGGCAAGCTGCATCTGCTGGGCCAGCATGGCCATATTCTTCTGCTGAATCAGATTGTTCCTGCCATTGATCTCCAGCTGAGTCTTTAGATGGGGAGGAGGGTGCAGGTACTTGCAGTTCTCTCTGGAACAACGGCCCTGAGATGAAAAACAAAACAAACAAACAAAAAAAAAACCAAACAAACAGAAGTGTCAACATTCAAGATTACTCATGAGTGGTGCAGGTATGGTCGAATGAACTGCATCGACAACAAGTGCAAAGTTCCTAAGGAATTGACAGACAAAATATGGGGAAAAAAATCAATTTGCTAATGAGTCACTGCTGTATTTAGATGTGTTTAAACACAGCAGACATTTTATCCAAAATGATAATTATAAATATAATAAACATTTATCTGCTGTAACTATCAGCAGATCTTTCAGAACCCACAACACCCTATATTTTGTGCAAACATGACAAAACCAATATATTTCTAGTTCTGCTGCATTTATCATTAGTAAAAAAAAAGAAAAGAAAAGAAAAGAAGAAGACATTACACAATTTCAAACAAATTACATCTGGTCAATGACAGACTGTTGCATTCAAGTTGGGCTCAGTCTGTCACTAATTGTTAACAGCTTGCTATTTCTGTCGGTCCCAGCTGGGACATGTGAGCATGTGTGCAACAGCCTCAAGGGGTCATGACTGATATACAGTGCTGTTTTTCTCCAGACACCTAGTTTAGGCACACAACATGTCTAAGTGACACCAAAAATACTCATGTGCTCATATGACCCGTCTACATTATCCCAGGAGTCGTGCAGAGGTCAACGCATGAAAGCTTCTGGCTAATTATTTAGGACAGAGATCACATTCTGCTTTCTGTAGCAAATATCATTCTATACTTTCAGTTTCTAGAATTGCCCAACCAGAAGTCCCAAGGATGCATCCATATTTGTGTTTTTGTGCACTCAAGAGCTCATTCTTTTGGAAGTAATGCTCGTATGACCAGTGTCTGATATGCACAAAAACACACACACTCACAACCAAGTCCACAATGTATTAAAGGCGTGTGTTTACTTTCAGGCCAGTGGCAGGCCTTATCTAACAGTGGCACCTATCTCTTGCTGACAGAGCTAGGATTTATCTCTACACGTTGACGTGACTATATCCCACTCTTCAGTCTTCTTTTACTTTCACTGACACTGGCGCACCAGACAGGTGTGGAGGCGGGGGGATAAACAAGAACCACTGTTGAGGCAAAACAGGGTGGCTGTAAAACGGTTAAGTTGTTTTTAAGGCGTTTTATTTTTTTCTGTTTGCTTAAAGCTGCCGTCTCTGCCTCTTCCTGGATTTCCTTTTAAAAATATTGCGGCATGTGCAGCTAATGGCAGGCTGACACCAATTAAGAATTCATGGACTTGGATTTATGGACCTCTATATACAGTCCTTGTGATCTTCTGCACTGCTTGGATTATAAATTACAGCTTGATGTGGGTTCTTTCCTGATAAAATCTTTGAGGAAGTGGGAAATGATGGCACCTGTCACGTACCATTCTAGCGCAAAATCTGGTTCAAAAACTGTTTACATTCTCGAGCTCTAAATAAGTGCCAAAAATGTCAGACTAATGTAGAAAGCAGACCACATAAAAAGAAAAAAAATGTGCTTGATGCTTTAATATTTAGGCAGCCTGCCCTCCTACTGCACTAAATAAAAAATGTGCCTGTAGAACTAAAACTAGCTGTAGGGAAACGTACAGCCAACAATTTAACTCATAGGTAACTTCCCATGTTGCAAGAACGAAAGAAAATGAAAGAAATGTAAGAAAATGAAAAAAAAAAATTACTGATAAATACGGACATAAAGTTTTTGTGCAAAAGTATCCATACTGTTCAAACTATTTAAAATGTTGTCATGTCACAGCCACATAGTTTGATGTACTATAAACAAATGTTCTGTAGATAAACACAGAGCAATGGAGAATTGTGAAAAGGAAGGAAATACTTTAAAATATTCACAAATAAAAATATTGTAGCATGGTTTGTTTACCCTCCTGTGTCAGTACTTTGAAGAACCACCTTTTTCTACATTTATAGCTGCAAGTCTTTTTGCGTTTGCCTCCACACCTAGAGTAAAATTTATTATACATTTTTCTTGCAAAACAGTTTCAGCTTTGTTGGATTGGATTGGGGAGCACTTGTGAAAACCAGTTTTGAAATCTTTTTCAGAGTTGCAATTGAGCCTGGACTTGTTAACACATGAATATGCTTTGATCTACTGTAGCTCTGGTTGTACCCTAAGGACTGGTATTCTGCTGCAAGGTCCAGGTCTCAAGTGTTTTTCAGTCTTCAACAGGTTTTCTTTCAGGGTTGCCCTGAATTTACCTTAATTCACCTTCCCTATAAAATCTGACCAACTTTGCTGCCTCTGCTGGAGAAAAGCATCATAATGCCACCACCATGTTTCACCCTCGTGTGGTGTTTACCTTTACACGGTGTTTTACGTGTTTGTGGTGTCCATGCATGGACGAACAGAACACCTTATAGTTTTCTTTCAACGGTGGCTCTCGTCTTACCACTCTTCTATGAAGGGTTGATTTGTAGAGTGCATGACCAATTCTTGTCCTGTCAACACATTCTGAGTGGTGGATCTCGGGAGTTCCTCTTGATCTAACATGTGCCGCTTCACTGCTTCTCTGAATAACGCCCACCTGCTCAGACAGTTTACTTAGGCAACCTTATCTTGGTGGTTTTGCAGCTGTGGCGTACTTTTCTAATTTTCTGATCCTGGAATGAAGATTGTTTATGCAAGACAACCGAATCTTAGGATATTGTTTTGTAGCCTAACCCTGCTTTAATAAGCACAACTATATATCTGCCTGCTGTGTTCTTCAATCTCCGTTATGCATTTTGTTCACTAGTTTTCACTAATAAAACCTCAGGACAACTGTATTCACACTGAGACATTATAATTATGCAGCTTCAGAAGTCAGTTAGCTGCACTGGATACATATAAAATATACACACACGCATACATTTATATATTTTTTCTCTATATATATAGAAAATATGTATATTTTCTATATATTCTATATATAGAAAATGTATCATTTTCTATCCACTTTGCAGTATCCATCACTTTCAGTAGGTCTATCGTACCAATAAAAATATTAAAGGACATGACAAAATATTCAACTGTTCAAGTTGCATTAATAATTTGACAAGGCATTGTATGAATCTAAATAAGAGCATGCATTTATTTGTATTTACATATTGAACAAAGGCCAGTGATATTCTCTTGTATTTTCATGAAACAGGAAAACGGCTAATTCAATTTGAAATACCCAGCATTTTTTATTTTTTTTTTTTGAAGAGTAATATGAAATGTTTTTATTATTCCATAACAGTCCTTTCAGTGCTCGAGTAAATGTAATTTTATGACAAGCCACATGCAGGTTTGTGGCAGAAGATCTGTGCATGAGCATGAAAAACAAGAAAAAAAAAAAGAGTTGAAAGCAGGTAGTCCAAAGCATAAAAATGATAGGCGGAGAGGGGTGGAAAGTGTGGGTGTGATTTCAATGTGGTGTGTGTGGAGGGGGTTGATGTGGTGGGGGCTGGAAAGACATAAAAGATCATGTTGCGCTCACCCCACATGACCTCGACTGCTGACTGCCAGGGTTGGCAACTGGAGCAGCGTATGTGAATGAGTAAAACAACAACAAAAAAAAAAGATACTAAGTAACCAGACCTGACCTAGTCGAGATGTTCAAAGAAAATGCCTGCTACCAGAACGGGTAGCCATTTTGAATAAGTAAGTCTGGGCCCAGAATAGGAAACGCCAGTCTGACTGTGACGAGAATGAGAGAAAGCGGGAGTCACGGCAACCCTGTGAGCCGGCGTGAGGCTGCATCAGGGAAATCTTAGAAGTTGCAGAAGAACGAGTGATTAAAAAAAGGGGGGGGGACTGTCAAGCGCAGGAAAGTGATGCGGACTGAGACGAAAGGAAGACGCTGCCATGTTTGTGTGTGTTATGGTGACATCAGCGGCCTTGAGGAGTAGCTACAGATGGTGTCCACAGCAACAGAGCAGCCTGCCTGATCACTGGCAGACAGAGACAGTCAGAGAAGAAATCACTACTCGCCTTGCAGCCATAATTAGTTCAAATGCATCTGTGTGTCTGTACACCAGCCCAATTTGTTCCATGTCCACGCCAGTAATTAAAAAGGTCACTCTCAATGAAAACAAATGATAGAGGTGTCATCTTCAATATTTCTGTGCACCGACTGACTCCACTATGAGATGCAAAACCGAAAAGAGGATATTGTCTTGTGATGCTGATGCAATTTAAATGTAATCATGCAAATGAAATGTTTCAAATGAGTAGCGTAGCCAGACTTAAAGCCTGGGGATGCTTTGAGGAAAGTGGTGGCAATAATGAGGATGTAAAGAGTGAATAATATGATCCACACTCAATGTTTCTGCTTTACAACAACGGGCTTTCCGAATGATTCACAAGCATCATGAGCTGATTCCCAGGGGTGAATTCAGGTTGTGAGCAGAGAAAATATAAATATTAATCTGTTAGTAAAAAAAATAAAATAAAGCAAACATGCACGAGTAGCTAAAGTTTTTCTAAGATCATGTAAGACCTCTTTCTTCTTCGGGTTCACTCCAGGTCATGTTTTTGTGTTATCTGTGGAAGTCTGAGCTTCTCCTGTTGAGATCAGACCAGCCGATATCCACGCAGGCCAAACTGGGAACAATAATCCCACCGGCTACTGGGCTGACTGTTTGATGATAAGTTGTACAAACACGTCCCGCCCTGATCGCGCTCCCCTCTAACTCGCTGTCTCTCACCCACAGACGCACACCCTGGTTTCGTAAGTATGTGGAAATAAAACAAACAGTGAAGCAATGTGTAAAGAATGCAGGGTGTGGCCGAATCCCATTCTTTTTAGGAGGAGATGAAGCATGCAGGGAAATTCATAAAATACACATGCTCGAGTAAAAATGCCATATAAGATAAACGCAATAAACCTTAAGTGTTGACTTGACATCTATAATTAGAGTTTAAATGATGATGAATAATCTGAATGGAGCTCCTATATATGGAAGACATTTTTCAGATTTCCATTTCCCTGGTATTGGCCAGTGAGTGTTCGGAGTATCAGCAGGTTATGGTCATTATTGTGAAATCCCTATGTTGAAATCCATGTTCTTCACCCACATTGTACACAGCAAATTAATCCAGCAAAATGTCTAATGTCAAGAATTACTGGTTAGTTTTGAGGTAAGTCTAAACTAGTTGTGGGTTGCTACGACCATCCCGTGGTACAAGTTTAACAGTATGGTCGTGTTTACACAAATCATTGAAACAAAAGTGTTTAACATAATCTTATTGTTCTCGGTTAAAATAGAAAAGTGTTTTATTGCTAACTCTCTGAGATATTGCGGTTATAACAGTATTTATTTATTGCTACTTTGATGCTAACTCAAGCAAACATGCAATATATTATCCCTTTTTATTGTTCTTATTTTTAAGTGTATCGCAAATACAGAGGGCTCATATTTCCTTTACCTCTGCACCTACAGATTTTCTATCAGCCAGTTGACTGGCAGTGTGCAGCAGCAGATGGGAGCGATAAAAAAAAATCGCTCAGTTTATTGCTTTCCCAATTGTTTTTCCTGCAGGTTAGAGGCTCTAAACTCTCAAAGATTTGGAGCCGATGAAAGGGTTATAAACCTTTTTAGATGATGTCAAAAGGTTTCCAAAGGCTGTTTAGAGATTAAACTCAGTTTAGAGTTTAGAGTCTCTAAACTTTCTACAGCTTAGAGACTTAGGAAAGTCTCTATACAGCAGGAATGGTCTAATGTAAAATTCATTGCAATTTTGAAAAAAATTACTTTCCCATCCTATCCTATGAAGAAATTAGATACTATATTTCAGCTACCAATTTTTTCCTCTTAATCCCAGCTTTGTCTAATCCATAAATATTTTATATTTATGTAGAAAGTGAAATGGTTTTTGATTTATTTATGTAAGCTTCTATATTTTCAAAACCGTCTACTTCAAAATAAATCATTTCAAAACCTCAACACAAACAGCTGCCAAGGCCATTATGTGAATCTACCTCATGCATCTCATCTTCGCTGCACCAGTGTTGTGGTATGATGGTATTCGGCTGCTGTTGGGTTGTGAAGCTACACTGTTCTGCGGCCTGCGTTCCACCGTCTTCTGTCCAAACATACACAGAGATGAAAGCCCTACTCTTCACACACACACGTTGAAAGAAGCTTTGTCCTGCTGGAGAGTGGCGGAGACTCAAAGGAACCGGCCTAGCGGTTGGTCTCTTTGTCTCCCGTGCACGTTTGAATATGTATATATATCAAATCAATCTGCATGCTGTTTGTGCAGATCCCCATGTAACTTAGAACTGGTTGAATGAGCAGAAAATGTATAAAAATTATCTTTCTTATCAAATTAAATAAAGTTTAGAACATTTTAAATTTCTGTGCAAAAGAGATGCGAGGGAGTGTTAATCTATGACAATAGTTTAAATATGTCCACTGTGGCACATTATCGCTATCACTTATACAACACCAGAGTTAAAAAGATGGTGTACTTATCTGAGAAAGGACCACACATACTGCAGTACACTGAAAAAAATAACTCTTTGGATGGACATAAAAAAATCATGGAAAAGATTTCCAGCTGATTATTTTGCTTTATTTCAGCACCATGTAATCCTGTTACTCCTATTTAAAGCAAATGTGTTAGGTCAACTTATGTTATTATGGTTATTCTATGGTTGATTCTAAATCAAATGTGTTGGCTCAACTTAATATATTATGGTTATTCTAATTTAAAGCAAATGTGTTGGCTCAATTTAATTTATTAAGGTTGATTCAACTCATTTACATTGGATCCAATGTAATTTAAAAGAGCCAGCCCAACTAATTTGCAATGCTTTGGACCAAATAATTTACTTTACTAAGATTAATGCAAATTTTTTTCTCCGAAGAGTCTTTGCGGCGCTAGTGGCTCATATTTTTTGAGACAGTAGGCAGACAGGGTGAGAACATGCAGCAAAGGTCACCAGGACCAGGAGTCGAACCAGCAACATCTGCGTTGAGGACTAAGGCCTCCAAACGTGCAGTGTGCTAAACCCCTGCGCCACCACAGCCTGCTGGAGATACCATCTTATGTTACAGTGATACCTTCACACTACTTATTAAGTTGATCCAACTCATGAAAATTGAGTTAGTTCAACAAACATGCGTCATCCTGAAAGAAAGCTATTTAATCGTGTGAAAATCCTTTCCATGATTTAATTACATTAATACAAAGACGTTTTTTTTTTAGTTCTTAAATGCACTGTTACAGTGCATTTAAGAACTGCACCATTATAGTGCAGTTCTTAAATGCCAATATGCCCTGCAGAGAAAAAACAAATATCTATAGTTTAATGTGTAACTAAAACTACTTTGAAGTTTTCTCAGGCGCAAAAAAATTATGTTGTGTGATCTTCCAGGGGATCACGAGAGATCAGGGGATCTCTCGTGATCCCCTGATCTCGCTAGACCCTCTTCGGAGGGAAATGAATCTGACTAAATTGAATCACGTTATCTCAACTTGAATATGTTAAAACGATTGTCTCGCGTGAACTCGCATGATATCCCATGATCTCACTCGTTTTCTTCAGGATAAGATCAGTCTGACTATAAGGAATCATGTTATCTCAACATGATTAAATTTCATAAAGGTGAAGTTGTTGAATTTCTTGTTTATCCAACATGATTGTATCACGTTTTTGTTTGAAACATGAAATTATTTAGTTAAAAGTACATAATATTCTTTTGTTAATGTGATAACCCCTAAGTTAGTTTTTTTCAGTGTAAGGTTAACCAAACACATTTTAAAGTGTTTAGTATACATAGTAAAAGAAGAATACAATTTTTTTTAAATTATTATGTGATGCAAACTGCAAATTGAGGACAAATGCAAATGTGTTACAGCAGTAACCACATAGATATGCAGAGCAATGGGTTATTCACACTTGAAAGTGTGTTGGTTCTCAGAAATGCTCCAGGTCAGATGTCATGTACACTGGAGCCCTGGGTCCAAACTTAGACCTCTCTGTCTTTCTGCTGATATGCTCCCCCTTCACCTCCCCATGTGTTACCTCTTTCTACACCAAAACACTTTCATGTGACTCCTTTTACACGTCCTTCTCTCTACACACTGTTGATTTCTGTGCCACTCTTCCCTCCTGCTAACAAGGTTAGTTTCTTACTTTTCATTATGTGCAAATCCAGGTATTGATCTGAGTGAGCAGCATTTCATAAATAATAATAATAAAAAAAATCTCTCAATGCTTAATATGTGAGTATGAGAAGTGAGTCCCGGAAGGTTCATTTAATCATCTCCGCTTCCCAGTGGGAGTTAAATAGAAGAGTCACTGTGCAGAAATCCTATAAGGTCCTGGCAGTGGCCAAGAGTCAACGATGACTCTGTTGTCGCTGAAATGACAGAGCTATATTCTTCTTCAGGACAGACTTGTATCTGAATGGACTAAAGCAAAATGGGAGCAGCATATGACAGCATTCCAGCTTAAACTCTTCCTCTTCTTGCTTCCAGGGTGGCCCCTCTTCCCCCCTCCGCCATTGTCAACAAAAGGCTCCTTTCTCCTCGTACCTCCGTGACACCAAGACTCATGACTAATTTAGTTTGCAGCAATAAGAGATTTAATCTGGTATGCATTATGCTAATCTCATCTCACAGACTTTAATCCTATCCACAACTCTAATCCCACTGTCAACTGGTCTAATCCTGTTTCTGTGTGCGCTTATCTCCGTGGGGTTTGGCAGCAAAACAAGGAGGATGCCTCCAAATTCTGCCCTGTGCTTTAGTGTCGTATTGCTTCATAATAAAATTCCTTTGAAATTTAGGATGATTTTGCAATGATTCACCGTTATCATTTTTACACAGAAACTCAACTCTGTAGACCGGACTCTACATTACGTAAATGCAAAGAAAAGATAGAAAAACAAAATAAACTGAATTCCACTAAAGATATATATATAATGGCTTTATTTAAGTACACATTCATGTCAATAAATATCACAGAGAAGTTCACTTATTTAGTAATGCAGTCCAAAATGTGAAGCTCATGTATTGTAAAGGTATTTTTATGTTATGTCCTACACAATCGTAGGGAAAATTCTGACATGACGGTTGTCCAGCAGACATTGAACCCATCATAAGAAGAGGAAGATACTGAAGGTCACCGCTAAGGAAGTTGGCCATATCCAGAATGTTGTATCCAGACATTTTTACTTGAAAGTTTGGTGGAAGGAAACAGTGTGGTATTAAAAGCTCTATTAACAACAGGGAAAACAATTACATTCACAGGATACAGGCAACAACTGAAGGATTAATGTTTTAATGACTGGAACAGAGAGTCGAGAGCTTTTCTTACTCAAATTATTAAACAAAGTCTGGAGGAAGTGTTAGGAAACATCAGCTGAATTACTAAAAGGAATTAACTTTTGATATACGTTCTGTTTTATAGAAACTGACATCTTAAGTTAGAAAAAAGCACAGCTGGATTTAATGAGGGTCACACAAAACAAATCACATTTAACAATTAGCCCTGTCCTGTTTCAAATCAAAACAGGCATGTTGACTGGCAACAATAAAAAGCCTGAGGATTGATTCAGTCATGTTTCACTTATCAAAGTTCTTGCTCTACATCATAAATCAAAGATATTGGTCATTTTATGGAGATTGTACTTTAAGATGACGCTCTGGCCAATAAATGGCACAGTTTAATTTTTGCCGCTGTTGTTGGACAAATAGACCTCTCAGACATTATCAGCAGAGCTGTCATTACGTTGACTCAGGTGTATATTTGTTGTCTTTAATATCTATGTTTCACAACAGAGAGGGGGAGGAGAAAATTGTGACTGATGGCCCTAACAGCTGGTAAGAGGGAGAGGCTCGCCACATAGGTGTTAAGAGAGTTGCGGCTAAAATGAATAGCTGTGCCCTCGAGCTCATGTCTCGCTTGTCTAATGGGAAGAAAATAGCAGAGCTGACTAGTAGGATATCTATTCACATGTTGGGTAAGATGTAACGAAAGAACTGTTAAGAAAGCGGGAGAAAGTTGTAGTCAGCTCTAAAAAAGGAGCACGTAAAAGGTTAATAAATGCATGCTTAGTAATTTAGCAATTTTCGCTTTACTGACAAACTGCACATATAGTTTATAGGAAAATTTTAGCGTCTGACCTTCACTTCCCAGCATCTGTGAAAACATTCCTGGTTAAAAGCCGATGATGAACAGATTACCAATTAATGCATATAATTAAGTGTGTTTACAGTTAAGCAAATGTTAATTAAATAGATATTGGCAAGTCATTTGCTGGGTCAGTTGAGGATGTGATACTGTTGAAGTACACGTTTAAATCTGCTCAAGGAAAAAGCATAAAATGTGAAACTTTCTTCATCCTGGCTTGAATTTTATTATTTTTTTAAATCTCATCTCATCTCATTTCAAGTAGAATAAAACATTTAGTGCTCACAATTAGAGTCGATGTTTGTAAATTCAGCTCTAGCAAACACTAATGCTTTGTACGTTAAGTCAGATTTATCTTAATGTTACCTTTCTTTTGGTTGGTGGAAAATTACTGAAAATGTAATGTTTGAAATAAAAATACCACAAAATGTTTGAAGTTGAATTATTTTTTGTTTTGTTTTATTACAAAAAACTACTTTAAGCTTTAAAGGACATTAGTCAATACATTCATAGCAATTTGTGTTTCAGGATTATAGACCACAAAGAGCAACAGTCCTCAACTGTTAAATTTAGAGTTACATAAAAAGCATACGTTACTGTGTGTCACAGAGAGTCACTAGAAAATTCAATTATAATTTAAATCCAACATTCGATGTAAAAATATGCAAACAACTGTTCTCAGGAAGCTTAATTGATGAATGTAACTACGGTATGTTTTAAACTGCAAATGCACGTGTACATACAACCCCAAGCATAATTTTGTGGGAAAGGCATAAAAAAGATTGCACTGCCTAATATCTAAGAAATGTTTAAGCATGGCTCAAGAGAGAAAGATTGATGAAAAGACTCGTGTAAATATTTATGGAGTGCTAGCCGGAAGTATAAGCAAACTTTCAAAGTGTTTTGTGCCCCCTGCAGTACGGGGTTACCAAGAATGTTTGAATACACAGAGGACAAGATGACGAATGCACCAGTTGTATACATACAAAGAAAAACACCTTCATAGCTTGGAAATTATGCATATATGGTAACTGTTACTGCTGCTTGTGTCTGAGGTGGTAAAACATTTAAAACCGTCAACCAATCAGCATGTTACTGCATGCTATAAAAAAACTTACTATGGCTGGTTAAGAACGCAACAATAAACTAGACTTTGCCTTCCTCACTCGAGAGTGTGTTGAATCCAGATTCCAGAAAACAGTAAGATAAAAAAGGAAAGAAATATATGCAGAGACAATAGAAACGGGAGCTTAGTTGTGCTGCGGTGGCCAGAAGTGGTCTCTTAAACAAAATTCAGCAGGACCTCATAAAGCCTCGTAAAACCTTCAGCCGGCTTTGGTTTTATGTGTAAATGTGGCAAAAACGGATTTAGGGATGAACAAACAGGCTAAGCAGGTGCGACTTTCGACACCCTTTCATGGAGCAAATGTGGACGGCTTACGGGGTCCAAAAGAAGACAAATTTCTCAAGCTTGAACAAAGAGAACGACAACTCATCAAAAAGGATTCTCATGGACATCTACCTTTTGAAGAGAGATTTATAGAAATAAATATGCTGGTGCAAAACAAACCTAAAAGTGTTAGAAATGTATAAAATCAGGGGCATATTTTATCCCCTGCATTATTTTATGCTCACATTTATGCACTGATCAGGTTATTATTCTCTAATCGTCAAAGATAAACCTCAACGGTCCAGAGGGCTTTCTGAGATTGTCTGGTGTGTCTTCTTGCTGAGCTGAAGAGCCAGAAGCAGGGCTTGTAGTAAAGTGATTATTGTATCAGTGGCGTTATAATGGGCCCAGTGTGACAGAGAGACAGCGACGACTGACACTGAAAAGAAAAGACTGTTGTCGCTGATCTTCCGTCACATAAGCTCACAGACAAGATGCAAAGCCATGCTGATGTGACAAGGATGCACACACGCCATAAAACCAGCAACGCAAAGAATAGCGCTGTGTGGTTTAGTCTGTGTGTGCGTGGGTGGGTGGGTGTGTGTGTGTGTGTGTGTGTGTGTGTGGAGGCAGCAAACAGAAATCCAACCCAGTTTGAAACTGAGAAGATGTTAGTATATTTCAGTAAATATGAGAACAAGAAGACTTATAAGAGCTAACCTACTAAAAAAATGATGACACTTTTATCTAATTTGATAACATTCTTCAAGCAGAAGAGGAAGGAAGAGAGTGAGACAAAAAGCACAGCAATAAGAGCCATTTCCTTCATGTAAAAGCCGGATCTTCTGGATGGCTTAAATCAAATTAAATGAAAAAGCAAAATCATTAATTCTGAATGCACTCTCAGTTGTTCCATTAATTAAGCTGAAGATTCCCTGTGTTAACAGCTAATGCATCCAGAAAGCACAGTCTGAATTGCAAGCTTACATCAGCCTTCAGACTAAAGTTTAACACCATTCAACTCAATACAACTCGCTGATTGTATGACAAAGGCCTCCTCCTGAGAACACGTCTCGTAGGTAGTTTTTATTCTAAATGTTTCCCTCAGGAAATACAAAATAAATTGACTCAATTCAATATTTTAACCCATTTGCCATCTGAACCAACTATGCAATCAATAAGGAACACAGCTGTTCCAGCATAAAAACTGTATCCCTGCACATGGTCGTGTACGGTTTGGCTGTCAACGCAGTAAACAGTCTCTGACAGCAGTTTCAAACACACAATACGCCCTCAAACTCATAACCTTCTGCTTTTCACACACAGATAATAGAGAGAGAGGGGGACTGCAGCGAGATCTGTTAGAACTAGTAACAGATCATATTTCCCCATCATGTGTCTGGAAATCATCACATCAACTGTGGTAACCTTGTCAATGCATTAAGCAGTCGCTACTATGACGCTCCTATCAGAAAGGCTGTGCAAGAATGAAGATGTGTGGTATTGATTTGACTACAAATAGACTTTCTAATGTTTAAGAAGGCAAATCTGGTGAAAATCTAAATCCATGCAATGTTTTTGTCTTTGTGTCATGAGCAGTTTCCTTAATCATTACTTTTTCTTGCTGTATCAATCGACTTTGACTTATCTTTCCATTTTATTGATTCATATAACTTTGCTGCCAACCCCTGCTGCACCAGCAGACTTTATGTTGTTGGTAACCCTGGTAAACGCTAAATATTTTTGGAAAATTCCAGTTTTATTTTGAGTTCATGTAAAAAAAAAAAATCCATACGACAATTAATAAAATAAGATAAACGGGAGTTATATCTATATCGTTTTAATTAGCATTGTCTTCTGGTAGTGCAAATGTATGTTTATTTATTAGTAAGTTTATGGCTGAAAGAAAATAGCTTTTCAACCAAATACTATCTGTCAAATTGATGATAAAAAATGTTAAAATAAATTGAACTATGACAAGATTTGATATAAACCTAATTTTTTTCTTGCCACCATTTATAAAAGACGATAGCAGGATAGCAACAAAGTGCAATATTTACTGAAAACTGCAGCACAGCTTCGCCATTTTAATTCAATAAATTGCATACTTACTTAGAACTTTCTAAACATCTTAACAGTGTTGCTGTAGTTTGCATTAGCTTGGCTTTTTCTCACAAAAAAAAACAACAACAAAAAACAAACAAGAATGGATTTTTAAAATCTATTTTAAAAAACATGTTATCTATGTCTTTATTTTTATTTTCTTTTTACTCAGGTGCTCAACAGCATCAGGCAAATTCACTCAAATTCACGGGTCTTTCAGATGGTTCTTTTGTGTTAATTCCAAATTTCTTTAAAGAAACGTTTTCAAAGTCACAGTGAGCTCCAGAATTTTCTTAGCAGAAAATGCCCCAGGAAGAAAAATGCATAATCTATCCAGTTGCTTATTGCTTGGACTGCAGATGAAATTATTAAAATAGAATTTTGACTTAGAACAATGCAGAAGTGCACAGACGTCAGCTGAAACACAAACGAAGCATATGCATGCACAAGTATTTGACCTCTCTTTCACAAAACTAAGTGACCACGGTGGGCGTGTCAGTTAGACAGGGAACAAAGTCTGTCATGCATCAATGCGTATTCAAACCGTTGTGCATGGTGGATTTTAACCTCTCCTTTTAGTGGCTGCAAAAAGGACGTACAAACAAAACGAGCTGCTAATGCTAATGAGCTAATATCACAGACTTATTGTCACTCCACACCGCAAAACACTTGCCACACAGGTTTTTGTGTGCAAATATGTAGATATGTATGTGTTTGAGGGTACTGAGGTAACAAGATGTTTGTGAGGGATAACGTGAGCCGTGCTCTAGATGGGTATGAGGAGAAGAGGAGAAAAAAAAAACCCGAACTGAGTGGGGATATCAAGAAGAAGAAGGAGCCCGTCAAGTATGAAAACAAGCAACAACAAGTTCAATCATAGCTGAGATTGGGATGAGTAATGGCATACTCAATTTAATTTTAACTAATGAGGCATCCATTCCCTTTCATGATTGTGAAGATATGATTACAGAAAAAAAAGAAGAAAAAAAAACGAGGCTTCCTTCACAGCAATAACATGAAGCATCTACTTTAAGCTCTCTGTCTATACAGGATAAGGCATATGGCTTCTTCCAGTTTTAACTACGAGCATGTTGTTTACACAGATCCCAAATCAGCATATTCTGCCCACCCAATCTGATCAGTCGGTTATTCATCAACTAACAAAGTTACAAAGCCAAATTAAAATCCAGGAGTCCAGGTTGCCATTATCCCTCTCTAAATATTTACCCAGTTTCAACATAGCTGAGCTTTCCGTGCAGCACCAACCAGAGAGAGGGCTGTGCTCTGGGGTTAAGGCCAAGTCTAAGGCCAGAAGAACACAGGCACAGACACACGCATGTATATCTGCATGCTCAAATGCTGTGGCATGTTTGACGGAGGACGCTGCATGATCCAAATGCAATGACAAGCATGTTGCCATGAAAAATTACAACTTTTTTTTATGCCTGTGCAAGGGAACGACTGCGTGTGCCGAATGTGTGCGTTATCTCTGTGCATGCCTGCGTGCACGTACAACACATGAAACGCAGGCTAAAAAGAGATAGAGAGTGGATGTTGGGGAAATGACTCGGTTTGGGTGTGACCTGCTCAGCAATGCACTGGTGATCATGTGAGACCTGTTCTAATTATATACTTCTCAAGAAGAAGGTCGATCTGCTCTCATGGGCCAGGAGCTTGTGCACATGTCCAAAAGGATGCACTGATGTGAGTGCGAGACAAGTAAAGGAGAGCAATATGGCCTGTTGTAACAGCGCTCATTGGAGAGTTTGTCCTATTTCAACAGTAAATTAAAGTAGGACAACTCACTCTGTCAGTGAATGTGTTCATGGGTCCGTGCGACAGAAAACCCGATGCGGTGCAATGCAGATGTGTCTGTGCATTTTTGTTTTAGAAGTTTGAATAATCAACAGGCTTCATTTCATATTTGTTATTGTTTTTTTTATGGGGTTTTTCAAAAATCATTTTTGCTCAATCAGCTTTTTTTCCTACAGCGTTCTTTTTTTATAGACCTGCTCTGGTTTTTCCAGGAAAAAAATGGGACAAACGGTTAAAAAAAAAAAAAAAGAGCAAGACAAGTCCCACTGAAAACTAGTTTAAACAAATACATTAGTCCATTCTGGAATGTTCAATCAGGCACATAACAGCCGCTTATTTCCAATTATGATTTGTACTTCAAAATAGACGAGAATATGTGACCTCAAAATGTGACCTCAAAATAATCAGAAATTAACTGTCAGGTTTTTGCACTAATTATATTTCACCAGATTAATTTCAGATTTTTTTTGTCCTAACAACCTTTTACTTAGCGATGCATTGAACAGGCTTTTTCCTACCCAGGACTGGGTTCCAATTTTCTATGACGTTTGACCTTTTAATACCCCACGAACTACATCAAATTTTAGAAAAAATTTTCTAAGTTACCTAAAAGGCGATTGTTTTCTTTTCAATCCAAAAGAAAATGAAGGAATTTCAGCTTCAAGTCTGGAGCACTATTACTTCCAGTCAGAATAAACATGCTGGTCGAATTAAAACATCGTTTTAAACCGTGGTATACCGGCATCTATAATTTAATGACCAACTATGAGTAAAAAGTTTGTTAACATAGATGTGATGTGTTTAGAGACTAAAAATGGCAAAAGTTCTTTGTTTTGACTCATTTTAGGATTGGCTCAGAACTATTCATAAGAGAAAATTGTCTGATTGATTGGTGCTGCTACAGTTTTACCCACACTGTGTGTTTCTGGTAACACAAGAGCATCTCTGCAGCCATGTAGGAGACGGAAATAAACACTTTTTTTTTGTAGAATCGTGCTTTTCTTTACTTGACCCATGAGGAAGGTTACAAATTGATGCAGGCAGTTAACAGTGGTGTGACAGATTGTCAGCACAACAAATTTTCAAAAGATCCACTGAAAAAGAATTTTGCCAATCATGCTGAGAGGTGAACTGTGAATAAACTTGAGCACAATTCTGCTTCTGCCTTCTGATTATCAAAATCTTGTTATAAACTCGTAGTTCGAAACAACTCAGTCTCATTTTAATCCTAACTTGATCTAAAGTCTCTTTAGAGATAATAATAAAAAAAAAAGTTAAGTAAAGCACAAACATATAAACCATTATCTTGTTCTCTAGGTTTTGGGTTTAAAATAATCTCTCAATTGAGATCTTGAGCTCCGTCTGATAGACCGCCTATGACAGAAGGACTAAGAAAAAAAGGTGTTTACTTTTGTTTTGCTACCAGTTGGGAAATGATTGCATACGGTTTTCCAAAACTGCCTCCAACTGTGCTCAAAAAGATGAACATGCAGGATGAAATACTCGCACCAACCCCATGTGGCCGCCCTTTGTTCTTTACACAGGAAGTGGCTTGAATGATGCTATCGCTTCAGTCATTTTAGATACCTAGATGTGAAATACTAACGGCAGCCATACAGAATTACATGGCAGCCTGTTAGGGTTTATTTCCCTTTTAGCAAAATGTTGGCAATGTTTTTATTTCCAGTGGGATGTAACATTTATAAAAATTCAAGCCACGGTGTTGATGTAGTGTAATCAGATAGCCCATCTACAGAGGGCTATCTACAGAGGGCTTGTTCCGTAAAGTTCTATTACCATTATTGCTTTTAAAAAAAAAAGCCAGTTTAATTCCTCAAAAAGATTTACCTTCCTTGTCCTCTTTATTACAGTTGACTCTCATGACCAGAAAGGGGTAGGGCAAAAAAAGAGGACAGGAAATGACCTGATGCTAGTCATGCTATTTCCAGTTTTTAGCTCTACATAGTTCCTCAACAGCTTTTCAGCCACTAATCTGTAATCTGTCTCACTGGCTGAGACATGGCTTATGTTTTTCTTACCTTGAGGGAGTCGAAGCAAGCAATCACCCGTCCGTTGTCCACCTGGCAGCTCTTGGCCGGATAGTGTGAGCCACTTTGTGTCACGGATGTGTGCTATGTTCATGGCCATGGCAAAGCACAGGCAAAAGGTGTTCCTAGCAAAGATACGTTCAAGTGCGGATAAAGTACTTCTAGTGTTTTAATCCACAATTGTCCTGCTTTGTTTTAAATGTCTTCCTTGGTATTGTTGCTGCTTGTGATAAGTTGAAATGAAACATTCAAAGAAGTACGCCTTGGTGAAATGCTGCAGGACAGTGTTTGCTGTGGACGTTAATGAGTCATATTCCCGATGCAAACAGCATCTGGCAAAAGGTCCGATATCCAGGAGACGTTTTAGCCTACCAACTTGTTCCTCCTCACTGTTCGTGTGTATTGCTTACTCTCTCATGCAACATCCAAAAGAGAGAGCCCTCCGGTTGGGTGCAGTGAAGCAGGCAACAAAGGTGACAATCTGAATAGTCTGCTTCAGGAAGGTTAAGGACACTGAGGACTGAACAGAGGCCTTAAGGGGCTGAAGGCGATGGTGAAAGGCAAGGTGGGTGAAATGCTGTTTGTGGGGCCTGGTGTTGCAGTGGTAAGGCTGGTCAGCTGGTGGTGAGCAGCGAGGGTCGTCTGGTGAGTAGGGCTGATGTTGGAGTGGATGCTGATGGTGGAGCAACGGGGAAGGGTGTGGTCGTTGTCCCTTTACTCTTAAAACTGTGGCAGCAAGCGAGCGAGCGAGGGGAGAAGGGGGATGGAGTTTCAGCTGTAGAAGCAGGTCAAAGCTGCAGCAGACATCAGGGAAGGCACTTCCTCTGAGGAGAGAGGGGGAAAGAGACAGACAGATTAGTCTAATAATGTATGCTAAATAAAAATTGATTGTTCCTCTCTCTTGTAGCTTTCAGAGGAGTTTCTAATCTGCTGCACCTTTTAACTCATGCTGCTGCAACACTATCCAGCTGTGGGAATGAAGAAACTGTAAAAATGTCAGAAATGCAGCAATGTCAGCTAAAAACAAAAACAACATTCACCATAGCCTGTGTACTAAAAATGCACACATGCTCATCGTGCCACCGCACTCATACTCACACACAGAACAAGAACAACAACAACACAAAAAAAAACCTGCAGAAAGCAGCTATTCACAAATTCTGCGTCTTCTGATCGACACGGTAAAATCAGATCAGATCGGATCCAGTGTCGCCTACAGTCTCATCAAGCAAAGGTCGGTCAGTCAGTAAAGTGGTTTAGGAAAGAAAAAGAAAGGGAAGAGTGAAAGCAGGGAGGGAAGTTGAGGCAGGGCATGAGGGAGAAGAGTTTAGTCATTTCCTTTCTTGTAAAGTCTTGTGAGAGTGGGGACCAATGAGAACGAGCGGAGTTGCAGCAACATTCTGGGCTAAGGGCCAGGTGAGAGCAAGAGGGGGAGGAGCAGACAGGAGGCTGACCTGACTGCTGCTGGAGAAAAACACAGACGCAGAGCGAAAATTATCACTTTGTTTATTATTTATAAAACCCCTGGTTCTCTCATAAACAGGTGATCAGTCACGCTGCCGCACAACACATTATTCTTACAGGGCCAACATCAGGCAGGATGCTTTTTAAAAGTTTAAAAAAGATGAAGGCTTATTTTCTCAACTATGGTTCTCTTTTCCAGGCAGTGTTTATTTATTTTTATTTTTTTAGTGCACCAATTTGCTCGACATTTACATGATTGGGCTCCCAGGGGCCCATATTGCTCTTATCACACCGGCAGCCTGAGTCACCACACCCTCTGTGCAAAGAAATCGCATTTCCCAGAAAAGTATATGCACCTTCAGTAACACAACTGACCCCTGCTAAGTTAACAACATCACAACATGCTATATCAGAGCGGTGCAGAGGCTCAGAGCAACAGAGACAACATGTTAGCACACCGAGAGAAGCAGAAGAGAAATTATACCTCTTTACCTTGGATGACCTTGAGGAAGTATTGTTGCTAGAAATGACCTTTGGAGCTGAACCATAATGGTAAACAAATGCTGCAACTTCTTCAATTGTCTAGGTGCATATACAAATTCACTCCATAAATAATATGGCTACCATACAGGGCTGTAGATAGGAGATTCTAGTAATTTTAACAATTCTTTAAATGAATTATTTCAATATCTTATCAACTATTTGTTTGACTGGTGCCTGGTATCACATATTTGCTCGACATTTACAGTTCATTTTTTGCTCTTATCCAGCCTGTCACCACACCCTCTGTGCAAAAGAAACTCCTAGAAAAGTATATGCACCATTTCATCACACCTGCTAAGTTAAGTTACAAAATCAGAGAACATCTGTCTTAATCAGTTTCCATGGTTTCTGTTTGAGTCAGGCAAGTGGATATCTGTGACAATGCAGTATAAGGTAATGTGCTAGCGGGATAATGAGCTCTCCTTATGATCCATCATGTCCAGACGTAGGCATTCTTGCCCTATTGATTTCCTCATCTCAGTGGCCTTTCCTGTCAGTATTTCCATATAATTCCACTTTAACTGTCTCCTGTGAATCCATACATTTTTTAAAAAAAAGTTATTGGCTTGAACCATCAAATTCACATTATGTTTCAGGATGAATTCATACAGGAGCCACCGCTCCATCCATATATTAATGTGACTGTCGGGTCTAAACTCTCCTCCAGCATCCTCAGCAGCCCTCCCTTAGGCTGCAAGGTCTTGCAGGCTGGTGCAAGGTCAGTCACAACGGTGGACATGATGGCGCGAGACAGCAAACAACAAAGTCTGTGTGCTTCCCGTCGGCCTTTCGAACACGTGGTTCAAATATTGCATGGCGGCAAAAAGAAGAAGTACATGTTTGATATCAGCACATCAGCAGCAGCTCACGGTCATGTGACACCGGCAAATGCCTTAACGGCATACGCAGTATCAGAAACAAGTCTGCACATCTTTTTCTTTCTCTTCACAATGGGCTGCACAACATATCGGCTCAGCAACAACAGCACTCAGCTTTCACAGAAAGCACAAACTGAGCACAAAGCCTGCTTGAGATTTGATTGGTGATTATTCACTGAGGTTTTCTCCAGCACAAAAGACTGTTTTGCAACGGAGACGTGTCTCAACTGATTAAGAAGATGAAGCTCCAAAGTATTGCAAAATTATGAAGGGGATGTTGAAGTGTTGCTGTTATTTTAGCGAAAAAAAGAGGGTGCGGTTATCAGATTAAACTTCCCCAAAATTAATAAGGGCTCACATTTTAAATGTAGCTAACAGCACATTAACTTAGTTTGACAGCTTAGGTCATAAAAAATGTAAGTTTCATGGAAATGGTTCAAATTTCCTCTTTAAGTTAAATGAAATTTTCAATAATCTTGTTAATGGAAAAGAACAGACAAGAGGGCAAACCGTCGCCACTTTATTCTTCCTTCAGACATTAAATAATACGGAATAAATGAATGTATGTTAGTGATAATACGCACTATGTGCTTGACTTAATTTAGTAACAAACTAAAGCTTTAAATCCAGTCTGATTTATTTTATTTTATTTTTTTTACCTCGACAGCAAAGAGATAGGCATTGGCGTCTTCTGGTTTGCTGCTCCTCAGTAAAATGGAGTAGTTTCAGCATTCTGACAGAGGTGGAGTCAGGGTGACAGTTTGCTGATGCAGGTCATCACAGAACACAACGCAGTGAGAAATGCAACACCGCTGGCCTTTGTGCTCACGCTGCACCATGTGCTCGGAAAAAAAAGCATCCTCGCTGACCTTTACATCCACACATACACTTTGGTGCATATATCAGCTCATTTATAGTCGAACATTTGTTCCTGGGAGGCCAATGCAAACCAGCCATGACTATCAAGAAAAAAAAAAACGCGTTTCCTGAAATGAAACCAAGCAGATTATTCATATCTACTTTTACTTCTTTTTATTAATAATACATGGCTCATGTGTTCGGCAATGCCGTTGTGAGTGAAACCACAGGACATCCTGTTGTTTTTATTTCGATATTGACATTCATCCTCATGCTCCTTGTGCCATCGTCATCACTATCAAGTTATTAGGGCTTCTTAACTATTATGCCTACTAAGTTTTTGTCCTTCAATTATATATAATTTGACTCTGAAAGTGCAGCCCAAGCTAAGAATCCCAAACAAACAATGCCTATTGATTCCTCTTAGCGCAAACCGCTGGGGACAATGAGATCTCTTGTTTAGCATACATAGACAAAACTAGTCTCACACACACAGAGACACACTGACAACATACAGAAATGCAAACCTTAGCAACAAAACACAAACCTCAGTCTGTCCTAACAGAGAGTATTCTTCAGATGTGGTGAATATCTAACTGTGTACAACACTGTATCTTTGTGTACATGTGTGATTGGAACCATGTATGGCCTCATGGCACAATAAGGAGCTGAGCTAATGAGTGGATTTGTTTTATTTTTATATTTTTTTGCTTCAATATTTAGGGCACTTATTAAGATTAACAAGGTTAATACACACCACACTGAGTAGGCATGAGCTGGTACTAGTATCAAGATACATTAAGGTTAAAAATATAATTAAGATTTTAAAAAAGCTAGAATTTTCTACCATACTGTTCTAATAATTTAAATTTAAAAAAGCAAAGCAAACAGGGACAACGGTTCCTGTTTAAAGAACTTTAAAACTACCACTACATTTAGAGGAGGGTTTAATATCCGTGTTAAAATCTAAATAGTGAACACAAGCTGTAGACATTTTTTAAAAGCTGCAATAAGAATTATCTTAGCAGCATTAGAAGTAATTGCTCTCTTTCTGTTTTAGATAAAAGGAAATTTTTGATGGCTAGTTGTTGGGCGACTTTAATTTTTTTGTGCAAATAGTGTTACACCATTAAACTCGAGGTTACCGTTAGAACCTCATACAGGCGTGAGCCTAGAAAAGAGCAGAGGTAAATTCAGTTTATGTAGTTACTGAAAATATAAACAATGTGCATGAATAACTGTGACCCACAAAAAACGGATATCAACAACTGTCTCTGAGAGATTCAGCAGACGTGTGCTAGATGGGTCGGTAGATTTTAATGGAGGCTATATATCGCTCTAAACCAAAATGGTAATGGACCAACAGCTTGCCAAGACAGTGTTTATATTGTCTGTGCTGTGGTCTGCTCGGTTTGCCATCCCCATGACAGAGTGACAATACTTTGCAACACTATAGAGAAGGTCATATTTTTAAACATTGTTGTCATAATTGCCTATCTGCCTTGCCTAAAACACAGAGTAGAAGATGTTGAAAAACTGCCACTGTGAGAATGAATCCTGTCTCTATCCCAGCCAGCCATGCTCTGCTCAACGTGCTGTGTTTGAGGATTATTTAACTGTTTATATGGAGCAGGGGGAGGATAAAGAAAGATGGTTTGGAAGCACTTAAAAATGGAAATATTTGAGGGGCACTTTTAGAAAGGAAACGCCATGGGTGAGCTTCCAGATAAACTCACAACTGTAAATATATTCTTAGTTATCAAAGTTTATCAAGTGTGTAGTTTGACTCATTCTGATGTATTTTGTGAGATGATTGTATTCTACACACGTGAATAAAGAAAAAAAAAGCATAGCATTTCTCTATTTAAAATATATTTTTACAAGTACAAACACACATATTACCCTTTATTTTGGTTTATGCTGATGCACTGCCCACAGTAAAAAGTCATGCTCCTAAGTATATTAAGAGTCTTTATCAGAGTCTTGTGTATATTGATCTTGTGTATTAATAATAAAACTAATCTCTAAATGTTGTGTATGTTTGAGTATTGGTATGCTTAAAGTATGTTATTTTGGAAGACTTACATTTTTGTTAGTATTTCTGGTGATAAATGAAAAAATATATAAACGTACACAATAAATAGAAGTACATTTTAAAAATGTTAAAGTTATTTCTCATTACTGTACATCTGGTATATTCTTTGTTCTTCTTTCATAAGTCCAAAAATAATGACTGCTGACATCTGCTGCAGGACTGATAACCGACACCATTAGATATATTAAGTCTCATAACTTTACGCAGTAAAAATCAGTGAGGGATGAAGAGTAGTAGCTTCTTCAAGGAGTGCTCCACTTGTGAGTTAATTTAATTCAATTTAGTCAATTGGGTGTATTCATAAAGCAGAAATTCACACCAATATCATCTCAAGGGACTTTTCTTTGCTGTTGATTATACCTGAATTAAGTACCATCATATAAAGATCAGAATAACACTAAAACCAAGCTGAGCTACATAATCTTTTAGACAGCAGCTTTCTGATTGCTGCTGTGTTTATTTGCATACATGCATCCACACATGTCTAGAAATAACAGCGTGCCAAGCAGATCAAGTTAATCGGAGTTCAGTATACTATAATACACTCAAACTTAACCAGAAAGTCAGTTTTCTTTAACGGGCAGGTTTGCTATACTTTTACTAAGAGGGATAATTTTGAGTTGGGCCCATGCATGTTTTAAATATGCATTTATTGACCTACGTCAGAAGAAATTTGTAACAGTCTGAAGCAAACGCAGTTCAAGTAATATTACAGTGCTAAGTACTGACTTCCCTGGAAAACACTTGCGATGAAAATGAGGATGAAAAGAAGCTCTCAAATATTTGACCTGTATATCTCTCCTAAAATTATTAACTGCTGATAAGCGAAGAATTAGATAAGTATCATGTAAGATTAAAGACATGTTAATTATAGGAGGAATACAGAGCTGTGTCCCGCCTCTGACAGCTGTTCCAGTCAATTATTATTATTAGCTTAGCCAGGATTGTGCAAAGTGGAGAGTGACTTACCCAACAAAAGCTGTGGGAAAGTGTCACTCAGATGGGGTTAAAATGTTGTCATAACATCATAGGAACATGTATAGGATTCCTCATGTAATACAGGCTTAATCTGTCAGTGCAGACTCACCCAGGCACATAATCTTGTCTGTAGGGCAGATTAAATCATAGGTGACACACATCATTGGACAACAGTCTGCACCAGAGTTCATATGCATATTTACACTGACAACAGCAGCATGTTGCTCTGACATCACAGCAAGGCAACGACTCGGAGAAGTCTACCTGCAGGAAGGGCTTTTCCACAGGCTCCTCTTTAAAGTATATTACACTTTCGTCCGCAGGTCTACACAAATTTGAATTGCACTGCTACTATTTTAGCAACCATGAATCCAGCTCAGTCACAACAACAACATTCCTCTCTCATTCCCCAACCACAGACACACCACCAAGAAGAAACCCAGCAGGGCAAACAGGAGGAGGGCAGAGATAGTGAGACGATCAGATAACGAGAAGGGAGAAAAGGAATGAAGGCCAGAGTTCAATTCTGTGTAAACTGTAAACATCTCCTGCATTACTTATATTTGCTAATGTACGAGAATGAATGATTTTCCATTGGTCAGAGTGTTCTTGGAATCTGAAAGAGGACCTGCAAAGCGATCGGACCAAATACCTAAAATAACTGTAACTCTGAAACGAAACAAACCATTTCCCCACAAATATTAGCACTTTCGCTACTTTTAAACTGACAAGATGAGCTAAAACAAACCCAGCACTTTAAAGAAAGAAAAGCACAACACGAAAACCTCAAACAATACTTCAAAGCATTAAAAATGTGTAAATTCACTTACTTTCTCTGCCGTTGAAACATCAACAACTAAACTATTTCCATGTACTTGGACTTCCTATTTGTCCCTCGTTCCCTCTTAAACTTTCTTCCTTCCTATTTGTTACTTGCCTGCTGTCAGACACATGAAAACAGTCAGACAGACAAACCCGCTAACACACACACACGCCGACAGTCACCCTCTAACACACTCTTCTCCCGCGACCAAAAATGCTTGGCAACATTCTACTGTACTGAAATACAGCTCTCACCAAAAAAGGTAGCAGTAGCCTCCCATGTCACACGTAATTTACATATGCTGGGGCGGGAGTTTGGCTCACACAGCATGCATGGTAAAAACACACAAAGATATGAAGCCATGCTTTCCACCTTTGGGCTGACGCAGCAAGAAAGGGATGGCGGGGGGCAATGCTTTGGAGATCGTTACCATTCTCAATGTTTACCATGCCCTGCAGGATTCCAACATGTCCAACGTTGAGTCAGATGGAGGGAATGGAAGCTGAGTGGGCGATCTATTGATCCTCTCCACTGCTTCCTGGAAAAACCACGGCCCTCCAAAGTCTCACACACACACACACACACACACACACACCAGCATATTTTCTCGCAAAGCAGCGCTACCCTCAGGAAGAAGTTGTTGTGTGACTGTGTGATTTGAGCCAAGAATGTGTCTTTCAGTGAGTGTGTGCTCATTTCTATAAAACAAGCTACAACAAATTGAAGTCCACACGCAGCAGAAGACTGTAAAGGCAATGAATCTCTATCTCTCTACCTATGCGCTCCACTGCATGGAGACTTACTTTGCAAAGTGGAGCCTGAAGCTCGCACACGAGGAAAGATCTCGATAAACCAACAAGACAGGGTGGAGGGTGGTGAACCCAGCTCTTACCTCTCACATTGCTCTCCAGTTCTGTGTGCGTGAGCTTCCGTGTGTCGACTGGCTCTGTGTGTTTATGCACGCATTCAGACAGGCCGCGACAGCAGACCCTTAGGCACCGGCTGGACCATTCTCAGGCAGGCAGGCGGGCAGGGGGAAGGCAGGCAGAACGCAGCAAGGCAGAGCGACTGGCAGAGGAGAGGCAAGCGAGGGAGTGAGTGAATCAGCAGCGAATGAGTGAAGGAGCAGTGCAGAACCGAGCACCAGAGTGAGAGAGGGAGAGAGAGAAAACGAGAGCGAGAGAGGAGGAGTGTGTGTCTGATTACACGCGCGCGTGCGCGTGTGTGCGTGTTTGTGTGTGTGAATGTGTTGCAGTGTATCCCCTCCCCAGGCTCTCTTCGAGCGTCTGAGCCGGGCTGTGCCGAGCTGAGCTGAGACGGGTTGGGTTGTGTCTTTACTGATCCCCCAGCCTCTGGATCGTCTGTCTGCTGCAGGGAAGTGCTGCTCGCTGGGCGGCAGTAGCAACAGCTGTGGAGGAGGAGGAGAAGGAGAAAGGAGGAGGAGGAGGGAGCTCTGACTGCACTGAGCATACAGATCCTGCAGTTCCCTCTCCCTCTGTCTAACCTACGCTCAAAGCCAGCCACGCCCCCCCCTTACCCCCCCTTCCCCCTAAAACAACACCAGGAAGTACTGGCTCACTTACAGCAGCATTGCCCTTGTCTTTCCAGTGAAACTGGGGAAGGAGAGAGGAAACGGGCAAGAAAAAAAAGAATGAGAGAATAATTTAAATAAAGAAACAAGATAAACATAAAAAAAAAAAAAAAGATTGCGGACAATGAGATGGGGGTATCCAAAAGTGATACATCACCACCATGAGGTTAGACTATGAGTAAAGTATGTGAAAGTTGGGTAGAAAATGGAAGCAGGGTGGAATGAAAAGAATAAGGGGTGTGGAGGAAACAAGTATGGAAAGATTTACAGGGAGTGTGTGACAGAAGATGTCTGGCTTCTGTCCCGCTCCCCTCTTTCTCCTTCGAGCTGCTTTTCTGCTGTGGGATGCAACCCTCAGCTCAGTCTTACATTGCGACAGCATCACACGGTACACCAGTCATACACAACCTGCACTGGAGTAGTACTCTAGATATACTACTAGCGGTATATTTAAGGTAACATCGAGGCGAAAAAGTAAATAGAGAAAGTTTGTTGCATTTCAGAAACTTAATAACAAAGTAAAAGTGGGAAAACATATACAGCTACAAAATCTCCTGTACGGCTGTTGACACAAGGCTTCTGTGCATCAACCTTTGCATTCGGGGGAAGAGCTGTTGTGTCGGGGGGAGCCTCTAAAAATTTAATTCAGCTATGATGCTGCAATATCCGGTAGCTTAGGAGATAGAGGCCCTGGCATCAAAAGGGATCCTTCCAGATTTTAAGCTGCGAGCAGAGCTTTGTTACTGATACTCTTTTCATTCCTATTCTTGTGAAACCTCCTTTTCCTTGATTGTGATCAGAGGAAAAGAACTTTTATATAGTTTTGTTTGAAGTATTAAAACTGCTTTACTAAAGAAAGGAAATTCTATATTGTTCCTAAAAATGAGCTAGCTGGGAAAATGCAGCCGAAATATTTTAGGGAATATTTCAGAATTTGAGAAAGTGATGGTCCAGAAAAAGCAAATATTACGCAGTTAACATCTTACTTGCAGTACAGTGAACCCTCGTTGTTTTCCGAAAAGTACCAGTGATAGGCGAAATCCGTGAAGTAGTTACCTGTATTTTTCACAATTATTATACAGGATAGGTTAATAATCTACACTGAAACTAAAAACCAAAACCTGTTTTCAGGCCAAAGCATTTTTTAACAAATGCTTTCTTACAAATAAAATAAAATAATAATTTTAATCATCAACACAAAGTACAGTAGGACAAATTGTGACTCGCGTATTTCACTGTGCCTCTGATTGTGACGCTGCAGCCTCACTTTGCTCTCTAGTGCCTTTTTCTTCTGGAGCCTGTGGTGCAGGTGAGTTTTTTCGAGAGAAGAACATAATTATCGGTAGTTGTTGTTGCTCTTTTTTTCTTCTGGGCAAAAACTTTTACCAAAATTTGCCAAGCTGTATTACATATATTTAAATATCGTAACGTTATTGGTACACAGGTAGAGAAGAAGCGCGGAGACTGTTTAGCCAATCAGGACGCAGAATACAATGCATTGTGGAAAAAAAACTGCACAAAAACATTCACGAAGCAGCGAGGCTGTGAAAGGTGAACCAAGTTATAGCCAGGGTTCACTGTATATATTTCTCATAGTATCTTCATTTAATACAAATTTAGAACAGTTTGGGCAGAAAGGTGGAGCTAACTGCTTCGTATCTCAGCTAATACTGTTGAGATGAAAATAACTTTTGTTTCTCTTCAGACCTTTTTAGACGGTAAAAACATTCCGAGGTACGAAGGCTCAGATTTAAACAAACTAATCAAACCGTTGATGCTCCAAGACCAAAACAGACTTGTTCTGTCTTAAAGTAATGTCCAATGTCAATAACCTCAAAATGCTTTCATAGAAACACCGTTTTAAGAGCCTTTTAACAGGCAAGGATATTTGAGGACCAGGTTTGGAGACCACTGCTTTACATGTGTTGTTCTCCATACATATTTCACACAAAATGATCTCTGGTGTTGCACCCCCTGTTACCTCCATTTCCCCTGAACATGATCATCAGTCTCTAAAGATTTAAACCATGGACCTCAATCTCTGGTCTTTGAGGATGGGTGTCCAGCAACTTTTAGATCTGTCTGGTACAACCCACCTGAACCAAAGGGCTGAACTAATTCCAGCTTTTAATATCCTGCATTACATTGTGTTCTACAGAGTCCTTCTAACAATCTAATCTAATCTAATTGTTTAATTCTGGAAAGTTAAAGCAGAGACACATCTAAAAGCTGAATGAATGCACTCCTCAAGGTCCAACGTATGAAACATCTGGTTTAGAGGGTCACAAAACAGCCTTCATTGTCAAGTAGCTGTGACAGTTTTGAGACAGGAAATGTGGTCTTACACTGTTAGTTTGTGCCTTTAGGCCTCAGGGTCTCAGGGAACAACTACTCTACATTTACCCAAAAAGCAAGAAGCCAGTAGAGTTATCAGACAACAAGTTGGATATTAACTGTTTATACCCTTCAGAGAGGATTTTCAATCAATGCGGAAAAGATTATGTTGTCTCCCATCTAAACAACATGGAAACATTGTTGGAAGGTGAAAGGGTGTCTACTCAAAGGTTTCTACTGATATCCAAATGTGCTTTAACGATTTCCAGGGAGTTGAATATATAGACAAGCCAACATATTTCTTTAGACTGACTCACAGCGGGTCTGTCAGATAAAAACACAGTCCATATGTTATGTCTTTGGACTAAGTAAAGACGAGTATTAGCTAGCCTTTAAAAGTAATTTAAAAAAGATGTCTGTAGACATCCGGTCTTGAGAGGATAACCTTTTAATAGGTTCTGAACAAGCACCTTTTATTTGAAGTTCTTCCTCAGTTCCAACTGAAAGGTGAAGGCATTTCTTTGAAGATATTAAATTATGTACACCCAAAATCTATGATAATTCTCACTATTTTTTCCTAGAATATGGTATATTGTTATATGTATATTACTGTAGTTGTAGTAACATACAACTGCACAGCCTCAGTATTTCCTGTATGTCTTGTAAAGAAACTCAAATGTTTGTGTTTGTCCTACTTTAACTTGTCTGAGCAAATTAAATTCAATGTTGCATCTCTCCACACATGGTGATAAGTCATCGCTAATTTACACACCAGTCCCTTAAATCCTTGGTGCTAATTTGTAGTTAAGTCAGCAGCAGGGGCAAATGTCTTATAGTTCACTATACCCAATAGTGAATTATGTCCATGCAGTGAGAAAGCACAAAACATTTTGTTATGCAAAATATAACAAGCGAGCCTTTATCTATTACCAGCTGCTAGTCTGTCGTGTTGGAAAGAACTACTTCCTTTTATGGAGCAATCCGGTTGGAATGCTGTCTTAAATTATCAGAACATTAGCTTTGGAGGGAAGGCGAGTTTTTCTTGACCATAATTTGAGACTGTGACTGATTTTCTTACACATACTGGCATTGGCTCTAAAGATCTGAAGTCCCTGTGAAACTCAAACACTGACGTGGAATTTCCCCTTTTCTGCTGCAGCTGACAGTGTGCTACTGCCTCTCTCTGTTCTGCCCTCTGCATCTTTCTTTCACTCATCCACCTTGCTATCTTATTCATATATTTATGAACTATGAATCATACTGCCATTGGTAGCTCATGTCACAATAATTTAAATCCAAACATGGAATAAAGCTTTGCTTAAAGAGCCACACAGCCTTAATGTCTGCTTCACACACAGTTTTATTTCCCTAGTGATCTAAACATAGATCTGACAACTGAAACACATTTTGCATTCACGAAACGTTTGCACATTTAGTCTGACGCGCAACAGTTTTAGGTTTTGTTCTGCAAAGGTTTGAGTCAAATCTAAAAAAAACAATGTCTGAACTTTGGTAATTTCTACATATTTCTCCAAATGACATTAACCAAATGGTTTAATCTTTTTTTCCATATGTCTTGTCTTACAGACAGAAGGGTGTTGTGACTACTCCTCTCTGTGGAGTTCAGTGAGAGCAGCATGAATAAACACAATGAGTCTGAGAAAACTGTTCACACACAAGCGATGATAACCAACCGAAAACAGGAAGAAGTGAGTAAGTGGTAAACTGAAAGGGGAATTCCGCCAGCAAGAAAAGTGAAATAGCCAACTACTCAGCCCCTAAACACATAAGTAAAATGTTGTTAGATTTAGCAAACTCCGAAAATTAACCCCACCAACGTCAGCTCCACAATGCACTAAGGTGAAATTGTCTCTGCTTTGTTGAGTCCGAATATTTGATTTAGGATTTGTATCTTTTAAAAATATTATTTCAGGCTTATAGCTATCAAAAAGTAAAACTAAGAGAGGATTCTTGAGCTAATTTCATAAAGAAGCTCTACAAATCTTGATGGTGCATTGAAGTCATAATTTAATCTTGGCAGCAACAGCTTTTCATGTGTGACTCATTTGTCTCGGTCAAATAAAAAAGTCCTCACATCGAGTTTTACCTCCACATGTCCTCTCATATTTTACCTCATCCCTAATGAACACAACTTTCCATCTTATGCTTCCGTATCATCTCACGGCTGAGCTATTTGTCAGTACGCTGCAAATGACTTTGGTTGGCAGATGTGAACTCTCACTGGTCTGAGGAGACATCCCAGAGCTTCTGTGAGCCAAACTCTGAAGGCTCATCCATCATTAGGTCTCCAACTACACATTACAATCACATTACAGACCAACACAACAACTGGGAGAGCACAATGATTTAGAATCAAATGAAAACAGATTTAGGGTTGAAATGAAAACGGTTCCGTTTACAGGCTGCAAAATGACAGCAAAATAAATTTTCCAGAGACCAAAGCAAAAGTGCTCTCTCTTTGCTTATAACAAGTTAAAAGTTAAACAAATGCGCTTCTTCTTGTAGAATTGCAGTAGCATGTGCCTGTTGCATACTTTGTGGTTTTCTCAAAAGTTTTTTTTTTTCCATTTTGACAGAGGTGGGAAGCAGGTGCAGTTCAAACTGTCAGATGTGAAATACAGACTGAGGAAATAGCAGTCTGCTTTGTCCCCATCTAACACCAAAGTATTTAAGAGCAGATACTGTTTGAGCTTATCTTGGAGATAAAATAAAACTAAATGCAAACACCTTTGCGTAGGATTTCATTGGAACTTAATGTCATTTTCTGTCTGAATGCAGCCAGTAGATCAAATATCTAACCATTATATGCTCCTTACACACACATTCTACTTACAGTGGAGGAAAGAATTTGAGAAATAGCTAAATTAGTTGACGTTAGATTTGTATCGTAAGTCTTGTAGAAAGTAACTAAAGCGCAACAACAAACATAAAACAATAAATACTCTAAGAAATAGTTGCACACCGAGTCAGTATACAGATATAAATCCTTCAGATAGATTTATAGACAGAAGTTTTACCTGCGTGTTTGTCTATCGCTGACGTGCCACTGGGACAGACCAAGCAGCTTCAATGCAGGTCATGCTGGTGCAATGCATTGTGGGACGAACTGACATCTTCATTCCTTCCTTCCTCTACTTCTCTCACTCTAACTCTCTCACATTCTCATAATAGTACCGTCTGCTTGGCAACGGCCATACCGCAAATGTGGTCAGGTTTACTGCAAGCCATCACTGCGGAACATCAAGTCTCCATGACAACAGCTCCTTTATCTCATTTGCATCTTCTGCTTGCATTATGAACTCATGCCAAATATGGTCACCTTGTTATTTTTGCCCGCCTCTCTCAGGATCCCCTTTTTTTTTATAACTTCCTCTTTCCCTCCATTTGCACAACTGTGCATGCACTCTTCGCATTTAACATGCGTACTCTGAAGACCTAACAGAAGCACCTGCTACAAGCAAGTACAGCCTTCGATTAAAGTGTGCAAAGTACAATCATGCGACTTCCATAGTCGTCAGGTTATGAGTTATGTCCTTTTCTTCAACACATTTATGCTGCATTAACTTATACCAGTGGATTTCACAAACAACTTTAAAACCGTGTCAACAAAAAAGTGAATATTTTTAATAATTTAAGAGTACGTTTGTACAGCTACATTCATATATTTTGAGGTCTGTGACTAATAAAAAGGAGTCTGACGGTCTATGCATGCTTAGAAATGCTTCTAAGAGCGCATTAAAAGAGGAAGAGTACGTGACATTAGGTCAGTTTGCAGCTTGAGAAATACACTGTAAAGCTAAATGATACATTAGGACATGGAGGGCTTGTAGGGTGTCGCTGAGTCACACACACAAACATCCACGCACACACGCGCACTCTACTGGGCTTCACTTACCCCTTCGGTTCTTCGTCTGCGTAGACCAGTGCTGCATTTCCTCCACTCCTTTTCCTCCCAGAAGGACTACGTCTATCAAACCTTCACTGGAATGTTGAACCAGGCCTCTGGGGCCCACACACGCAGCAACACTCAGCAGCACTCAGCACCTGTCTCCAACTGCCAGCGCAGAGAAAGAGACACGGTCAATCACACAGGACAGCACAGCAAAGTGGGAAAAATAAGTGAGAGAGTAGGAGGTGGGAAGCAAGCAGTTCATCAGCAAAATGCTCTTCTAGATAAGGAACAAAAGGAAGGAATATGCTTAACAGCCCAAGTGGGCCAAATAATTTTTTTTTACTTTTACATTAAGCCGTCTTTAAATAAACTGCGCTGCTTCTTTGCAAAAACGATGCACAAAAGTATTGCCTAATATCTTTTCTAAATGTCAAACAAATAAAACGTGAATTGAATCTGCTGTCTTAAAGCAAACAGAACTGGAATTAAACAGGAGTGGAATTTTGGACTTTAAACAAGTCTAGTTTAACCATTTGTACAATTTCTAGTGGCCTTTCAAGATCGTTTTTCAATAATTATAAGTATTAATACCATTGGAGACATTTTCAGTGGTCTGCTAACGCAAAAATGTAAGTGTTTGGTAATAATGGCCAGCAGGATATTATTTGGAGAAAAAGGTGAAAGCTGGCAGGGCCGAGGACATCGTCTGTTAATTACAGGGGTGTTAGCATCATTTTGAGGGGATGTGATTGTACAGGAAGGACTTGTGCCCTGCACAAAATAGATGGCATCATAAAAAAGCATTATGTGGAAAGATTGAAGCTACATTTTAAAACATTAGCCAGGAAGTTACAGCTTGGGCACAAATTGATCTTCCAGACAGACAATGAGGCAAAGCACAGCACTGAATTAGTTAGTTGCAAAGTGGTTTAAAGATGACAAAGAAATTTTTTTTGAATAGTCATCTCAAAGCCCAGAGCTTAGTCTCATGGAATATTTGTAGATAGTGCAAAAAGGAGCTAGGGAACAATAAATCTGACTCACTCGCACCAGTTCTGAGTGAAGGAATGGGTCAAAACTCCAGAAAGCTGAGAAGCTTGTGGAGGGATACGAAAAATGTTTGACACAAATAATATTAAAAAAGTAATTCATCAATTCTATAGATCTAGTTCTAAAATAAATAAAAAAAATCTCTAAAATATCTAAAGACTTGGCTCCTATTATTCCTTCAGTAAATATAAATACTTTTGGTAATGCTAACTAACCTAAAACAGGAAAAGTTTTGTCTGACTTATTTTTATTTTGCTACACTATATTTTAGAATAAATTAATTAATTGTTCACTGTTTGTAAGACGGTACATAATACTTAAATATGAAAGAAAAAAGTATTGCTTGAAAAAGGAAATAATGTTATTTTATAATTATAACAATGTGCAAATTGTAATTAATAATGAAAGTTTTCATGAAGCAAAAGAATTACATAAAACACTTCTTGACTTTTGAAATATGAACATTAAATTAGATTAGCTTCCAATTAAAAAGTAAAATTTTTTAAATTTAAAGGTCAACATGGTGAAATATAGCAAAAAAAAAGATCCCCTTCTTTCATAACAGTACTATGTATTTAATTTTTGTAGTTTGAACTGTATACACCAACAATGACAAATCAACTGTAAATTACAAAACCTTTCTTAGTTTTAAACAAATATTCCTTTAACTTACCGCAGAGCCCCTGACAGCAGCAGTCTCACCCACTCTCTGAAAGGCTGCTGTGACTTCAGGGTTGGAAGTCAGGAAAATTGGGCCTAATTTAGCCTCCCCAGCATTGCAAGCTGCCATCAGAGACAGAAAGAGAGAGAGAGAGAGAGTGAGACCCTTCCCTTTTTAAACCTCTTTGGAAACTTTGGTCCACAAGTGGTACCACTACATTCTTATCTTAATGTGAAGAGATACAGTTGTTTGAGAATGTGCAATATCTACAGCTGCCTTTATCTAAAAGTTATAAACTGAAGCAAATTGAAACCAAGTAAAATTAAACAAGTTTATTTCACCTTAATTTACGAGTGCCTTATCTTTCCCCAACTGTCACCAGATATGTAGGCAGATGTGCAAATGAATCCCAAGCCAGAATCAGACCAACCTGTAATAAAATCACACCGGTAATTAGGTGAGAAGAGGCAACCTATCTAAGAGTCTATACTTGCAGCCTCTACTTAGCCAGGCCCTGACACCGTCATATAATCTTTAATAACACCAACCTTCACTGTAACTAGACGCTGCAGGCATAGAAGTCATCTGGCTGAGGTTCATGTGACAGAGATGTAGAGAGGGTGAAAGTAGAGCTGTAACTCCACATGGTATAACCCACTGATGCAGAACGTGGTACTTTTATTTGCGCTTAAAATGTTTCAATTATCTACTTACATAAACGTCTGCACTGCCGATGCATAGGAAAGGAGGAATCATAGTTAATGACTCTGACACGCCAAGCATTTCCTTTAGAAACAAATAACAGATGAGCCCAATCTGTTTGTTGATGTATGTCTGACAACACATGGTAGAACAAAAAGGGCAAGGCATTATTGCTAGTCACTGCATTTATGAAAATAATAGACACATCGCTCCATTAACTGTGGCATTCTATGTATTCAAAATAAAAGGATTAGATGAGGATTACTCTTTGAGGATTACTCAATTCCCCTCAGATCGTGCAGTTTTTTTTCTCTCGTGATATGGCCGCACATGTATTATTGAAGACAGTGATCACATGAGTCATGGTATGGAATACAAAACAGGATTAGCCACACTGGTGTGGTGAAGTACCTCCCAATGCGTAGCAGGCCGAAAAATGCCTGTTTGTAATTTTGCTTCATTTGTATAAAACACCCAAAGCAGAAGAGTGTTTCAAATTAACCCCATTAGTATGTCAGAGGTCCCTGTACAACCAACATGCATAATACAGAAGCAGAAGCAAATGCAAAATCCAGAGACTGTTGTTAGACAGGAAACTATGCATACTTCTACACACACGTCATCTACTTGTGTCACTGTTCAGATTGGAATTTAGATTTTTTTAAAAATTTTTTTTACATGATTATGCTGTGCTTTTCCACTAATCCATTTTTAAGAGCTACACTTGACTGGCTGATACACATAATGAAATATACTGTATATTTTGAAAATAAATCCTACACCATGAGCCAAGGAATGGGTACAAAATTTCTCAGCTGAATCAAAAACCTTCCTGCTGTCACCTGACACCACTGTTCAACTCTTTGGGACCAGATTAGTTTCTAAAAAAATGTCTCCGCTAGCTTCTTAGCATCGGTCATTTTTAGTGCATAAAGTCAACACTTTAAAATAAAATGAGAACGTATGTAGAACAATCTCACAATACCATAAACTGCTAATGAGGTTATTCGACACTAAGTAGAAGTTTTGTTATAATGGGCTGATGGTAAGTAACTAAAACAGTATTTGAAAATCACTTAAAAACATCTTCCTCACTTAGTAACCTAGCAACCAGTCATTTCAACATGGAAGCCATTGTGATTCTTAAAATTTCCCCACATAATTATATCCCTCCTCAGCCAATCACATGAGGCCTTGAGCCATAAATAACAGTCTGCTCCCCTACAGAGCCGTGCAAGTCTGTGCCATAAAGTCAACAAACACTTTCTCCAGTAGCGGGTCCTGCACAGCACGGGATTGGTCTAGCTGAAATTAAGATAAACAGAAGAGGAAGATGGCAGTAGGGAGGCAGAGAGAGGGAGAGAAGAGAGAAAGGTAGGCATGAATGCAAAGAATGGCAAGAGTGGAGTGATGGAAAAAAAGAGGAGAAGATAAACAAATGTAGCCTATGATTATAGTGTCGCTGTGGAGGTTGTTAAATGGGACTCTGGTTATGAGCTGTATCATTACAGACTGTGCAAACAGTTGGTAAAATAAAACCCTTCTATTTGAAACACTGGCTGGCTACAAGATCAATTCACATAGCTTAAACAAAATTATTGAACTATTCACTAAAAAACTACAGAAGCAGCACAAAAGCAGAACCTCTCGTCTGTATGCGCTGTACTTTCAGGCCAAGTGCAGCAATAACCGCAGAGCTGTTAAACAACTTAGTCTCTTGAGCATTATATTTAGATTTTATGACCAATACTAAACTGTGACCCATTAGGGTAATTTAAGATGTGAACTCAATACGGTAACAAGTCATGGCTCCAATTATAATCAAGTCATTTTACCTCATGGCTGGAAGAGGACATTGTTCCATTTGCTCACTCTGGGTGATGATGGCTAGGACTGAGGATGTTGCTAATGTGTTGCAAAATACCAAAACATTTGTGTTTCTTTAGAGGTCAGACGTTTTATCAGACCTCCTCATTCCACATCTTCACTGTCTTAAGAGTCTGTGTGGCAAAATGGCGACACAGTTGCATATTGTTAAAGCCTCTTTTTTAGATAAGTTATTTTCAAATTGCCACAAAGCCTTTTGAAACAAACAGTTAAAATATGTGGTCACACACTTCCTGAGACTGATAAACATCCATCATTAGTAAAAAAAAAACAAACAAAAAAAACGCAGAAATGTCTGTTTTTTAGCTGCTCTTATAGAGGGAACTGGTTCTTTCAAGGCCCAGTCACTCTTAATTGTGCATGCTTATAATATGGTATGTGTAAGTGTTTTAGCACATGCAGAAGAACATTTCTGCAGAAGGGTAAGAGCTTTGGGCATTATTTTTTAAACTTTACCAGTATTATTTTATGACCCCCAATGACTTCTGGAAAAAGGCACCAGCAGCTTTTTTATAGCCTGCGGTTATAAAAAAAATGGGTGAATGGATGTTACAGTGTCTTGCAGAAATAGTGATTCAACTAACCATTTTTCGTCAATTGTCAAATCAAAAAAACTTTAATGTGTTTTCAATTTGCTTTGACGTTGTAGAACAATACAAAGTAGTGAGTGATTTTAAAATGGAAAGAAAAGGATTGCTTAAATTTATTTTTGCTCTTTTACTCTGATACTCTGAAAACAAGAAAGCTAAATGGCTTTACAATTCACCTAATAAGCAAAGCAAAGATACCTGCGTGTAATTTAAACTTACTATGAAAACAGTATGGTTTCAGAAGTTTGTCAGAGCGCAATAACAGAGGCCAAGCAACACATACTCAGCGAAAAATTTGCAAAGAAGCATTGATAAACGGCAGAATACAAATGTATGTGTTTCTTTCAGATTTTGACTACCATTAAACATATGACAAGCTATGCAGCTTTCTCATTAATGCACAACCTTGTTTTGGTCTATTCCATAAAATTATATATGGCACGATGCAGGTTGTAGTTCAAAAAATTAAGAAAAAGTTCAAGGGGTAACAATACTTTAGCAAAGGATTTTATTTTCCAATTTCTTCACGTAAACCTGAAGGGCAAATCTACATCTTTAGAGGTCAGACACCCGGATGTGACACAACATGCAGATCCACCTAACCTCTTTCTCAGTCGCTAGCAAATTTTCTTCATACCTCCCAATTGGGATTCTGCTAGCCTACATTCCTCTCTTCAAGGTTGGCGGTGATGGCAAATTAAATTACTTGTCCTGTTTTGCAGTGCTGGCACCAGGTCAACAGCATATCGGCTAAAATGATGAGCGCAGGATTCTGAAGACTGATGCATTTGTCCTGACCTGTTGGTGTCATGTTTGCAAAGCAGGTACCAGCAAGGAAAGAAGCTGAAATCAGAAGCAACGTCTTAAATTCTGCCTCTCTAATCACCAGGAAAAAAAAGAGGAAAAATCAATGTGTCTCCGCTTTCAGATGTGCAACTTTATACTTTTATCTTTTGGGCTTACCCTGCTGATGGAAAACGTGTCATGTGCTTGCACTTGGAGAGAAGCTTGACTGCATTAGATGTAATTGTATTATCCTCTCAGTACAGCACACACCACCTGCTGGAGATCTAAGATATGACAGGAGAGGAAAAATAAATACACTTTTTTTTTACAAACACATTTTTCATGTACATGTCTTGAGTATTGCTCTTTGTGCCTTGTGAAATCTCTTGCATTTGATTTCTGACTATGTTAAGCAAACTTAGCTGGGTTTTCATTTCTTCAGCCACAATGCTTATCTGTTCTGTAGGCTATCTGAATGTCAACAGCAGCATGTGGACTTTATCTATGATTTGCAGAGAGGGCTGCTATCGGCGGACAAACATCTTACACACTACTCTGTGGAATGGGAGGAACTTGTAGTGTGTTAGGTGCTGTTCAACACAACACAAATAAACAAGCAACTTGATATTACGACTCTGTTGGCAGTCGAATGGGTGAGCAAGAGTTTTGTTTATAGTCACAACAGAAGTTCGAAATGGTGAAGATATTACTGTGGCATAAACTGCACCACTAAATCTCATATACAGACGTCTTTTTGTCATGGCAACAGATCCCTATTTGTCTAGTTGTGTAATTTACCAAACAACTAAGAGTTTAAATTGTGTTTTTATGCAAATTTGTTTGCTAACCTTGAAAGGCTGTTGTCAACATCACGTTACTAAAAGGTTTAGCTATACAGTATGTTTTAATTTTATTATTCATTAGTCTCTCACAGGGTCACCTCCACATATGCGTAGAATGAAAGGCAGCAGTCTCAGCTGGCAGTGAGCAGAAGATTTCAGCCAAGTAGATCTGTGAAAAAGTAATTTTCTGCTTGATAGTAGATAAAAATACTGACATGAGGCTGGAACTACTGGACACTAGAGAGCAGCAGAGGAACTGAAAAACAATGGCAGATAGGCTAAAAAATTTGATTATATTGTTATTGTTTCCAAGAGTTTTGGATTACTGTAGGTCTGAAAGTATTATCTATCATTTAAATAATGATAGATAACATGTACTTGGTTAATTGAGTCTGAATCATCTTGATAGATGTGAAAAATTTTATTAAGACTGAAAAACATCTTGACATTAATTAGCTACTTGTAGCTTATAGCCAAATAAAAATGATGATTTACATCCAGCAGCGTAAAACATTATGTTCCAACGACAAAATGGAAAATTTTTCTGGTCACGCTACTTCTGAATAAATTGAGTTTTACTGTAAACCAGGAAAACGTTTAATACTTACAACGATAAATCTCAAAAACTAAGTGAGCGGGAGTCGTTCAAACTATTAAAGTCAACCTGTGGCACGCACCTGTCGTAGTTGTGACTCTACAACTCTCGCGAGATTTCCGGATTGCGCAGTGGAGAAGACTATTCACTTCGGCCGCCATCACTGCATACAAGCTAAAACATTAGCTGAAACATTCTGAGGAAAGCGACTGACAACAGTGTAACGAACGCAGATACTGACCGCATTCCCATAAGGGAGGCCATTAAGCGTCCTTTTTTCTGTCCGGGTGCAGAAAGCAGACTAGCAGCTGCCTTTCATGTAGTCTTTAAGTCAACTTAGTAACGAAAGTCGCTCTAAGTAATCATGTCCAACCTCAAAGGCGGCACCAAGAAGGACACCAAGATGAGGATACGAGCCTTTCCTGTGAGTATTATTAGACGGACACTGATTTTAAAACTAGGGCGTTGAAAATGAAAGATCTCTGTGTTTGTAGCTGTCAGCTAACTAGCATCTCAAACGAAAAAATAGGCGTCATTGTCAGGGGGAAACTACAACTGCCTGAACAAATCATCTGAGGCACAGAGGCTTTAATTATTTTGGTTCAGGCGCACTATTTTCGTTATCGGTTTGAAAATATTACCGTTTATTTGTCACGAGCTAATGCTAGCATGTGTGAGGAAACTTCAAATATAAGCTCGTTAGTAGCAGGCCTGTTAGCTGGCATGACGTTTGCCAAGTTTCTGTCAGTCTGTCAACCAGTATCATTACGTTATAATAACCGCTCACCCTTCCTAGGACTGTGTGCATACGGGTTTTGCTGATGTGAGTGAATTTATTTGAAACCTAGTGGCTCTTTATTGAGAATTAAACATGAATATGCATGGCTAACCTAAGTTCTGAGATGGCGATAAAAATTAGAACTGTGGAGATAAAAATGAGTGTATGTCAAAATAAACGATTTAATCTGAACGAGTCTTAAAACAAATTTTCAATGATGCATGGTTCGTGTATGGAGGCTAAAAGTTGACACGGGGGTTTCGTTTGAAAGGTGGTATTTCTGGGGTAATATATGTCCTCCAATTTCCATTAAAACCTTTAAAATAAATAAAAGGTTGGGAAATAAATAAAAGGTGAGACTAAACTCACATAATTTGTTTCTAGACATTTCAACATATAATCAACAAATAATCTCTGAGTGATCCACCCTTTACAGTGATTAGAATAAATGTTTGTTTATTGTATGTGATCTAATTTCAACTAAAAGTTATGCTTCATTGTTGAGGATATAATATTACTCTTTTAGATAGAACAGAACTCTTTTAAGTAGTCTCCCTACAAAAAATGAGAAAAACAGTTTGCAGATAACTTTATTTTATTATTCCTTAAAAATCAAGGTGTAAGTTATTTCCTGTATCCTTTTTGTTGATGTTGTTGTTTTTGTGTTGTAAAGTTTTTTTTTTATAGTGCCAGTGGCCTTGACAATAATCAGACAGGGAAAATGGAAAAAAAGAAAAAGGGGGAAGACAAGCTCCTGAGGTCAGGAATCGAACCCAGGATGGTGTTAGCGACTATTGCTTCTGACACTGAAGCAGTAGTCAGTGCTTCAGTGTCTGACAGTGGGGTCTGTTCTACTGCTGCACCATGCGGGTTAATTAAGCTGGTCTCTGTGTACCAAGTCAGTTTGAATTTTTTTCATTACGAAACAAAACAACTCAGCATATGGTATCAGTTTTGATCTACATTAGAGGGCTTTGCTTTGTAGTGTAATGTGAAGAATAAGGTGTTATAGCTAAGTTTAAATCAATGGGACATACTTATATTTTTTATATTGGGGCCCCCACAAAGATGTGTGCATGACAAGCTGAACCGCCACAGTCATTAAGCCTTTGCTTTTAAGTCCATATGTTGTGACTCTTTCTTCATGAAGTGACCAATGTGTCCCTTCCAAAAAAACAATTTAAGTCTTTTATTCACTCCAAGATGACTCATTTAATGACATTAGGGACAAAACAGCATAACTGAGTTAAAACTATGCTGTGAGAGATGAAGTCAGCGTTACTCATGAAAACACTGCACTGCCTGGATCTCCTGTATGTCCCATATTGTTTATACTACTTTAACCCAATAGTTGTGTTGCTTTGTTCAAATGTACATGGCCCTCCCAATTTATTTAGTCAACAACAGTGATTAAATAGTGATCAACCTTGCATGTGTCTCTATTTTTTTTTTTTTTTTTTTCACAAATACATTTTTCTGCTGTTGACTCATTGTTGCTGGCATAAACCTGTAATCATTCGTCCAAGCTGAAATGGGGAAAGTACTGCAACAATAGTTGACATGCTTCTAACATGAAAGGATTTCTTGCTTTGCACAGAAATGCACCTTTAAATAGATGAGAAAAGGAGACAACAGTTACAGTTGAAGTGTACTCTGGTATTTTATGTATGAATAATTGCTCATCTAATTAAAAAACCTTGACTTAGAGAAGACAATTAGACAAGGAAGTGCATGTAATTACAATAAATTTATAGCAACACTAGGACAAATGTTTAATGTAACATATTTGAAAATTGTTTAATCTTTTGAAATTGTATTGAAAGAATAAACTCTCATATTGCTAAGCTCGTATGATTTACCGATATAAATCAGGTTATGTTTCCAAACCACAACTTTTCATTATGTTTTTTTGTGTCCCTCAGATGACGATGGATGAGAAATACGTAAATAACATCTGGGACCTTCTGAAAAATGCCATCCAGGAGATTCAGAGGAAGAACAACAGCGGGCTGAGCTTTGAGGAGCTTTACAGGAATGCTTACACCATGGTGCTCCACAAGCACGGAGAGAAGCTCTACACAGGCCTAAGGGAAGTGGTCACAGAGCACCTCATCAACAAAGTAAGATACTGCTTTTCTCTTCAACAAAGTCATCATAAAAATGTAATCTGTACTGGTCCCACTGTAGATAAATTGGCTTGACGTGACTTGATTTGGTTGTTTGTGTTATTTTTAGGTACGGGAAGATGTTCTAAACTCCTTAAACAATAACTTTCTGCAAACACTGAACCAGGCTTGGAATGACCATCAAACTGCCATGGTTATGATCAGAGACATCCTTATGTACATGGTAGGAACTCTGTTCTTAAATTATTTGTGGACTAAAACAATAAAGCTTTGTTTGCATGTTCGTTTAATCGGAAAACTGGCAGAACCATTGACATTACCTTTGCCAACAGTGAGAACAAAATGTGTGTGTGGTTGTGTTCAAGTGATTGATCCCTTGAGATTAGCACAAGTGTAGGCTAAAACAATAGCCCAGTCAGTAAGGAGATCACAGTACTCTACTGGGGTCCTTTTGCTTCACGCTTTTCTGGTTTTTGACTGGCAGTGGGCCGACTGTTGTTTTACTTAATATTGAAGATAATTTTGTGCTCATAATTCCAAACCTGCCTTAAGATAAACATAAATCAAGTCTATAAAAGATTACATCATCTTCAAAGAAACAGTACACCTTGATCAACTTGTTTAGAGGATTGTTTAAGACCAGACTCGTGATCAGTCTTGTTTTCCTTAAAAAACTTTTATGTAAGAGATTATCAGTGGAAAAAAAAACACTCATTAAAACCATAAAGTTTGGTATTTATTGTCTGAACCCTGACAACTAAGCCCATGGATCTTAAAGTTGTTGCAATGTAAAAACACAGAATCTTGCTGCGTATTTTTGGTCAAGTTTCTTGGACAAATATATTAGTATACTTGAAATAAGACAAAACTTACTTAAGTAACTTTTCAATAAGATATAGAGACTTGTTTTAAGTAAATAATTTCTTATTATTGATGGCAGCGTACTTGTTCCATTGGCAGATAAGACATTTTTCCCGTATTAGAAGTTAATGTATCTGAGTAAATGTTTTCTTTCTTTATTTAGTCTGTGGGTTTTTGGTCTGTTTTGTAAAATCAACTCACTTTTGCTTTTATTTCTCTGTTGATGTCAAAAGAGAGATTGAAACTACTTGTTTGTCTTTGTTGTATTTACTAAATCACCAAATGTATGCCTTACTAATACTTGAGCTTAAATGTTATGTATACATAATTGTCCTTCTCAGATTACAAAAAGCCTAATTTTCACATGAAATTGAAATGGAGCTTAAATATTAGTGATATGATGGTCATTTGCAGTTTATGACCTAAGATCATGTGGAATTTTTATAGTGCCAAGAATCTGATTAAAAGCAGATTCTCATGAATGTCACAAGCATCACTTAAACCTTGGTAAAAGATTCAAAGACCAGTTGGTTACAATTAGTCCCATTTTTTCCAGTTCACCTGTAAACAATGTCCTCATGGTGGGATAACTGTATACATCAGATACAGGCATTTATAGTTTATTCTAATAAAAAAATCAATGTGCAGAGCATGACACTTGAAATGTAGTTTTCTACCAAATATTGCATTGAAGCAGTCTCTTGTGTTTGCAGTGGTGTTCACTTGGATATTACGATGATTGCGATTTGATACATTGTGCAGGTCAATTCAAATTGATAGTTTAAACTGTTAACTTGCTTTTGGTTTCTTTGAAGGGAAAATCAAATGGAAAAATATTCTTCATCCAGAAGAAAACAGTTATAGAAGAGTGAATAATGTTCTGTTATTCTCTAGACTAAACAAAGCATTTATCAGAAATACTGTTGAGGAATACATTTTGAGTCTCATGTTGACCTAATTGTACTGGCTAAAACATTGTTGGTAGTTGGAGTGAAGCTGCATGTGACAGTTTGTATCATGCTGTTGTTTCATTTAACAAGTGATTAACACTTAAAGTTGTCAGTCAAGGAAGTAAAGTAGATTTTTAACAAGATGACAACGAAGAACACGATGCATTAGGTATCCTTACTAAACTTCCTCCAACATTTTTTTCTGCTGCAATTTTCAGTTTCTTCAAAACCAAAAAGACATCCACTCATCAGCAACTCAAACAGGAAAATGATAATGACTAATTTCAGTTGTATTAAGACAGAATTCCTCTGCTCTCTTCATTACACATCACAATGTGGCAAACTGTAATTGGAATCTAGCCAGTTCTGAAACATAACAGGTTTCAAGATTAGAGATCAAAGCACTACTTACTTAACAGTCTCTCAAAAGTAAATTCAAGAACATAATAATAATTAATTAATTGCTCCTTTAGGTTATTGAAGATTTGGAGCATTCGTTACTTGTTTCTGATCAAATGAACCCTGAACTACAGAAAATGTTCCACAGTCATGTATGCACAGCAGTATGTTTGTATTTTATGTCATATCCACATAGAGTTATTAAGCAATTTTCCTTTGCATTTGTTTCGGTGCAACGATTATGAAAAAGTAAGTGCTGCAGCTGACTAAAACACCAGAACTTTCTTGCATCTCGCATACTCATACAAAGTGTTAACTAATATGTAAGAGCATTGAAAAAAAATACATCACTGCAAAATCCTACTCATTCTCTGAGATCCCTCACATATTAGATTAAGGGGAAGAAAACAACTCTCAAGCTTGCATAATAAAATAATCAGACTTTCCAGAAGCAAAACAAATGAGCTGAATGTTTTGGGACTAAACATTAAAGGTCATGTGGTCTGTTTGGACCATATTAACCCTGCCTCAAAGTTAGAAGAAGAAAGACAATAGATGAATAGAGCCTGATATAACTGACTGACAAGAACTCTGTTTTCTTTTATCAATTGTCATATTGTGAGATGACAAAGCTAGCTTTCATTGAACTCCAATAATTTATTTTTATAAGAATACAGTGGGGAATATGTACTATAATACAAGCTAAAACATAACATTAAAATTGAGCAAAGTCATTGTGTCTCATTTTTTTCTAACTCTTCTAGGATAGGGTTTATGTTCAGCAAAACAACGTGGAGAATGTATACAACCTCGGCCTAATCATATTCAGGGACCAGGTGGTACGCTACGGCTGCATTCGGGACCACTTACGACAGACGTTGCTGGACATGATTGCGCGGGAAAGAAAAGGGGAAGTTGTAGACAGGTAAGCTCCTGTGCTCCTTCACCGGACGCATAGCCAGATGTCTTGAATGAATCAGCAAGTCTGATGTAACTCAATGTTTTTGTTTTGTCTCCTTTCCGCCATCAACTGCAGGGGCGCCATCAGAAACGCCTGCCAAATGCTGATGATTCTCGGCCTGGACGGTAGGTCTGTATACGAGGAGGACTTCGAATGCCCCTTCTTAGACATGTCGGCTGAATTCTTCCAGGTGAGTTTGCTCTTGATGCCTTTGTGCACTCGTTTGTTGTATCTGCAGTAAAACAGCCCCATTAATGTTTAATCTTTTCAGATGGAGAGTCAGAAGTTCCTGGCAGAAAACAGTGCCAGTGTCTACATAAAGAAGGTCGAGGCTAGGATCAATGAAGAGATTGAGCGAGTTATGCACTGCTTAGACAAGTCAACCGAAGAGCCAATCGTTAAGGTAGTGGAAAGGGAGCTTATTTCAAAACACATGAAAACTATTGTGGAGATGGAGAATTCTGGCTTGGTGCATATGCTCAAGAATGGAAAGACGGAAGGTAAATATGTTTAATAACAGGTTTTGTCTTGATTGAATTCTCAATATCCTCTGCCTTATTATTATTATATTTTTTTATTTTTGCTTCATATTTCACTCTCAGATCTGGCTTGCATGTACAAGCTATTCAGTCGAGTACCAAATGGCCTGAAAACAATGTGCGAGTGTATGAGCTCGTACCTGAGGGAACAGGGCAAAGCTCTGGTGTCAGAAGAGGGAGAGGGCAAGAACCCTGTTGATTACATTCAGGTACACTGACAGAACTCTGTCACAAAACTACTTAGAATTTAAAGACTTCTTCACCTCAACATTATAAGAGGCACATGCTGCATTAGAGATGTCATTTTGTGTTTATCGCTTTCTCCACAGGGTCTGCTAGACTTGAAAACGCGGTTTGATCATTTCCTCCTCGAGTCTTTCAATAATGACAGACTCTTTAAGCAAACTATCGCTGGAGACTTTGAGTATTTTCTTAACCTCAACTCGCGCTCACCAGAGTACCTGTCACTGTTCATAGACGATAAGCTCAAGAAGGGAGTAAAAGGAGTATGTGATTTTATAATAAAAACACTGTTTTTTTTTCTGAGGTCTGCTAGTATTTACATTTTGTTTGATCTATATTTTATTCAGCTGACAGAACAGGAAGTGGAGTCTATTCTCGACAAGGCCATGGTGTTGTTCAGGTTTATGCAGGAGAAGGACGTTTTCGAAAGATACTACAAGCAGCATTTGGGCCGTCGGCTTCTCAGCAACAAGAGTGTCTCGGATGATTCCGAGAAGAACATGATCTCTAAGCTGAAGGTGAATGATTTGCGGGGTGTACAGGTCCTGCTCAGTAAACTTGATTTATTTTAGTAATTCCGTTCAGAAATAGAAACTCTAAGTGATACATTTCAGGTATTTCGTTGCTTTTGTTTTGTAATTTTGATGACTGTGGCTAACGACTCAAAGAAATTGTCATTAATGATGCTCGTATATCAAAAATGACAAACGCACTCAAGAGGAAGGTTTTCCTAAACTTAAGCTTAATAATAGACATTGTGTAATATACATAATAGACATTTGTCATATTTGTGGTTGAGTTAGCATTGAGTTGAGTTAGCCATCTTTACTTTTTTGTATTTGATAAGCCAATATTATCCATCATTTATCCAACAGGACATTTCTGTGTTAAAAATCCATATTTTTAATGGCTGGGAATATTTTGATAACCAGAGAAACAGAATGTTATTTCTTATTACCTCTAAGCCGTAATCATCGGAATTAAAACAAATGACTCTTAAAACGTATCGCTCTGTTTTATGATTATCGCGTATGTTTTAAACCTTTTTGAATTGATTCATCAAAAATGAACTTTTTGATCATTTTCTAATATGCTAATGGGCACTTGTATCTGTATCTTTTAGGATCATGTTGATGCTCTAGATCAAATCCACCTCCACCTTTTTTATTCTATTTACATGTTTCTTTGCACTTGTAGCTCATTGTTCTCCCCGTCTCTCCCTTGCAGACAGAATGTGGCTGTCAGTTCACCTCTAAACTGGAAGGAATGTTCAGAGACATGAGCATCTCAAACACTACTATGGATGAGTTCAGGCAGTACATTCAGAGCATATCGGTAAGATGTTAAAAACACAATTGCCCACACTTAAAGAATGTGTTTTTCTTTGAAACCAATGTGGGTAAAGATTTAGATCACCAGGCTATTTGGTTCTCATTTTATTACATAAAAAAAATTAAAACATGAATCCTAGATGAAATAAATGCATCTAAAGATCATTGTTAAGGAATCTGAGAAGTTTTATGCATCAATTCCAGGCTTCTTTAAGTGGTGTAGACCTAACAGTAAGGGTTCTTACCACGGGTTACTGGCCTACACAGTCGGCAACACCCAAGTGCACCATCCCTCATGCTCCTAGAGATGCATATGAAGTCTTCAGAAGGTAAGATATTCAGCAAGGTGAGGAAGATATCACTGCCAAATGTTCATTTGCATGGCATCTAATGAAAATGTTGCCTGTCTGTATCTAACAGGTTTTACCTTGCTAAGCACAGTGGAAGGCAGCTCACACTACAACATCACATGGGTGGAGCAGACCTGAATGCAACCTTTTATGGAGCTATCAAAAAGGTACCAGCTTTGGTCCAACTATTTAAATGCTAAGCAATTTTAAGGGTCGAGCCGTGGATACTTTTTATTTAGATTCATGTTTTTATTTCAATTGTCATCTTTTCCCATTTCCTCTGCAGGAGGATGGTTCAGAGGTTGGTGTCGGTGGAGCACAGGTAACAGGTTCTAACACCCGAAAGCACATCTTGCAGGTCTCCACCTTCCAGATGACCATCCTCATGCTCTTCAACAACAGGGAAAAGTGCATTTTTGAGGTGAGAGTGCTGTGCTCCCTCTTTTCTGTTTTTAGACACCAATTAAGACAGATGGTCATAACATTATGACCCCCATCTCAGATAGAGAAGATCTTCATTTTACAGGCACGAGTCGGGGTCAAGATGTGCTCCCTGGCTTATCTTTGTGCTTTACACAATAAATTACAGTCCATTGTTTTCTTTCACTTTCTGTCAAAGCCGTTTGACCTTATTATGAATGTGAACAATAGTTGCTCTTCAATTTTATCCAACAGAGACCAGCATTCACTAGTTGTGAACATGACAATATTTTTAGTGCCCGTTTCACTGAATCACTGTTTTTTTCTTTCTGTATCTACTTTTGTGTCCCAGTCACTGCTTGTATATAAACATTTCAAAAGAGTTGCAGTAGTCTGGTAATACAATAACTCACCTGGTTATTCTTCACAATTTGCCTTTGTAAAGGTTTCCAAATAGTTATCTTCCTGTCTCTCTGCTTTCAAATCTCTAACTTTAATAATTAACTTCCTACTACATATACAGAAGCCCATTTCTATGTTTGGATCTGTTAGATATTAACAATTTTGATATGAAAGGGGGTTTGCAATCTTCTAGAAATGTACGTGTTGCTGAGTAGGACAAAGCTTCGGACCACATGCCTTTTCTTAATTATTAATCGTCCCCTTTGTCCTCATCTGTAGGAGATCCAACAGGAGACAGACATCCCAGAGAGAGAGCTGGTGCGGGCGTTGCAGTCTTTAGCCTGTGGAAAACCTACACAAAGAGTTCTAACAAAAGAGCCAAAGTCGAAAGAGATTGAAAATGGCCATGTGTTTACAGTCAATGATCAGTTTACCTCCAAGCTGCACAGAGTCAAAATCCAGACAGGTGGGTTAAATAGCTGCATAGCTAAACCTTACATCAGTTTTTGTTTTCCTTTTTTTTTGTCAACTGGCTCATAAAGTTAGCACAATTTTCCTAGCACAATTTTATGCCATTTTGCCACTGTAATCTATTTTTATAGCCTTCCTTACCCATTTAGCTCAGAATATAAACATTTTCAGTTTTTTGGCAACAGATAAATACTCCAAAAGTTGTTTGATTTCTTACACAAGATCTATTCAACAGATTGTAAACGGGGTTGGCATTTTTAATTTCTTTTTGAGTTGCCTTTTTTTATTTTTCAGTTCCTTCTGTTAACCTTCTGTGTTTACCTGGCACCTACCTTACTAGTTGCTGCTAAGCAAGGAGAATCGGATCCCGAAAGAAAGGAGACACGACAGAAAGTTGATGATGACAGGAAGCATGAGATCGAGGCAGCCATCGTCCGCATCATGAAGTCGAGGAAGAAGATGCAGCACAATGTCCTGGTAGCAGAGGTGAGGGCCACACAGATTTTTTTTTTTCCTCTTTTGACTTGAAAGCCACCAGTATTGTCGTTCCATTAGAAATGCTATGTAATAATACTTGTGATGTAGGGTTGTTTGAAGGTGGAGCACTCATTATTTGGCCTTCATCAGTACATTGTGAGGACAAAAAGAGAGAAGTCCTCGTCTTACTGTAGCACAAAACAGTCAGAGATTATCCTGGCTAATCTAATAAAACTCCTGCTTCTATTTTATCAAAGACTTTTGCTATTCAGTATCTACACAATGTCATTAAAAATACAATTTTAATGAGCAGTCTTTAATCTTGACTCAAACATTTTTGCCTCTTTGCGTCTTCAGGTGACCCAGCAGCTCCGAGCACGGTTTCTTCCCAGTCCTGTGGTAATCAAAAAGCGCATTGAAGGACTGATAGAAAGAGAATACTTGGCACGGACGCCAGAGGATCGCAAAGTGTACACCTACGTGGCGTAGGAGATGAATGCTGGGGAGTAAAGATTGGAATGTTTTCTGTGGACTGTTGTTGCGTATGGACTGTAAGTTTCTTTTACAGACATCGACTGGAACCCTGATTCATCAACTCGTGCAAAAAAATAAAAAAATAAACACAAAAAAAAAATCAAAATAAGCCCTCGAACATGGGACATAAAAACTTGGAATAGACAAAAAAGAAAATCCATCAGATGTTCTAGATGACTTTTGAGATCGGGCTCAGTCTTCCTATTCCCAGTGAGTTTTTACATGGATGATCCAGCTTCAAGATTTTCACTGTTTTACCCTGGTAGAGTTCATAACTTGCAAAGAATCCCTTGGGAAAATGTGAATGCACCACATTATTATTTTTTTTCTGTTTCAGTACTGTATAAAGCTAATAAAATTATTAAAACAGCAGAAGTGGATTGGTACAAAATAAAAATTAGGATTCTTTGATATGGAATTGCTTTGCTCATCTTCGATATTAGGCTCTATTCAGACTTAAAATGCTGTTTTACTCTTGAACCTAGAAATAATTTTGGTATTTTGGACATATTTTATAATTATTTTTTCCGTTTATGCATTTGATAACAGAAGTGACTTTAAAATGAGCAACTGAGTTGTGGAAATATTAAATTCAGTAAGCAGTTGCCAAATTAATTTGGATGCTTAATTTGAGTAAAATTAAGCATCCTACTCCTTTTTACCTTCATCTGATGGACGTAGCATTCATTGTCTTTGATCTTCCTCCTTAAATTAACCCTTTTCTGAAGGCTACTTCTTCTATTGACATAGACGAAGTAGCCTCTAATGCTGTAACACACTGTCTCTTAAAAAAATTTTTCCCACCTTGAAATATATGAAATGGGTCCCAGTTATCACCATTTGTAGTATCTATATTTAAACAGCAATTCTGTTGCTACAAAACTAAACATATTTACCTGAAAAGTTTCCAATATAAACAGTTTCTGTTTATATTGGCCACGCTGCTCTTTCTCCTGCTACTGTCCCAACCAATCAAAAGGCAGTAAATGTTCTACATTTTGAAGAGAAAAATGAAGCGCAGTCCTGCTCAAACTATATAAAATGTGCTTCCTATTATCAGCAAAAAGCCGGGAGCACTAACATATTGCCAGCACATGTGTACAAAGGGAAGTTTTTCAAGGGGAAACTGGCAGATAACTTCTAGGCTTTTGTCTGGTTCTTAGGGAAATATGGAATTGAATGTGAAAGTATTAACATGATTTTGATGTTTTTTGCTCTTGTAGTTTTTCTCGGTTCAGAAAATATAAACATTGTCATAAAGTCAAGCAGAGTCATGCTTGATGTAAACTATAGACTATTTGAAGGGATCATTCTGTAAGAGGTTCGGATTAAACTGAATTTTTATCAAAATCTTCAACCATTACCCTGAGGGGTGTCTTCAGTTTCCTAAAACAAGTTGCTTGTTGTTAGGCTACTATCCTATATTTTGTCAACAGAAAATGTATTAGGAATTTCAAGTCATGGGAATACATTTTACTGATATGCCTACCTAATTTAACATTATACACAACTCTGTAGTGAAGTGACCAGAGCTCAGTTTTATTTCAAGGGAAAAGCTAGATGCTATATGTTACTGAAACATAAATGGTAATGTTCTTTCAATCAGTGACAATTTTACTTTCTGAGTCACCAACACATTTCGTAACATAAGTCAGACAAACTGAGGTACAGAAGTATCCGTATGTCCTTTAAGATCATGTTGTGACTGAACAGCTCTAGCCAGAGTCTCCAGCTGAGTTATGAAACTCTGAATCTCTTCAGCAGAACTCTGAGTCCAAGCCAGGGGCAGATGCATGGGAACGGACTTACGATCTGAAACAAAAACAGCCAGTCAGAGGACTCGATAGTGAATGGCGTCTGAGCTCATCGAAGAGGGTTGAAGTAAAAACTGACCGTTTTTCTACCTTGACAAAGGCTACTTTACTTTGTTGAGCTCACCTTGGAAAAACTGGCCACTACGTTTTCTAGCAGCAGCTCTGGACAGAGCTAACCACACAACCGTGTCAGCTCCTTGGTCCACACTGCGCAACCTGTCCCCCATCATCCGATGAAACTGAGGCATTGCCGTAGAAACAGCTGGAAGCAAAAGAAGAAAAACCATTTCTACACATATTCCGCTTTTAACGACGTCACTTGATGGAGCATACTCTTTGTTAAATGTGTATGATCCATCAAAAACAGCTCCTTTTCAGATATTTGTTGTCCCTGTTGAGACTGTACCTGGCGTGTCAACCCAGCCCGGATGCATGACAGAAAAGTGAATGACGGGGTTGTCTTTGGCCCAGTGTTCTGTTAGCACCACCTGCTGTCTCTAAAAAGAAACAGTACATTGTCACATTCCTTCAAATTTCTCTTGTATAACCTTAGACTTAATTGCTTTCTGCTTAACAAAACACAACCGCCGTGAAAAAGTATTAAACATCTAAAGGTTGTTCATATTTTTCTAGCAGACTTAAGTACTTGTTGGATTTTTATGTGATAAAACACAAAATTCGGCACAATTGTGAGGTGGAAAGAAAATGCATCATTTATTTTATTTATTCTTACAAATAGTAATCTAAAAAGTGTGTTGTGCATTAATATTTAGCCCCTATTTCTTTTGATACCCTTAAATAAAATCTGCAACCAACTACTGTCACTTACGTGTTCCACCTGTGCCTGATATATTCTCAGTATAACTTTTAGTGTTTTTCTCTCAGGAGGAACAAAGCTTCCACCATGACGTTGTAGGAACACACCAAATATGTCCTTAATAAAAATCATTCGCAAATCAAAGAAGTTCAGCTAAACTGCAAATCTACAAATTAATAGCTGTCCACCTAAACTTACAGTGTAGGCAAGGAGGACTTAACTCACTTAAGCAGCTAATGGAAAAGTGGAAAAAAAAGGAACCTTTTTTTTCTTATTTATTTGATAAAGTCTTACAACGTCACAGTTTGCCATGCCATGGATCTGTAAGGGATCTAATAATCCTTTGGAGGAAGCTGCCCTGGTCAGAAAAAAATCTAAATTACTGACATGTGACTGACATGTGAAGCAGAAAGCTAAGAGAGCATTGGGCTTCATGCATCATCCTGAGGGAATCCTTTTATTCACCAGGTACAGGGGAACTAGTTAGAGTTGAAAAGGCAATGGATGAAAGCAGCTAAGTACTGGAAGGAAGTATGTTCGATGCCGGAAAGGACTTGAGCCTGGGGCCTTCAAACAACAACCTGAAACATACTTTCACAGCAACAGTGTACACTTGTACAGATCACAGAACATTTTAATATGTTTGAAAAGTCCAAAGTCCAGGAATATATTCATGGACACAGCCCATGAATAACAACAAAAATCAGCTTTTTCCATTCCTTCTCAATGTCACAATTTTGTGTTACTCAATGTTAGCTTATCACGTAAAATCCCAATAAGATAGAGGCCATTAACTGTAATGTAACAAAATATGAAAACGTTCCGCAGCTATGAATACCCTCTTTCTTATATATAAATGATTTCCTTGTCTTACCTTGTTTTGTGCATAGACCATGACGCCATCAAAGTGGCCCTTCTCCGACTGCAAATCATCAACTCTGAGATTCTGGACCAGCATGCCCCCTGAGGACACAGTGATCTAACCGCCGAGAGAGTGAACAGCAACAGCAGTGTGGTTAGACAACAGCCACTAAAGCACAGACAAAAGTGGCATTATGCAGTCCACATGATCCAGATGAGGCCTCTGTTTGTGAGTATTTATGCACGGAGTCATACCACTCGTGGGTCCCAGCTCTTCTGCAGTAGTGGTATGAGAGACTGAGTGAGAATATACACCCCTAAAGTAAAGAGAATAAAGCTAGTTGAAACACTGAAGTGCTGCAGGAAGACACACTCTGACTGTTAGAATCAGCTCTCACCCATGGTGTTGGTGGCAAAGTTCATCTCCAGGCCCTCTGTGTTCAGCTCTCTCTTGTGAATCATACAGCCTGCATTGTTTATCTACCACATTATTTCAAAACAGTCACATCAAACACACAAAGCTAAATTTTTAAATTGAAAAACAAGAAAAGATTTGCCATTATTCTGTATGTGGTCAAGAATAAGGATGACAATTGATCCCTACCAAGACATTCAGCGATGGCTGCTCTTTCTTGAAGGCCTCAGCAAACTCCCACACTTTGCGTGTCTGGGAGATGTCAACGACATGGACGTATACCTCCTACAATAACCAGAGTGAGTTTTTGTCCCCCTAGATATAGAATTCATCTTTAATGTTGGCAATTTGATGTAAGAGATGTTCAAATTTTAGTCGCTCACCGCGTTCCCAGACTCAGAAACAATCTCTGACTTGGCTTCTTCTGCTTTGTCTTTGTTCCTGCACACCATGTGGACTGTTCCTCCTGGGCGACAATATACAACAAAATACAATTTTACAGCTAAGATCTTGATGAGAGTGCACAAACATGACCACACGACCATCTTCCACTTTCTCCACTGGTTTCCCATTTCCACCAGGACTGAATTCAAGATTTCCCTTCTTCACACACCAATACATCTGTGGAATTGCCCCCACCTTGATCAAAGAACTGCTTAACCTGCAAAACACAACTCCCTCCCTCCGCTCCACTCTCTCAAACCTTCACCACATACCCAAAACCAAACTGAGAACCAGGGTGGGGATAGGGCTTTCTCTGCTGCCGCTCCACATTTATAACATGCCCTGACACTCTGAGGGCACCACAATCCACTGACTGCTTAAAAAATGCCTTAGGACATTTCTTTTAGCAAATTTTTGGTTCACTTTCTTAGATATTGGTTTTAGTTTATTTTAGTTATTAATTTATTTTGTTTCTTTTACCCATTGTAGTTGCTTGTTTTGTTATTGTCTCTGCCCTTTGACTTCTAAAAATATAAAGATCATTATCAATAAACTTTACGATGATGATGATGATGATGATGATTATTATTATTATAATGTGACACAGAGTGCAACTCTTTTGCTGATACCTTTCTTGGCTATAGCCATGGCTGTTGCTTTGCCAATACCACTATTGGCTCCAGTGATCAAGAAAGATCGCCCCACTGCAGAAACTTCAAGATCCTTCGTCTCAAAGTCTTTAGAAGCGGCTACGTATCCCTTCCTGAAATAAATAAATAAATAAATAAATAAATAAATAAATAAATAAATAAATAAACATAATCAGCTATTGTGTGAGAGGAATATTGATTACAATGAGATAAAGGTGAAAGATTCAATCAAGTATTCAGAAGTAGAGCATTCAGCACCACTGAAAAGAAGCTCGGCTGCACAGAATTGTTTTACTGACAAATTATAAAGAAATCCAGCAGGATATGAGGAGTATAGAAATCTACATGAAATAAGTAAAGAAAATATTGAAATAATTCAGTCTGAAATAAAAAAAAGAGTTTGTGGCCCTGGATGAATTATTTACTGTTAAACACGGGGTACTATTTCATTTTCACATAGCGTCAGATTGGTTTTGATTGCTTTTGCTATCCTACATTAATGAAATCATTCTTTATTTTAGGCTACATTTTGTATTTACTTACTAACATCTTGGTCTTGATCTAAAACTTATTTAATGATCTGAAATATGCAAGTGTGACAAAAAAAGAAGAAACAGAAGCAGAAATTTGGAACATACTTTTCCACAGTGCTAAGAATGGAAAGGGTCCTGTACAACAAGCAGATGTACAGGAAACTTACTAAACCCAAACTCAACTTCAGACAGAATAGAAGAATGGTAAAATAAACTGTTTAAAAAACAAGTCAGATCTAAAATCACTGTTACATCAGCATTAATAAACCCTACAGCTAATAACTAATTAAAAAACTTTTAAAGACTCTTTCTGTATAGCTGTGGTTGGAGTTTAAAGCCAGACTGTAACTTTTGAAAATGCGAATCAAGATATGGCTGCATTTGTTCCTATACAACCTTCTCCAAGATTGACAACCTACACTGTTTTAGCTCCAGTAGAGATGTGTCATCCTCAAGACACCAGCTGTCAATAGATCTATTGTGATTGAACATAAAGACCAGTTTGTGTTGTGATTTGTGCCACACAGTGATCAGACCTTTGATTTGACTGTGTGACAGGCAACAATTACAAATACAGAACAATCTATGACACAAAACACATCTAAATACCCAAAACGTTATAATTTGAGCCAACACCCAGTCCATGAGTGAAAAAGCAGGGTTTTTTTAGATCCAGATCTCAGATCAGAATCAAAGTGATATTGTAGCTACTAACCTTGTGTATTGTTGGATCCCATTCAAAAACCAGATGGCGTTTCGGTAAATAGACATGATGTGAAGTGGACAACAATTCCCAGAGCAATGGACCAACCAGTTACCCTGTTTCTTTCTCAACCACTGAGACTGGTTGGTATCACATGAAACAGATGCAGAAGCAATATACTGCTCCCTACCGATCATTAGTTGCAATAACATCGAAACGGACCAGCTGACAGTCATTTGTTAAACTTTTACCAGTTCATTCATTTACATTTCACGCAGCGCGCTTCTGGGTGCGCTGATCCCTGTAACACAGGCCTTACAGTGACCAATCCAGATGCTTATAAATTGTGATGACGCGCCTTTCCTCCGGAGGCCAGCTGGGCGGAGTTAAACTGGATTCTTCTCACTGGTTGCACTTCGCGGAGGGTAGATATGTTTTCAGCCTGGCCGTCTGACCCTCTGTGAGGGTTAAAGTGCATATTTTCCTTGTCTTTTGATAGTGTTCGTATCTCTTGGCCCAGCGTCAGAAATGGTAAGTACTTTAAAAGCTAGTTTGTGCGCATGGCTGTAGCTGTAAAGTGGCCTCAGCCAACTGGGCTATTCACCTTTCTCACCTGACAACAGGTGGCTAACACTGGAGCGCTGCCTAGTCACTTCCTTGAACACCGTAGTGGGTTTGTTTGGTCAGGCTTCTAAAAAAAAAAAAAGTACGCTATTTGCTTATATTGAGGCAAATTTACGAGTTTCAGTCCAATTTTGAAAACGGTAAAAAGTAAGATGTTGGTTTGCTCCCACCGATGGATTCCTTAAAACAGGTTTCGTCACTTTCCTGTAGGTGTCCTGCCCTTAATGGCAGTTTAATGCTTTACATATTAATTTGCCTTCTGTGAACAGGGACACTCACGAAACTTGTAGTTTTTCTGCTTAACATTAGACTATGTGGTTGTACATTAAGAATAAATGCTGCTAATTTTTCTTCTGTTCTATTAATTTCATTTGCTGGCGAGTTTCAAATACTGGAAATACTTGTATGTCCTCTTTTTGAATTCATTGTTCTTTTTTTCTATGTGTTGCTTTGTGGGGTGGAAATGGTATTCAGGACAAGGTTAAGTTTCTTTTTTTTGTTTTTTTCGGTGTTCTATGACTGACTTGGACCCCATTTCCAGTCAAGCCACAAGGGCATCAATAATATCTGTTTTGAATGCTCCAAGTTTGGTTATTTGTTTGCATATTGTGGATTATCAACCCTAAATTTCTTTGTTTACCATTAAGTAAACAATTAAATTAATCTGTTTTGATTGACTTTCAAAATATTGACTTCATACTATTTATTATATTAAAGTTTCCACTAATGATTTATTAAATTAACCTATCAGCTCCTTTAAATTGTTTTCTCTCTAAACTTTTATTGCATGCCAAAAAAACAAAGTGCAAATGAAAACTTTATATACATAATTCAGGCTGACATTTTGTCATAGTTTCATGGTTTCCTTATTCTTGCATCATTAAATTATTCATCATTAAATTATTACTCGGATGGTGATGTGAATTGACAGCTGACGTTACAAGGAGCCCACAGAAAACTCAACTCTAACTCCCGCTGACTGCAGCCAGGGGGCTTCTCTACACAACTGTCACTTTCACTGAAACATTCATGAAACTGAAAACCACAAATTTGTTAAAATTATGTGTTGCCTCTAAATATTTTTATCAAGAAAGTCTTACAGTCAAAGTCATCAGTTATGACGCCTAGTTGCAGCATCCCTTATGTAAGTTGTTATTAATAAATTGCCAAGGTTATTTTTCTGACAATTCATTGTGTCTGGGAGTCGTGTTCAGAAAACATGTTTCGATTTAGAGGCAGAAAAGCCTCAAATCATGTCCTTGCATCCATTAATGCAAAATTAACATTTAGTCATGTATAAACCAGCATAGACAGCAGGATTCATTAATATGACATCTTTAATACATTCCTCAGAATAGTTACAATTTGTACATTTCTGAGGTTGACATTCTGGAGATCTTTAAAAATGCTTTCATAATTAAATTTTTTCTATTTAGTTTTAATAAATGTAAGTACAGATCTATAGTTCTGACATCTGTACTCTGTGTGAGAAGTTGACTCCTTTTTGAAGGCTGGGTTTGGGACCCAGCGCAGGAGCTTGACTTGGTTTGCTTCCGTCTGGGGCCTGTTCAGTGGCTTTATTAAAACACAAATGGGTTTAAAGTTCTGTATTGAAAACATACATTTACCAAATGTATAAATCTGTGCCGTTTCACATGTAAAAGCATGGCTATCAAGTAAAAAAACAGAGTTAAGCAAATTTCTTTATGTTACGAGATGGTCTCACAGTTGCTAGATGTTATTTAGTCAAATACACAAATTTATTAGGATGCTTAGTCAAAAGGTTGGGAGGAAAAAAAAATTAGCAAAGAAAAAATAAAATTACACATGCATATACTTAGTCACACAGATATCTCATGTTTTTATACATATTCAAGGTATGAGGTGAAGTATAACTTGAAGGTCTAACTAATTGACCTTCTATTTGGTGTAAAGCCTATTTAAAACTAAAGATTTATTTTTTTAAGTGTACATTTATTTTTTATTGTTTTAATGGCCTTTTAGAAGATTTAAGAGCAAGTGTGTCAAATGTTGCCATTTATGCTGAGGAAACTCTCCTGTTAATACAGTGCTGGTCGCCTGAAATGTGCCCACTGCATAAAGAAAATTGATACGGCTATTATGTGTAATTTTGGGAGTTTTTAAAAAATAAATTAAACATGTCAAAGCATTCCTCTTGTCTACTGATTGCAGTGAATGAATAACGTATCATGGCTTTATTAGGTTTCACTTTTGGTGGTTCAGATATAACATTTTCTTTCCCTGCTGACTGTGTCCGTGTTGTTAGATGCATTTCCTGCTGCTCTTCAGTCGCCAAGGGCGTCTGCGTCTGCAGAAGTGGTACACGGCCATATCAGAGCGTGAGAAGAAGAAGATTATAAGGGAGATGACAACCATGGTCTTAGCTAGGCAACCGCGCACCTGCAACTTCATTCAGTGGAAAGACATGAAGATTGTTTATAAGAGGTGAGCAACTCTCTCTCGCATGTCTGCTCAAGCAGCTCAAATTAGTGGAGGGATTATAGTGGGTGGATCATTAGTGTTTCTCTTTGATGGTGAAGCTTTGTTGTGTAATACGTGTTTGTCCATCGCCAACTAACAAATGCCTGTTCTCATCGTAGGTATGCCAGCTTATATTTCTGTTTGGGCGTGGAGCATGAGGAGAATGAGCTTTTAGCCCTGGAGATTATTCACCGCTATGTAGAGCTGCTGGACAAATACTTTGGCAATGTATGTCCCTATATATTTCTTTTAAGTTTTCTTTCAGCTGTTTATACAGTGCCATTTTTTTATGTTTTACTCTGATTATAGTATAAAAAGTAGTAAATGATGTGTTCTATGTAGATCTGATAACCTCAATAACTGGCATCACATCCTCTCCCAGGTGTGTGAGTTGGACATAATCTTCAACTTTGAGAAAGCCTATTTTATCCTGGATGAGTTTTTAATGGGAGGAGAGATCCAGGAAACCTCTAAACAGATTGTGAATCGAGCCATTGAATCCTCAGACATGTTACAAGAGGTAAGATGCATGAGCACACATGAATGCACATCCACACACACATTTTTTTATTCAAATGCTGTGTGAGAATGTAACTTTTGTTGCATGCCTCTGTGATTTTAAAAGCAATAGTGACACATTTACAGATTAAGACATCTGTTGTGTGTGCGTGTGCTTGTGTGTGTGTCTTTTATTTATTAGATTTTTTTTTTCTAAAGTTGTGGGGTAAACTAAGTCTACAAAACTGGGTGTTTGAAGATTTCTCTCTACAACAACACTTCTTTTAAATACTACTTCATGCTCTGAGAATGAGAGTGCAAGTTTACTGAGTGAATGTAGTGCGGTTAGTTTCCGGTAGCGAGTTCAATGAATAGGTGCAGCTCAGTCCCTATTGTGTCTTTGTTTTCCTCATAGCTTAAAGACGTTTCAATGTTAGTGGCCCCTCCTGTTTTATAGATTTGTGCCTGCGCTGCTGTTTGTCCTGCCCCTCCTTTTCCAGCGTGCATATCTGCCTCTTCCTCAGCCAGCGTCGCTGCGAGCGAGAAGCAGATTCTGCTGGAATTTGGAGTGAACTTTAGTGTTTGCCTGGTGCTTTCTGCTCCCACCCCTTCCTCTGTGCTCGTGGTTTTGTGGTACAACTGGGTGTGTTGTCCTGTGCTTCTGACTAGGGCTGACTAACATTTTTAATCTAGAGTTGGATGATGTTCAGTTTAGCCTCCCTTTATTCATTTTGACCATTATCGCTTCAGGATGACCACAGTGAGTGGTATGAGGTGGAGCTGTTTGGATGACCTTGAATATGGACAGACAGGTTAGATGCTGTGCTTGTGTTAGTTGACCTGCTGTGTGTTGGCACTGAATTCCAGGTGATGCGTAGGTGTGTGCCTGTGAATATTAAGAGTTAAGTGTATAATTTGGCACGTTTATTTTTTTTCTTCTTCTTTTGTTTTTAAGTTGATATTCTCTTCTTACCTCTGATGTGCCTTTTTCTCAGACCATGGAGGAGTATATGAGCAAACCTGCGTTTTAACTGTTGGGAAAGGAGGATGTGAACTTCGTGGAGGACTCCACAACCTGGACGTACTGTAAATGGGTCATGAAGTTTCTAGAAATTTGCTTCATTTAATCTTTTTTTTTTTTTTTTTTTTTTTTTTTTACTTTGGAATGCGCAGGATTACTTTTTGAACTCGTTCATACTGAATTTGAATGATATTACAAAGACGCTAAGGTTTTGATTCTTTTTTTTTTCCAGAATAAGAATTGTGATTTATTCATATTAAAATTATACCTTTAATATATTGACATTTTCACTCTTAAAAAACTGTTTTTTTTCAAGTGTGCTATTTTGACTTTCACTCTATTAAAATGTTTTATCAATTGTACTACTCGGATGTTTCACAAAAAAAATTTTCATTAGCAAAATGCCCAATTATAAAATACTATTAACATTTTGTCATCTTTAAACCTTATGACGTTTGACATTTTTGGCTGATATTATTGAGCACCTGTTAGTGTGAGTTTTTACTACAATGCACATTTTCGATTAAAATGTATATTTTGATACAAAAAGTTTTTAAGTCTTATGATCTTTCAAAACTGTTTAGACTTTGATTTGTGTCTGTTTCTCAATAAGGCAACAGAACTCAGGAAGAAGAAAAATAATACATCTGATGCTTTATTCATCTGTGATTGGTCACACATTGTTGAACATGTACAAAATGGTTTAAAAATGAGCATACGTAACACAACCACTGTTAGGCCAACAACACAGAGCTTTGCAGTATGAAAGGGTTAGAAGGCAGGCGATGGTCTGATATTTAGACTTAGAAATAATTACTCCATAACATGAAATCCACTAACCCTGAAAATGTCAAGAGTCACAACACTCGCCCTCAGCCCTGACAGTTATTCTCAAGTAAAGCTTGACTTTTTTTAAAGGCCCATTCAGATTTGTGCCTAATAATTTACATTTATATTCACATATGTTAATAAATAGTTCTACATAGATGAAAATAAGCCATTTTTACCTTTTACTCTGTTGGTTAAACTATAGGGCTGTTGCAAACACCAGTAAATGTAAACTTAACGTCACACAACTTTTTATCTGTCTTGATTGTAGTTGATCATGAGGCTTACTGAGAGCTCACAACTTCCAGGTGAGGTCTCTACCTCACTGGTTGCACCTTTAATTTCCTGTGGTGTATTAGAATATTTCTAGGATGTTCTTGCAGCAAGTAGGGACAGTCATTGATAAAATCATATTTTACTTCTAAAGTTACTATATTTATATATATAATTGTCATTAGTGATTATTAATACCAGCTATAGTTCATATAATAGAAATGTGTAAACTAGATCACGTCCACCAAACGTTATTTCTGACAGTAGAAATACTACATATTCATAATAATGCATCTTGGAGGGGGGTTTAAGGGCGGGGGTCAGATTACATCCCGGCCGCTTTTATCTCACGGCGCTCTTCCTCTTCCTTTTCTGTTTGCGGAGCAGAGGTCTTGGCCGTCACCTCCTCCTTTCCCTGTACCTCTCCGGGGTTCGCCATCTCCTCCGTTTGCTCCTCGGTTTCCCTCTTGGCCACTGGCCGTGCCTCAGTGTCTGCTTGCTCCATGTAGTCCTTCATGGCGCGCTCGTACAGCTCGTAGGGGAACTGTCCCTTCAGCTGCGCCTGGGTGTCCCGCTTGGTGATTGTGTTGGGGTACTCTGTAAGGATTTTGGCCGCAAGATAGGTGGTCACCTCGTCTTCTACGTCGCCGCCTTCGTCGTCGTCTTCATCGTTGACGTCGGCCTGACGCTTCAGGGGCATCTTGTTGAGTTCCGACAGAAACAGGTTCTCTCGGCGTCCGGAGGGTGACGGGATTTTAACCGGGACTGCAACAGCGCTCGTCGCTGCTGAGATTCTGTCTGTGGAGGAGGGAGTCTTTATGGGTCTCTGCACAACGGGGTATTCGTTGCTGATGGTCTCCACCCCGATGATGTCCAGAAAGTCCTCTCTGTCCATGTCTTCGGGAGCAGGCTTGCTTTTCAGCGGCAGCCTGCGGCTGAAGTACCTTATTTTGGGGGTCTGGCCGGCCGTGTAGCGAGTTAAGGTTTGGGGGTCGCGGTGGAGCTTCCTGAGCTCCTCCGTGAGCAGCATGTCGATGAGGTCTTGAGGGGGAACGTGGAGCTTGAGGGAAAGCTCCAGCAGCTCTTTCACTGTCCGGGGATCCACGATGGAGGGGCGGATCAGCCTCTTCCTCTGATCTCCGGTCTGATCCCTCTTCTGCGTCTGATCGCTCATCTCCAGGACCTTCAACAGGTAGTAATCTACGAGTTTAGTGTCATCGTCAGCATCCTCTTGGTTTTGGTTGGCACGGCGTTGCATCTCCTCGCGCTCTGCTTCCTCCTGTTCATTGAGCGCTCTGTCCATCTCTTCGTGGCTCCTGTTCACCATCTCCTCGGTCTCCTCCCTCTCCTCTACGGGGACCCACTCCTCTCCTCCAGCCATTTCCTGATTAAGCCCATCCTGCCCTTCTTCGTCGTCGTCCCCGAACACACCTCTCTTTTGGTTGGGGACTGCGGCCATCCTCCCCAGTTCATCGAAGATGGATCTCAGATTGGCCAGGCTCTGAGGGGTATACTGCTCGTCCAGATCTTCTGTTGCGCGCTTGGCTGCGTCTGTGTTCTCTTCGTCTTCAAACATCAGTGGATACTTCTTGTGGGGTCTGGGGAAATTGCCATAGTCTGCTGGTGCACTTTCAGGTGCTTCTGTGTCTTTGGTGCGGTGCCTGTGCGTTCGGCGGTCGCTCCTGGGATCTTTACCGGCCTGATCCTGGAGAGTCTTGAGCATCGCCTTCATCAGCTGTCCAGCGCTTATGTCCGGGCCCTGGATGCCGGGGTTCGACTGGCGGTCCCCGGGAACCTCATCCTGTTGCGTGGCGAGTTGAAGCAAAATCTTGAATTTTTCCACCTCATCGTAATCCGCGGGCTCGGGTCGGCCGCCGTTTCGCTGCTTCAGGTTTTCGATGTACTCCAGGGCTTTGATCAGGTCGGAGCTGGGTGAAAATGCAGCCGGTTGCCCCTCGCTCTCCCCGCCCCGGAGCCTGTAGTGACGGGGAAGAGACGCAGCTTGCACGGCGCATCCTTGGAGAAGGAAGGCGAGCAGGACCACGGCTCCCCCCGCGGGCAACTTGTGGTGGAAATGCAGCATTATAGGCAAATGTATTACCTGTAAAATGAAACCAGAACAGGATTAGGAACCAGATCCTCGGGGGTGGATGTGTTTAAAGATATAATTCAGCGCATTCTATGGCGAAAGTGCGTAAGCCAGTGTGTTTTGATCCAAGATTGATCACATCAGGGAGTTACGCTGATGTGATGCTGAGTGCGTTACATGTACATCACTGGATGAGTCACTCCCTGCGTTGTTACGGGCAACCTCAACATTACGTCTACACCTGTTGGCGCCCTATAAAACCTAATATAAAACTTATCGTATTTCATAGCCTATAAGCAACAACGTGTTTTCAATACTAAGACGAAGCATTCCAGTAAATCAATAATTCTCACTTGAAAACGCCCAAAAACGAAACTATCATGCATAATACGTTCGGGAAGCATATTTATATAAACTAATAACGGTTAAAACACGAAAAATGATTTTATTACCTTTGGTAATTAAGCTCAGACAGCAGTGAGAGTGTATGGCATCTCCTCAGGAACGGTGCTGATTCGCTTCTGTTTTCAGCACTTGGACAGCTCCTCCTGTTATATGAGGTACCACCTGACCAACGCGTCATCAAACAACACAAGCAAAAGCTGATCCTAAAAAGTCCTTATAAATGATTCAGGTATATGATATGGCAGACTAACGAGTCTGCTGTACTAAAATAGACCCCGTTTGTTGTTTGCAGCGTTGCACCTTTCTATAGATGCCACGCTAGAGAGATATTTAGTGATCAGGAGGACTTCTGCGTCTTCTCGATGTTTGTGTTAATATTCCAACTTCGTGAAAATTGAAATGACAATCAAATACAGGTTTTACTCATCGTCAAAAGACAAAATAACTGTATAATTACAATTTTACTTTAATCTTAGTCTTTAAATCTTACAGGCGCTAATGTGTATTCATTGATGATTTTTTTGTTTTGATACTCTTCCATTATGATTTTTTGTACAGTTTTTTTTTTCTTTTTTCCCAATTTTTGCGATTATGATTAAATTTAATTTAGTTTTCTCTGTCCCTGGCTTGCGTCGTGGCATTTCAAGAGTTAACTTCTCCAGCGATGACTCACAGGGCTCAACGCGCCGCGGAGCTGCTGTCGCAGTTCGGCAGCCCCTCCTCCTCGCGCTGAGATGGTGATAAACACCCTCCTGTCGGCTGGGGTCCAAAACCCCAGCATTCCGCAGGTCGGCGAGATAAAGGGGCCACAGCACGCCGGCTGCCAATTAAAGGTCAGGGATGAGCGGTGACATAGTTTATGGCGAGATCAAAAGCTGTAATCAACTCATTCTTCTAATATCTTCCATGGAACATCGGTGATGATCACCAAAACATTGCTTCATCATCCTAACCTTCTGTAGCCGTAGTCCACAACACTGGTTGGTACAAGTGGATTTAAAAAAATGAAAAGAATAAATAACATTTGGTTTAATGCTAAAGCAAACGCACTGTTTCAATTCTTAGTAATTAAATAGATTCAGAAAATATTTTTTTTTGTAAACGTACCTGGTTTTGCCCGATGTTTGACTTTTTATGTTGTGTTCAAGTTTCCTCGGAAGTCGGAGCTTCGATCTGTGAATGACGTCACACATGACTAGAAAGCCAGCGGGATTGCTAACAACTGTGCTACTGATGACTTTTTCTAATGCAATACGTTAACAAAACCAGGAGCTGAGACATATAGGCCTAGAAAAAATTTATTTTAAGCTGTGTTTGATATACACAGCACTCATATGACAACCAACACTTGATTATGTTATAAAATGGCACAATGTGACTGGTAATCACAAAATGGAGAAAAATAATCATTGTCTTGATAGTTTGCACCAAGAAGGATCAAATTATACTCTTTTTGAATGTTTATCCAGGCAATTCTTAACTTGGCTGTGATGGATTCCCTAATCTTTCACTTATTGGGCAAAGGACTTTTTACCATACAACTTGCAAACCCCAAATCACTGGATGTTATGGATGTATTTCAGAAAATGTGAATAGAGCACATCGTTATTGCCTCCAGAAACCCAGAAAAATAGCTTGAAGTCACTCCAGATCTCAAAGAGAGCCTCCAAATTGATTCCCAATATTACTATCCTCTAACACTGTATATACATTGTATATAGACATAAGTGCTCCTCCATTTCAGCCATGCCTTTGCCTAGTTTCATTATCCTTTCCCTATTTCTCTTCATACCTAGAGAAGTAAAAACGAAAAGTGCTAGTTTAATATCTCTACTTCCTTCTCAGGAGCAATTACAAAGTGTGACATTTTGACCAAGCTGACATGGACAACGCTGGAGGAGCTTTCTTTTTTTTTAGCTTGAACGTGCCTTTACCTGCCTGCCCCCTTGGGCTGAAGGGCTATAGAAATTTTCCTGACATTCACAAGCACAATAATGCATTTTCCCAATGCTGTGTACCGTTGTTCAACTCAACTGTGAATGTGTGTGTGTGAGAGGGTAGTCTAGTTAATTGGTAGAGAAAGACAGACTATTAGAGGTGTGGTATTTCATTTAAGCTTTATAGGATAATTCCATTTTATTAATCCTTTGGCTTTTATACCACTCTATTCAAAAATTGCCTTCATGCTGAGGAGCACTCCACAATTACAGTCACTTCAAACTGATCATTATCATGACGTTCTATTGGTTTCATTAAGAAAGTGATTATGGTCGTTGTCTCCCATCAGCAATACTGAACAAGAAGGTCTGTCCTTCCCACACACAGTAAAATGCAAATAGCTTACAGCTCATTTACAGATCATGACGGAGTCTAATGAAAATGTCTCGGAGTGACTGTGATGGATGTTTCCCACACATTAGTAGCTGTGACAACAATAATGGAGTGGAATATTCCATTTGCTGAAGCCTGTCAGTTGCTAGATTATCGTCCATTTACAGCCAACAGTTTACACATTATAAATACACACAACACAGATTTTTTTATTTATATATTTTTCTGTCCAACTGAACATAATTTCCCATGTAGTAGCTCAAGTATACAACCTTTTTTTTTTTCTTTTGGTAGATGTGTTTTTTTCTTTAGATGTACTTCTGCCATCGTCTTGGATTTGGATCAGTCGTGAGAGGTGGCAAGCTGTTAAAACATCTGCTGAGGCTCTATAGACATCATTCAGATCTGTGTGTTTATTTGCTACGCTTGTTATTTAACCCTCCTAGGAGCGTCAAGGATTCTGAGTAACAGATAACATTTCTCTGAAATCATATCTCTGTGGGCTCCTGGTGGTGCAACATCCACTAAATGAATCTTTGATTCCTCTCTGGGGCCTGAGATGAGCTGTCTGTGGGCATCGTTGCAGACCACTTCCCTCACTCATGAAAAAGCAAACCAAAGAAAAAAAAGGATTTTCAGTAATTGGTACTAATGAATCCCTTTTGTCTGCAGTTCTTTCTCCCTCTTCATCAATGAACATTGCAGCAAAGTAGAAGAAAAATTACCATAGGCTAATTAAATAAGGTGTTCACTCACTGTCTTAATGATTTTGTGACTTTCATCACCTCACTTTGAGGCTCTCTCTTTCATACTCTTTTTTTTTTTTTTATTCATCAAAGGGCAACAAATACATGCTGCAACCTCCAGTCCATTTATAAAAAGCTTTACAAAGAAGACATATTATACAACAATACAATCTCATGTTTAAATTAATAAAAGTGGGACACGATGCCCCCTTCCTTTAAAATGTGTGATCAGCCTATAACAAATGATCAATTAGGTACATTTTACAGAAACATTTAAAAGGTATTTTCTTCATCTTATTTGCTAAATTATATTGCTTATATCAATTTTAAAATATTAAATTTTTTCTCTTCTTACATCACATCCCTGTAATCCTTGATATGCTTAAACCATTAATCAGTAAATCAAATATTATCTCACAGATCACTGTGTATCTGCAGCATATGCTGCTCTATTTGCCTACATGCCAATCTTTTCTAGGGGCGAAGAGGATAAACACAAAAGCCATGCGTCAAACCAGATGCTTGTCCAATCCAAACACACTCATGAAACTGTGCTATTTGTTCCTCTGTGTGGCTTTGAAGCTTCAAAATCATCTCAAGGACCAATGAGTCATACAGAAGTTGAGGAGTTGAAAACACTGCAGCATTTCATCTCGACTTGTGTGGCTGCAAATACAGTAACATTTAATAAAGTCATGTAAATACAAAAGGCTAAAAAGAATAAATTACCATGTGACAGGGAGGGGGGAAAAAAAAGGCCACCCACCACCAATCTCACCTCCTCTTCGACCCACGAGAGCATGAAGCTTGGCACACCCGTTGTCAAGGCTTCCTTGCAGCCAATGTCTCCATGGTGACGCTGCCTCAAAGCCTTTCAGCTGCCTCCAGCTTCATCTCCTTCCCCCAGGTTGGTGTCCTTGTCTCCTTCATTAGAGTCTTCACTTTTTATAAATCCAGTCCCTTTCCCCTAAGGCTTGTGTTCATTGCTTTTTTTCTTTTTTTCTTTACCACCCAGCCCCTCCCTTCGAATGTGCCAATTACAGCAGCAAATGCATGGTCCTTGTCTTAAGGAGGAAGGTGGTTCAGGTGTAAAGATGGAAGTGATTAGAGCCACAATGTGTTGGCTGAGCCATTAGCACAAAGGAGTAGACTGAAGGAATTACAAAACTTGACATCATCCATGCAATAATGCAGCTGAAGTTCTGCTTAATGGATTCAAAGTCTAATAATTAGATTAGTCTGCTACTACTGAGCTTCCATTACTTTTTATTAAGAGTAATCAGCTTGTCTTTTGTTTAAGATAATCAAATCATTATTTTTCTTTTACTGATATTCAAAAGTAAATTTATTCTGCTTACCTGCTTCACAAAAATTATCCTCCCCCCTCTCCTCCCCCCGCCATAGATCCAGGAGCTCTAAAAACTAGCGAGTTAAATCTTGTTTGTTCAATCAGCGTCGTTGAAGAACTGTGACTGATTTCACAGGATTGCTGCGCCAGACGTTTCCTGGCCAGCGTTTTCTACTTCCAGGAATCCTATCTAGTTTCTTGGCAACTTGATTTCAACTAAAAGTGATTTGAAAACATAAATTGTGCGCAGGAATTTTTACCCTGAAGTTATTACTGCAATCCTCTTTTTCTCTGTGTTAAGTCACGCTCCAGCTTTTTGGCATACACTGTGTGCGTGTGTGCACACTACATGTGTGGCTGTAAAATGGCTGTGCGTTCTTCTGTTTTGCCCACAATACCTATTCTCACAACACATCTTGTAGGCTTTTCACCGAGTTATTTTTGGTGAGATATATCCCGCGATTTTGAATAATACTTGTGCCTAAAATCTTTGTTTCAGTTGGATTGCACTGCAAAAATTTAACTTCTTCTGTCAAGAAAAATTTGGAAAAATGCTTTATGGTAGGATATAGTCATTTTCTTTCATTAGCTTGTCCTGGTAGTGCTACAAAACGCCTCTAGTTGATCCAAACACGTTGCAAGAAGAATTCACACAGGAACTAAAGTCAGACATTCTCCAGACAGCCATTAGCTGTCAAATCCTTTACATGTAAAATCTTTAAAACTAAGGAAGCTTTTTTCTGGCCAAAGTATTCACATCTCTTAAATATTTTATCTACAAAGTAAAGCTGTCCACATAAACTGACATGTTGCCCAAGGAGGGAATTAATCAAAGAAGCAGCCAAGAGTCCCATTGTAATGTTGGAGGCTAAAAGACAACTGCTACTGAAGGAAAGGTTTACCACATGCCATGTAGTAGACACAGTAGACGTATGGAAGACTGTAATCTGATTAGAAGGAAAGGAAGGCTGGTAAAAGTTGATGAGAAGATGAACAATATCGGGGGGAAAAAAACGAAGCTGTTAGCAGCAAATAATTTGAGATCGAACTGAAGTACAACCCAAAACATGCAGCCAGATTTACAATTGTCTTTAGATCAAAGCATGTTCATGGTTTAAAATGGCCCAGTCAAAGTCTACAACCAAATTCAAATGAAAATATGCGGAAAGACTTCATTGTGAGAGATGCGCTCTATTGAATTTGACTGAGCGTGAGCTGCTTTGCAAATAAGGTTTCAACAGTTTCCTGTTTTTCAGTTTCCCGCTGTGCAAAGCTGGTAGACCAACAAACTTGCAGCTGTAGCCGCTTTAAATGTGGTTATTCAAAATTTTTACTTGAGCTGCCTGAGTACATATGCATGCCGCATATTTCAGACTATTTGTAAAAGATTTTAGTTTCCTCTACACTAGAGGAAACCAACTAGACTACACAACTACACTTTCACCAACTATCACTAACCCTAAAGCAGACAATCATTTTCCAGCTTTGCACTGAAGCTGCTAGTCACTCATTGAACACCTCCCTTTTTATGCTTTGTTCCCTCTTTCCTTTTCAATCTGAGCCCTGTTGTTTCAGCACAAAGCTAAAGCCCATCACCTTCGTTCCCCGTTACTTAATCTTTTTACGATTGGACTATTGCGTACCTAGTTGGCTTTTCAACCCCTGTCACTTGGTCATTGTCATTTGAGTTAAATGATAATTTACAGAGGCAATTTCTGGTAACGCAAAACTCTAAACTCGTAATTGTAGGAGAAACTATGAATAAATGCAAAATATGGAGTAAAAGCTCAGCAAATGATCAGTCACAACTCGGTTATTATCACTGCAACAGGTCCATGGGAAAAAAAATGTAGAAAAAAATTGCAAAAATAATGAAATGATCAAACACAAAATCCTTTTAATGAATGAAAATCTTTTTAGTCTATTTGTTTGATAAATGACTGATAATAAATATTGTAATTAAATTTCCCTCCATCTGTAGGAGGACATGCCAGAATGAGTTCGAAAGCCATTAGGCTAATAAAGCATTAGTTCCTAACCCCAGACTCACCATTGCTTTTGCATCTTGTATAACTAAGTTATTTTTATGGGAAAACATGTTTGTTGTGTGTGCGTGTGTGGGTGTGTGCGTGTGTTTGCTCAGCTGATTTATATTTGTTCATATTTGTGCAACCAGGGATAAGTGGATGAAATGCAGCAGACGAGCCAGATAAAATACTGATGATAAAAGTCTAGTCCAGGCACCAAGCTTTTCAAGAGCTTTGTTTTTCTTTTTTGTTTTATATTATTTCCCTCCTTGACGATGGCTGTGAATCCTCTGAATCGTCCCTCGTCCGTTTAACTGATGCTTTGTTCTCGTGCATGTGTGTGTGTGTGAGCACATGTGAACTGATTTGATCAGTCTCTCTGGTAAAAGGATGCTGCTTGACGCACTGGCTGACGTCACTAGAAACCAGGGCAGAATGTGTTTATTGATGAAGTCGATGAAGAGAGTCGAGAAAGAAACATAAAGAAATCCTTAAAGAACCAGAAACTGAAACCCTCTGTTGCCTAGACCGAGGAATACAGGAAAGTTTAGTTTGATTTAATAACCTCGCGCACACTAATAAAGCACCTATTTAGAGCATAAATATTAGGAAGATGTCTGGTTTTGCCTCATTAATTGGCTGAACATTTCTGGAAGTGTCTAGGCAACAGCAAAGAGTTTTAGGCTCATTAAAGATGCCACTTTTTCCTGTCCTCCTATGCAGACCATGTATATATGTGCTCAATAAGAGGCTGCACAGAGGAGTGGGCGTTTGTCTTTCTCTCTTTTAAACATGAATGAGTCAATATGTGTGGATGCTAATATACCAGACACAGTTTTCTTCTTCTTCTTCTTCTTATAATAATTATTATTATTATTCACCTAAAAGCCAACATCCTGTTCTTGCCGCAGCATATTGACAGGATGTTGTCACCGCACTGAGCCAAAACACGATTTGAGTTAATGTGTGAATTTTGAAAAGGCTTTCTATTTTTGTCCCCCTCCTCCCCTTCCCCCCCGCACCCCTCCTACCCATTTTTTCATCACAGTTAATCCTCTCATCTCTCCATCAGTCGCGGTCACCAACCCTTACGCCGCTCCTATCCCTTATTTCCTTCCCTCCCACCCCCCCTTCATCTTCTCTTCTGTTTTGTCCCTCCCACCTCTTTCTTTTCTTTGTCGTTTTTATCTCTTTGGTTTCTCTTTAAACCGCTCTTTGTTGTGAAGCTGCCTCCAAAAAACATAGTGACCCCTCGCTCCTCCATCCTTATTCCTCCCCTCCCTTCCCTTCCCTTCCTCCCTCCTCTCCTCCTGACTGATGCTATAAATACCCAGCATCGGTGAGTCATCGCCCTACGTATCAGTTGCCTATCTCTCTGTGCCTCGGCACCCTCAGCCTCTCCGCTTCCCCCTTTCCTATCCTCCCCAGAACTTTCAGCTCATTACCAGCCCTCACACTTTTTACCATCTCTAATTTGGCCTTTGCATCATGATAAATCCATGCTGAGTGAAGCAGAGCCCAGTGCCTGGCGTGGTGCAGCCAAAGGTCGGACTGACACATTACAGGCACAGACACCAAAAAAACAGAACCAGCAGGAGAGATGAAAGTCAAAAAAACACTGTCAACCGAAAAAGAGCATCAAAGTCACTGTAGGTAATTCAAAATGTGTGAAGTAACTTTCTTCGTTTAGCTCTGAAATTCCTCGAGTATAGAAAAAATAATCAATGTATCAACAGCAACACATATAAAAAGTCTAATTTTAACTCATTTTACCATCAAAAAACGAGGGGAAAATAAATACGAAGAAAGAAACAGGACACAAATGTTTTCTCCAGCTAGTTCAATGTGGAAAATTATCCAGGCGTATAGTACTGGAAGTATTTCAACTGTCAACTGCAACTGACTTCACAATCAAAGCAAAGGATGAGCTGGTAAAACAACGACCACCAGTTTTAATGAACAAGAGCATATTGCATGAAAAGAATGTGACAGCATGAAAATGTTGCATCACTATTTTGTGTGTGCAAAAAGAACTTGGTGAAAAATATGAGTTAAAACACATAAAACTTATTTCTACAAAAGTGAAAGTAGAGTCATTCGCATCTTTTTTTTATTGCTAGAAGTGATGGCATGGCTCACCGCCCAGGCCGCCTTTATATGGGGGGCACAAGTGTTCACTTGGTTAAAATCATGCCTTCTGTTTTACATTTGATCAGTTTTTTACATCAAAGCTTTCTTCTTGAGGAGTAGATCCTGAGTCTGAGTGATACTCTATGTACTTTTCTTCCTGCAATAAATTATTCACTAACGTCTAGAGTTACATTTTAACTTCTTAAAGTTACCATGTTCAATATGTGTCTCTTCGTTCCTCATATTTTTGTAAAAATAATACCATTTATCTAGGTTTGTGACCTTGTTTGGACCTCCAGGTGTGAAAGATTTTAGTATTGGTTTAATTACTACCACTGTGCTACACAGTTGATGTTCTTGATTTGTTTTTTAGATGTTGCAGTGCTCTGTGCTCAAAGATGGAGCTTGTTTCTTCCTAGAAAATATTTCTTTCTAGAAGTCTTGTTCAACTGCAGCTTTGAAGTCCCAACCCTGAAGGGTTAGAGATAACGCCCTGAAAACGCAATGAATGCTGATGTTGTGCATGTCCAAATAGTTGGAAATATAGTCCTATACAGTTCACATAGTAAGTAAACTTTATTTATAAAGAACCTGTTATAGGACAGAAATCACAAAGTGCTTTACACAATATAAGACATAAAACAGAAGGAGATATAAAACGGCACACAGGTGACATAAAGCAAAATAAAACTAATTAAAAACCTTGGATGCAAGCAGATTTTTTGCAGATCCATTGGGAAATAAAGAGGCGTTACGTTTGAAAGGTTACAAGCTATATATACTTCCTCAAACATCTTCTGCATCTCTTTCCACATCTCGGCTCCCTCCTTGCGTTGCCGCCATTTTTCAGCCTGAAATGCAATTATTCTCACTTCTTCTCCGGGCACCACCCACCACCTCTCCAGAGTTATGAAGCAGTCCAGCCTCAGCCCTGCTCATCCCTGGGTAAACGCCAATATGTCTCTGGCTACCCCAGGAGTGTGTGTGAGCAGAACTATAAAGATAAAAGTTTTTTTTTTACCTTTTTTTTTCCGCACTTCTGAGTCATAAGTAGACAGGAAGAGGGAGCTGAGCGGGGCAGCAGCAGGAGGAGGGTGGGGAGGAGATGGAACAGCATGCCAGTGGCAAAAGAAAGGAAGACGGAAACAATACAAAAATAGAAACAACAATCTTTATTCAAACAATATGGAAGACAACCTTCCTGATTTTTTGTGTTGTTGTTGTTGTTGTTCTCTAGTCTGCTCCTCTGTACATGTGTGCATCAGTATCGGTGGACTAATGAAGGGAGCATTATGCCTATGACTCACTCACTCGTCCCAGAGGAAATGGATGGAGGGATGAAATGGCAGAGAAGAGTGGGAAGGACTGCCTGACTGTGTGGTCTTCTAGACCGCCTTTTATTTCAAATAAAAGATGGAGCCAAAACAATTGAAAATTAAAATAAAAAATAGCAGTGAGCTTATCTCAATAAAATACAACGTTATTATTTAATGTTGTAGGTGTCACTGATACTACAACATTGTGGTTCAACAAAAAAAGTAAAAAAAAAAAAAAGGTGGAGAAGGAAAACATTTTACTTGAAAACAGAGCACAGGCAATGGAAATAACTACAGTCTTCAGAGAAAGGAAGAAAGGCTGTTTCAAGAGATGAAGGGGGCGGGTCAAATTTATTCCTGGAATCAGTGTTTCAAGAGCCACATCACACAGATGTAGCTAAGACATGAACTACGGCTGTTGCATTCCTGGTCCAGAGGCAACCTGAGAGGAGTCTTACCTGTTGGTCCGCTGGGTTTCTCAAGTCCAAAGTCAGTGCCGTCATCCACTAGAACGTTTTATAGCACCTCATGCTTCCCTCTGCTCACAACCTGGGTGAAGATGTTTCAGTTTTCCAGCGGGAATTGGCACACATTACCAGAGATATCAAAAGCTGGGCAGACCCAAACCTCATAGAGAATCCATGGAATATTGTATGGAGAAAGAGGAGAGAGACACCAAATCATCAGATTTTGATCATTGTAATAATTAAGGCCATGATTAATAGAAATAAGCTTTTGAAATATGAGACTTTACGTGTAATGAATCTTTGTAACATGTTTACTTTTGCGAAGTGAATTACTCAAATAAGAAACTTGTTTTTTAGGCAAATCTGCAATTTGTTTAATTAATTAATTAATTAATTAATTAATTATCTAGTTTGGTCCCAAGAAATAGAAACCTGTATGTTTCTTTGCTAATCGATAGTTTAATGACATAATTATGGGATAGATAAGTGAGAGTCTGCTTTCTTGCACAACAACAATCTTCTTCCTTCAACAAAGGAGGTGGGAGCACAGGTCTGTCATCAAACACTGAAAACAGAAAAAGAAATCTTATGTTTACAAGTGCTACATTTTCCAGCTCCGAGAACTGCGTGTTCTGTGCGTGTCGGGGCGCCACGCTGCCTTTCGCCAACCACATTCACTCAGACAGGCACACTGGCCTTCGTTACCATAGAAACTATAGTTTCAGGGTGATTCCAATCAAGTTGCTTATCTCTCAGACACTCAACACGCCAAGAACAGAAGGATCAACAATACAAACTTTATTTCCATTACATAATTGCCAAGGCCAAATCACAAATAAATAAGAAAGGGTACATTTGCAGTAAGCTTCATCACACAAAAACAAACCCCCCCAAAAAAAGAAAAGGAAACAGAGACCCTCAAAACCGGTCAATAACAGAATTCATTAAATACATTTACAGGAGGCTTTACAGGCTGTACAGTTATTGGTAGTATTTAATGCAATTTAGACATCAGAGCCCCTCCTGACCTCCTGAGCCTTTTTACAAAGCAAATGAAAAATAAACAGATTTTGTCTCTGCACCACCTGCTGCCTCTGCCTTGCCGGTGAGGGCAAGTATACGGAGTGTGTGCGATATCAACAATAAGCATGGAGCGCTTCACATTCTAAAGAACCCCTGAAGATATCTCATGTTTGTTTGTTTTGGGTTTTTTTTGGTCAGAAGGCAACAAGCCACCTCTAGCTGGTCAAAAAAAAAAAAAGTAGCAGAGCAAGGGACTCTTCAATGGAACGTCAGAGAGCAGAGGAAGGAGCATTTTATGTTCATATGAAAAACAAAAAAAGGGAAGACGAGGGGCGAGGTTCTTACGATCTAAACCTTTTCGAGCTAAAAGAGGTGGAGCTAGACTACCTGACTGTACCTTTATCGATGCAGGATGCTTTAAGTACCAGAAAGCAGAGATTGCATTCAGAAAAAGTGTCCTTACATTACAGCACTGAGCAAACATTCTCATCTTCAGTCTATAAACACAGAATACTGAAGGAAGAAAGTCACTTGTAATATGTAATTAATTAAACATCACCGCCTATCTGACAGCCTACTGTTGGAGCTATTTATTACATGGATTCAAATAAATGGCAGGTTACAGAATCCTTTTATGTACATTACACATACAGTTATTATACACACAAACCAGTCTAAATATACAGAAATCTCAGTTTGAGTTTTTCCTATGTACTCTAACATGGAGTGTGTTCATAAAGCATTTCTTCTTCAGTGGCCTGAATGGAGTGTGATTTTCTTTTTTTTTTTTTTGGTACAGTCGTACACATGCAGTTTTAATGAATATTTTCAGCACAGGCTACATCTAAACTCCCCTATCAGTGTCTCTCTACCATCCTCTACAAAGCCTTCACCCTAAACGAAGCATACTGTCGAATACACCACAAAAAAAAAAGAAGAAAAAAAAAAAGAAGTTGTCAGCTGTGCAATTTCTTCCTTCTTACATACTTTAACATAGAGTATAAATATTGCACATTCATTTTTGTATTTCATTATTCTATTTAAAAGCTGAGAGAAGTAACAGTAAGACCTATGGTTAATAAGGTTACCATACAACTGAGCCAAAAAGAAGAAAAAAAAGACTAAATCTACTTCAAACCATTCTACAGTAAGCTAAGTTCCCTTGGAGTATATCCATATGGTGCATTAATTATGACTGGAGGAATTCAGGGCAGATGAGCCAGGTCATTTTGGAGCAAATCCCAACCCATGCATTGCCTCAAAGGACACCTTTCCCCATTGATGGTGCATTAGTTGGGAGCAGGGATAAAAGAGACAAGAGAGTAAACATGCACTCAAATGAGAAAACTTTGGGATTCCTGACAAAAAGGAAAAAAAAAAAAAAAAAAAGGAGAAAATCACATTAAAAATGGAATGAAAACACACAATGAGCATGAGCAGGTAGAAAATCCAACTTAAGCATATAAAAACAGTAAACCCATCTGAATAACACAAGTAACAAGAAAACGTATTTTCCGCTGTCTTAATGTAAAATCTCTCATGGCTTCGCAACAGTTATTCACCGCACACATGGATTCCAATGCAGACAAACCAAACATAGGAGAAACGTTGTAAAACACACAAAAGAATAGAAATATTAATAATATTGAAGACAATAATGATCCCTGCAAATATTCCCACCTGAATGTTCCTCAGAGTCTTAAGAGGGATCGCACGTCCCAGCCGGATATCTGCGCCGCATGTTAGCAAACCGAACCGTAGAGGTGGAATGTTCCAGAACGCATGGTGGGGAGAGGAGAAGCGAGACGGACACGGATGTACAAACGTCCAGCATGACATTCTTTATACTTTGAGTCATGCATAGGTCTGACTTTATGTGGTCGCCATGGCAACTCGATGGGTCTTTGATCGGTGGAAAGCGGAGTTGTCGGTGCGTTGCAGTGGGTCGGGCTGGTGGGATCGGCCTCTTGCTCTCGACCTACAGATGTGAACCTGGCTCCAGACTTTTCTGACTCATTTGATCGAAGAGGGCGACAGAGAAGCTGAAGAGGAGGCGAACAAGTCCGTGTGTCTGTCTTTATGCGAGTGTCATCCATGTAAATCCTCATGAGACGGTCATTTGGAGTGTATCTATTCTTTTATTTCCCACCATACATCCTCTCAATGTCCTCTTGATAGTGTGTTTTGAGCTCCTTGCGTTTCAATTTGAATGCGTCGGTGACCAAGCCGGTCTCCGGTGTCCATGGCTCGGAACTCAGGCGGATTTTTTTGGGAATCTCGAACTTCTCCAGTTTGTCTAATTGGAAGAAAGCAGAATCACAGCTCAGCCTGACAAATACAATAATGACCACAAGTTCAAAGCTATCAAAACATATTTAAAAGTTGTGGCCTGGCAGACAGAGTTATCATTAGCTGTTAATTATGGTTTCTACACATTTTCCAGGCTGAAATTTCATAGTTCTTCAGACTGATATTTACAAAAGTCTCAATCTGTAACTCTGTGTTTAGAGATACATTGGTGGATTAGTCAGAAAAATTTAGATTTTTATGATGCAATATCATCCCAAATTTATTTGTAGAGCATTTTAATCACCCACTGTGCTGTACACAATAATATAATAGAAATATGATCAATCATAAAATCAAAGCTTACAGGAAACAGGATAAAATAATTGCTTTCCCCACATTTTTCTTTCTTCCCATGATAAATTCCATAGTTTCTTTTCCTAACTACCTGAGATGGCCGCCTCAGTAATGATGCGGAGAACCTCCTTCTCCATCTTGGGATTGTTGCAGATCTCTTCCCACTTGCCCTTAATTTGAACCTGCTCCGCCAATGCCATGAGGTGTTTGTGGTTGGGAACCACAAAGCTGATCACATATGACTCTTCACTGAAAACAACAACAAAAAACATCATCATTTTTTTTTTCTTCCTTCAAACATGTTCTGACAGTACGGAGCCCCCTAGGGAACATGGGGAATTTTTTTTCTTTTGCGTTACCTCGCAAAACCTTTTGCGTTCCCTCGCAAAACTGTACTGATCAGCTGTACGACATAATTGAATACTGTAAGACTTTCTTACGGTGGCCGCCGTACTTTCTGATTTAATATAAGGTTATGTAAGGTTTTTCCATGAATGTTAATATCTTGTGAAATATCTGATAATAAGTCATCTGACAGTTTTGATTGTGTCGCTGTTGTGTTGGTTGCCTGAATGGTTTAAAGAGCTGCTTTTATGTTCAGTTCCATCTCAACCTTAACAGACATAAATATGCGGTGAATGAATCGATTTTCAATCAGTTTTTTGCACCAAAGACTTCATAATAACACGTTTTCACTTAGGCTCTGTAAGAGCCATATGAATGAAATAAGTAATTATTGATATGATAGGAGCACGCGACTTTGACACTTAGGTGGTGGGTGTGCCGATGTGGGAGTGACGTCATCAAGTATGAATGGGAAGGTTACTGGCCTGCTGGTTTGTGTGTATAAGGAAACGGTGAGCGGGTTGGTCAGTCCTTGCAAAGTTTGGAGCATAATAATTAAAATAGAATAAATCGATAAATGTGACAAAACAAAGAAGTGGTTTGGAGCTAATTGATACACGGACAGATGAGATTCCCCGAGTTAACCCAATACGGCCCTTTACCATAATTAGTTTGTCGTGTTTTTAATAATAAAACGTGTTTATTATTATGAAGTCTTTGGTGCAAAAAACTGATTGAAAATCGATTTATTTACTGCATGTTTATGTCTGTTAAGGTTGAGATGGAACTGAACATAAAAGCAGCTCTTTAAACCATTCAGGCAACCAACACAACAGCGACACAATCAAAACTGTCAGATGACTTATTACGCCGCGATAATAACTCAGAAATATAGTTTGGATGTACAGTATTTATATTTCTTTCCTACTTACGGAAGGTTTCTGTTTATATAACAGGTTTGTGGTGCCTTTGTATTCTAAAGAAAGATATAAAACTTCAGATATTTCACAAGATATTAACATTCATGGAAAAACCTTACATAACCTTATATTAAATCAGAAAGTACGGCGGCCACCGTAAGAAAGTCTTACAGTATTCAATTTTGCCGCACAACTGATCAGTACAGTTTTGCGAGGGAACGCAAAAGTTTTTGCGAGGGAACGCAAAAGAAAAAAAATTCCCCATGTCCCCTAGGGGGCTCCGTATGACAGAGCAGGGAGAACGCCTAAGAGGAAGCAGGTGCAGAATGATACCTGTTGGCATAGGCACAAATATTGTCTATGAGTGGGCAGTTCTTCAAAACCGCTTCTACTTTTCCGAGAGAGACATATTCGCCTGCCTGGAGTTTCACCAAGTCTTTCTTACGGTCTGCAGAAAAGAAAAAAAAACACAAAGAGCTGAATAGAGGCTTAGCTTTTTTAAATGTGCGAACAAACAGAGCAGTTTTCGTGTTTACCGATAATCTTCAGGCATCCGTCAGGATGGAATTCTCCTATGTCTCCCGTACAGAACCATCTCTGGCCCTTCGCATCCACGAAGAAGTCTTCATGGTTCCTGCCTTCACTTTTGTAGTAACCCATTGATACATTTGGACCTCCAATCAAAATTTCACCCCTTGGATTGGGCTTGTCAGTGCTGTGATAGCCACCTAAAAAAACCCACCAATCTTGTCACTGACATTTTTTCCAACGTGACCTCTGGACTTGTTGCTTTGCCACGAGTTTTCTTACCCTCTTCCCAGTCCTTCAGAGTGATCTCTGAGCAAACCAGCGGAGCACCGACCCGTCCTGTGCTGTAATCCCACACTGGAAAAAGCAAAAACAAATGCAATTTAATCTAAAATTCAGAAGTATATTGAGAGAACCCTCATTCGCTATTTTCCGATGTCCTTACTCTCACTGATGGTGCCAGCCCCACATGTCTCTGTCAGGCCGTAGCCCTGTCCCACCGGGCAGCACATGCAGACATTCATGAAGCGCTGCGTTACCGCAGAGAGTGGAGCTCCGCCAGAAAGTAGCACTCGAGTGTTTCCTCCCAACAGAGACCGTACTCTGTTGAAAACTATTCTACAGGGCAGGAGAAAAAAAAAAGCGAATTGGTGAACATTTTGTCACATCACTAAAACAAAATTCAATTTATTTGATTGGAACTGTATGTGATAAACCAACACAAAGTGGCATTTTTAAATTTGTAAAATACTTCGTTACACAATAAGTTTTAATATCTCTAGCTACAGTTTTGTTTTACTAAGGATTAGTGGAGGAGGAAGTTCCTTTAAGTTGTCAGCAACTTAAAGAAAGATCTAGAGATTAATGAAGGCTCGAGTGTGAAAGGGGAATCAAATGTCAAGTCAGTTAGCAGCTTTATGTGTCTGCAAGTGGGTGTAATGTGGATTACCTGTCACAGAGAGGCGTACTGTAGCCCTTGGAGATCTGCTCCATCTTGTAGTTATAAGCCAACACAAAGAGCGTCTTCTGAAATTTACTCATCTCGTCCACTTTGGTCATGACATTTTTGTAAATTCGATCCATGATCTCCTGCACACGAAGAGATCAGACGACAGCTCAGACGTGACTGAACACACAGTATTTCGTCTGTTTCGATAAGCTTTATGACAGATTAACGGGACTTACTGGCACAGATGCCATGAGAGTTGGTTTTAGCATGCTGGTATCCCCTTTACTGCCCTTCTTGATCTTGGAGGACTATGAAAATGAAACAACTCTGGTGAACTGTTATTGTACAGATCTGTCACCTATCACAACCTTACAGCTCACGGCGCTTTGAATTCTAAGAATTCTAAGGGGTTTTAGCATGTGCGCAATCATGTTCTCATATTATAGTGTTAGAGACAGACTGGCTAGAAGATCTGTTTGTCCTTTTGCACACTGACCTGGTCGGCGAGAGTCTGAGGAGAGGAATATCCGATGCGACATCCGTGGGAGATGCAAACCAGCTCTGCGCTGAGCTCTAAAACATGGGCCAGTGGTAGGTAGCCAATGTAGGTGTCAGTCTCACTGCCAAGATAACAAAAACAAGCATCGTCATCGACCTACATGTACAGGGGAAGAGAGCGCCACAAAAATAAGCATCCTCTAAAAATGCCTGGAAAGTCGTGGTTATGAAGAGAAAGACATTCTGAAGAAATGAACTGCTAGAAAAATCAGAGGGGAAGTGTCAAAAACAAGGCGGTCAAACTGAGAACCGCATACTTGAGGTTAGGGATCCGCTCGGCCATGCCTGCAATGCCGGCGATGAGGTTGCCATGGGAGATCATCACACCCTTGGGTATGCCAGTGGAACCACTGGTGTACATGATGACAGCGATGTCCGAGGGCTCCGGCTGTCTGCGGTCCACTACAGGCGCAGAGCAGAAAGGGATGATTGGAGAGGAAATATAAGGTGAATTAAAATTCTTTCCAATTAAAACAATCTAAAGAATATTATGCAGTTCTTTTTATTTACAATATCTTCGAAATAAAATAATTTTGAAGTTTCCTGGAGTGATGCTACAGCATGACATATTTATGACTCGTACAAGTAATTGTTACGAATAGAAACCAAATGTTATCTTATCAAATGTACATTCATAAAAGTACCTTGTTGCAGATGGAAAATCGGTTCAATTTAACACTTAGTAATATTTTAAGACCTTCAAGCAAGTTGGTAAAAATGTATCCAATTCAAAATAGCCACCACCCGTTCTGCTAAAAGTAAAAAAAGAGAGAAGTTCTACCTTTTCAAATACATAATCAAGAACCGATAGCACTTCCAATAAAACCTAAATACAATTTTTAAAAGCAAAGACTGCATTTTCTTTAGTGACTGCAACAGCTTGAAAGACGACAGGTACAGGCATTTAAAAAAGAGAACGCAAACATGAACCAACATATTACCTAAAACAAATATAAAGTATCCTCAGGGTTGAATACAGTTGGAACGAGTCAAAACCTAATATTGTTCTTCACATACTTTTGAAGGCATTATCAAAATTTGTAAAAACATTTGAAAATACTGTAATGTTGCATTTTTACTCAAGGTTATTGTATTATGAGAATCTCAAATCTGCCCCATGTTTAGCTGCACTGTGACATCATAGGCAAAAGTTACACAGTACAATAAAACCTAAACGCTGAAACTAAGCTGATTTATGTTTGGATAGCTCTTTGATTTTGTTCCAATTTGTTCTCATACTTTAAACTACCTCAATCATCTAAATACATATTATTTTTTCTCTCAAATATAGCTGAAGTGATGCCAGAGCACTGTTCTGATTATTATCCCATTACCCCACTGTCATCAGGACGGTGTTTGGTACGAAGTGATGTGATGACTCAGCGGCACATCATTCTAATTACATATCAGCGAGCTGGCTTGCCTTAAGCCTGCATCTGTGTGCTTCAGTGTCCTGGATAAACTAAAAACATTTCAATCAGCACTAGACACTCACTTTGAACGGGCTTGGATCCCAGCTCTTTCACAGCCTCCATGTTGTAGACTGTGATGCCTCTGGGCATGTCTGACCAGCTTGTGGGTTTAATGTCCACGACGATGATATACTGGAGCCGCGGCACATCGCACAAAATGGCCTGGGAGGAAAAGCTCCATTTAGAATCAAACACCAAATTATGCAAATTTCTATATTTACATAATATGCATGTAAATATATATTAAGACATTTACTTAACAGAGGGGAAAAAAAAGGTACCTTAAGGCGGCTCTGAAGTAAGTCCTTGCTTGTGATGATGTGAGTGACCTCTGTCTCATTCAGCCCATGAGCAATGGCTTTGGGCCCGAGTGTGGAATACAGTGTCACGACTGTGAAAGTCATTTACATTCAGTCTGGTTATTTTTATTGTCTGCTCACTAGATATCATAGTCTGTCTATGAGTCACTTACGTGGGAAATTGTACATGAAACAGGCCTGCGCTGCTATGACCCACTCCGCTCTGGTCTCGCAGAAAACAGCGATGTTATGGTGAGGCTTCTGGTTCAGAGCTGCCAGACCACTGCCAAAGCACTTTGCTGCATTGTAGGCTTCCTCATACGTCAGCCAGTTATAGTTCCCCAGAATCACCTGCAGAAAACATGAAGATTACATTCAGCAACCAGGATTACACAGTACACAAAAACTGAGAACTGCCTGCAGAACGTTCATACTATCTGTTTGAAGCTTTATAGAAATTATTAATGAGAGCAGATTGCACAATGAATGAAAACAATCACTTCCACAGCTGATGTTTCCGTGTATAGTAAAGATGTATTATTTAATGATTTTAACACCAGAAACAAACCAAATAGAAAACCAACCCCAAAAAGATAATGTGTTTAAATATAAGCAGTAGCATTTGAGAAAGACGCATGCTGATCCAAATCAGACCTCAACACTTATATGCTGTCAGTTAGCGCCATCTTCAGGGCATTTCTTGTCATTGAGCTGTCAACTAAGATGAAGCTTCAGTATCAGAACTTGTGATTTGGCTGTTTTTGCTTTACTCACATTCTGACATACAAAAGCTAACATTTAGGCAGCCACTTATGACAATGTGTCAATAGTCATTCTATTATTTAATTTAAACATGGGACAAATTTTCTGTAATAAAGAAATATATATTTTTATTATTGGTATATTTTTGTTGACACCCAGGTTTGGAATTTAATCACGTTTAACATCACATCTCCAGCACAACTAATATAAATTAAGTAAAGCTCAGAATTTTTTTGTTTAAGACGTGTTTTTTTTTTTCAATATTCAGCAACATTCACTGAATGTGGAATGTGCAATTAAAGTCAAAATAAAGAAGAATAGGGAATATTTCAATTTCACTGCAACTCCACAAGAACCATAATCAGTCTCTATTAAAGCTTTTGTCCAGCATTATGGAGACTAAAATATTTCCATGCAAATCATGAATTTTATTAATTAACTGTTTGGATTATGTGTGAGTTCGCTTGGTTTAGATTGCTTTCATTACGATATAATATTATATTATAGCAGATAAATGTAATAAAATGGGCAAAAGTAAAAATGGAAGAGATCAGATGTGTGAAGCCTGGATGTTAACACATCTTTAAAATGTTAAATAGAGCTTGGGACAATTTTTTGTCTAGACGTTTGGATCAACATGTAATCAATGTAAAATACAGCAAATCAACAATGTGACTAACTGCATGTATTCAGCAGCTTATAAAAATCAAATGGTGACTTTGTCTTGTTGGGTCATTACTAACTGCAGGTGCTTGTCAGATGCATGTGCATCATGGTTGTGCTGCAGACCAAAACCTCTGTTTGTTGTTATGTCACCCAAAGTATTTCCAGACTTTAGATCTCTTCCGACTTTAAAATCTTTTAAAAATCTGCTCGTTCGTAGCTGAAGCTAATATTTCTTCCCTTATGATGTTTTGAAACTGCAGCCATTCTTTGATTGCTGCCAAACTCCAGTGATGTGTGCTCCTACATTTACGTTTATAACCCCCATACTAACTGCTTACAAAGGGTTTTTTCACTGTAAAAAGAAAATCTGTTGTTTTGTTGTTGTGAAAGGTTTAGAACGATAAATTCTGAAAATTTCTCTGTTGGTAAATTTTCATACATTACAAAAACGTCCCTCACTAGCCATATTTAAAACAGCAGGTATGTCTCTCACCTTTTTAAACACTTTTCCATTTGGCTGGAGTTCATCCTCCTCACTCAGCACCTCCCTGGTGCCCAGGCAGTCCCTGTTTGGAAACCTCCTCGCTGCAAACTCGAACATTTTGTCCAGTGTGTCGACTCCCGGTTGCACCAAAGCCACTAGTTTTTCTCGGCTATTGATGGCCCTGTAAGGTCCCGCTGGGTGTCCGCTGATGGAGCAGGCCTTAATCCGACGCGCTCGCTCCAAATTGGTTCCGGCCCCGGAAAAGAAGTACCAAGGTAGGAAGGTTATGACGGAATAGACCCAGACAACAGAGCGGAAAACCTGCAGGAGCAGGGGGTTTATATCCTCCTTCAACTTCATTTTTGTAATGAAGTCAATCCTGGAGACAAGTCGATCCCTTCTGGCCAATGGCAAACTGAGCTGGTCTGTACAAAGTAATCTGAAGTGCTGCCAGTCCAGCTGGTGGGTACTTCATGCAGCAAGGCGCCCTGCAAAGCAAAGGGTACACATGAAATTTTAGAGGTGTTCTATGAAATAAGAATCAATCTAGCACATTTTTTTATAGATTGCATTGCAGTAAATATGAGTAACTGGATCCTGGTAAGTAAATCCCTGCTTGAATGAAAACCAAGTCTGCCTATTCTTAGGCTGCTTCTCAGTCAGCACTTTTTATTTCACTCGAATGTCTGGCAATGCTTACAGTGAAGCATCTTACTGCAGAAGTATGAAGCTGCAACTCCCAAAATCAAGATTTGAGCTATTTTAATGGACAAATTAATTGGTCAAATAAGAAACAGCTTTCTGTCATTTAAAGTGGTGAACTTAATTTATTTATTGTCATTGTTTTACAGATGAAAAAGGCAATAAAATTGAACTACAATGTGAAATAGAAACAATTCAGTTCCTGCTTTCACACTGTGGAAAAAAACTTTGTAGGTTAAACAGACAAAAAGCAGATAATCCAGAAGACGGCACTTGGAACAAGCAGTGACTCCCTATACAATAGCCTCTCCGAGTGTCTTGAATAATTCACTTAAACATACACTGCACTCTGGCTACACAGCAAAACTCTGTGGATCCCCTCGGACACAGGTCAGCTATCTGAAGTGTATGCTTAGGGAGGCCTGGTTGTGGTAGAAGCGGGTGCGGTGACTCATGCTGCAGCTTACAGGGAGAGGAACCAGGGTCAGGAGGACAGACGGTCCGCTAACGTCACAGTGCTATGAAAAAATATTTCAGGCTGAAGATGTGGGTCGCTCTGACCATTTGTAGCTGAAATTCCTTTAGAACGATAGAACCAAACTGGTTACACCTGTGATCTGCTCTGCAGTGAGCTCACCTTGCTGACCTTACAACCAATGCAGTTACACTGCTGATGCAAAACTCTTTGCTTTAACAAAGCACATGTCTGTAGTATAACTCTGTGCCCCATTAATTCATCTTTAGCATTTAAAATTTTTTTTTACATAATGTTTTACATCTATAAAACATTATTTCTTTCCACAGAATTGGTTCTCTGTTTCTTAAAGAAAGAGTGTTGTACATCTTTCTTTTTTCCCCCCTCTTAACAAGTAAACAAAGTAATTCAAGATAAACGTGTTTCACTTGTTTTGCAGCATTTCAAGCAACAAAGCCAACTGACACAACTCAACTGTGATTTGGAAAACCAAACAGGGTGAAGGTGCATCCGCAGCCCTGGCAGTAAAATCTTAGACACAGTTGGTTCGATTTGGCAATACATGTGTGGCACGTTGCATGTTTGACCTTGAGGATGTTGGTGGGGAAGGAGACACACCCTTTTCCATGTTAGCTTTACATCAACAAAGAGAGAACATTCTTTCTCAGATAAGCGCAGCTCCTTGGAGAAGGACGGTTTCTGTGACTCACCAGGTATTCTGCTTTACACACAACAGATTCTTTTTGGAATTCTACTTGATGTGATCCAGAGTCTCACCCAAGAACATAGGAATAAAGGTTTTTGAATGAAAAACAAATGTGCTGCACACATTCAATGACGTATAGGGAGACTGCACATACCTAAATAAATAGATGTAACTTATGAGTGCATTGTGAAAATATAAAAATCCACTATTAACAATGAGTTTTGCAATGATAATATTAATCGTGATCAAAACTTTTCCTCACTGTTCTCCAACGTTTCCATCATCACAATGATCACACAATTCTTCCTGAGCTTTAGCATATCGGTGTCAAAGAACAATTTTATGTTTAAGCATAAAAGACTACAAAAGTTCTTATGTGCAATATAGTGAAATGTAGTGAAATTGGGAGGACACTTTTGTCCAACTCTGCTTTCTTTGATTCTTTTCTTGATGCTTCAGGCTATGGCATGACAGAAAACATTTCATTAGTAATTCAATGGATTTATTTCACGTCTCCGCTGTTTTACTTTTTGTGATGTAAAACAGGACATTCTGTAAATTAGGGCATGCTCCAAAAATGATGTTCTGGTTTACACAGAAAAATATAGATGTTCCAATTCATCTGACAGTGATCTGGATACAGAAACATCTGACAGTGATCTATGTACAGAGACAATCAGCAAGTACACTTCCAAATTCAATGCTTTTACATCTATCAGAAATAAACAAAACAAAGACAATTGCAGAAGATGTTTCCTCTTCCCTTTCAGTTGTTATAGCACTTAGGTAAAATAAAAATTAATTATGTATCAGGAGGTCAGATGTTACAGTTTACTATAATTTATGACATCAGCCTTATCAGTGGATCTTTAACGAGTACAGGATTTCTAAATAACACAGTAGCGCAAATGTCAATTACAGATTTTCCAGCCCTATCATGGACGTTTGATAGATGATGGTTGTTACAGCAATTTGAATTTGTTAAAAGAGCCCACCTCACAAAACTACTTGATACGATTAGCTAGGTTACAGAAACCTTACTATCACATATCAGTGTTTCGGTGCATATCTGCATGTCAATTCATCAATATAGTTGAGATGTTTGTATAATTAATACAGCGTTCAATATGACAAGGGCACCTTTACAGGCAGCACTTTTGACAGCACAGGTGAGCGCATCAAAATGAAAGGCCTATAAGCGACTGGTTATATTTTAAGTTCGTGCATTTTTTTAATTGACTTTCCAAGTAAATGATCACAGCTTTTCACTCTTGTATTTGCTGGTTAACATTTATTATCTGCAATGCAACATAGGCATTGCGTTGCCACTGTCTATGTCTGTGTCGTTACCTTTAAAACGTCGCTATCTTGTATACATGCATTCATACATACAAGCGGCACTACATTTTACAATTCACGTTTATTTATTTATTTATACTTTTATCAATCATATGTCTCTCAAAATGTCCATACGGTTAGCTATAATTCACTAAGATTAGCAATTAGCGGACACTCGCTCTCCTCGCGAGGTAAGCTACTCATTAGCTGCATTGCTACACGCTGGAGCGGCTGCAGTGCCCGCTGCTGGTGAACTGAAACCAGCTTACTCACACATATTTATCCAAGATGTAAAAAACGAGCTACACTTATAATCTCATAAACCAAGCGAGGCATTGAGCTCTTGAGCAACCTGGGGCTAACAATCGTCCTGTCCTTACCCAACATCTGCAACGCGCTTGGAGTGAAACACATTCTCACCTCTTTTCTCAACCGCTATGTCCGAGCCGCTCCGGGACCGTCTTCGTTAAATGAATCCTCGTAACGACAGCTCCGATAAAAAATATTCGCATAAACTATAAACATTGAATTTTTCGACAATAAATAACAACAGCAAGCATGACATAAAATCGTAATAAAGAAGCAAAATCTATGAATTACCGGGCCACCGCTAGCAGCCCGGAAGCTTTAGTTTGACGTCACACTATTTCTCCGATTGTGATTGGTGTTTTGGAGGTGGCGCGTGCTTGGAGCAGCGGCAACGTAGCAGAGGTTACTCACGGTCACTACTTGGCAGTTCCGTAATGCTGGGATTCACCGTTCTGTTAAAGAATACGGATCATTTGGTTAGTTCGTGAACAAGATCCGATTCTTTAGGTTTCCAAACTGTTTTTCACCAGGTAGGCTAATCCATATTTTTATATTCTGTCAGTATGTGTGTATAAAAAATGTCCATATAATGTTAACACTGAGCAATATATTTTCAGCTATTTCATATAGTGAGAAAGATAAAGAAAAAAGTAGGGCATTATGTAGCATTTCTACTATACTTACTTGTTATTACCATGTAATATTACTATCACCAAAATAGAGGATTTATCTATCTTTGGTAACCAAAGAAACAAAACAGTTTTTTATATTTTAAGGTGCCACTTTGATAAAGAGATACATGTATCTATGGTCTTACTATGGGCATAATTGTGTATTTCTATGAACAGTATATTTCATAAAGCACTGAAAATAGATGTCTAGTGGGGTTTCTTTCACATCCACTTTCACTTCAAGAAGGGAAATGTGAGACTGACCATCTCTCCCAAGATGTAACTCAGCAGTGAAACATAGTATCAGTTTAGATTTTATTTAAAATAGCTATGCTCTTCCTGCAGTCTATTTTAATTTTTGAAACAACACAACATGCACATATATCCTCTTGTTGGTCATGTGCCTTCATATATTATTAAAAATTAAATCAAAAAATAGTGGTGGGCCACCATGGGCAAAAATATCTGGCCCATTTATTGGTCCCAGTCCAGCCCTATTTTACGTATATTAGTTGCTGACACTATTTTAAAAGAAAAAACATATATGCAAAATGATGCATATATATTTTTTTCAAATATGCATAATTTGCAGGTAGTAGACTTATAATCTTTTTTATAAAGAGAAGGCTGCCTTGGGAACCAGGGTGGCTAAGTTAGTAGAACATGCACACCATCTTCAGAGATTGTATTCTGTTAGGGTTTTTCAGGGTTTGGTTCCCAGTTTTGTGAAACAATATGGACAGTAAAACACAACTAAATCAGTGGGTGTGCTTTTAATTGTGATTTGTCATTAAACTGTAGCTTGAGGTAAGTTGTTTTTTTTCTGAAAATTAATTGTTTGGAAAAATTTAGAAATTTACTTGTAGTCATTTTAACAGACAGTTTGTTAATTTTCCAATCCCCTTTTCCATGCGAACATCTTTTTCACTCACAAGAGGGAGCCAGATTTTATACTTCCTGTGATTTATCATGTCATTTGTTTCAATTTGGCATAGGAAAATGTCCGTGTCCATACATAAAACAGACAGAACATATTCTTTGACATGTTTAGGGTGACGAGATTAAAGTGAAGTTGCAAGATAAGCTTCGTTTGACACTTTTAACCTTAAACATTGAGATCACGTCACTTGACTCTGGAGGTTTTGCATGCTTTTTAGACCATATGTCTTTTCAGGGACATTTTGACAACTGCACACTCATTCTACCCCACATCCCCTCATCTGAAAAATGCACACCCCACAGGCACACACACTCGAACACCCATGCATACACAAGCGTGTGATCACATGACGAGTCAAAGTGCGTACAGAGTTGATAATCGCTTTCCTCGGGCGATGTCTTTGAGGTTCTGATGGGTTGCACACCAACAGAGGGCAGATGTTACAAGTATATGGAAGACTTTCATCTCCCCCGGGAAAGATGTGTGTCCAATCTGATAATGACACATCGACACACTTTGCACACACTTAAGGCAAGTTGCAGGAAGATGTGTATCCCACAGCTGTCTCAGTTCGATTCTTGACATTTGTGCACAGAAAATACCTGGGACTCACCCCGAGATATTTCACCTGTTTATTTTTTTAATTGTTCTGCTTAATAAATGATTTAAATCATTGAAAGCATGAAGTTTGTGATTCATTCCACCCCTTCTTGTCATTTATTGTGGAAAAGGTAAACAAATATGTTTTGAACCCCTGACTGAAGCCACTTAACGTCCAATTGGACTTACAGAGAGAGGAAAAAAAGGGGTGCCAGGGGGGTTTTGTGGGGATTAGGGAACAAAAGGATCCTTCTCTGTCATCAAAGAGGATCTACTCTCCACTCATCCCCTTTTCTGTGGAGACAGTTTTTTACTTTTTGGGAGCTGAAGTGATGGCTGCAGGGAGGAGGAAGGGTGGGGAGATACCAGGAGAGTTTGATGGTAGGGGATGCAGATTTCAAAGTAATCTTTAACTTTAAGCCCTACAGTCCCCATGACATGAGCTCCTTTGCCCCAGACACAGTGTTGCCTATATTGCTCCAAGTAGAAGTCTGCCACCCCTCCTTTCTTTTTTTTTTTTATTTCCTCTCTCAACCTTTTGTCATGGTGGCATTTAAGCGGCATTACTCACTGACCAAAGGAAGGAATTCTTTTGAGGGACCTTAAAGGGATGGATTTTAACTACGGAGACCACTGTCTCCACTTAGAATAACACTGGGTGGATATAAATGCCAACTGTGTGACTCGGAATCAGCACAATGGAGACATCAGCTTGATCATAAGTCTTTGAGCCCTGTCAGTTCGCGTCGTTATTTTTGTCCACATTTTTAGAAGATGTAAAATAATGTGAAAAAACACTAAATTAATAATTAACTGCCAATGAATAACCTTAAACAAACTTAAAAATTATGGGGTGATTTAGAACCTTGCAGGAGGGCATCTGCACTTCAAATGTTTTGTCACATTACAAAACTATGTATTTAGGCCCCCTACCTCGTAGTTATTTCTTTTTCTTTGAATGGTTCATGTCCCCTCAGGGTTACTGATCTGGGATCCCCTGCTGACCTGTTCCACCATAGGGAGTCACTGTCATCACACGGAGGTAGTTATGAGTTAAATAGGTTTCAGTCCGTGGTATAGTTGATTGAAATAATTGTGCCTTAGCAAATAATGCATCAATTTGATTAATAAAACACAAACAGGTGGTTATACAATTTATGGATATTATCACAAAAGATCTCAATGTTGATTTCATGTGATTTTTTAAATCATTTGAAAGACTTTTTCAAATGACTTTTTCAAAAAAATCATTTAAAAAAAAAAAAATAAATAAATAAGATGTGCTTTTATAAAAATCTTATTTAAATAAATTAAGAAGGCTCCGGTCATTTCACCTCTTTGTGTTTTACCTTTTTAGTTTTACTACTTTTTCTTCTATCAAGTGCTCTGTTCTTTCACTGTTTGGTTGCTTTGATAACTTATTACACAACTTTTTTTAGGTACAAAATGGAACATTCGTTTGAAGAATGTTTAGTTCCTGACATAACTCAAGTTACACCCAACAGTGCAACGTTTTGGACTGCCTTGACAATGACGTTTTATACTAACTAATGTTAAGTAGCTGGAATAAAATGTCACAGTTTTCAGCAAGAGCGTACACTAAGAACTCGATAAAATAAAATACTTTGTGGAGTGTTGAAACTTTGAAGAATTTTTTTTATCTCAAAAGTTCATGAATTACATAACTACAAAAAAAAAAATAATAAGTGGATACCTCTTAGGTATAACAAACAATATAAATAGAATGAAACTGCACTGCATAGGCATGTAAAGATAGGTAAAGAGCAAATTGATCCAGAGCCAAATGATACCATTTGCCATTAGCAGTATCAGTTCCTCTGACATGAACGTCGCCTTGGGCAGGAACTGGCATCTGCACTAGAGAATGCAACAAGAAATTGAAGTTTTTAACTTTTCTTAGAAAACGTTTCTCAGGAGACTCAAGAGAATCTGTGATCGCTATTGGTTGTTTCAGTCTAGATTTGGCCTTTCTATGAAGTACATATGTAGCCTACTGTTTTTTCCATGTAGTGATTCTATTTTTTTATTTATTCTTTAGCAATGGTCTCTGAGACAGTGCCACCAAGACAAAAAAAAAAAAGAAAAAAAAGAAAAGAAAAAAAAGCTGTGCTGGCATGAAATGGACTGTTAGAAGATACTGAAAATAAGAAGGACTTAAAGGGCAACACGAGGTTTGAAAATAAGGTATGAATTGGCTATGTGGCGCTCCTCACCACAGTAAAGGACAATCAAACAAATGAGCCACAACAATTCCCGACGCAATTAGTCAATTTTTATAAAGCACACAGCCATTTATTGACAATCCAAATTGTTTTCAAAATTCACTATGGAGGCGCACAAAGCCCTTGAATTTCACACCTCTACATATCCCATTTCAAAAGTCCAGTTCAAACTCTGAGGATCACATTACATTAGAGGTGAGGGAACTAAGGGTGTTCGCTTCTGTTTCTGCTCCATACTTCAGCACGCACATCAACCAAGTGAATATTATAGAGAGCAGAGCCAGAACGCTGGCGACGAACAGACAAACTGGGCCGACAGGCGACGCTATATGGTTGAAGTTGTGCACGAAAATGAGGCCCAGAAATAAAAGCACCACCATGGAGAGGAAGGAGAAGATGGCGCACACACAGCCCGTGGTAAAGGCTACGTTCTTGCAGGTCTCACAGCGTCCCTCGGTGGCAAAAGATCCGGACGAACCTGCCTGTTGTTCTTCTTCCGTGTTTGATGTGCTCTGACGCTGATTCTCTCTAAGCGGTAGAGCCTCGAACAGCGCCCTGTTGTTCGGGAGGTTTTGAACCTGATATTCCCGAACCGGAGTCCGATGGCGACACACGGGACAGCCGATCCTCCATCCTCGTCCCTCTCGTGAGTGTAGAGTTTCGAGGCACTCCTGACAGAAGGTGTGGGAGCAGCTCAGCTCTTTAGGCATGCGGCGGTCCAAGTCGTAGTGGTTGTAGCAGATTTTGCACTCGTATTCTTCGTTAGACTGAGCAAAAGCAGAGCCGCTTTGTCCATGGACATTGTCCGCCATGTTCTCCCATATTGCACAGCTTCATTTGACCACATAGGTTGTTTATGTTAATAATTAACACGTACTCGGCATCAAATCAGTTAAAAACCTTGTTTTGTTTTGTTTTTCTCATGTGCGTTTTCTTTTTTCATTTTCTTGTTTTTCTCTAAGTGTGAATTTGACCTGGTTTCAGTTCAGCTCCATCTGGTTTACAGACTGGTGTTACAGTCCCCCTGGAGCAAAACGTGAGAACAGAGATGCTAAATCTAACCGTGAAAACAAAAAAAGACAGAGAAAAAAAAAAGAGAGAGAGAGAGACAGAGAGAGAGAGAGAGAGAGAGACAAAATAAAGAGCTGTTCATATTGATTTTCTGATCCGTTGTCATCTGGTTGGTGTCACAACGAGCGTCATGTGATCGATGCGCCCTATTAAACCGTGTAATTAAAATTGGGCACCTGCTCTAACAGTAAGACGCACCGTCAGATGTGTCGCTTTGAGTTTCAGCACCACAGTCATCGGACAGCGCCTAGCAGGGCAACGGCGGTGACATCTTCAACAGCAACTGCAACCGTCTTTCAAAAGCATTCACTCTTCTCATGCTGTAACAGCAAACTTGAAAGAATGTATGTTCCAAATCAAAGTAGCACATTATTGTGAAGAGAAAGTACAATAATACTGCATACGTTACACGTTTCCATTTCTTATTACATTATCCTGATAACCCTAAGTAAAATCCAGCAAAACCAACTGCCTGAAGAAATGTAGCAAATGCAATCCACTTGTATACAATTTCACATCTACATAAATAGCTGTTTTGTGAAGCCCTTCTTAGAGAGCATAAATGAACAAATTACTTCATTAAATTGAGAGAAAACAGAAGGAGGTGTAAATGCAAACCGAGGCCCGTCCATCCAAACTGACAGGACAGACATGGAGAGTACTGATAGACTCCACTTACAGGCTCATGTAGTAAAATCTACCAATATAATGGCATGTTGTATACTGTAAAAAAATAAAAATAAAACATTCAAGATGCTGGTCATGTGAGACCAAAACCTGAAGTTGAAGGAGAACCACATTAATGGCAGCATTATGAAGTGAAAATGATTTACTTCAGGGCAAAGAGGGAAGTGTGTCAGTGTTAATGCTGATAAGCATACATCCAGAGCTACAATGGATAGCTCACAGCAGAGGCTGTCCAGATGCCAGAAGTATATGAATACTTGTGCAAGGCATGTCAGAACATTATAATCCTTTAAAATCCCGCTTCCAACCAGCTGTCTGTGTAATGTTTGTAAAAGTTGTTAACTACGCTATTATGGTGTCAACTTTTTCTCTGCCATTACTGGTGTTTTCCTTAGTCTTCATTATGTCCTTTATTTGTTGATGTTCCCTAGGAAACCTTAGAGACCTTCACACAACAACTGTATTGAAACCAAATTTAAATTACGCATAAGTGGACTTGACTAATTAGGGGATTTCTCAAGCCAACTGATTGGAATGAAGCTTCTTTAGATGTTTGAGATTATGGGGCAGATTTTATATGCACACCATACATACATGATAATTAAGAACATTACTTAAAACTTCATGGATTTGTGTTGGTCTGCAACATAAAAATGCCAACAAAATGAAGGAGATAAAGTTCAGGAGTGCATTCTTCTGCATAGCATTGCAAAAGCCCCCTCCTTCCTAAATACACTGAGTATGTAATGGAAAAAATGGTGTATTCCATGTCTATAAGCTTTAAGAACAAATAATTTTTTGACAACCATGAGAAAGAGAGTCTTGCAATGCAGAGAGTTTGAAATATAATTCTAGAAATTAATTCCCAGCACAGACCACATTCCATTTTAACCAAATTACACTGCGTACATGCAAGTAATTTACTGAATTACTTCCAGATTAGATTTTTTTCTTTCTAGATTTAGGTTAGATTGCTTTCTAATAATGCTATATTGAATTAGTGGATGTATGCTGTGAGTATTTGTTACACTTTTCAACTTTACAAATTCAGATTGATAGTATAAAAACGTAATTAGTACAACATTTGAAATAAGCAAAAAATAAGATGATAAAAGCTGCAATATAATAATAGAAACACTGATAGATGGACAGAAAGAAAGTGCCCTCTTGTGGCCGAATTTTTATGTGCATGTAAAGTAATGAATTCTGTGTTTCCGGTGTGAGGGATTGGGGGATGTTATGCTTTATCTAAAACTGACCAGAAATTAGGAGCTGTTGATTTTTTCAGGGAAAAAGAATTAAGGATGTTCGAACAAAATTGGTAAGATGTGGTGGTCATAAGGACGTGTTTAATGTCAATTGTGTACTTTGTTTAATTATTTTAAGCTCTATTAAGACATAAATAGATTTTGCAATGACCTGATAGTCAGCTTTCTATGGCCAGATATTTTGCCCTCAATGCTAACCTCATGAGAGCAGCTTTACAGAAACAGGTGAAAATATAAGTTTCTTTTGAGCTCTGTGACACAGATATCCAGTAGTTAATGTATGTTTTTTTTATTTTACACATGCTACATTATTTTCTGCGAAATAAAATGCTGTATATAATTTAAAGTTATTCTGTTAGTTAAAATTGGAAATATGTGTAAAAATACATCCATTGAGATTTTAACACTGTAAATGTTCCAGGATTTTAACCATCTGTAAACTTCACAGAAATACTGTAAATAGTTAATTTCACTCAGATTTCCTTTTAAGGAAAGATCATGGTCTCTAAAATAGCACTTTTTAAAATTTGCAATTTGTAAAGATTTTTGGATTTTGTTATTTCTATTCTAAGTCCAAATCAATACAGTATTGTCCAGTTTTCTGTAGATGTTTTTGATAGTTCCGCTTGTATCTGATAAGCACAGTGTTCTGTTGCCTTACACTTTATCAGTAAGCAAACAATAAGCCTTATAAGACACTAAATTTGTCTTGGGTTAATAGTACAAATGCACCAAGTTAGCTTTTTTGTGTGAAGAGGGGAAAAACAAACAAAACACCTCTCTGTTATCACAACATCCAGTAATGTGACTGAAATAGACAAAAGAAAAAGGCGTGGAGTAACTTCAGTTAGATAAGAATCCCACAGGAGGTGTGACTGCATGTTCGTCATGAGACCATGAACTGTTAGCTCGACAGTTTTCAATCGGCGTTTGCTGGACTATTAATTTAAGCCTGCATGCCCTTTGGCTGTTGCTTTAACAAATGCTCTGATTATCTGTTTTGGTTCTTCTGTCTCACCTGGGTTCACCTTCTGAAGCCTTTGTCATGATAACTCCACTCAGTCTGAACTCCCACGGATAGGTTTTGGGCCCAGTTATATTTGATAAGATCAAACACAATGAATTTTTTTTTTTTCTTTTAAAGCCAGCAGTTCTTTTGATAGTGCCTTGTAAGTGGAACATTAGTATGAGAACGGATTTCCCTATTTCCTGAGATGTTTATCTTCATTGATGACTTGATCCTTCAGCTAATGTATATTTTTACGTCATTATACTCTCTTGCAAAGTGGAGTATAATTAGGCTGTTTCTGAGCAGCTACATGTATGTAAACATGTATGTGGATAAAACTAAATTAGCTGCCCTTGTATAATTTATGTCATTCCTGGACTCCATTTTGATCATCACTACTTAGTCAGGTAAATATGATCTTCAGCAAAATGTATTTTTGGAACTAAAAATGAATCACAAACCTTTTATTTTCCATGTTGTAAAATCTTAGGCTAAATTAGCATAACCTTTAAATTTAAAATGCCTGATTCATAATTCTAGCATGTCATACTACAATTTATTCCTTGATTGACAAATATTTAAATCTTACAAAAAATGATCAGTTTTGTCCTATTTAAGAAAAGAATTTAGGTATTTTAGTAACTGGATTCCATGAACACTTCACAATCTGATTCAGTAGTTTAAACAGTTTTTTCCAACGATTCTGCTTTAGTTTTAATGACGCATAAGATTTGACATATCATCAGACATATAAAGAAAAATAATCTAGGCAAAGAAAAACATAAAAAATACAAAAGCTTTCAGTAATTGTCCATTATCCAAATTCTGAACCGATATTCATTATTTCAGAATAGAAACGTCAGTAATGATGCACTATTAAGAGACTCTTTACACAACAGTGGCTTCTTCATTTACAGGGCCAATAAAGGTTAAGCGCATGCTGTTTTACAACCAGCTGCCATTTTCACAAACTGAGAGCTATTTCTAAATGAAACAAATGTATAATACAAAGGAAAATTGCTGCTTTCAGAGGTAAATGCATTTTAGCACCTGCTAGATCAGGACCCACATTTGTCTCGCAACCAGTCAGCAGAATTATAGCGAGGTAAAAAAAACCCTCTAAAGCTTAATGTAAGGAGACATCAACAAATAGTGACAACTTGGCGTCATCAACTCTTCACATCAGCCATGAGATGCTACCTACATACCAAATGGTTATTTGAGAAATACCCGATATTAGCTTTGTCTATCCTACTATCACAAATGTAATCATGTGGAGTTGGTTAAACTACTTTGAGACCTTTACTACAATGTTTTTGCTTTGAACAGATGAGGATAATGTTGTGGGCTGGATCTCTTTACAAAGCTCTTGGGAAGACATTTTGTATTTCAAAGCATCATAAAATATCAGGCAACTTCTTCATAAAATGTTGGTGTACTCCCCTAAAAAATTTAAATTGGTCATAATCCAGTGATTCGATGTGTCAATGATCAGAAACACATGGCCATGCCAATAAAGAAACTGTTCACCAGACACAATATCAACCCAATAAATCAACGATCAATTGAAAAAAAATAAAAATCTGAATGGTGAGCTGAAGAGCAGAGAGCATAAAACAGGACCTTGTTGGAGTGCTTGCAATTTGGTTCTGCAGGATCCAAAACATATGGGCAAATCAACATGGTGATGATTCAAATGACACAAAATAAAATTTTCCATGTCAGTTCCCTGATCCCAAACCTTTGGGATGACCTAAGATAACAGATCATAAGAGGCAACCCAGAACTGGACGATCTTTCCTCTTTGTACAATGCAAAGAGGAAAGGTCAAATCGCTCTGTCAGCTAAAACATGCAGAGCAGGAGACCAGCTATCCTTCTGCCAAAATGTGGCAATGTAAAACTTACAACAGCCTGGGTACCAGTAACTGTGTCACTGATGTTAATAAGGGATTTCTCTCAAAGTCCGTATTAAATAAATATATTCAAATAAAAGTTGGCTTTTTCAAAAATGCTTCGTTTTATTTTTGTTTGTTTCTGATGTTATCCCGTCTTGTAAACCTGATGAGAAAATGAAAAGTTAGGAGTAGAGCCAACAGATACAAACTTTCCAAATGACTGGAAGAAAATAGGCTAACATTTCATTTAATGGAGACATGGATAAATACTTTTGCGTTATTGATTTGACTGATTTAGAAATATAGCCTCTGGATCCTTGAGTTGCTACTTCAACATGCTATTTTTCTTCAGAAGCATTTTTTTTGGCTTGTTTCTGACGTAGCTTGTCCACCGGCCCTGCACATTTCTGACCCAGCTCCCCCCTCTAATTGATTTGGCACGGTAGATCCGATATCCTTTTCATGATAGTCAAACTTTACTATGATAACTCTCTATGGCCTCCATTCTTGCTTTTATAGAGGTATAATGTTTCCACGTCTTTTTTTGTGTCCACGCCATCATTTTTTACTGCCCAGTGTCTTGGGAGTTAAAGTGCAATGAGAGAGAATATGGATTAAAATACCATTTTAAAACCCCTGTGCCACAAAAAGAGCGTGGTGTTTACTTATTTTAATTTACATCTTCATCAAATCACTCCCTTGGCGTGTTTGTTGGCCTGTTTTAAGGAAAAATTCTGATTGTAACAAACGTGTTTTGTTAAATACTGTAAGGTATATAAGTTTTGCTTGTTTATTCTGGACATATAATAATCAAACCATTCATGGGATGCAGAGTAAGGCAATGCAAAACTGGGACAAAGCTTTTCCTTGAGGGACAAAAGAAGGAAAAAAAGAAAAAAAACCCGGCGGTCTATTAAACACGCCTAATTATTGCAATTATCACATCTCTACGAGCTTCAAGTCAAGTGATCCCTCATGTGGTCCAGTGTGTCAGCAGTGCGACATTTTGCACGGATGTGTTCCACGGCCGTGTGGGCCAACCGCGACTTTGCTGCAGCGCCCTTTGTTAAATCAGCGCGACCGCTGCGAGAGACCACGCGGAGCTTTTCTGACGTGGGCTGAGGTGGAACTCGTGGAGGAGAGCGGATCCTCTTCTCCACGCTTAAACTCAGCGGTGTCCGCACCTTGAAGTTCTGCAGTCACCTCCACTGTGGACGCTTTAGTTTGCGCTCATCAGGTGGTTTCCTTTGGACAACGAATACAGATGATTGTTGTTGTTTTCGGAGCTCAATTTTACTTTTCTGTATCGTTACGAACATGCTCGTATTGTATTGTATTTGATAAAAAAAAAATCACTGCGAACAGTGGTTTTCCTGTGCAAACCCCTCAACCGATGAATCTCATTTTGCAGAGGGTTAATTCATAACAGGTGAATCCACTGCAATTCAATAGTTAAATGTATACAGACGTTGTTTTAATGAAAGAGACAATATCTATCTATCTATCTATCTATCTATCTATCTATCTATCTATCTATCTATCTATCTATCTATCTATCTATCTATCTATCTATCTATCTATCTATCTATCTATCTATCTATCTATCTATCTATCTATCTATCTATCTATCTATCTATCTATCTATCTATCTATCTATCTATCTATCTATCTATCTATCTATCTATCTATCTATCTATCTATCTATCTAATCTGTCGTTAGAAGGTTTGATGCATAATGATGTGTTTTGTTCAGAACTTTTTCCATTCTTCCGTTCTAAAAAAAGTCTGTCATATTTCTCAACTTAAATTATACAGCTATCACAGCACAGCATATATTACAATAATATCGATGTTTAACATCTTGTTTTGTGTATTCTGTTATTTTTCACAAAAATGTGTAAATAAACCAATAAATACATAAATAAGTTAATTAATTAATTTACAAAGTTTTATAAATTTTGACTGAAACGTATACTACAAGTTAGTCTACTGGCTATTTTACGTGTAATATTCTGGAAGATTGCCATTTTAATGTCTTTTTCATGTATTTGGAAAATGAAACACATAATATTTAGACATAAGTATACATGCAGTTCTATTAATAATCCGCATGCATGAGATGTTTTTGAAAACTATATTTTCTGTTTAAATCTCAAACATATCATATTGCATGTTTTGTGTCAGCATGCAGTCGTGGAAATCTATATATAAATTTTAAAAAGAGTAAAGTAGATGTAGTTTTTTTCTCTCAAGTACTTGTGGGATTATAGTTTTCTTGTTCCTTAACAAGCATACAACAAATGTTGACTGCAGGATTGGTAGCTGGTTAACATGTGTAGAAAGACTCTAATGTGCATATGTTTGCATATCAGAGTTCAGAACTAATGATGTTTCTGCTTTGGGATGGAGTGTCCCATTTGTCAGCTGAATGTTTCACTCACCACCTGAGCTAAGTGTCAAGGCATGGGGTTGGAGGAATGGGGGATACTCCGCCTTAATATATCGCCAGTGGCTGGAAGCTCACCGATATAAACATGTTTGCTTTATTGAAAACATTTACTGTTTATGAAAACTTTAAAGCAAAGACTCCCGTGACAAGTTGACCTCATGAGGTCAATTCAACCGCAACTTCAGCCTCTTCTGTCCAATCACAGAGCGCCTCCTACTTCCTAATGTCCGGGTCCCGAACCAATCATTGCTCCCAGCTGGGAGTCGGAGGGGATAGCGTCCACGGATAAAAATCTTTGACCATCATCCATCCTCTCAGAGCATCTTTCTTATCCTCCGAGGAACCGTCCGAAACCCGGAGTGTCGATTCCAAACTCTCCACATTGGGATAACATTAGGCAACATCTTTGCGGCCCGGGTTCAGTTTTCTTCCCCCGGCTGTGGCAACCTGTTACTCAGGAATCCAGACTACGGTAAAGGGTAAATGAAACAAAATTGACAAAAGATAATTGCTAGATTAAAAAAAAAGGCGCATCGCAGACAGCTTATCCAGGTGACAGAGATCGGAGGGAACATGACGGCGCTGGCAGGAGGTTTACCGAGAATGATGAGACCGACTCCTCACCAGAACTACCCGCGTGGAGGATACTCTTTGGAAGGTAAGAAGCCACCACCAGTTGCGGGTGGAAATGACAAAAAAAAAACAAAACAAAAAAACTTTGCAAACTTTGTTAAACTCGATTTGTTGAAATATTTACTTTTGAAAAATTACTATGTTAGATAAATAAATAAATAAATAAATAAATAAATAAATAAATAAAGGTAAACAAAAAAAAAAAAAAATTAACAGCGGCACATTTTTGAGAAAAAGCAAAGATTTCGAAATACAACTATTTATTATGCAATTTACAACTAATTTAATTTCGAATATCTCTGTTTCCAAAATTCTGTGATGCAAGTAAACTTTTCTAAGTAAGGCAGAAATTAAGAACAACGTTTCTAAGTAGAAATTGTCAAGTTTTTTATTTTTTTATTTTTTTACTATTTAAGTATGCAGTCTTGCAAGTTTAAAATATTAACATAGATCATTCGGAAATTACCTCCTGTAATGTTGGATGATATGCGTTATTTGGAAACAGACAGTACCCGGCTCAATAAAAGCGCTCCCTGTCCAGTTTCCACTCCGTTAGGACAGGGTCGGGTCAACCAGCTCGGAGGAGTCTTCATAAACGGCAGACCTCTCCCCAACCACATCCGCCACAAAATCGTAGAGATGGCCCACCACGGAGTCCGGCCGTGCGTCATCTCCCGGCAGCTGAGAGTGTCCCACGGTTGCGTCTCCAAAATTCTGTGCCGGTACCAGGAGACGGGCTCGATCAGGCCGGGAGCAATCGGAGGCAGCAAACCAAAGGTATGGCGCAGATGATCGTACAGCTGTGTTTTATATCCAATAGAAAGAACGTGTTCGTGTAAGAATTTAGTTCCCATGCTCCTGAGCTCTCTCAACTTTCTGAGATGTTCAGAAACTGCCAGCAGGAGTTAAGCGCAGTCGCTGCAGCTTTTCCATGAAGGCCAAAAAAATAAGTTTTTCTCTTTTTAAAAATTTTCTTTCCCCAAACATACGTTATATACAACAGATCGGCCTTAGGTGTTGTCAAAATATGTAACAACAAAGTCTGTTTAAAACTTTTTTCTCTCTCTCAAAGCAAAAGGAAAATATAGAGAGGTCAAGCTAAAAAGTTTATATTTATATCTTATATCAGCATTATGTAATTGAACACAAGGTAAACGTGATCTGCTGTCCTTTTACACTTTTAACAATCAAACACATATTAATGGTCAATTAATGGTGTGTCAAGTTCTGTGGATATTTATAAACTGTTGCTGTAAATTTCTTGCAGTTTGTGACTTTTGTGCTTTTTGTTCCCAAGCCGTAGGCTAACACTTTATTTAATTAACATGACTTGTCCTGGTTGTCTCCACAAAGCAAAGTGCCTCCCCAGAAGTGGACAAGAAGATCGAGGATTACAAGAGAGAAAATCCCGGCATGTTCAGCTGGGAAATCAGGGACAAACTACTGAAAGATGGAATCTGCGACAGGAACAACGTGCCCTCAGGTATAGACCAAATAATTTATTAACCACAAAATACATTTAAGAAAAAAACAACAACAAACAACAACAAACAAATAACAAAAAAAAAACAAAAAAAAAAACCCGCTGACATTTTGTTTGAATTTATTGTGGATATTTTGGGCAGTATTCATTTGGTCTCTGTTTCTCAGTGAGCGCCATCAGCCGCATCATGCGTTCTAAATTTGGCGGAGTTGGTGAGGACGAGGAGGAGGACGATGAGATGGTGAAGAGGACCCTGGAGGAGAACGAGCCCCGGACAAAACACAGCATCGATGGCATCCTGGGAGACAGATGTAAGTCCGACGTTTTACACTGTAATCATCCAAAACACTGAAACTGAACACTGAAAACAAAACAGAAGACTTGAAAATCTGGTTTGTATAATATAAAATAATTAATATAAACTTCAGAACTCAAGTAATATTCTATAAAATTTATATAATAATAATAATAATAATAATAATAATAATAATAATAATAATAATAATAATAATAATAATAATAATATATTTTTCTTATTTAGAGTTGATAGACTTTCATTTAAAAGTGTAACTTTTAAAGTTTGAAGGAGTTTACACATAAACTGCCCTAAGAAAACCAACAACAACAAAAATCTATACAGACGAGCTTTAAAAAAAAAAAATCAAACATTTGTTCAGCTTCCAACCCTGAGAAATTATTTTTCTTCACTTAATCGGACACTTAAGGATGAACTTTATTGAACAAAGCGTGTAGAGTCCATTGAGTCTCACACCTCAGTTTGACGCGCACAAAAGCCAAACTCCGGCAAGCAGCGCAGTGTCGTACAAAAAAAATGCCAGTTTTTTTTTTTTTTTTTTTTTTTTTAGAATGAGGAGAGAAAAGAGAGAGGGGGAAAGAAGATACCCTGACAAATAGGGGGGTAGAGGAGACATTATGAACTCGCAATGAGCGATGAATTATTCAGGGAGCCAGTGCACCATGATTGCATAAAGAAATGCCACTTTTGAGCCTTCTGTCAATGTTAACAGTTTGCTTTTCTTTTTTTTCTTTTTTTTCTTTTTTTTTTTTAAGAAGCCAGGCCTTTAGACAAACACCTGTTGATTTATAACCTGTTAGAGGCTCAGCAGGTCTGTTAAAAAGGAAACCCAGAAATGAAGCATTCAATATAGTTAATTATCAATTAACTTGAGACGATGTTGCACATATTTCCAGTTTAAACACATTACTGTAGATTTGTTTAAAGTAATCCAAGAAAATTTAGTTTGACCATAACTATATAGGGGGAACACGCAGAATAGACCACATGCATATTGACTGACTTAATCGTTTTTACGTAGCTTACTATTTTTTCTTTAAATTTCTCTTTATTTTATTTTAGAAAATAGTTTATGTGTGTGTGTGTGTGTGTGTGTGTGTTTTGTTTTGCGCAGTACCCTTGACGCCTCCAACAAGCAAGCACAGGGAAACTGTTCTCCTCACTAGATTAAATCCAAACCCTTTTATTTCTCTGCACTTTCATCTCAGACTGAAGTCCGCCCCTTTTTCCTTTTGGCCCTGGGCGCTCACATTTAGTACGGGGGACACTTCCCACTCCTTCTATAGCCTGTAGCCGTGGCGGGACAAATCCACTGACTTGGTAAAAGCTTGAGTTGATTATTCTGAAGGAAAATAGAGTAATCAAAGTTAGGATGTCTAATTTTAGTCTATGAGCATTGAGATTTATGTCAGAAAAAAAGTTTAGTTGTGAATTGTTTTTGTGTATGTCATCTTATATCTATATATATTTTAAAGAAAAACTAAAATTACTCAGTAACATCCGAAATGCAAGCACTTTCTTTAATCCAGATCTGCTCTATTTTATTGCTGTGTCTCTTTGTGGAAAGCAGTAGTTGTTTTTTCTCTTTTATAGCACTTCATTAGAATGTGAAAAGGGTGATTGGGGACCCAGAGAGGGTCTTCTGGCCAAATATTGATTAAGTAGGTGTTTGCAGAGGCCATTGTTGTGGTGGGGAGAGGCCTGTTGCTCTCTGCCCCTTTCTCCTCTACTACTATTGTTGGCCTTCCATTAAGTGCTGAGATCAAAGCTGACTCATTTAGATTTATTTGTCTGGGAAAAGGAGAGCTAAGGTTTGCGGGATAAAGTACACTGTGGCATCAGAAAGCTTAGCAAATTGCAGGAGCATTGTTGTTGCAGTAATGTGAACAATTATTTTGGTTTTAATGTTTGCATAATTAATGAACAGATATTCCTTCTCAGAATTTAAGGACTTGTTTTCTGTTTATCCATTTAATGAGGAATGTATTCATTTTTGTTTTATTCTCTAATTATGAATCAGTGTCAAAATCACTGCTCCTCCTGGTAGCGTTCTTGATTTAATTGATGCTATCCTCTATTTATTAGTGTTAGCACATTAGCCTTTAGCCTCATTTAACTAATTAAAGTAACCAAAGTCATGAAAGACAGCCACTCTTGCAGGATCCTTTATGACAGGACGGAGGGGAGGGAGGGTGAAAGACAGAAAGAAGAAGGAGGGGGAATAAAAAGAAAGCTCAGAAATACAAACAGTCAAAGGGATAACTTTTCTTTAAAAGGGAGTCCTGCAGAGCCAGAGTGAATGAACCCAGTTCTTTCAAATGTGCCATGGTGAACGCAGTCAACATGTAATAATTGGTCTCATTGAGGTGCATTCCAACAATCTGCTGCCATTCTCCTGCCTCCATTGTGCTGGGGCAGGCAAATAGCCAGAGGGACAGGAGGAATCAAGTGCTGACAAAACATGAAAGATTTAGCTGCTTTTGTCACAGGAGCTGAGTGGGACTTTGTTTGTGTAAATAAACTGGGTCTATATAGGCTCCCTGGGATCTTGGCATGGTTTTAGGATGAGGGATATTATTTGAAAGTGAGAAGGACTGGAGAGTTAATATCCGCGCTGTAGCGTATGTCTAGTTTTGGAGCTATTGTATGTGTAAGTTTTTAGTTCAAAAACCAGGAGAGAAGAAGTATGAAAATAAAAGGTTTCCACTTCTATACCACCTTCAAAGGTTTTTGGCTTAAACACTGTAAAAAGCCCCAGATGAAACGCCTTCAAAAATCACAAAGTTGTCTTTAAAGTAGTGTGGCAATATCCTTTAGCTGTAATCATGGAGGTATATGCGGAATTTTTTTTTCAGTTTGTGACTGAAGGCCCAATCTCAGCCAGAGGAATGTCTGCTGTAGCCACATTTCCTTTTTCCTCTGAGGGCTGGATATTGCAGAAAGTTATATGAGGGCTTTATTGTCCTTTTTCCTGTATTAATAGTGTTTGTATTGCTTGTTTATTGTGATGGACTTCTGGGGAAAAACAAACTGTAGTTCAGAAATCCAGACAGATGGGTATTAGCACAAAAACTGATAAAATTCAGCTCACTTGCATTATCGATTTGTAAAACCACTTGTTTCTGTAATTATAATCGATTATGACGTGTTTTAGGGTATTTTCCTAAAACATTCCATTTGTTTTGGCATATTTTCTTTGCAAAATACCCCAAATATATAGCAAAAAAGATTCTTTAAAGTTCTGGTTGCAGGTTTAGTGTTGTTATCATGCTTGAAGGCAAACATCTTTTCCGGTCTTGAGTCTTTACCAGTCTATTGAAGATTTTTCTGAAGGACTTTTGTGTGTTTAGCTTCATCAGTCTTCTTATCATCTCTGACCAGCTTCCCTGCCCCTGTTGATGAAGAGCAATCCACAGCATAATGCTGCCACTACCATGTGTTTCACCACTGGGATGGTATATTTTTTGTCATGTGCAGTGTTAGTTTTTCTCAACTCTGACTGCGTCCGCTCTGTAACCAAAAATTTAAATTTAACTCTTCTAATTTTTCACACATCTTCTGGCAGACTACAATCTTCCACAAAGGCCAGATTTGTGGATTGTGTAACTTGTAGTTAGTTGTCTTGTCAACACATTTTACCAACCCTAGCTTTGGATCTCTGCAGCTCCTCTTGAAAATTTCTGGTTTGTTGCTTGACCTTCATGGTAATGTTTTTTTCTTTTACATCACAAGTGGACTCTATATGCTAATTAGTCCAAATGATTACATTGGATTTTAAACAGGACTTTCAGAATAAGGAAGCTGAATACAAACACAGTCTCTACTTTTTGATTTTTATTTGTTGAAAACTGAAGAACCATAACTTTTTTCCACTTCATAATTATATGCTACATTATATTTAAGGTTCTGTGGGGTTACAAAATGCAAAAAGGAACAAATACTAAAAGCACTGACGGCGAAGAAATGGTCTTCTTAAATATAAGCAGCCAGAACTTTCTTCTTCTGCGTTGGCATGATTCTCAAGACTCTCTTTCTTCAGAAAGAAAGAAAAAATCCACACTGGCTGATCTGCAACTGAATACAGACTCTATGCTTCATTAAAGCCTCTTTCTCTGTTAGCGCCCACATTGTGATCCCCCCAATATTAATTCAAAGGACAATTAATGAATGCGGGCCAACTTTGAAGTAATGGGCTGGGGTCCTGCCCCAAGCCGGCCCCTTGGTGCTGATGTACTCCTCGCATTCTCCCCAAATAACCCCAGAGACACTGCAAAGTGACTGAAAGGAGAAGTAGCAAGCAATAGAAGGTCAAGAAGAGGAGCCCCAACAGAAAAAAGAGCTCTCTATTTCCTCCAAGTATTAGCCAAGCAAAACTCTGTGATGGGGAGGATAAAGGGGTGTGAGGAGAAAAGGGTCGGGGGCATGGGGACTTTGCAAAGAGGGCCACAATGGGATGGTTAATTGAGTAAAGCCAGACAGTGTTGTCAATCACTTAACTTTGTTTAGGCTCAGGTTTTGTGGAGCTCTTTCGTCTTGGACATTGCACATTATGGACATGCCAGCAGAACCCTGTTTCTGATTGATTGATGGCATTTTTCCCTACGTTTGGTGTGTCAGAGCTCTGCGTTTGCACCACTTGAAAATAATAATAATAAAAAAGAAGAACAAGAAAAAAGCAGATACTATGAGTTTATGGAGTTTAAAGTGAAAGTATGTTTTTTTTTCTCTCTGAATGTTCTTGAAGTTAGTCTGAAGAGCCAGCGTGAGGCTGCTTTCACTGCAGTGTTGTGTAGTTGTGTGAAAAGGTCAGGGGCCAACTTAGGGTCACTTGACTGTTACAACTATCAGGCCCCAGGAACGGGAGGTTAGGATAATGTTTAGAAAAGATCTGAGCTCAAAAACTTGTGTAAGGATTTAAAGCAATGGTCTTGTGCTGCCCTTTTAAATACCTTAAAACACCTAGATTCTTTTAAAACAAAAGCTTATTCTCTTGAAACAAGCTGCTTGGGCTGGTTGTTGTCTTTGCTAGTTAGTCTCCGTTCAACTGGAACGTGCAATGGACGAACCTTTTTAGCTTGCGGCCCAGTGTGGGCTTCGCAAGTCGCTTTGTCTCCACACGGAGGGTGGAAATGCCACCGTGAAAATGTCACCTAACTGCACCGCAGTGGAACGGAATAATAACCATCACACACTGGGCGCAAATAATAGCCACTCAGTGCCATTCGTGGCTTCTTGTCACTGCTGTGGTGTTAGACAGAGGTACATCCTTCAGCTTCATATCGCCAACTCCTTCTTTGTCCGTTAAGTGCCAACCTCCTGTGCTCTTTCGCTTAATTTTGTTTTGTGTCCATCACATCATCATCTCACTCTCCTTTTATTTCTATAACACCCCCCCCCCACTCCCTTCCCAGGCAGCTGCAGGTTCCTAGGGGCTCTTTAGCAAGTCAAGTGAGCAGCCCACTCACTCCCATTTTTTCTCTTAAACTGTTAACCCCAGCTGAGTCCATAAGCTGTCAGTTTACCATTCTTTTCCCCTCCTCATCCCCCACACCTCACCCAGTGCATCTGCTTGCTTTGGCTCTACGCGGCACGCAGCTATTTTATTCAGTGGCCCACTCGCACCACACTCCCTGTCCTGAAAGGGCCAGATCTACTTCCCTGGGCAAATAGCGAGTTCATTTGTCTCTTATGCCCTTTGTTTTGCGTTGCGAACACATGTCACCAGCTCAATTACCTTCTCTATTAAAAGCCCCAGGAGGATGGGCCAGCCAGCCCCTACTAAGACAAGGCCATAAACTGCCCCATATGTTTTGGTTTCTCTCTCCATATGTGATTCTTCATTTCTTATGCTTTGTCACACTTTCCATTTCTTTCAATTACATTTTTGAACCACAGATGGGAATTTCTCTGCACACATGAGCAAAGATGTTGCTGTGTGTAGCTTTGCATGTCTACTTATATTAGTCTCTCCTAAAGCGTAAGAGAGGGTGGGAGAAGGGTGCATGTCTGCCAAGATGAGCCTGAGCAGTAAACAAGGTCAGCCTTTATCCTGACGGCACGAATCCTTTCTGGGGTTTTTTTTTTTTTTTTTGAGGGGTGTGTGGGGGATTTTTATTTGCATCTTAGAAGCACTCCTCCTACCGGTGAAGCTAATGAAACTGGAAGTTCACCAGATTCACATCATTTCTATCTGTTTTTGGAACATTTTTTCAGTCAAGAAACCTTTTCCATTTTATTCACAGTGAAAGAAGCATTTTGCAGTCACTTGTCAAACTCAGTTCTACTTTCTAAATATATTTCCTTTTTTGTTGGTTAATTAACATTAGTTAGTGTTCATGTCTTATTGAATTTCTTAGCATTTCAAGAAAAAGATGCATATTCAATTAATCACAAATGTCAATCAATCACTCACTCAAACTTTATTTGTACTAATTTACTAATTGAATTTGTTATTTGTTGTTTTGAGGAAATATTATCATGTAATGAAGAAACATAATGAAAATCTAATAAGAAAAATTCTGAGCTATCAAATGTAAATGTAGGAATGAAACGATCAGAAAAGTATAAATAATTGTAAATCCAATATAATCAAAAAAGATTGGACAAAAAATGTGGTGCAAATGTAAAATTAGAAAAACCCATATAAAATAATGAAATATCAATATATTCTAAATGACTAAATTTCAGCTACATTTCTCTAAGTAAGTTGATTTTTAGTTTGGTGTTGAAATAATTAGCACTCTCCACTACTATTAGAGTTTCAGTAAAGTTTTGTATATCAGTGTCATATAAGGAAAATAACCCCTCACTGATACTAACAGACGACCTTTTCGACAAGATCTGAACAGGAGGGCATGAGTGATAAAAGCAAATACTTTCCCCTGACATGAAGAGGTCATTGCCAGAACCTGAAGTTGCTCTGAAGCTTTCTGCCTTTGAATGATTGTCCAAAACCTTCAGCTGACCGAGCTGACGAAAGCTACGCGCCATTAATGGATACCAAAAATATGGTAAAAAATGTATCAGCTGTTCTCGGGTAACAAGGTGATATAGAAGATATAACTATGTGTTATCTGGGTTGCTATGGAAATCAATGTTACTTCTTTTACATTAATAAGTGGCAACATATAAAGATAAAAACAGTGCAGCTTAAAATAGGGTCTTGTGTTGATCCAGAGTTTAAGTTGGAGGATTCCGACAAATAACGTTCTAAAGTAGATAAACCATGTGTGGAGATTAATTACCAACCAATGTAAAATGAAATATTCCTATTCTTTGGGTTACTGTATTCCAAGTATTAGCTGCTGTGTCAGAGAAAGCTGACTGTCCAAAGGCACTTATGCTCTGTGGGATCTTAAACATTTCCTGTTGGTGCAGACAGGGACAGGCCCCTTGTTGCTGTATCTGTTGCATAGAATTTGGTTTAGGAATTTGAGTAACAACGCCGATACCTTCCCTTTATATGCCCAGTATTATCTCCTGTCATTGTTGTGTGGAATGTGTGGGAACAAGTCTGCTCCAGCATCAGCTTGGCTTAAATCATTCCAAGACAGACTTAGAACAGTGTTTGACAGTGCCTTAGATGCGGATGTATAGCAATGGGTGAATCCAGGAAGAGACGAGTGATGTGAATGGCTGAGGTGAAAAAGACAGGTCCTTTTTTTTTTTTTTTTAACAATCACTGCCTCCCCCTCATTCGCCATAGCTGTGCACCCTCCTCCCTCAACCCCAGCATCTTCTTCAGGTGCTTTCAGCTTTCCTTCTCCTCTCCATGTCAACCCCTTTGACTTCCCATCCCCCAGCTTTGTGCCCCTCGGGCCGTGGAAGGAGGGAATATAGGGGTGCTCCCCTGCTGTGCCCCTCCACAGCCCCAATGGCCCTTCTCTGGTCCCTTTTGTGCCCCCTTTTTTCTCCTCCTACTCCTCATTCCCCTACTCCAGCCCCCAACTTACCCTTCACCCCCCCAGGTCCCCTGCTGTGCAGGTGACAGGCCCCTGAATGAGGGCCCGGGCGTCCCTGATGGCTCCTACAGATGGAGCGTGGTAATCGGTCCAATAGAGCCCTGCCACAGGCTTTTCCCCACTGGGATACAAAGGCCTGGCCACATCACTCCCCAAAAATAAAGGAAAAAAGTGGGTGAAGAAGAAGACAGAAAAAGACAAAAGAGCAAGCAGAGGATGACAAAAGCATCACTGTCATTTGCCATTACAGAAGAGCCAAAGACAGAGTGTTGCTTCTAGAGTTACAAATAAAAACAGGAAGGGAAAAAGAGGAAATGGTAAAAATAAAAAGGGTTGTAGTAAACAGAGAGAGCAAATGGATAACTGTTACCTTCAAAGTTTTCTAAGCTTTCCTTCACGAAACAGCATGCAGGTATATTTTCTAAATGACAAAAATTGGCTAAATAAAGCAGCTTGCTTGAGTCTGTGTGTTAGCTTGGCGCCTCAATCTGGCTTAGATCTAATAATGAGCTTGTCTCAGAGTCAGGATCGTTTATTTTTGCCAGCAGGCCTTTGAGTAACAGCATTCCCAGAGGCCAAATCTGTGTGTAATGCCTGGTCAGACACACACTGGCAACCGGTGCAAAGACTTCCTGCCTTCCTTGCAGAGGCTCCAGAGCCAAGGGGAGATCGCTGTCCCCCTTTTCCAGCCCCCCCTTTAATGTCTGACTTGGCACTTTTTTAATTAAAGGCTATGAATCTAGAGGCATAAGAAAGAGTCTGAGACAGACCAGCCTTTCCCTTCCAGACTTCCATATGCATGCACCTGTCTTTTTGGTTTTGAGCATTTTATTTCTTCACAGTTTATTGCATCAAAAATGTGGAGGGATCCCTCATGATGATTTTCTCACTGGGGTTAATTTAGGAGTGGATTTCAACTCAGGATCTACTGAGTGAGAACTAGCAATCCAGAGTCATCAGATGCATATTTTTGATGATGATTGTAATGTAAAAATAAAGGATAAGATTGCTGGTGATGGTCAGCAAAAAAGGCTATCACTTTTAGGGCTTTATAGTTTTTTTTTTAATAAATGTGAACCTCCACACAAATTCAGAAATATCAATTTCTAATATTGTTTCCAAATTTCACTGTTCCTCTTCTTCTGCATCTCCCCTGTTAGCTCAGTCAGTTTCTTTTGACCTGAACGAGCAGATTAAGAAGCACCTGCAACGGGCTGCCTTTCCTGTACTGCTGAATATCAGCCGAACGCACAGCATGGCTAAGACTAGAAGAGACACAGTGTCCCAGGCGACTGATGCCCCAGAGGGGTGTTGTCCTCTTTAATCCATGTTCAAGCAGGCTTTTGCTTTTGATCCCCCGGGAACTACTGAGGAGTTTAAGAAATCAGGGGAACACAATCTAGAGTGGCTCTGTGCGATGTGCTGAGGAGCAGCTGGTACGAAACTGTGTGAAACTATTAAATTTATATCAGTAGAAGTAGTCAGTCAAACTCGAAAACCACAATCTATGAAGCATCGGTTCTGAAGGATGAATTATTTTATATCAAGTGAGCAATCTGTATCATCATACGAATACTCCCAAATATGTTATTTAAGCAAATCAAACACAAACAATTTTTACATTTAAGCAACACTACTTCTCTAAATTAATTTAACAGGGGAAAAAAATGTATTTCCAAATGTGAATTAATATTATTTCAACTGGTAAAGGGTCAGTCAATAAGGAAAATAAACATGTTTTTAAACTCTGAGAAAAACTAACTAGCTTTGTTGATGCTATGCTACATCAGCCTTAAATTTGTCATTGTTTTTAAGATTTCTTAAACAAACTCTTGCTTTTGAATGAAAAGAAAGTTTAGAATTTATAAAGTTAGTCATAACTCTGTGTTGCTAAATCAGCAATATATGGTTCTACATTACAAACTGACTGCATGGAAATAAGTGTTTTATTAAACTGCAATGCTTAGCCTGTGTGTGCATGTTGTTGATATTGTAAATTGATTGAAAACTGATTTTTTTCCATTCCAGCAAGCCACTCGGACGAGGCTTCAGACGTGGACTCTGAGCCAGGTCTGCCGTTAAAGAGGAAGCAGCGTCGCAGTCGGACGACCTTCACAGCAGAGCAGCTGGAGGAACTGGAGAGGGCCTTTGAACGTACGCACTACCCAGACATCTACACGCGAGAGGAGCTGGCTCAGAGGGCCAAACTGACAGAAGCTCGAGTTCAGGTTAGAAAAACGAGCATGCATGCAAGTCTAAATCTTGACAGCATAGTGATCTGTCACTCCCTCCGAGACATGTGGGTGTTAAGTTGTTTTGGGATGTTGCTACACATTCTTTACAACCATTAGCCATGTGTTCCATCCCCAAAACATCCCCACACCTCCCCTGTTGCTCCACATGGAGACACCCACAGCCGCCTATATACAAAGACATGTTTCTATTTTTGTCAACATTTTGCCAAAAGGGGGCTGTGTAAAATTCTGCAAATAGATTCTCGATTTAGATAGCTTCTCAATATAGCTTTTAATAGCCATAACAGCCCTCTGGCAAAGTATGAACTCTGTGACGTTAAGCAGCTCACAAAGATGTGGTTTCACTGCGCTCTACAGATGTTAAGATTGCTATCAGCGTAGGTCCCTGCAAAAGGACAGAGAGTCCTTGCACAGATACATTTTCAGTGACCCGGAATAAAGTACAAGTACATTTCCAACTGTTCCAATTATAAAAACTTGTGATTTTAAAAAAAATTATAGACTAACATACAGTAGTGGAATATTGTGAACTGGAAGAATTTTATGAACTGGATAGATTTTCTATATAACATTTTTTTTACTAATAAAAATTGGCAAAGTGTGGCATGTATGTGTATTCAACCTTTTGAGTAAATACTTTTGCTGCAAGGGGGCTTTGTTCTACCATTTTGGGGCTTCTAAAGACACATTATTGCTGTTCTTCTTTGCGAAGTAACTAAAGCTCATAAAGTCTGGATTAAGAATGTCTATGTAACAGCAGATATTAAGTTTCTTATCTAATTTAGGACTGAACTTTGACTGGCCATGTCTAACAATTATGTAATGCTTTGATCTTAATCGTTCTGTTGTAGCTCTGGCTGTATATTCAGGATAATGAAACTCCACTGCAGCCTTAAGCTTTTTGCAGCCTCTAACCGGTTCCTATTATTTTTATGCATTTAACTTCATGCATAATCCAATAAACTTTCGCCAGCTTCCCTGTTTCTACTTAAAGAAAGTCTCCCCACAGCCTGATGCTGCTACCAACATGCTTCATGGTGGGGATGGTGTGTGAAGGGTGATACGCTTGATAGTTTTAAAATGTTTAACTTTTGCACCATACGACTAGAGTACCTTCCTCCACATTGGTGTCGTGTCCCATATATGCATTATGGCAAACCGGGCCTTTTCTCAGAAGATTTTTTTCTTGACCCTCTTCCACAAAGGCCAGATTTGTAGACTGCATGACAAATATAGTTCCCCTGTCAACAGATCCTTTCATTTGACAAATGGAGCTCTCACAGAGTTACTGTGGGGGTCTTGGTTGCTTCTCTGATTAAGGATTTCCTTCCCTGTCACTACAATTTTAGATGGTTGGTTAAACAATGCTTCATGACATGATCAGGGCTTAGAATATTATTTTATTACCTAACGCTGGTTTAAACTTCTCCACTATTTAATTTCTGACCCATCTGCAGTCAGGAATGGATCCTGACTGCAGATCCATTCCTTCAGCCAGGAATGGGTCTGCAGTCAGACAACATGTCTGTTGTTTGTTCAATAATGTAATTCAAATTAATTCTTTACAGATCAGCTCAATTGGTATCCAATTACACACTGGTGGATTGCTAATAATAATAGTTATTAGATGCCTTCTAAAGGCTCTTGGTTGCTCTTGATTTTGTCAGATTAACAGGGGGCTGAACACAAATGTCTGTAAAACCATTTAAGATTTTTATTGAAAACAATGTATCCTTTTTCTTTTACTTTCCAACTTGGTGTTATTTGTTGTTTCTATCATATAAAATACAAATCAATCACAACAAAGAAACTGACTGTTGTAAGATTGAAAGCTCATGTAGAATATTTTTTCAAGGCACTAAGCTTAAAAGAAAAAAATATCTACTTACCATGTTGGTGACGATTTTCTAACAAAAAAAAATTTCTTTCATCTTCACTTGTATTTTTCTTTCAGGTGTGGTTCAGCAACAGAAGAGCTCGATGGAGGAAACAAGCAGGCGCTAATCAGCTAATGGCTTTTAATCACCTCATACCAGGTGGTTTCCCTCCGTCAGCCATGCCAGGCCTGCAGCCTTATCAGCTGTCAGACAGTCCCTACCCTCCAACCTCTATAGCTCAAGGTGGGCCTGGTTAAACACACATTTGTCTTAATGCTTAAACTGTTGCAAGTATAAAGTCTAAAGTATAAAATGTCAGCAGCATAATGACTTTCTGTTTTATTCTCATCAGCCTCTGAACAGCTAAGTACAGTCCATCGGCCTCAGCCTCTGCCGCCCACCTCCGTGCACCAGAGCGCGCTCAGCTCATCCGCAGCTTCCCAAGACGGAGGCTCAGGATACTGCCTTTCCTCTGGAAGACACAACTTCTCAGGATACTCGGACAGCTTTGTGCCCCCGACAGGACATGGCAACACTGTTAATCCCGGCATCAGCAACGCCATCTCTCCACAGGTCAGTGACGTCAAATATAACTGAATTAAAATAATAATTTATCACATCATTATTTGGCAAAACACAATATAGTAGTTCTCTTGGATGTTTTGGTGTGAACTTAAGAAAAATAATCATTGAATATTTTTGTAAAAAAAATAAATAAAGAAAGTAAGTACTAGAATATACGGGACAATCTTAACACCAGTTGAGCGTTTTAACAATTTGCGGCGTGTTTGATGGTTTGCCTGATGGCAGCATTAAAATGCTTTGTACCTGTAGAGACTTTGAATCCTAGATCCTGATCAAAGGGTTGGACACTAGAATATCCTTCTTAGCTCCTCTCACGATCCTCTCCAGGGGCCTCTGGTCTGCCATGTTCCAGCTGGAGTCTCATGCTGAGCTGGACTCTGTGAACATGCCCTCAACCGCAACTCTGTCAAGTATTAAGCCCCTTCTGGATCATTCTTTAGTTACAAGATCTACGGCAATCTTTATGGCTTGCAGTAAAGGGAAAATCCAACATAGAGTGGGAGGTTGACTCTGACTATAGCATCAAGAGGTGGATAAACACCTGTGACCATTATCAACAATACGGGACAATACAAGATTACGTAACAACCATGCAAAATAAAGGTTTTAAAAGGATACACTGATTCTGGTGGATATTGTTCATGATGATGCACAACAATGTTTCTTGTATTTAAAGCCTTAAATTCATTTTTACCATTTGCATGAGGACTTTGACACAGAGCTCAACTTGAATATATATGTCACTCATGCCTGTTTGGTCCCGAAATCCTAGTTGCATGTTTTGGAAACATACAATCTCAGCAGACCTAGTTGTGTGACGTGAAAGGATAACGTGATAACGGGATTTGTGGCTTTCTGTTTATTGCAGAGCTCTTACCTGGAAGATATAATAGTCCATGGATCCTCCTCTAATGTGTACATATAAGTGTGCTCACGTACATATGTTTCTGTGGAGCAAGCTCTCCACAATCTGGTAATTCTCACTCATAACCGCATATTTAGCACATCAGTAAATGGAAGGCTTCATGAAGTGTACCATATGGTAAAAATAATAAAGCTCACAAACACATACATCTCTGCGTGACCTATGCAGGAGGTGTCACTGTCGCTACAATGAGAAATCCTTGTCAGGATGAGGAACTCTGTAGCTGCTCATTTCTTTGTTTATCTCGACAAATAGTTTGATGAATTTAAAATGTGGCAAGCGTCTATCACCGGAGAGGCGGACAGGCAGCAGACATGGGGAAGGATGTATGGATGTCAGACGATGACACAAATCAAAACTGAAAAGACAATTATGGTTGATTACACAGTCATCAGTGTCTATCAGTGGCACCCTATGAGTCCAAGAGATGGACTAACAGGCGGAAAACGAGCTTTTAGCTGGCACAAAGGGTGGCCAGCCCTTGTGCTTTGCATGTTGGGTACCAATTCCCATGAGAGAGGATCTCCATATCCTGTTATGCACAGATAAAAAAATGGGAGGCAGGTTTGTTGCTTTTTGTTATTGATGCCTCTGAAAGCCTCTTTTGAAGCTGAAAGTATAATTAACTGCTTTCAAGTGTAAGTTCCAGTTATATTTTTCCCCTTAAATGTCTTACCGCATAAACTGATAAAATATTACCTGTTTTTAATGAAAACCGAGGGTTAAAATGACACATAGCAAAATGCAAGTGCAAATTTGTATAAACTGGCAGTTTTAATAAACTTTAAACTGAACTTCAGATAACTATTTTATCGAAGCAGAGCTGGTCTGCAAGGTGGATGCTTTCTCCTGTCAATGGTTGTGGTAGGAGTTCAAATACTTACAGGGTCAAAGAGTGACATCAGCTCCAACAAAAAGGCCAAAGGTGCTCAGTCTCTGTGCATGGTTTCAGCATTAACCTTTCCAGGCAGCTTGCATAGAATGGAAATCTCATCTGTCAAATTGCACCACTTTCCTTTAAGGTTTTTCTCAGTCTGGGAATGCAATCACGTAGCGTTCCAGTGTCCTAATTGATTGGAATGAAGTAATCTAGCTACTCGTAACAAAGTGTGTAATTTATGCAAATGAATCACTTTGTTGGCTAATTTGTTTTAATTCGTGTATTCATTGCAGCTGTTTGAATGTATATTGCAAATCAGTTTTCTCTATTTCGTATGATGATTTAATTAATTTTCAGATTTTAACTTAATAAGAGAGAGGAAATGAGAAATACATTCACTGACATTGATAGTAAAGGACCTCTTTGCACTTGGAAAAAGTTTACAACTTCGGTTTTTCTGAGATTGCCTCAGCTTTAAGGATTTATATGCCCAATCCTTGAAGAAATTACATCTCTTGTGTTATCTGACCTCCAGATTTGTCTCTAAAAGCTGCCTATTATTCTGTATACATGAGCGGATTCCACTAACTCCAGATATGGTCACAGCACCGCACAGTCCTGCTTTAGAGAAGGTTTGCTTTAGATCGGAGATATTCTCATTTGAGCAGTTAGACCTGCAAACTCAGCAAACAGGCAGAGTGATGGCTTTCTCCATCTCTGGCGTCGCAGCTCTGATCTGGTGCATACCTTAGCAATCCTTTCTCACCAAGGAAGCAAGCAGCCAGGATTTGCACCCCCTGGGACCTAATCCCCGGAACAACCTCAAAACAGACAGACCATCGGTGAACTGCTGCTGTCTCAGTTGCTCAAACTCTGGACACATGCATGCACACAACAGGACACTATTAGTACCTTAAATCATCTTAGATATCGATTGACATTGCCTAGTCCAACAATAAAAGTATCAAAGTCTGGAAAATAATGCATTGGAAACCTTGTTATTTATTGATTATTAATCTGCAGGCCAAATAAATGTAGGTCTAATATTTCTTTCATATTAGATAAACTGTGTTCTATGGGGTATATTTTATTTTTACTTGTAAAGTACATATATTAAAGCCAAACAAGTTAGCCTTTGTCTGTGGATATGTACATTTTCTGATCAAGTGGAAGTGAGCTGGGAAAGCTCATGTTTTCTCATCATTTGTTATCATCTGATGTCAGCAAAGGCCATTTGGATTTTAGTTTTGGCCTTTGCTCTGTTTTCTCCAACATGAACTTTTCACAACTTTGCTTCTCACGCGAAGCCTTATGCAGCTGTTCACGATGGATCACTGATACCCCAGCAGACCTGACATTGGAACAAAAAAAAAAAAAAAAGACATCCCACATGGGCACATGCACATACACAGACATATGCACATGACTCCACATAAAGGTAGCTTTGACATAAAAACACACCTTACTTCTGCTTCTCATGTTACCTTTGGTCCCTTTTATGAGGACATGGTCATTTTCAAGAAAGAGGCTAGAACATAATGTGATACAAGCATTTTTTATGTATGCATACAAAGGAGAATTGCTTTCTGTAAGTTCAGGTTGCAAGATATCACCTCATGCAGTTTATTAAATTCTTATGGCAGCTTTGGGACACATTTAGAGTGGATCTTTTCTTTAAATTTTAAGATATACAGCAACATAAGTATTCATTCCCTTTTTATCAAGTCACAACAACAAATTTTAGTGCATTTTATTGAGACAAATGACAGATGGTTTGAAGATATTTCAGAGAAAAACAATCGCAACGTGTCACAGGCATTTCTTTTCAACCCCACAGTCGATATAATTTCATCATTTTCAAAATAGCTGAAGCTCCATCAAAATGAACAGCACTTCTCAAGTCTTGCCACAGATTCTCAGTTAGATTAAGGTTTGGACTAACTAGCCTATTTTAATTATTATTGAATATTTGTGCAAGGTACTGTGTGCAACTGTTCTTTTATTTACTTCATGACAGAACATTGGTGAGGAAAAATATGCAACTGGTGTTCGTTTTAGAATCAATTAATCAAGTCAATGAAGTTTATTTGTATAACACATTTCAGCAACAAAGCAGTTCAAAGTGCTTTACACCATAAAAAAAGGAAAGAATAAAGAGAACATGTCTGAAGAGAGCTGCTAATGCTAACAGTGAAGAAAAAAACAACCAATGTCTCACTACAAAGATATGAAATATAGCTGTCAATATTAGCATAGAGTTTTCATGAGTGGAAACTGAACAAAAATGATCAGCATTATGGTGAATACTAGAAAACCTCAATGACGTCACTTTCAGTTAAATTGACATGTGTTCTAATGATTGGGTCTCTCTGTATCCCCTTGTAGGTGATGGGCTTGCTGAACCCCAGTGGAGTGCCGCATCAGTCCCAGAGTGACTTTGCCCTCTCCCCTCTCACAGGAGGCCTTGAGCCTAACGGAGCCATTTCTGCTAGCTGTCATGGCTCTCAGCGCTTGGAGGCCCTTCCAAGCCTGAGCAGCATGCCCACCCTACCAAGTACACAGTCTTACTGCCCACCTTCTTACACCTCCCCAGCCTACGCTGTCGACCACCACCCTGGCTACCAGTATGGACAGTACGGACAGAGCAAGGTAGTGCACCTTTGTTTTTATTGTAGAAACAGTTTCATTCATACTGGTTGTTATTGTGAGGACACATCATTCTGCAATTCCATCTGTTGGCTGTTGATTCAGCCAGAATTTTCAAACTCGCAGTTAATTGCATAGACCCCTCTGATTAGGGAGCGTCTCAAATCTCCATGTGCTGCACTGGAATTACATTGGGGTTTGGGGATCGCTAGTGGCCGGGTTACATCAGTTTATATTATCATCATTATGGTGGCCCAGTCGCTGTCTCAGTACACTCGTTTTTACTAACTGTTCTTTCATGACCCTCTGTGATGAGCTTGCCCATCAAATCCACAGAGCAGCTCACCTAGCCATGTAATGACCTCTGTGTAACAAGGATAGCTACCCAAATAAAAGAAGCCACATTCCCAAAGTATGTTTGACAGGAGGGAGGGGGGTTTGTGTGTGTTAGAGGCCTGATGTGAGGTACACCACCACATGTTGACCGGCCCGTCAGTGCCAACATCTTGATGTCATTAATTTAGTCAGGGACCTGGGAGAAAACCACATGTTTCGGGCGGGGGTGGAGGGGTTGTTCTAGTGAAATGTGTACGCGTCTGTACGTGAGCACAGGTATGTATGTATGAAGGCATGGTGAGAGGGCTCTTTAGCAGGGGGGCGATTACAGCCCCTGGCAGCCGAGGATTAGAACCATGTGTCCCTATGGAGGTCAGATTTGGAATTGTTATTGATCAGTAAAGCAGTGCCAGAGATCCCGGCTAAAACCTGGTCAACCCTACTATCTTCTGGATTGTTTTCTGGTCTTTTCACCGGAGAAAAAGTGTCATTCTCACCTGCTGTAAAATACATTTAAACTTTTTGATTACATGGAAATATATTGCTGAAAAGCTTTTTTCGTCTGTTTTCTCTCCTTAATAGGTGCCTTTCATTATATGAAGCCCCAACATGGCCTATGCAGGAAGCTCATATGGATATGCTGGCATTCCTACCCGGAGAGAGACGCCACCCACTGCCTTTGCCAACTTCTCCGGCCCTATAGGGCAGAAAGAGCAGCAGCGTGGGAGGTGAAAGGGTTTATTTGGTTTGACTTCAGCAAGAAGCAGAGACACTTTGGATGGTTGTGTGGTGATGGAAACAAAGAAATTTCACTGTAATAATTAAAGACTGTAGGCAATGCCCCACCTCCACAACCTCATGCCCACCATGCCAAGCTGAAAGGACCAAGAACAGGGTTTTTTTTCTATTTTTTTCTGAAAAAAATAGGGATTGGAGCTTTGTGTATGAACTGAATGTTCAAGACTTTGTATTTGGATCCTACAGTAAGGCGGAGATATAATGTGGACGTTTCCAGCCCCGGGTGCCTCTGTGGTCTTTTGTGGTTGAAGGTTAGACAGGTTGGTTGATAGTGTGCTCAGCTGTAATACTTATCTCAGAATGTCTTCATGACAAAGTCTTACTGTATATTGATGAGACTCATGCGTATGTAGTTCGACATAAACATGTGTCTGCGTTTGGAAATCCAGCAAGAAAGCATGAACTGAAGCTAAGTGGTGTCAGTGCAACCCAAAGAAAGTGCAATACATTCATACCTCATGTGCTGTAAATGAACACGGATCGAGGATCTCCAGTTATATCCTTGATTAGCTATCTCTTTTTTGGCGGTATAAAGTTTTGGTGAGTGCATTTATCAGTCAGGGGAACTTATCAAGCAATGGATAGAAGTCAATGTAGTCATACAGTCTTTTGCCAAAAATATATTAAAAGACAGTGAGTACAATATTCATCTTGACTGTTCATTTTTGTTGTCGCTTTGCATGTTTCAGTTGTTTTCAGGATCTTGTCAATTTGTAGGTGCCCTCCTTATTTATTGAATGTTGCTCAATTGTGTTTTTTTGCTTTTACAGTAATTCTTCTACAACTGCTCCACTGCGCTTAAGTCTTACATACAGTTCCTTATTCCCTTTCTTTTGTATGATTTTTTAAAATGTACAATTGTGTGATTTTTATTTTTGTTGTTGTTGTTGCAAGAAGTTTTGTGTAAAGCATAGCACTATTTCTATTTATAATAAACAACATGCAAAATACAGAAGTTTTACATTTGGAATATTTTCATTTGTTTGTGGGACTTAATAGTTAATTTCTAAAATTAGAAACCAGCTGTTCTGTAAAATTTATTTTTATAGTGCTGTCCAATTGACAATTCTTCATCCATTAATAAAAACTATATTATAAAAGCTTTATAATACAAAGTAACTGAAAAGTTTATGTTCCTGATAAAACACCAGGATTTCACAAAGCACAAGAAGTAAAAGTTAGACCATACATTAAATTATCACATTTTAAATAAATATGGTTTGAATAAATCGCCTTTATGAATAATTTTTTCAGAAATAGTGTGTCACGTGTCTAAATATTAACTTAGAAAACAAACACATCCCTAAAAGTGATAAAGAAAGAAAGAAATCTGTAATTTTGTTTGTGCTCTTCTCACTTTGTACAATGACATTTTGAGGGCTTTACCCAAAAGACTGGAAATAAACAAATGAAAGGTTCTACTGCAACAGCTGAACTATATTTTAGGCAATTTATATTCCCATTAATTAAATTTAGTCGTACACCAGAGAGGACCGACTGCAAAAATGGAAATAAAAGGCTTTTCAGCAGAGTTTTGCTTTAAAGGTTTGAACGTTTATGCAGTGCGGGTAAGTGCAGCATTTTTATTTTTACTTTTATTTCACTTATAATTTCTCATTTAAATTGTACAAGCTGTGTGGCATATCAGAACTGAAAAAGATTTGAAAATATTTTTTATGCTATTCTGTTAAGTCACTAAACCAGTCCTTTTATTTAAAAAAATAAAATAAAATCATGAAATGATGTGAAAAATAGTGGAAATGTACAGCTTAAGAAATGTAGATGAACCAAAAATATTATATTTTATCCATAATGTGAGATTTTTTTTTATATTGTTATTTAAAAAAAAAAAAATTGTCAAATAATATTATGTAGATACATATTTTGTAAAAACATGTTTCATGTGTTGCTGTTTGTTTGTTTTACTATCTTCAGTTCGGAAATGTTTTGTATTTGTCATTAATGGGTTTACATAAATTACAGAAAAATATAATTTGACTGGAACTGACCAATTAATAGCACAATTAATACCCCAAGAAAATATATTTTGCGATCGAAGTTTATTTATATTCTTAGTCTAGTATTTAATATTTTCAAACCGCAAACATTACATTTTTATCAAATGTGATCCTATTCACGGTAGTTATTTATTTTATTCAAACATGCAAGATACTTTATAACAAGTGCGTAGAAGATTTAACAGAGCTTTTTATTGTATGTTTTAAAGTATTGACAGTTCTTTTTGTCCATTAAAAAATCTACTCGTAAAATATTAAACAAAATATGTGTATGAAAAATAAGTGTTGGCATTACAGCAAATAAAAATTGCCAAACAATAATTTAACAGCTTTAAGATATATTATACACTTATAGTTTTCGTTGTAAAATGTCTAGAATTTGTTTTATTTTAGCCCAAATTTGCCTCTGGTTAGCCACATGCAATTTTAAGAATTGTATCATCTGTTAATTAAATTAGACAAGACAAGCTAAATAAAAGAAAAAACAACAACAGCTAGACTCAGAAGGATCCCTGTTGGATTTCCCGTCGTATTTTGTAAGAATGGTTCCATGTATCTTGGAGGTACTTTGGTCTTGTGATTTTCTGTCTCACTCACACTCTCCAGCACTAAATCATAAATATATCCTCTTTCATAAACACTCCTTTCGAACAAATTCCCGCTCCCTGGTGGCTCCTTCACACCCAGTAATGACTAAAGCAGAGCGGCTGTAAATTATATAAGGTCGACAGCCCTCAGACACACTGGGACATCAGTCACTGACATGGCTGCACAGAGCTCAGACGGCTTTGGGCTCCAACCGCCAAACAGAGATGAAAAACACTGCTCACCCAGTGGGCAGAGTCCCCAGAAGGTTAAACAAATCGCAAGCGCATTTTTATCATTCCCCGTTGTTTTTTCTCTCGCTTTCCCTCTGAGTTTCAGGAATCAGATGTGCAGCTGTCGGTGTCATTTATTATACAGCCCTAAAACAAACATAAATATGTGTTTAAATATTTGTGTTTGTTATGTGTTTTTTTTTGTTTGTTTGGTTAGTTTTTTTTTTTTTTTTTTTGCATTTCAGCTTCTTTGACTGCATTTGTGTAAGACCAGTTTGCCTGTTGACCAAGATGAGATCAAAGTGATATTAAACTTCACAATATTTTTTAGAACTCTGAGAAAGATTTTCTTTTTCTTTTACAACTGCTCTGAACTTGTAGGAGTAAAAGCAAAAAGCCAAAGGGGTTGCTTTGGAACAAAGTGTCAGTCAAGCAGCTACACACTGGAGACAACTTAACCTCTGACCCCAACACTCTTTGAAATGAGTAGACTACTTGACCGGAGCTGACAACAATCCAAGCGTCTCTGCAGCTTCCAACCCCCAAATTAAAAGTGAAAGGAAGAAGGACAAAGACGATGGGTTAAAAAATTATAAAGATTTCAGTTAGAAATATTAAGGCAAAGATATTTACAGTCAGGAGATTTGATGAGAGGAAATTGACTAGTTTTAGTTTTTGTCTTACCAAACAAAATATTTTTCTGTGTGCGCTTCAGCCATATTGTGCATGCAACAAGGCAGGAAAAAGGGGAGCTTTATCTGAGAAATGCCACCTTATCAAACCACTTAAAGAGTGGGTGGCTCACAGCATGCCTTTCCTAAAGTGGTGTGTGCCTCCCTCCTGTGCACCCGTACCATTTGCTGCCCATTTTCAGTTGTTCACGTTCATTTCCCTGCACATTTTTTCAGTTTCATTTGACTTCTAGTTAATTCTTTTTTTTAAATTTAAACATGAAGAGCACAAACCGGACCCACTTTCTTTCTCTCTTTAGCCGATGCAAGCAAATTCTGGAGGACACGAGCCTCGCCGACTACGATGTGGAAATGAACAGAACTTTTTCCAACACCACCGTGAGTCCTCTTTCTCACACTAATCCAGCGTTCTCCACTTCCAGGGAGACTTACGACAATGCTTACTTCTATATACTTTTTGTAATGCTCTTTTACTCCTTCCTCGCCATGACACTTTTTAAGTGCTTCATAGGTAATGAAGAAGAGGAAAAAGATCCCTATGAAGAGTTTATAGGAACTAGGCGACCGTCAACACAAACATTCAACGCAGGCCACATGGCTGAGAAGTTTTACTTTGAAGAGGAGAGCAGCCTGTGAGCCACAGGCTTTCTGAAGAAAAGCGGAGGAGGGGTATGGGTGCATATGGGGAATGTTTTGACAGTCACCAAGCCAGAAAAACGTCAGGCAAGACCTGCTAGTGATTTTGCGAAACTCTCAGTAACTTCATTTTCCCCTTTCCTCCCCTCCTTTCGCCAACTGACAATCAGAAAACTCACGCAAGTACGGCCATTCGGCAGACATGAGGGGAGACTTACGCGCCTCTGATCATCTGAGAGAATAATGGAAACATGCAAAAGTGTGGGTCAATGGCGGGCCGGAATCTCCTCCTGTGAGACCCAATCAGGATCAATAACACCGGGGCCCACAATGTGCACACACTGCAGGGAACAAGGAATTACAAACTCTCTCCCTGAATGCGTGCGTGCGTGCGTGCGTGTGTGTGTGTGTGTATGTGTGTTTCAAAGAATTAGAAAATGTAAAAAGTGTAAACTTGCTTTATAACTTTTTTCTGAACATATACAGTACATTCCTAAAGTGTTGAACCCTCCTAAACTTTAACATTTAATTGCATAACAACCTGAAATTTCTATTTATTTTATTGGCAGTTTGCATAAAAGACCAAATAAATCAGCACATAACAGTAAAGGGGAACATAAATGATGCATAACTCTTCATTTTAATTTACATAAAGATCTTAAAACTGTGGAGAATATAAATGTTCAGCCATCGATTCAATACAGAACCACCATTCCCTACAATTACAACTGCGAGTCTATTGTGTGCAGAGATTGAAATGTTGTTATTCTTATTTGCAGCTCTGGCAGTATGTGTAGATCTGTCCTGCTGAAACCTAAACTTCTGTAATGATCTCAAGTCTTTTGCAGCCTCTTCAAAGATTTCCCTGCATTCACCACCATGAAGAACTCCATTCATTCTGACTAGTTTCCCCCTACGGGCTGTTCTGTTCAGGGTAATGCACACATTTTAGTTTCCACCACATATGACATTTTGCATGTAAGCCAAAAGTTATGTTTTTTTTTTTTTTTTTTGAATTTCTATTTAGTTTAAATTACACACAGGTGGAATCTCTTTCCTAAGACGCTGACCTTTGAAGTCAAAAGACTAATTGCACGTAGGAGAATTAGAATAAAAGGGATTCAATATATGTGCAAGCTGCACTTTTCAGATATGAAAAAACAAAAAATTAAGAGCTTTTTTCCTTACACTTCACAATTATGCAGTACTTTTTGTATGTGTATCAGATAATCTACTTTGACATAATACCCATTGTTTGTGAGTGTAATATCACTAGATGAGAAGGAGCTGCAGGTGTCTGTACGCTTTTGCAATGCACTGTAAAATAAAGACACATTATTCAACCAAAAAATAAATAAATAAGGAATCCAAATTAGGCTTTCAAAAGTATTTCATATCATCCTGACAAAAAGCATTGCTCTTATAGTATTTTGTGCTATTTTTAACCAAACTGCAGTCGATTATTCCAAAACATGATGACATCTCAGGCCTACATTGGCTCTGCAGTAGTCACAATTGAGGGACATTCCTTTGTCATTATATTGTAATTGATCTGCAGTTTATGCACAGTTACAGATCGTTTCAACCTCAAAGTGACCCCATCAGAGCCAACTTTACAAAGCTTTGGTGAAATGCGAACCCAAGACTCCCTCTGCAGAATTAACTTCAGTTGAGTGGTGGGTTGTTGTGGGGAGAATTTTTTGAGAGAATACACGCTTCTTATTTGTGGCATAAATTGCAAGAGTTACGAAAAGAAGAGAAGAGGAGGATACTTCAGATTAGCAGTCAGATGGACACACAGATATTGCTATAGATTTGTCAGATGCACAAATCTTTGGTGCGATTTGTACAATTAAATCTCCTGGGGGGGTCAAAGGTGGACCTGGGCGGACAATGCCGCTCTAATTTGAACTATCCGCTCCTGCCGGTCCCTAAGGCTGAGTGGGCCTGTTTTCACTTCGCCCTTCATAATTAAATTTTTGCCTTGTCCTCCTCCTGTGAGGAGCAGGGGTCAGCATGTGTTTGTACAGGCTCATGCCCCCTGGAAAACCAGCTCTCTTTTTGGACAAACATTTCCTAATACTTCAAATGCTAACACTTTTCTTTCTCTGTTCACAAATTGTTCATATAGAAGTGGATTTAAAGCTAATGTTGTATCAGCCAGCTGAAGAGAATGTAGCACAAAAAGGCAAACGCAAAAATTGTAATAGATGTTGAATTCTTTTCAATGTTTTCAATTGTTCACGTAAATAAATGAAACATTAAACATCAGTGCTTTATTAAATATAGGTTATCTTTGTAAGTCAACATACATAAACTAATTATTATTTTGGATGTCTTAATAAAAATGCGTTAACTTAAATTTGTTTATTCTTCCTTTGCTTATAGTCATGCTGCATAAACCAAAGATATGCTGCCATCTGCTGGTCAAAATATAACACTGCTGACGTTTAAATGGGCGGGCTTTAGAGACTGTTAATGCAGTACTATTGGTCAGTAACCTTCTTGTCCTACAGCTAAAAACACCAAGAAGACCTTATCCTGCAGCAGGTAATACAGTTCTCAAGGGAAATGCCAAGAGGGAATAATTCTCTTTACTGTAATGCAGTCACAAACTTCCTCCAGAGTACACCCTGCAAACGGATTCTTTAGCAGCAAAAAGAGAGCAGCAGGATATAGGAATAATTGTATAGTTTGAAGTCAACAGACATATTTCCTTACTTAAAAGATGACGTCCACCAGAAAATTGCAAGTGAAAACACGTCAGGCCTACTTATCTGATCGGAGGCGTTCATGTCTGCAGAACTACGTTTCAGTTTGACTTTCAGAACACTTTAATGAAACATAGCATGCCTCCAGAGTGAAAATCTGGGCTTGGACAGCCCCACACTGCAATTCAACGGCTCTAACGATGAGTGCCATATGATGGTGATCCGGCAGGTGAGCAGTGGTGTGATAAACTTCATCAAGTTAATGTATCACCTAAAATAAAAGAATTTAATACTTATATATTTCCTACAAGATGAGTGAGACAAAAATGCTCATTTTGTCTGCACGTAATCCAAGGCAATCTTGTGGACAATCAGTCCTGAGGTTATTGTACAGCAATGTGGATGAACAGCCTTTCTTCGCACCACAATCACTAGAATTCTCAGACTCCACCCTTTTGCAATTTATAAATAAGTCACAATGCACAAGGGGAGACTTGTTCCTGGATTTGTCTTAGTTCCGCATCCTCTGAACTGCATTGTGTTCTAGGCAAGTGCAATCTGTGTGGATGTAGTTTCTTAGCGCATCAGTGGATTATTGTGGGGATCCGCCTAGACATGTTAATGCTTTATGCCTTTGTGTTTGACAATATCAGCCACCTGTGCATGTATTTGTACAAGCATTTGACACAGGAGAAAGTCCGACAAACGTCTACAAAGTTTCTCTCCTAATTTTTTTGCCATATACATAAAAATCTTGTCTCAACTGTGAATCAGTGCCATTTTCCTTTAACAGCTTTTTGTAGAGTTTATTTAATTGTTTATCTGGGATTACAGAACAATGATATTCTTTACCAGTTTTTGTAGAGAAAAAAAGAGCTTAGAATCTGCCAAACAAATTACAATAATGATTGGTACCAATAAAAGACATTTTGGCTGCACAACCCACTCTGTCAACTTCAATGACTGCGTCACTTTGTTTCCATATACAGCTCTAATCCTGGGGGTTTAGTTGAATACGATGTGCTTGATTCTCAGAGAGCAATTTTTGCAGGTCGACTGAAGAAGGATGCGGGACAAATACTGTGGAAAAGGAGAAACTTGTTATTTATGAGCAAATAACTTTGTGATCCTGATAATGTGTGATGCAAATTAAAAGGGAATTTATACTTACGCTAAGCAAAGCCTCAGAAATCCTAGAATTGTTAATGCTACCTCGGGTTGACAGAGAGACTTTTTGGTGAAGTGTCATAGACTGGAAATCTGAAACAAATTAATAGCATGAGCTAAATTCTGCACTTTGACTTTTCTTATCCAAACTCACTCTAGTCTTCTGCACTTCATTTTTACTACCATTCAAACAAAACAATATCAGCTCTATTAAGTAAAGCAGCTTTACATAAAAATATGAATCCTTTGACACCTGGAACAATTTGATTGTTGATAATTAAATCATCATCTTTAGCATAGGGCTGCAACTAACAATTGTTTTAGTAATCAATTATTCTTACTATTAATAGGCTAAAAATGGTACGTTCTTCAGATTTTTAACTTAAACAAGAGAAGCTGAAAATAGTCCTCTTGAGTTTTGGGTAGAACATATCATTAAGGTTTTATATTAAGATTCTTAAATACAAAAGGTCGTTTTTTCTTTTTTCTTTTTTACAATTCTAGCTTTATTACTGCTCTGAGGGTGTTGTTCTTTCAGCAAATAACGTTTTTTTTTTTTTTTGGATCTGTACACTCCAGTTAATGATTAATCCATTCCTAAATTAGTTGATGATTATCTCAGCAATCGATTCATCATGACTAATCGTGTCAGCCGGTGAAATCAATTCTAACTTAGGTTTTGTCATGAAGTAACATTTTATCCGTTTCCTCAGCCTTTGAGTTAAGGCTACATTGTCTCTGACTGTCAGGTTAACCAATGGTTAACAAATGAAAGCATTGGTTTACCTGTAAATGTGGAAGTTGACGTGTGATAGTCAGCAGAAGTTTCAGAGGCTTGTGACTCAGTCAGGGGTGGAGACGGAGTGCTGCTATTGGTTGAATTGAAGACTGTAGAGAAAAATGTCACATTATAACTGTGTGACTTTTATGTTAATGCACTCAAAGTATGTTTTTGTAATCGACAGAAAAAGTGTTTGATATTTCATAAAGCCACTTACACAATATTACATGGTATCTAGAAGGCATGGATTTTCACCTCATATTTAGTTCAAATGATGAAATCATGGCACTTTTTAGTGTTAGACCTGACAATTATAATAATTCTCTTAACCTTAAAGGTTAATTGGTGTTGAGCCGCTTTTAAAGTTACCTCGAAATCTCCTCTTGAGATAAAATATATACTGCTGTCAAGAAAAGTGAGATTAGAGACTAAAGTATTTAAAATGTTATAGCCAACTGCATTGTAAAATCTATTTTAATCTAGTGTACTATTTTAATCCACTGTGATTACTGTCTATCATGCTTATAATATGTTAATTTATTGAAATCTTCCATGTTTACAGAGACTCATTTCCTCCAGTTTGAACCATGTGTTTAATTAATTTAATCAGTCTCCACTATTGAATTTAGGCTGCATTGTCAGGAATTATGTATTTTCTCATATTTTATTGTGCTTACTCTTACTTACAGTGCATGCAGGTCAAATTAAAGTCAGAGCAGCAGTCCCCGATAGTCACACAGGCCTGATCACAGTAACATGACACCCTACGACAGCCATTATTCTGACCCGCGCAGCACAGTATTGGTGGACCTGAGCAGCCTAGAGAAAGCACAGCTTTTTCAGATGAAACTCAACATGATTCCATTTTACTTTTTTATCTTTAAAATACTCAATTTAAATTGGAAAATAATTTGACTGGCAGACACTGAAACAGGTTTGTAAGGGTTACAAACATAATGGGAGCAATGAAAATGGATGCACAGCAGTAAATTAAAGGAGTGAAAACATTGATTGTGTTTGAATTACCTGTTGCAATGACATTTGTAACTGTTGTTTGAGCTGGAAAATTGCAAAGTACATGTCAAATGATTTTTAAAAGAAAGAAAACTAAGACAAATAGCTTAGCTAGCAGTTGGAATCCACTGAAAATTGATGCACTGTAGGAATGAAAGCAGTTTGTTACCTGTTGTATTGGCATATCCAACAGTTGAGTCAGCTGGAAATTGCAAAGCACAAGTCAAATGAGTTTAAAAAGGAAAAACTTAAAGATCCAATAGCTCAGTTAGCTAGTTAGTTGGAATCCACTGAAAATTGATGCACTGTAGGAATGAAGGCAGTGGTTGTTTTACCTGTTGCGTTGACATTTGGAACAGTTGTTTCAGCTGGTGAAAGGCAAATCACAAGTTAGTCAAATTAAATTTAAAGAAAATAAAACTTGGATGAAATATCTCATCTAAAAATAATGCAAAGAAAACATTGTGATTGTTAAGTGATCCAAACCATCGGTTGAATATGTGCTATTTCTAAGCCTATAAGTTTTGCCCATTACTTAATTGGGCTTGCTTATTTTTGTATTTGGTGGTGTTTATCAGAATATTGCATTCATTTCATGTGCAATATTTTTTTTTATCAATAACCTGTCATAAAGCAATGGATTTCTGTGTGTTCTATGTTTGCCATAAAAATGTAAAGAAATCAAAGTCTGTTGTCTTTAAGTTCCATGTAAAACTTCTCAAAGAGATAATTTATTTCTTAGGTTACGTTAAATGTAAAGAGGTGGAGCTGGATTGATCTGGAAATTCAGTGAGACCAGTTGAGCTATACATAAAAAAATGTAATTTAAAGCAGGTATTAAGCAAGGTACCAGTTGAAACATTTTAAATGCCTAAGCCTACATTTCAGTGGTAAGGGAATGATAATAAATGTGGTTGTAACAATTACCTGTTGCATTGGCATTTCTTACTGTTTCAGCTAAAAAGTGACAAAGCACAAGTTAGTCAAATTAAACTGAAATAGAATAACTTACTAAACAGTCCTGATGTGTTGTGATGCTTAGAACTGCAAAGTAGATTTAAAACACCCCACCCCCATATCTAGGTACAGAATTGTACCAGTAAAAGTTTAAGAAATAGGCAGAAAAGTTTCTGGACAAATTTCACAAGGCCAACAAAGTGGGGGAAAATGTCAATTACACCAATTACCTGAAGGACTGGTACTTCTGTCTGTTGTTTGAGCTAGAAAAGACAAAAGCAAAATGTAAAAAAAAAAAAAATAATCAAACTAATTTCAACTAAAATTACCAAACCCTTTGCTACATAACCACTGAGGTGTTCAACACCTCAGAGGTTGTTTATTGAAGCAATACAAGCATCAGGAAAGTAGCTGGTGATGTTATCATGTGGTGCATCTATGGAGCTGTTGTGTATTTTGTAAGGAAAGCTTTCAAAGTTAACTTAACCAGCTCAGGTAAGATTCTTTTGTGCTCAATCCCATTTAGATGTTTTAGTATTTCTACATAGTAGCTAATTTGTTTTCTTTAAAAAAAAAGGAAAAAAAGCCAGTGTTTTTCTAGTCTTTGCTAAACCTTCATCTAAAGTTTTAAGACTGAATTTACTATTAAAATCATGACAAGCCATTCCTGCACCAGTTGTTTAAAGCATCTGACAAGCTGCAATTTGATTTAAGAGTAACAAGAAATCATAATTCAGGAGTTTTCGGAAGCTAATAGAATGTTTTTTTTTTCTCAACTCACCATTACAAGAATATAGCTCTCCAGAGACAAGAAAAAAGAAAAGCAGGAGCAAAGCCATTTCCCTGTGACTGAGTCTGAAGGTTTACGAAACACCTTAGAGAGGCACATTTAAAATACTTGTAAGCTAACATTCCAGTTCTACAGGTTCAGTAAAACTACGGGAGTAGTTCTACTGTAAGATTATCAACAGCAAATGGTAAACAGACAAATGACAGTTTCTTATGAGTTTATTAAACTGAAATATCAGAAATCAGCTTACTGCATTTGAAATACACATTACTGTACATTTAGTTGTAGTGACATAATCATGTTTCTTGCATTTGTACTCAATGACATCAATTCAAATCACAGTATTTTAATAGCATGAACTGCAAACTTTTACAAATGACCACGAGATCAAGTTGCAGATAAATATTGATTCAAAGAAAACTGGAACACTCATAGCAAAGCCAGTCTGAAAGGCACAGTACCACAATATCTCCAAGGATTTTTACAATGTTAGAGATGAAACATGAAAATGTAGTCTTAGTTATGCACACTCCAGCTTTTGCCAAATTCTTGTGTATTCTTGGCAATGGTTCCATCTGGTTTCACTTTGTCATTCGTCTTTCGGCCATCAAAGTTTCCACACAAACCTTCCACTCTCCTTTTATAAAGGAACGGCAGAATGATATCTACAGAATAAAAAGGTCAGCATCAGTAAACAGAATTGAGATGTGGCTCACCCAATGGATTAAGGATTCATTACCAGTTTTACAGTGTCCACTGAACTTCACAGACAGACCAAAATCTGTCTTTAGGTAGATACGAGAAGACTGCATTTGGATCTCAACGCCAGGAGCTGCTGAACCTGAAGCTTTAATTCTTTGTCCATCCACCTGCAAGGAGGAGGGGAAAATAAAAAAAAACAAAAACAAAAAAAAAACAAAACTGAGAAACCAGAAGTATCAAAAATATCTATACAGCATAGCCCTGCGACAGACTGGCGACCTGTCCAGGATGAACACCGCCTCTCACCCGGAACGTAGCTGGAGATGGGCACCAGCAACCCTCCCGACCCCATTAGGGACAAGGGTGAACAGAAAATGGATGGATCCATACAGCATTATTTTCCTAGTAGTAGACTACCTAACTATGTCAAGTTATTATAGCTTTGATACTTACAAACACTTTCCTCTTGTGCTTAAGTTCTACGGTGTGATTGTAGACTTTAATTTTAAGGTCCTGCAATATTCGTTTGTGCTCCTCTTCCTCATCATCTCCACTGATTTCACTTCTCTCCGTTTCCTCGCTGCTATCATCAGTGCATGCATTTGTGCCTTCTATATAGATTTCTGGGAGATTCTTTGGCAAATTTTTGGTTCTCACCAGCACATACAAGTTTCTCCCACTAAAATCATGTTTCAGTTTATCAAATGTTTTGTACAGTGGGTCTCCCTGGATGATGCATTCACCAAAGTCTGTAAACATCACAAAAAAAATTAAAAAAAGTTAGTAGCATTGACAATATTTTGAGAGTTAAGGAATTTTTATGCCATACCTGTAGACTTGCAATAATATTTGCCCGTTTCAAGTTGAAGGCACACAGCATCATCTTCACACCCATCTATGTCTTTGCAGTCAGTCTTTCCCTCTCCGTCATCTTCTTCACACTCACATTTCTGCCTGCAGTGACTGGTGTACCATACTTCATTGAACTAGAAAATGACATACAATCTTACAGCAATATACACATTGTTATGAAAGCAAATTTAGTGACATTTAAAGTTACTCACCTGGTGAGTTTCACCATTCCTGTCAATACATCCACACTTCTGTACAGGCACACAAACACTCCCTTTTTGTACAAAGCCATCATCACATACACATCCTGATGCACAAGAAATCTCTGAACTGCAGTGTGGTGGACCAGTCAGGCTTTTGCATGTAGGGCTGCATGCAGGAATGCAAGTGGTGTAGTGACTGTTCTCTGCACAAGAGGGTGCTGAAAGACATTTGACAACTTTCAGTCAGACTCTGAACATAAATAAACAATTAGATATTGTTCATAGAAAGATGCGAGTAATTTACTTGAAACATGTGGCGTTCCTGGTTGTGGAACAGTTTGTTGGGGTCTCATTGTAGGATTAGTGGAAAGGTTCGGCCTCAATGTTGGTACTTGTGATTCACTTGTGGGTGGAAATTGAGGTGTTTGTGATTTAGTTGAATTTGGAGGCTGTAAACTGGTCTCTGGGGAAGATGCTGGGAATTTAGGCCAAACAGTGGCATTGCCTTGTGCAGTTGAAGGATGTGGCCCACCTGTGGGTGAAGGCTGGTGTTCAGTCTCATTGGTGGGTGCCTGGTTGGTTGTAGCAGGAACCTGGGGCCCAGCAGTAACATTGCCTTGTGCAGTTGTAGGATGTGGCCCACCTGTGGGTGAAGGCTGGGGTTCAGTCTCATTGGTGGGTGCTTGGTTGGTTGTAGCCGGAACATGGGGCCCAGCAGTAGCATTGTCTTGTGCAGTTGTAGGATGTGGCCCAACTGTGGGTGAAGGCTGGTGTTCAGTCTCATTGGTGGGTGCCTGGTTGGTTGTAGCAGGAACCTGGGGCCCAGCAGTAACATTGCCTTGTGCAGTTGTAGGATGTGGCCCACCTGTGGGTGAAGGCTGGGGTTCAGTCTCATTGGTGGGTGCTTGGTTGGTTGTAGCCAGAACATGGGGCCCAGCAGTAGCATTGTCTTGTGCAGTTGTAGGATGTGGCCCAACTGTGGGTACAGGCTGGGGTTCAGTCTCATTGGTGGGTGCTTGGTTGGTTGTAGCAGGAACCTGGGGCCCAGCAGTAACATTGCCTTGTGCAGTTGTAGGATGTGGCCCAACTGTGGGTGAAGGCTGGTGTTCAGTCTCATTGGTGGGTGCCTGGTTGGTTGTAGCAGGAACCTGGGGCCCAGCAGTAGCATTGTCTTGTGCAGTTGTAGGATGTGGCCCAACTGTGGGTACAGGCTGGGGTTCAGTCTCATTGGTGGGTGCTTGGTTGGTTGTAGCAGGAACCTGGGGCCCAGCAGTAACATTGCCTTGTGCAGTTGTAGGATGTGGCACACCTGTGGGTGAAGGCTGAGGTTCAGTCTCATTGGTGGGTGCTTGGTTGGTTGTAGCAGGAACCTGGGGCCCAGCAGTAACATTGCCTTGTGCAGTTGTAGGATGTGGCACACCTGTGGGTGAAGGCTGGGCTTCAGTCTCATTTGTGGGTGTCTGGTTGGTTGTAGCAGGAACCTGGGGCCCAGCAGTAACATTGCCTTGTGCAGTTGTAGGATGTGGCCCACCTGTGGGTGAAGGCTGGGGTTCAGTCTCATTGGTGGGTGCTTGGTTGGTTGAAGCTGGAACCTGTGGTCTAGCAGTAGGATTGCTCATTGGTTTAATTGTTTGTGGCACAGCACTCAGAGTTGGCACCTCAGCTGTGCCATTCAGCATGGAGGCTTCCAGAGCGGTTGTGCCAAGAGAAGTGACACTGGGGGGCACAGTAACGTTTCTCACTGGAGGTTCCAGACCTGTTGTGGTAGGTGAAGTGACACTTGGGGTTGTTGTAACATTTCCTCTTGTGGGTTCTGGAGCCATCATGGTGGATGAATTGACACCTGGGCTGGTTGTCGTTTTAAAATCCGGTTTAGCAGGAAGAACTGTACCTATGCCACTCAGATCTGCAGAATGAGAAAAGGCTAGTTTTTTTTCTTGTGAGGAGAGAGTGCTTTTAAAAAAAAAAAAAAAAAAAAAGAAAAAAAAAGCTTACCTGAACATCTTCCTTGGTGCAGTGTTATATCATCTATGGCCACATCTGATTGATCATTGGAACCCCTCTGTCCCTCAAAGATAATCTACATGGTAAAGTTAGATTTGCAAGTGTCCACAATAATTTTGAATCAGCTAGATATTCTACATTTTGAGACATCACCTGAAACTCTACGGTTGTGTTCAGATCAACCTGGGCCAAGTGCCACATATTGCCATGGTTGTTCCTCTTCTCCCAGACTGCCTTAGCTACTTTGTTCTCAAGTAGGTAAATATTGAGGCCCATTCTGTCTGCTGATCCATACATATGGTACCAGAACTGCAGACACTGAGGACCAGTGTTTGCACACTGGGAGCTGATAAGACGAGCTGCGTCACCATACGTCACGTTCGAAGACTCAATATAGATGTAGTGGCCATCTAGTCAAAAGGAAATTTATACAATTCATTCATACAATTTCTCAGAGTAAAGCAGTGTACTCACACTGCAATCAAGGGCCAGTGTCCTGCAACAGTTAGCTGCATCCCTTGTCCTACACACCAATTCAATGGCTAAACTGCCTCACTAGCATGCAGTCACGCTCGATAGAGCACTACTGATGAGCCAATAGTGGAGCCAGGTGTGCTGAAGCAGAAAGACAACCAAAAGTTGCAGGACCAGCCTTTGAGGACTGGAGTTTGAGATCAGAGTTAAAGAATAACCATTACCACCAGTGTGGTCACTAGAGGGACCAGTCATCTCAGTAGGGGTGGAGCCATTGTTCCTTTCCCAATCAAATGCGTCAGTGATCATCTGCTGCCAAGTGCATAAGCCATTCAGGAAGCTACAGTCAAAGTTGCAGACTATAGACAAATTTTGGAATGAATATTAAGAGGCAATTATTCCACTTCCTAAAACCTCAAGTCTGAGTTTTACATTTCATAATTTGCTAGATATGGCAATTAAATTTTCAACTGGCAAGTAGCTTCTAAAGCAAACTTCTTGTGCACATACTTTGGTGTGATGTGGGTACTTTTGTAGTTCCAGTTACATTGGGGAAGGCATCTAAGGAGTAAAAAAAAAAATCCCAATTCATATACATTACTTGGTATAATTGGTGTATGCATTTTTAATAGGCAGTATTCACCCAAGCATGACCCAGAAGTAATAGCAATGTCATCTATAGCCAGGTCTGACTGAGCAGTGGAGCCTCGAATTCCCTCAATTATTAACTGAAAGAAAGTTATCACAGTTGTTTCCAAGACAAGAGAATTAGCCTCTTTGAGGTATATGGAAAAAAAAGAAAAAAAAAAAAGAAAGAAAAGAACCTTACCTTGAATGGACCAGATATTTTCAGGTCAGCTTTTCCCAACTGCCACTCAGGTCCTTTGTTGTCCACTATACCCCAAACCTTTGTAGCCTTATTACCTTGGAGTTGGTAGACATTCATAATCATACTGGTGGCTGAACCATGCATGTGGTACCAGAAGTGGAAGCAGATTGGGCCATCAAGCTGGCATGATGGGCTCAACAGTCGAGCAGAATCTCCAAAGGTTACATCATCTCCCTCAAGGTACATGTAAAAACCAGCTAGAAGCATCACATTAGTCATTGATATTGAAAATGAGTAGGGAGAAAAAAAAAAAAAGAAACGTCCTACCTCCTGTAGTGTGGTCCTGGTTTGGTCCTGTGAAATTTGATGGTGTAGATCCAGAAAGTCTTGTCCAGTCAAAACTGTCTTGAATGAGCTGCTCCCATCCACATATACTTGTGTCAAAGCTGCAGTTAAGGGGACAGGCTACAAAATAATAATAAAAAAATGAAATAAGCCATTTGACAAGCCAAATAAGAGTTTGACAAGAGGTACCATTTTATGTCTTACAATTGATGTTTGAAGACGTAGTGCCTGGATTTGTTGGAACTACAGTTGAGAAATCTGAAAATTAGCAGATAGAAAGGGTGGGAGCAAACATTAATCTTTTAGCCAGTTTACATCAAGGCGCTTTATATTAAAGTCTTGGATAAAGGGTCAAATACTCACCACATATTGTGCCAATTTGCCAGCTAGAGAGTTCCACTCCTTCAACTTGGCATGCTGTGGCATAAGATTTCAGGGATTCGCAAAAAGTGAGCTGATCCCCACTTGTGGCACAATAGTCATATACGCAACTGCTAAAGTAGATGCTCGGGTGAACATATTCATGACAGGCCTCAAAAGCCCCATGAAAAACCATGGAACATTCCTCATTGGCCACAGTCCCATCATTGTCGCATTCTCTAGGATCATTTGGATAGGCCATGCATCTAAAAAAAAAAAACAAGTTGAAGTGATCATCTGTATCCAGTAGATTACACAAGATCAAAATTCCCATATTTACGTTTAACATCTACTTTTCACCAACAGAAAATGAAATTGTTTAAACTATTTTAGTGCAGTACTTAAATTTTACCCCAGCAACTGGGTGATTCAGAACATACAGGTATACTTTGGTTTACTTTTAGAGCTCCTTAATGTCCCTTTGGGTATGACCACCAACATGTTCACGACAGCAAGGACTACAAACCTGACATATCATTTAGTAACTTGGAATACCCAGGTAAATTTAACAACTGATATTTTCTGGCATCAACTGGCCCTCCAGATAACATTTTACACCAACTTACTCTTCATTAGTACGAGTTCTCCAGCTGTCACCAAATTCAAATGATCCAGAGGCAATATGGCCTCCCGGCATCATGAAGTCATCCTCCTGATATTCAGAGTAGGTGCCACACAGACCACAGAGTTCATATTTGTAACGTTCATCCACTTGCAAGAACAACCTGCCATGTCCATCTATCCACAATTTCAAGCCAAAGGTAGTCTCCAGAATGGTGTAATCCTTCTTCACATAGATCCACACTGAGCCATATGACCCATTGGTCGAGTAAGGAAGTCTGACAGAGACACCATGGACCTGAACAGAACATAATTTAAGGTATAAAAGTGACAGACAAAAATAGTCATTTGATTCTAGTAACCTAACTAGTGAGTCATTTTGTTAAAGTTGGTGGCTTTAAAGGTTTAAGATAGGGAAAGATAATTTACCCACTTGAAATAGACTTATGCCCTTATGTAAATCATTGCTATAGTTGAGGACAATTAAAACCAATGCCCTTCCCACCACCTGTTTAATTTGGCTTGCATTGTTATAGCTGCTTACTTACATCAACTTGGCCGCTCTGATTCAAGGTGAGATCCAGTCCATCAAGCTGAAGAACCACGGCTTCAAGTTTAGCTCTAGTAAAATTTTGTCCAGTAGGGTGGCTGTTTAAGCCAATTACAGTGAACTGCACTGTGCTGTGCTTGCCACATGTTGTAGTGAGAATGTAAGCACAGCCCCCTTGAAAGCTGTAAGCCAGTTTGTCAAAGGTAACATAATGTGGATCGCCATACACATTACAAGTGGCAGGTTTGAATGGGAAGCAGCCTTTGATGCCATTTTTTTCCTTACAAACTTCATCACTTGCACATCTCATTGCAGTGCATTGCATGGTATCATTGCCAATGCATTGGCACTGTTGCACACAGTCTGCTTCCACAGTCATTTCCCCACTCTGTCAAGAAAAAGAAAAAGTTTAAGTAAAATGCAGGACTGTGAAACTAAATACATTATATACAGTTACCTCATAGTGTTTTCCATTATACCAGCACCCACAATGCTCAGCTGGGACACACTTATCCCCACTGAGCTTGAACCCAGGGTTGCACTCACATCTTTCTTCACAGCTACCACATAAACCCATTTGATCTAGACTGGAGCACACCTCTGGACAGCCATCAGCACATGAATTATAATGGCTGTTCTCGCCACACTCTAGCGCTGAAAGAGAACATAACATGAGATCCAGCCACAAGGTACAAAGTTAAAAATGGTCAATGTGACCTACAGCAGAAAGTAGAGTTCCTCCATGTGGGTATGGCAATTCCAGCCTCTTGGCAGACATCTGCATAGGCTTTCAGTGCTTCACATAGCACTTTTTGATCACCATGAGCAGAACACAAGCCAAGTAAACAAGCATGGAAATAGCTCTCTGCACCTACATCTGGCAGACAGGATGCAAAGGGCCCAGAGCCAGAACGAAGGAGTCCACAGTAATTCTCACTGCTGTAATGAGCCTCATCCTGTGGGTTGCACTGTTGTGGTACTTGAATGGCTTCACAGGAGGAGACATTTCCCCCAGTTTGCCAACTCTCAGCCAAAGCTGTGGCGCTTTCAGCTTTTGTGCCATCAGGCTTGAGCAAGTCATCTCCTGGGATCTGATTGAAGTTGCCACACAAGCCACAAACCCTATCAGAATATTGTAATGGAAGTCTGAGCTGAAGAGCCCCAGTATTGTCGAAGGAAACAGATACTCCAGAACTGCTTCCCACTTCTATGGCAGCAGCGTTGCTTTCAATATGGATTGTATTATTGTTCAGGTTTAGTGGAAGCTCTCGCCAGATGCCATTAACCTGAAGGGAAGAATAAAATAAATGCCATCTATAAATCAACAAGACTGTACCACATTTTACATAGGAGTTTTAAGCTTTGGATATTTCTGCAAATCTGAAGTCGTACCATGTTTCATAGAGCTCTGACCAGTTAAATGCAGAGTCAGCAATATTCTGAGCATGTTATGATAAAGCTTTACTCTGCCTTCCAATGAAGGTTTACAGCATATTCAGTTTGAGTAAGTTCAGTGTCAAGCTGGTGAATTACATAAGTTACAGCGATACACTTACAACTTCAACTTACTCTACTCCATGCTTGTTAAACAGACAAGTGATCATTTGATCACATTTAAAGAACTTGATAAAAATGTCTACATTTAGACACCCACCAAATGCCACAACAGTTCACTTTAAACAATTACTTTGAGGAAACTTACCACAACCCAATGGGTCTGACTCTTTAGCAAGGATACCCTCATATTCCCCAGGTTTACATTAATTTGCTGTATGATAGGCTGCGACGCATTGCTGGTTTGCGTGTTCACTACCTCAACTGTGAATTGTGGCAGAGCTTCAGATGCTGAACACGTTTTAGCCAGTACATATGTGCAGGGGGAAGTGAAGCGAAACAATGCACCATCAAAGGTGCGACAATCCGTGTTGCTGTGAATAGTGCATATGCCAGAAGGGTAAAGGTTCCTGGGATCATATCTTTGAGGATCACATATTTGGCCCTGAGGGCAATGAGAGAGAAAGCAGAACAGCTGACCAACTGAGCACAGGCAGCGTGTGGAGTCACCAGTCCACAGGTCAGTGTTTGAGTCACACTGGTTTCCTGCAAGGATAAGATTATGGTCAGAAAACTAAAAGTCATGGCTCAGAGCTTCACATTTATGAGGGTAAGCAGCACTTACTACATGATCCACTTCTTACGCCAATCTGTTTTAAAGTAGTCTGATCTGCAGTCAGTGGATGGACAGCTTCAAATATGACCTAATAGACAAATTACTCTGTTACCAAAACAGAATTCCAACTGTTGAATGTACAATTCAGCACAGCCAATATAGAGCCTTTCACCTGAGTGCCTGGTTCAGTGAGGTTCAGGGGCACCAAGACTTGTCTCCATGCATCTCTTGGGAGCGGAGGAGAAGTCCAGATTTCCACTTGCCTCATGCCACTTTTCAGCAAAGCACGCAACGTATCGCCTGAAGCCAGATGCCAGAACTCCAAGCAAGCCTTGCCAGTGATGGTCAGTGGATGGCTTGCCAGTATTTCCACTGTACCATCTCCTGGATAAGGAGATAAAAATGTAAAACCTATTTCTAGAGAAATGCTCAAACACCAGATAGCAATACAGGAACTGAACAAACTTCTTTTTAAGTGTGTAATTATGCACCATTTCAAAAGGAGCCAGTCTTCAGATTAGCACATAATTTTGAACATTATTTGATCTCAAAGAAGGAAAATAACCATTGCTTTCAATTAAATTAATCAGCCTCTATATTGTATGTCATCTTTAGTACCTGCTTGGCTTCTTGTCCAGTCACAAGACAGATTCCCATGTTGGCTGTAGAAACACTGGCCGACATAATCTAGAGATTAAAAAAAAGAAAAGATGCATCACACTAATGGTTTGTCTGCTCTGTCCTTCTAGACAACATCATTTATTTCCAGTGTTCACAATACTAGGTGATCGAGTACCTGAGGTGTCCTTCCACCCTGGTAATTTTACCAAAGACAAATCATTTTCAGCTCTATAAAACAAACAAAACAAAAAAAAAAAAAAAAAGAGTCCAAGATTAACTTTATAAAGACAGTATTTGTTAAAATAAATAAAAAAAATCCTTACCTGGACATCGAGTCCAAATAGGCCAAAAAGATTAGCGATACAGTGATCCACAAATCTGTGTGGAGCTTGCCAAGCATGGGTGATCCGAAAACAGCTTTTCAGCTGTCACCAATAAGTGAAAGGATTAAATACTAGTAGTAACAGAGCCTTCCTGTAGAGACAAACAAGCCATCAACCACTTGTACAAAGTAGTACACCAACTCTGACAGAGCTGGGAGTCAAAACCTACGTTATCCCCTACAACCAGGTAACTTAGTGGGAGGAGAAACAAACAGCCTGGGTTTGGCATGTGAATGATCAAAAAAGGTCATGACAGCCAACCAACAGTTTCAGTAAATGGTGATGGATGAGGCAAAGTTTGGAACTTCCAGGTCATAAAAAGCACTGAAACAAAGCAAGCTCCTATAAAAGCCAGCTTAAAAATAAAAGGCTATAGACTGACTGAAGAACCTCTTTCATTAACTTGTGAAAAGTGCAACATTAGCCATGGCAAGGTTAAAAAAAATTACCAGACTCAAATGACCAGAGGGTGAAGAAAACATAATAAGGATCAGTCCTAGTAAAAAACAAACAAGTTTAACACTGAGCTTAAGTTTTTGTTTGGAATTTTAAAAAAATTAATAAAATAAAATAGGTATATAACTCACCCCTACGGAGTCAGTCACCCTGCTCTGTAGGTTTTGGATTCAATGACCCTGCACAGGTGATTTAAATAGTAGCTCATCAGTAGACCTTTGAGGAGCAAAGAAAACCCAGTTAACGCAGATCATCTATTTGAGTCAGGTGCTCTGGAGTAAAAACAGCTTAATGTCTAAGACCATCAATGGAAAATCCTGATCTAAAATGTACGGCAAATATTTTCTGTACGTGGATAAATAACCTCAGTTAAACACATACCTACTAAATGAAATAAATTAATTAATTTGAGAGTTGCTGTTTATGTGTAAATGTCCTTAAAATTATTTTAATAAAAGTAATATAGATGTGGTATTCTTTTGAAAACATTCTCAGCTGATATTTCTACATTTCTACATGTTATAAAATAATGAAGTTCCCATTCTGCTATATACTATAACCTTAAAGCTGTCGTTTTATCCTTTATTTCCTTGCAAAGAATATGCTGAAAAACAAACTGCACCAACTTGTGCAAAGAATATATTGTGACCTCATGGTGTAGGTCACAATATCATTGTGCAGAGGTAAATGTTGAGTACATACATCAGTCAAGTAGCCTGACAGGGGTTGTAAGGAAGTGAAATGAAAAGAAGATGGACTGTGTGTGTGGGAAGTGCTATCTGGGCCATTTATTGTCAATTGCTTGAGGCCATAGCAGCATGTGTAAATACAAAACTTCACCCTAAATAGTGTTCCCAAAGAGTTGTCTTTATTAGGGACCTAATAGTACTAATATCTCTTCATCCTGAGCATTTATGGTGTACAATAAATGCTGCAGAGCTGCACTGAATGACGTACACTGGCCTGAAATGTCTGCAGTAATTTTTGCTGCATGCTGTTTCAGAACTTGTCATTGATCCAAGCCCTTTATATTTATGGGGTCTTTATAAATTCCCATTATGTGCAAATACAAAAACAAATCAATATATTCTCACTTAGTTGTAATTTTGACCTTTAATTGAATTTAACTGGATTGCCTGACAACAATGAAGAGCTACCTGAAAAGTCAGCAACAGCAGATAATATTTATTTAATATCTGGGTGGATTCAATCTTGTCACTGCTCCAAAATGGGAGTTGTCTGTCTACTGAAGCCTATCCCCAAGTCCAACACAATCAGATCTATGTGTAAGGTTAATGGAGTTGAATGTTGACTGCAGACATATTAATTTCAATGTTATCTAAGAGCGTCTCTGATTTGGAACCTTTCTGTCTCAGCCAGAGGAACAAAACAGCAGTGATACACCCCATAGTAACCTTATCAGTGTAACCAAGTATTCATAATGAATGTTGAAGTATGACATTTTGAGAACACTGCCTAACCACATACCTATAAATCCATAAAGCTGTACTTGTCACTGTTTCCCCCACCCCCTGCAAACAGGCTCAATTAATAATAAACCTCGTCCACAGGAAGCAGGAGATGAAGCAACAAGGGTCCAGGAGCACGTACAAAATAATATGCTGTGGAATATTCCACGGGTCACTTAAGGCAGATGCCCTGATCCATGACAGACCTCTGCTTGCTATTTATATCTACATAGACCACAGTGTTCACAAATAGTACACCATAGCTAAGAAGGAGACAAAGAACATGCTAGATCTGTTAGATATTTACAAAACTCAGCATTGTTTACTATACTACTGTGCTTTTTTAATATGTGTTTCAAATTTAAAAAGGCAAGAACTGAAAAGACAATTTTTCAGGAACGGATTTCAGGGAGATAATAAAGATGAACATTATACAATATAATATTTCATAAAGTTCAGGTGGAGTTGGAGTTCTCTATTTTGAATTTATTGCTGTACAAAATTACTGTGGTAGTAGTGGTGGCTGTAGAGATTTTGAGCTCCCTTGAGTTAAGAAGTCAGCAGTAATAAGTGAACAATCCATTAGCTGTTGGATGACAGCATAACTTTCCACTTCTCTGAGATTTTCCATCCATGTAAGGTATAAGGTATACATCTGTCAACTATGTTTTTCTTTAGTTTATCTTTTCTTAGCATCCCAGTTGGTAGTTTTTCACCTGTCAATTGTAATCGTAGTAATGCAAAACTTGAGTGAACCTCTCAAGCAACCAAACAAGGACACACAGGACATCGGAAGCACTAAATCACAAAACGTACTTTGGCATCCTAAACTTGTCTTCAAAAATGCAGTCCTTGCATGTTCCAATGAGAGCATCTATTGACACAAGCAAACAAACGAGCTAGTTTGCATGAGTCAAAGTGCAGCTCTAAATATACCTCTATGCAATAAACCATTGAACTGCCATGGGCATTTTTCTAATGTCAAATAGTCTTTCTTAAGCCCAGCTTAAAACTTCAAAAACTTATTTAACAATGTACTGCAAGGATTTACAGTTTCTCAGAGTTGCTTTGGTTCATTACTCGGATCACAACTGAAATTTTCAAAGCTACTTGTTTAATCTTCAAAGGACTGTGTCAGTAATAAAAAAACAAAGATGTGATTACACCATGCTCCAAATTATTATGCAAGTGATATTTTCTCAGATTTTCTTAGGTCAATGCAAATCATGGTCAGTATAATTTTCAAGTCATGAACTATTACAGCATAAGTCAAATTTTACTCAAAAATAAATAAAAACTCAAAATGCACTGTTCCAAATTATTATGCACAGCAGATTTTCAAAACATTTTACGGATTATAAAGAACTGCAAACGGTCATTCTTTGAATGTGCAGCATTAAGTGGTCACATGTACTAAAGTCAAAAGCAATTTCAATAAAAACCATCTAAACAGACAGAGTTACATGTTAACATAAAATCCCTTCTTTGATATCACACCAAAATTCTTTCATTCATTAAACTGGTGAGTTTGTGGAAAGTTTCTGCTTGAATTTCTTTGCAGGATGTCAGAATACCTTCCCAGAGCTGCTATTTTGATATGAACTGCTTGAGGAAACTCTAAAGGTTCTCAATAGGGTTGAGGTCAGAGGACAGAGGAGGATGGTGACCACACCATGAATTTCTCCCCTTTTATGCCCATATCAGCCAATGACAGTGGTATTCCTTGCAGGATGAGATTGTGGATTGTTATGCATGAAGATGATTTTGCTACGGAAGGTATGGCTCTTCTTTTTGAACCATGAAAGAAAGTGATCAGTCAGAAAGTCCACATACTTTGCTGAGGTCATTTGGTAGGCTGAGCAAGGATAGTAGTTCTCAGAGAAGTAGCCTATGAGAAGTATTAATTATGTACTCCCCAAATCATGCCTTTGCAGATGAGCAGAAGTAGAAAATCGCTGTCAAAAAAAGATTATCGCAGACCCGAGAGAAGGTCCACTGGTCAAATGAGACCAAAATTGTTGTTTTTTGGACTACCTTCAAAATGTTATGACCTGCAGAAAACTAACTGCATGTCATTCTTTTGAAAAAACAAACAAACAAAAAATGTCCCTCTTTTGTCGCCTTTATTTGGCAGTGGTCGGTCAGGAAATCAGGTGTGAGAGAGGGGGAGGACATGTGGCAAAGGTCAATGGACTGGGACTTGGACCACTTCGCCATCGCCACGCCCTCTGCATATCATTCTGAACACATCACACCTGCCATGAAACACTGTGGTGGCAGTCATGCTGGAGTAATCTTATCTTTTTTTGATATTAAGGTTTTGTTGGCTGCCGTGGCCTTTCTTTGAAAGTAATCAGACAGGAGAGTAAGTTGGGAGAGATGTGGCAAGAACTCAAACATGTGCACTGCCACAGCACCTAGGGATGCTTCTTTTTACGCATAATAAAATAAAATTTATACCAATAAAATATAGAAGTTTGTTCTTGAAATGTGACAAATTGTTTGAAAGGCATTTTATTACAGATACGTTCATTCCTTGGAAAAGTTTTTCAGTGCTGCTTTAGAAAGTATCAACTTATGTATCAACTTAAGATACTTGACCTTTTTTGTCAGAGTTCAGACTTACCCAACCTACTCTTAATGTCTCCTCGGCCCGAGAAGAAACCAATCCTCAAAGTAGTGTTCAGTTTACAAATAGGTCACTCAGTGCCATGTAAAAATTAAATGTTTTCAGTTCTTGAAGAATTCCTCAGATGTAGCACCAAGGTCAAAGTCAGAAGTCATTAGAGGATGGAACATCTCATGGAGATTTTATGACATCTACTCATACCTTTATCCACTCCCCATTACAATCTCATTCCACAGACTCAAACCTGTGCCAACTAGGACTAAGGCCTCTGTAAACAGATTGCAGATCTATTTAGATATATATTTATCTATGTTCAAAGCATTATTTTATGTGATGGATTGGGTGCTCTGCTGATGTCAAGTTACACATTTTAAGAATGTGTGAAATTGGAGGAGAAAGGAGGTGCTTGCTGGGGGCCTATTTTTCTCAGAATCACCACTGTATGGAACGTGAAGCAAGGCACTCAAAGTTTACTGCAAGGTTATGCAAAAATAAGTATATAAGGACTAATTAGGTTTCAATATGCAGCGGCTCTTTAATATTCATTATTCATCTTCAGTTGACTTGGCAGAGCATTTATTCATTTCACAGGGAGGTTCTCAAACTTGTTAACATTTCACCCCCAAGCTTTCAAAGTAAACAGATGTTTAAGAAGCAATAAAGCAACAAATAACCTTTCTCAGTCCAATCATATTTCCAATGAATGCAGCCAATTTAGTTTTTTGTTGTTTTTTTACTTCACCACTGTGTCACCTTTCTGTTTTTCTGTCTTTTGCTTACATGAGGTATGGGCCGAGCTTTCTTCCATTTGATTCTGTCCCACGGTCACGCTTTGAGGAGAAGTTTCTGTTCGATTTAGCTGGTGTTTCTCGCACTGTGGTGCTTCCCTTTGCAAACAGAGGCTGACTTCTCCTTGTGCTCTGTGGTTACTAAACAGGTTGTCTAATGAATACAGGTGCTGCGGTTCTGCTCTGACTGTCAGGGTGACACGATCAATCCTGATGGTAGGCTGCGTTTAATTGTCTTCTGTCAACACTCAGGGGAGACAGAGGAGAAAGGAAAGAAAAACACTACACACCAACCACACATTCCCCCACTTTATTAGGTTTTTTTCTAAGTTTTTCCTGCATCAAGTTTTATTACATTGTTCTTAGTCTAGGAAAAACGTGGGAGTTTTCATTTTAAATCAATGTTTTTTAAAAACCATAGAGCCAGAATATTAATTTATTGTTTTAATTGTGCATAAAAGACAAGACAAAACCTAAAACAGACTGACTCAGCCGATTTAATATAAGATCCTCTATTTCTTTGTTTGCTTTATGCTATATTCTCAAGGACTCTTAGAGAAAAGTTCTTTGTAATTAATTTCTTCCACCAGAAGATGGCAGTATACATCCTTTTCAAATCCAATTGAAAGAGAGTGACAGAACAGCAAAGTTGTTTAAAATCTGCAAAGATTCAGATTGCTGTATCCTAGAACTTCTTTCACTGTTGCTATCCAAGCGCTACACTTTTATTTTTATGTATTCAAGGGAAGCTAAATACATGACAAAAAAATACACAATACATACATGAATGACAAGGAATTGTCGGCAAATGTAATGTCACAAGATTTAATTTTGTGAATGCTTAAATATGTCTTACAGCAGCAACAAATGGAATCAAGTAATTAAATATAAGACAGTTCAACTTCTGCTTATGATGGGAAAACAATGTAATTTTCTTTTGATAAGGGTTTATTTTGTTACTATTATTTAAAGATATTTTTTCACTGTGAAGCCCAACACCCCACTACAATGCTGCAGCAGGCAATGGTCTAGTGTCCTATCTCCCCTCAATTAACTTCAAACTGCTTTCTATTACACGCTACAATGAAACACGCAATTTCATTACCTCACACAAGCCAATCAGAACCACTAATTGTTTTCAGTATCCCTCCATTTCCTGAGCAGAGGATAAGATTCCATATTTATAAAAATAGAAAGAGGATGAAAAAAGGAGAAAAGATTCAGAGGTTACTGGTGGTCTGGTGTGACTGCTTTATATAAAATCTAAGATTTGTGCCCTGAAGTGTTAAATCTTTTTTTTATTTTTTATTTTTTGCACACGAGTCAATAATTTCTTAAAGCAGAACAGAACTATGACTAAACTTAACCAGAAGTTATTATATTCCAAAAATAGGAAGTCAAGCAACTCACACTCTTTTCTGTAGACTACAATGTCTTACTTAATTCATGTGTTGACTTTGGCAAATTTTAAATCAAGTGTCTTTGAGGAGTTTGGTCTTCTCGTCTTTGAACATAGAAATGCACAATAACTTTTCAAAATGTAATTTGTCAAATATTTTGAACACGTATCCTTTTCTATTTTATTTAACATGCACTACTCTGTATTGGCCTATCAAATGTGAATATTAGTGCTGTGGTGTTACTGTGTTAACTTCTAAAATGTTCAAGAGGTATAATAGCTTTTTAGAGGGACCATGTGTTTTAGAATGTACTCATAAAATAAACATTTTTCTGTTGTATTCAATGTAGAGCTTTAAATTTAACCGGCCTAAATCCTACAAAAGTGTCTTTTCGTTTTAAATCTACCTAGTTGTATAGTATTGATTTTTCTGTGTTGCTTTACTTTCATAACCTTTTCTGTCATTTTACAAGCCTTTCCTCATGTTTTCCATATCCAAATTGAATTAAATCAGAAGCATCCAGTTGAACATGCCCCAAACGACTTATATGTTAGGCAGGGTCTCCAGTCTCAAGCTGCAATCGCTTTGGTTGTGCTATGCAAGATTTGATTCGCTTACCCAACCAGCCGAGACCCACTTGTGATGAGGTACTGGTCTCCAGCAGGGCTGCAGAAATCACATGGACGCTGTTTTCACCTTAGCTGAGGCACACAGGAAAATAAGAAACAAAAATGCATAAACTACAGAGAGACACATGGACAGCAAGAGAGAGGGGAGCAGAGATAAGGTGAGGGAAGTCTTGGATGTTCAAGCAGGAGAGTTCCCTGTCTTATATCCTGTTCACTCAAGCATGGAAGAACAATCAAAGCTTTCAAAAACACTCCTATACACACACGCTCACACACTTTTTGTATAGTTTCTTGGTTGTTTCATCCTCCAACTTACTGTTTTTCTTGCTGAATGATTCGGCATTGTCCATAATGGTCAGCCCATGGGAACTAAACAACAGCAACTTCTTTTCAATTAAGGTGAAAGGAAAACTGTGAAAGGAAGAAACCTTTTATTCTAATTACTGAGCAATCTGCATACATTCAAAGAGCGACATAGTAGCCCGAGGCGGGCCCTTCGTTCTCTGACATGAGGAATAAAAGTGTTTTTCTCCTTCTATGTGAAGGGACCAGGCACAGCGGCACCCTGGCAAACTCTCATTATGCTGTGAAGATCCGGCTTCGCCTGCAGCGCCCAACCTATGCACCTTTTTCGCTCAGCCTAGCTGAAACAGATAACAGAGCAGCTGCAGCCAGGTAGAACGGGCCACATTTGAATGTCAACCGTTGAATATCAGAAGCTACAAACGGTGCGGCAGCGTCAGTCGTACAGACACACATTATCTCAACATGGAGCAGCTCTGATAAGACGAATAAAAGCCAGAGGAATTTCAATCATGATATTAGGGATTAGACTTTAGCAGCTGAATGGCATTAATTTTGACTTGCCTAACACATGCCTGAATGCGAATTGAACACATTTCATGAGAGATGCATAAAGAACAGTCATGGTTGGTGGTATGTTTTAATAATCGATGCAGCGCTTTATTTATGCAAATACTAGCTAATTTGTAATTATATGAGTGGGTGCACGTTAGATATCTTTTTTAATGCATTCCCTCAGTGTATAACTAACAGCCCCCATCCATAGCTGCTGATAGTAATGAGGAAATCAGAAGCAGGGATTCCTTAATAAAATGCGAGATTATGAATGATGCTCCAAACATTTCAGATATCCTACAGTAAATAACTGTTAGACTTAGTCATCACTGATTTCGTGCTGGAACTGCCATCAAAAACGAAAGAGCAATAAGTCTTTCAGCAGTGGAAGAAATGGTGACACAATGTTGTTCACCTTTTCCCTGAAATGTAATGATGGTCATTGTGACCAAAGGTTTCAGTTTGACATTCTTCGGGCTGTTGCATATTGCTCCAAAAAAGGAGCTCTGAGAGCATTTACAAACTCTAATTTGGCTTTTTATATTACGCTTGGAGTAATGATTTCTTCCTCCCTGACTGGACTTTCAGCACATTTCAACACACAATATATTTCACTGTGGCGATGATGTACCGTCAGAGCTTTCTACACACAGGATCCCTGCTCTAGAAAGGTGAAGGTCTCACTGAAAGTTCTGCCAGAGCATCCATATGAAAAATAACAAAGTCAGGAGATAAAACTTTGTTTTCAAATAAAGTTCCTAAGCTTCAGCTCAATGATAAACTTTTCAAAGCTCACAAACTTTGTTGCGACTATGGCCACCAGTAGCATGTAGATTTGATCTATGTAGGGTAAAGCTAGCCAACTCCTAAGTAGAAGGAAGTGCTCTAAAATCCATCCCTTCCTCATTTACATAAAGAGAAATAATGCATAGGGTAAAGCATGAATAGGGGACAGAAAAATGTAAACAGAACACCGGAACATAAAGAGATGCAGGAAAACAAAGACATTTATAAATAAAATAATTGAAAAGACATAAAAGCCATTGTGAGTAAAAGGAAAAAAAAATATTAAAAAAATATTTTAAAAGCAGTAAGATATACATTATAGGCTTAAATATATAATTTGTTGGAACTAAGCTGAAACAATAAATATAAAAGTCCAAAAAATGATAAACCATGAAGTAAAGTTCTCTTTTCTAAGTAATTCAGGCATTTAAAGTATTGATTTTTTTTTCTTTTTTATTGGGACATTTTTATATATCTGCTTTCATTTTTAACAATGTCTGGTTTGGTCAGAGATGGACATGAGTTTGTATTTTGTCTCTAGAAGCCTCTCACGGTGATAAAAGGCATGCTCACCGCGTCGATAAACAATCTGAGCTGCACAAAGGAACAATGGCCACAAAGTTTTTGTTCATGCTCCTTACACGTTTTCCCCAAACTGTTGAAAGCAATATCTCTTAGAATTGTTCAGCCTTCATTTGATTCAAAATGGGGTCATCTTTTAACTACCATGCCCGGTTTGTGGACTCTGTCCATGTTCAATACACAGTGATGAGTAAGAATGAAGCTATTTAATAAATCGCAGAGAAATACATAAAAGTCTTTTTTTCCTCCTTTTTTCTTACAGTCTTTCTTTAAACATTAGCAAAGACAGGAATAAAATGTTGGACTCTTCTTATAAGGAATTACATGTATGTGAGAGAGTGTGTAGGTAGGGATAAAGAAAAGGTAGATAGTCAGCACACTGTGATTGTGCTGACAATAGCTGTTGTTCCAAACATGATTTTTTTTGAACAGGGATTTTGGGTTCAGGTTTCAAAAAAACGGAGGTGTTTTAAGTCTCACTTCCTATGAAGGCTGGTAAAGTGTGGATTTAGTCAAGTTTAATATCCCTCCTTCTTGACCCAGTAAAACACCTATGTGTGTTAAACCCATGACTTTTAATCTATCCATGTTGTGGCATTTACTCATTATTTTGTTTTAATTTGTGCAACTTTTTTGATTTAGGTAATGTAGTGAAAAGATGTACACCAATTTCCACACATGCATTTATTGAAAACAAAAACCACAGTATAATATGCACATCATTCTAAACTAATCTTATTTAATTCCAGTATTTCACACCAGCTGGCATTAAACTAGCTCAAACAGGACAGTGGCGACAGCTTCAATTTCTGTCGCTTCTTCTATCGCCCCCCGTTCTCCCGACAGACATGCTTTTCCCAGGGCTGCAACATTTGATCATTCCACTCCAAAACTCCACACATGTATTCCTGGCTCTGCTTATGGTTGCATTGTCCGGCCTTTGCTCGTACAGTGATGTAAATCATTGGCCAATCCACAAATGGTGTCTGCTGTCAATCAAATTGCAATACTACACGGCTTGGCCTGGCTTGGCCCGGGTTGTACCACTCCTGAAGTAGGTACGAAAATGAAAAAAAAAAAAGAGGATCTACTGTTGATCAATCTGGCCAGGGCTCACTGTGGATGAACAGGTTAAAGCCATGACTGTGGAAAAAGGGCTGTCTGAGAGGCCTTTAATCCATAAAGGATTAAGGGCTTGTTTTGATTGTGATTCTCCGACATTGAAATAGATTGATGAAGTAACTCAGAAAATATTTCAGCAAATTAAAAATTGGGGCCAGGTTTGGTCGTCATCACAATAATAACTTTATTTTGCTTTCACAAAGTGTGAAGATGAAATGCACTATATAGAACCAGTTCGATTAAAGTTAGTGGCAGTGTCTAAATATGCAATTTCTGTATAGATGTAAAATATTGACCAAAAAAAAAAAAAGTACCATAGTATGGAAGTGTATTGCTGCCATGCAGGAAAATAAATTTTTGAGCATTATCAAGTTATGACATGATAACTATATTGTATAAAAGTGCTAATTTCATATATCCAGATGGTGGAGATAAGGAGGCAAGTTGTACTTTAAAAACTAAGTATGTTAGTTTTTAAAGTAGAATAGATTAAGGATACTCAAGGTAGTGAAAATTAGGTGGCTAAATCATTTATTCTTGTCCAGAATCGGGAGCTGCAATCAGAGGCCAACTTCAGCTTTGTTGGCCACCTTACTGACACCTTCTGGATGGATAAAATTCTCACATTTATACAATATAAGTATCACTTTTGCACAATATAAAGATCAGGTTGTTACAATTATTTCATTTATACAATATTATCATCACTTTCATGCAATGCAATATATTATCATGTTTGAACAATATCAGCATCACATTTGTACAATATAATTATCATGTTGTAACGTGACAGTGTTCGAAAATGTATTTTTTGTTTGTGAGAGCAATATGATTCTGTAAAAAGTAATATACATGCTAGCATAACTGAGGTGGCATGACGGCGTTTCATGTTCGAAATCTGGGGAACAGAGGCATAAGTTGAAGTAAGGATGTTCCTGAGGTATCATCTGGCAAATGATTTGTAATAAAATCATAAAATCAATGAAAAATAAAGAAACCTCCCAAGATATTATTAGACCATTAAAGCAGTACATGCACCATATGTTGTCCAGATCATTCAACAAAATTACTGACATGGAGAAGTAATGAATTACACTACTGGCTATGTCTTGTAATACTAATTTAATTTAGAGAGGCTATTGTTGTGGGATAAAAGGAGCACACAGAGGAGCACTTAACTCAAAATGAGAAGCTTTTTGATAATAAGAGTGATGGAATACTTTGGCAATAGACCCATTTTTCTGTCGGGGTCACAAAAATATCTAATCACAACAAGAAGAACAGAATCTTAAAATAAGAGGCAATCATGCATTTACAACAATTACAAAAATTCAGATTTATTATCTGCAGACCTCTTTCATATTTAGCTCTTACATGAGACAACGTCCTTTAACTTTGTGAAACGTATGATTTTTTAAAATACCTTTTAGCTCTGATTTTCTTCTAACTAAATAAACTGCAATTATTATTTATTTTGTTAATTACCTAGGGTAAAGTGAATGTACATTAAAATGACAAGTAAGAGCTGTGCATTTATTAGTAATATTCCAAATAGATCCTTTGTTTAAGTATTTAAAATAACAAAGCTCTAGTATAAGGTGCACAAAAATGTGATAAGAATATGTTAAATGATTTAAAATTTCTCCAAATTTCTGGAAGTATTGGTTTGTGTTTTTTATGTGCCATTTATGGTACATACTTTTTGCATTATTAATTTTTCCTGACAGGTTCGTTTTTATAAGTAACTTTGATGCTAACCTTCCTAAAAAACCTTCCTACTGTCAGGCCTGTTTTTTTCTTTTGGTTCCAGTTTCTGAAATCATCTAATTGTTTCAGGAATCAAGCCCATTGAACCCACCTGTGTTTCCCCATCTTAGTTATGCCACTCACCTGTCTTGCGATCTATTTAGGTTCCTGCCTTTCCTTTGTTCTCTGGTCCCTTTAACTCAGTTCAGGTCTGTTCCTTGTTCTAGTCAGGTCTGATTAAGTGTGTGGTTTTTAGATAAACTAAACCTGTCTATTGCCACACATCAGCAGTCATCAGCAATTTGGCTCTCTAGGACCCATCTTGACAGTAACAGTCAAACCACAAGTCTTCTTTTGCACAACTTTTATTTGGTTTGATTAACAATGGTTTATCCTTTGTGAAATGTTTAAGTATTTCTAGATACTTTATCTGTTAAATTTCAAAGAAAATGTATTGATGCACTGTCCTGTGCATTGTGTTCTTCAAACCTCAGTGGCTTTGTGATAAACCATTATTGCCCACCAGACATCTGCCTGTACTGCAGCCATTCCAGACTAATGAACTGGACTGAAACGCAGTCATAATTAATGTTTAGGTGCAAAATCATCATCTTAAATGGAAAAAAAGCCATACTCTTGATGTAGAAAAAAAAAATATCTGTTTCAGTTAAGGGTAATTCAATAAGCTGAAATTCTTGGTCAGAGAGCAACAAACTGATGCAAGTGTTGGCCAGAAGGAAATGTAATAACAAAAAAGAGGTAAAATGTCAGGTATTTGGCACATTGCATTGATTTAGAGACCTGCTGTTGCTGCCAGAAAAAAAAAAAAAACAATGACTTTTAATTTGAATTTTGCATGCAAATCATAGGTATTTTTCAGTGGCATATGGAGGCAAACGGTCACTTTTGTCTTTGCCCAGGGGACACATGGACTGTTATCACATGAATAGAGTTCTACCAAAATGCAAGGTAATAGCAAGGCTTACATCACTGCAAATACTCTTAGATACTCATGGTTTTAATACATGAAAAGGACAATCCAAAAGAAAATTTACATAAACTTCACTTCAGATGTTGGCAACAATCCAAGTTATCCACACATGCTAACAAATAAAAGTAAAATTGTCCATGAATAAAGTTATGGATAAATAATTGAATTGACAAAAGAAATAAGTGTCAAATAGACACTTTGTATGAATGTTGAGATGACTGCTGTATCTATTAATTAGTCACATGTATTGTTAAGGGTTTAAGCGTGCCCAGTTGTCAGACATCAGCTGACCAGTTTTTCTAAATCAGTATATTTTGCCCATTCCACTACGCTAATAACAAGTTTGTTTTGTGTTTGATACGCAAAAACCAGAGTATTAGCATGCCACCCAAAGTTCTGTTTTCAATGTAATTGTGCATTTAACTAGAAGCCCTTGAAGGAAAAAAAATCTATCTTAATTCCTAGAAAAGCAGTCATGTCAAAAGAAAAAAGTGGGCTAGAAGGTTGTCAATGTTTTACCTCTATATTGTACATCCTGGATGACATTTACTAACATACCTCTAGATTATGAGAGATTTTTTTTATAGCTGGAAGAGCTTGACCCAAAGTTCCCTGAAGTATAATGAAGTCACAATGATAACTTACCTTCACCTTCACTCTTAGCTTTTTGTAGGAGTATTTCTAATGCATCTGATGCTGAAGTTGCCTGAAAGTGAAAATATATATATTTTTTTTCTCCTGGAAACAACTCATTCTTTCAGTTGAACAGAAATTGTCCTTTTTAACATCTTTTGCTCAGAAGGTAGCCAGCAGGAACAAAACACGTAATTAATTATGATAGTAGATACACCTTTACATAAGAGTCTAACATACCGATGTTGAGCTTCTGTCTGTTCAGAATATATACACAGAAAATTCTAATTAGAACAATTATGCAAGTAAAATCTTTCTGCATTGTTTTTGGTTGTTGATGATTACGTTGATGAACTCATTATACATTTTACTGAGCAATTAATATGCTGACAGATCAGTTTAACAATCAATATGAGATAACACAAAGTCACAGCAACAGTCAGTTTAAGTCGGGTTTTAAAGCAAAAAAAACAAAACAACCCATTCACAGAGTTTGTTTTGCAACCCTTTCAAATCACATGTGTTTTTATGAGGTAGGCAACACTGAGCTAAATCTTCTAGGTAGATGTAGGTAACAGACTATTGTTGTCATCACACGTCCAACATGGAGTCGTTGATCAGCAGTGATAGCTCTCAAAAATCTCCCTAATGATCTCTCTACAGTGTGAGGCTTATAAATAAAATGCATTAGGATCAATAAATTATTGACCATGTGCCATCTGATTCAGGAAACCCCAGATGAAAGTGATACAAATCCAGGCTCTAATGCAACATATGCAAATATGATTTATTAACTTTGTTAATAAACAAAACCACATGTAACCCCTGAAAATCTTTTTTTCAGGGGGGTGGGAATACACAACAAATATTTTAAAGTGAGTCAAGTTACGTTTATTTGTATAGCAAATTTAACAGCAGGATGGTTCAAGGTGCTTTATATCAATATTTTATTCATTATGGTTCAAAAGCAACTCTAAACCAGTGGTTTTTTTAGTCTTGACTTAAAGGAACTCAATGTTTCAGCTGTTTTACAGTTTTCTGGAAGTTTGTTCCAGATTTATGATGCATAGAAGCTGAATGCTGCTTCTCCATGTTTGGTTCTGGTTCTGGGGATGCAGAGGAGACCAGAACCAAAAGACCTGAGGGGTCTGGAATGTTGATACAACAATAGCAGATATTAATACAGCTAATTCATTCAGTGATTTATAAACTAAGGTTGTTTTTTTTTTTAAAGTTTATTCTCTGTAAATCACTAAGGAACATTTTTTAACCTTACTTGTGTAGTAGTTATTTTTTTTCAACTGCGGAAAAAAAAAAATAAGATTAATAAAATATAAATAAATACACAAAGAAAAAACCTAACTTACAGTTCAGCCTATGATTATAATTCTCTTGGCATATTTAGGGTGAAAGGAACCTTAATAAATTTTCTTCTAACTCAAAGTCCCCAACTTGAATCATAAGATCACAAAAACAAAACTCGTTTAGAAAGATCTTCAGTAAGAAACGTTTTATTTGGAAGCGGTGATTCAGTTTGTAATTTGATCAAGCTTATTTTAGAAGCAACTGAGATGAAAAAAAACAATAACAGCATATGTGGTTGCAGAGACAAAAGGTTCCAATACATTTAATTGCTGTGCAACGATGTCAGTCATTTTCCCCTCTTTCGTTTCTTTTCTCTTATTTTTACCTCATCCTGCTCCACTGTTTTTCCTGGTCTTCCAATTTCATGGCTGGGCATCCTCCCATGTATAATTCATGAGTGACATGCTTGTTTTACACACCACGTACCAACGGCCATGTTGTGGCGCCCTGAGGGGGTCTCAGCTTTGCCAGCCTGTAATCTGCTTACACAGAGAGCAACTGGCTCGCAGCTCTCCTCACCAATTACACTCAATTCAGGCAATGGGCCTCTCCCTGCCACAAGGTTGGTTTGCGATCATCATGTCCTTCAAAAAAGGTGTACACAGAGAATAGCAACACTGCATCCGTATTTATGTCTGACTGGGAGATAATTGGTTGAGTGCGCTGTGTTGGGGGCACCAAGCAGATAAAAGCACCTCGCTGAATTTGACAGTTGCTCTGCTCATTGCAAGGTCGCAGTCCATGCGTACATCAGCAAAGCACCTGACAATAGAGCTCACTCACAAAGTTGGAGCCTCAAAGTTTGCCCCATAACAGCAATTTACCTAGGTGTGCTTATTATTCATTGTGCACAAAAACACCATGGACCGCGTGCAGCATACAAACACAGACTGGCGAGCTTGTACATACAATACCTGCCCAAACAGTGCAGTGAAATGTGGTAGTGTGTAGCTGATAATAAGCACTGATTGTTTGTGACGGGGCTGTATAAGGCTGATTTCCCAGCTGAGGAATGGGGGCTTTGTATACATCACAGAGCTGTCAGTCAGAGACAGAAAATGGGCCCACAGCTTCACCGCTTTTCAGCAACAGACAAGCGAGAACCACTTCACCGTTTAGCTTTCAGACAGCAGACAGGAACAGCCAGTGATAATGTCGGTACTTTAAATATTTTACAGATGCGGTGCAAGCCCATTTGCATGAAAACGTGTGCTTTGGTGTTACATTTTTGGTAAGTGGGGAAGAAACATGGTGGTTATTAAAGAGTAAGGGCTGTTACTGACTCTAAACAGGTCTAAAGAGTAATTCCATCTTCAAGCCTTCTTTGTCCTGTTCAGGGATGCAGGGACCCTGTGCATTGCTTACTGCCAATGCACAGGGTCCCTGATGTAGTCATGAGTCACAGTTGAAAACATGACATTTGAATTCAGTTTTCATTCAATAAACAAGTTTGTTCCTTAAAGGAAATGGAACAAATGACACAAAAAATTTAAAGGACAATGTTTTAAAAATTATCCCTCGATTTGGTTTCGTTTAATAAAAAAATTGGCTAGTCAAAAATTTATATCAGAGCTTAATAGTTGCTGAGCATCTTGTTGAATGTTTTCATTGATATTTTGATGATTTATCTGATTTATCTTCAATGATTAGTTTCACGTCTGTGAGGGTGGAAGACCGGTCTGCCATCATGTCAGATTCATAACCAAGTCAAATTCTACCAAAAACAAAGAACATCTATGTAAAATCCTCAATCTGAAGAACTTAAAAAATTTAATTTCTATATAACAAAAAAAAACTGATTAAAACAATTATGAAATTTAGCAAATGAACATTTTTGAATTCATAAATAAGCTAAATCTAGAAATGCTTAGTCTGAATTAATGTCAGCAGGTGAGGCTATACATCTCGGTTCAGTAGTTTAATATCAAGGCAGTATTGGTGACAATACTTTTTCTATTAAGAGGATTACACTTATTAAGTAAAAGTCAGGATTCTTTATTCCTAGTTTACTGGAGCAGAGCTGCAGAGTCTGCTCCTCAAACTGGAGGGCAAAAACAAAGCATTTCTGAACTTATGCTGCACACTCTTAATACTTTTGTTTTGAAAGAATTGTTTTAGCCAAACGGAGGATCTATAAACAACCAGCAATTAACTTGGCACTGACACATTTTGATTATGTAACTATAGTTTTAATTGAATAGATTATTTTATCACTTTATCTATCCTGAAGAGGTCAAAAGAACGTTTGAAATCTAACAACCTCAGTTAACAATGTGTTAAAGTCCAACATGGTATTGTTTAATTTACCAGACTAGTATTTAGTAGGAAAGAAAATGTTCCACAAAAGTTACATTTTTATGTCTTGGCAATTGTTTTAGGAACTGAAAACTGTTAATCACAGTTTTAAGCAAAAGTACAACCAAAGCACCAGGCCATTGAGAGAGTCACAGTTGTTGATGACGCTCATTTCAAGAAACATCATAGAACCAAAACAAAATCAGCAGGCAAAAAAGCCAGCTTCCGAATGAGGCTGTCCAGTGCCAAATGAGCATCGCTGGTGCTGCTTTAGAAATTCAAATCACTTCGCTTTTGTGTTTTGTATTAGGATGCGGTGGACAGAAAAATTTTGATAATAGTTTTCATTTACCCCCCAGCAAGACTAATCACACTGCTACTGGTTCCACTCACTGCTCTGGCTGATAGATCTGAATTCTGCAGACAAGCTCTGTCAGTGGCAGTGGAACAGGTTGATGCTCTTGCATTATCTTGCGTACCAGTGACACATATGCCCACAGAAGCTCAAAGCAAGGATGCAAGGAATCTTGTCTGTTATGTCACAGCACAGTAACAAAAACCTCTGAACACCTCAAATTAGTTGAATTTCTGATGTTTTGTTTTTGTGCCAAAATAAAGTCAAACGTATCGCCCAGCTGCCATACAGGTGCTGTAAATTGCCCAATTGAATCAGAATGAAGTGAGAGGTCACCAGGTGAACAGTGACTACACTGAAAGAGTTACAAGCTTCAGTATTTGAGATAGCAGAAACTGTATACAGACAACTTTTGCCCAGGTTCTTTATTAAATACTGACTTGAAGGGCTGAATATTCACACAATTGCTACGTTACATATTTTTGTTTAATTGTCATTATTTTTTAGAAATCTTTTCACTTTGACATTAAGTTTATACGATTTTATTTTTTCCAAAAAAGCCTAATTTTGATAAAGCAATAAAAGAGGTGTCAAAAATACTCATTCTTTAAGTAGAAGTGCAGATACATGTCTAGAGGAAAAAGACTCTTGTAAAAGTGAAATTGTAGTTTAAAAAAAACTGCAAGTTTTGAAATGTACTTAAAGTTGCAGAGTTCTGGGAAAACTATGGATCTTAGCTATGTTTGCTGCCTGGAAACTGCCTGTGTTTTCTGATGTTGACTGTGAAAGAGTTCAAAGTTTGGACAAAATCACCAGAACACTTTGAATCCGGTGTAGGTTTCATGCCAGGCCACTACATGGTGCTGTGATTTTAGCAAGTTGGCGGAAATTCATCAAACATTTCTTGTTCCAGTGTTAATTTTCTTTGTAAGGAACACTAATAAAGGAATAAAATACAGATGTACTGAATTCAAAATTCTGCTCAAGGTTTATTGCATGAACTAAGAAGAGACATACAGTAGATTATAAATTAGCAGAATAAGGCCATTACTAGGTACTACCTACTTCAAAGAGCATTGCTTGACATGTATTGATATGTTTCCAATTGGCAATTTATCATAGTATTTTCATTTTCATTGTATTTGGTTAATCTCTGGAGAACCGTCTGTGGAATAGAAGATTATTAGTTCATCTTGAACTCACTATGAAGGCCTGTTGGTCAGGGTGTGAATAGTGTGCATATGTGTACAATCTATTTATGCATGAATATGTTTAAAGTAAGATTCTGTGCTTTTCTTAATGTTATTTCTTAATGTTTAAAAAGATTCCCTAATAGGAATAGACTTGTGAAGTAGTTTGGTCAAGAATCAGCCACTGGTTTCAGATTCTTCTGATGACTTTTACTTGTTTATTTTGACTCTGACAACCCTCCCGAGTTTCTTCTTCTTCTTTTCTATTATGGCGGATTGCAAGCAACTTTGAGGTGCATAGCCCCATCTACTGTACACAAGTGTGTAGCGACATCACTTTACATCTATCAAATTCTATTTTTTGATTTTGTATTCTGAAGGTAAATAAATATTGCTTTCCTTAATCTGTAAATGTCCACTATGTTTCCTTCATTTCCCAATATTCCTTTAAGACTCCATTCTTGACCTGTCCTTCCGACAATTCTTCTCAATTTCTCCCTTTCAGGTTCATATGTCTTACAGTTCATCAATACGTGTTCGACATTTTCTTTCTCTCCACATCTTTCATATTTATCATTATTTTTCCTCCCTATTAAATATAAAATGTCACTTAAATAGGTATGACCTACTCTTAATCATGATTTATTCCCTTCTGCTTCTCCCCTCCTGAGCTGCCAAAAACTCACTGTTTTTATAGCTAATTGGCACCACACCTGCACTTGAGTGGACCAAACCACGATTAAGAAGGTTAAAAAAAAAAAAGTCAAAACAAAGAAACAAGAATAAAATTATTAATCTAATTTACAAACTTATCTACACAATGAAAAGGTCTGCAAAATATACCATGCAATACAAGATAACTCAAAAAGTTACTTTAAAGAAAAACAAACAAAGCAATACTCAAAAGAAAACCCTCTAAATGGTAGAACCCAGCAAGGTAATCAATGACATCATCCAGCCATTTAAGCAGGAAATACTGGGATGGCCCCTCCCAAACTCCTGTCCTGCTGCAGATCTACAAGGGACAAACAGTGGTGAGTAAAAAGGAAAACAAAAACCATGAATATACTTTGGAACAAAATAAACAAGTTCAACTAATAGTCCAGAAGTAGTAGCTTTAACCTAAACAAATAAATAGATGGAATCTGCAACATAATGCTAACGTAAACAAACCCAGGATAGTAAGTGAAGCAAAGTTGCAGACTAATGTTTAAATTTAAGCATTGTGATCAGCTACAGAAAGTAAATGAACATAAACTGAACCACTTTGTCACAGACTGATAATAATAATAATAATAAATTAAATCATTTACTACCAATTTAATGGGATAAGTGAAAATTGCATTTAATTGTAGATGCCCATTTCCATTTGTCTTTTTGCAGTTTAGAAAGTGAACAATGCATCTGCAACATACTTAGTCTTATATCAACTCACTAAGATAATAATTTTATCATTTAATTAATTATGGTATGTAAAAAGAAGTCACATTTACTTAGACCCTGATATATCTTTCTTTGTCCTGCTGATTTATCCTGATAACAGGTTCTTGGTCCTATGTGATGCACTATCAGCTTCAAACCCTTCCAGCACAAAAATCTCCACCAGGCTTCTGACAATTAATCATTCAGAGGAAAGGGTTCCATTTGTGGAAAATTGTGTCCATTTTCCACATGGCCGAATAACTGAATAAGTCAACAGCAACAATGTGAGAGAATTTGTTCTTGACTTGGCCATTTCTCAAAATAACTTTCCTGAGGCTGAAATTGAGATGATATGAAAAGGAGAGAAAATAGGTGTAAAAAAAGCAAAGCAAGCTGCCTCTGTGAACTGCCGAACTCGCATGGCTTTCTATGAAATAATAAAACCTGAGGACTAAGGTCATACTTTATTCAGATTAAAAGCCTCTTGCATTTTTGTTGCCTTAAAGGGCTAATTTAAACCTTGTCAGTTTCCATCTTTGTTTTAGTCATATCACACTGTTTTCATAATCAAGTGAAGACAACAGTTCTGCAGCAACTCTGAGTCTGGAAAACAAAAGAGAGAGAGAGAGTGAGAGAGCAAGACGATTAAGCTATGCATCAAACTTATGCATGCGATTTAAGATAAATAATCTTTACCAAGGTTATTTCACTGGTACAAAAGGAAAATAAAGAATGCTTGAATAACCAGAGTACATTGATTACACCACAGAGAAATTTCTTTTCTCAGCTTTGACTCTGTTATCCATGATTTTTTTTCTTTTTCTTTTAGCTGTTCTGCAAGGGATTTGGAGGCAGGAAAACACTAATTAAAACAATGATGAAGAACGGATTTTCTTATTGTTTTGCTGTGATGGTTGATTAGGTGGATGAAATCATTATCCAACACTTCGGTGTATAATTAGAGGAGATGCTGACAATCTAGCTCAACAAGGATAATTAAGAATTAACACTTCAAGTCCCAGAAAGTGTCATCAGCAGACTGTTTAAGGCCTAGCATGGCAGTAATTGTGCTTCTTAAATTTTTCTTCTTAGAACACAAACTATCATGGAAAACAAAACCCAAAATATTGTTTCTTCACTTGGATTGAATTAAAAAAAAAAGAAAAACAAAAACCTATCAACATAATGTGAAATGAAAGAATGAAAGGTTGTCTGTAAGTGAAAAAATATTGGAAACATTTATTAAACTTACTAATTTCTTTGAAAATGTTAGCAATTTAAATGGCTATCCAGTGAGGTCATTAATAACTCTATTGCATAAAACCTAAAGACATACATAAACTGAACATTTTATTATTACATGTTACATTGATTGTTAATATACAGCTACCAAATCAAAGGGGAGCATCACAAATCACTTACCATTTCCTGTGGTTCAAATCTAGCATCATACTGAAAATATGGGTTTAACTCACTTCGAGCATGTGTGTTGGTGGACTGGGTTAAGCATTCCTGACACTGTTGACCTGAGTAGATATTGAACAGGCAGGTTCAAGGTTATAAAAAGGCAGCAGTAGCTTAAGCAGGCTGTTTTTCTTAAATTGTTGATGTCCTGAAACAAGGCAATTCAGAAGGTAAAAGCTGGTCCAACTTGATCAGTCTGATATTTGTATTTTGCAAGTAATAATGTAGCTTGATCATTGAATGTCTACAATATGTCACTAGGTTATCTTTAACCATTCCTCTGTGATGCATATTCGCATATAACTGTTTTATATAGCTCTATGTATCTCTGTGTGTGGGAAAGAACATGGTCTTTGTGCTTGAGCAGTAGTTCACTATGCAGCTGCTGATTTGCTCTGTCTGGGAGCAGCAACATAAGTCTTGAACTTGTCACATTGTGGCATGGTATTGTTTGATAATAGCACACGAAAGGCACTTTGCTTCCTTTGGGGTTATCTGCTGCAATAAAAGTACAGCAGTATTGCTTCATAAGCTGAAACAGTACCGTTTTTCTATAGATCAAAGTAGCTATTTTTTTCAGTTTTATCTCTATCCTTTAACCCCCTTTTTAGGGTCTGATCTGCTATCAGGGAATTTCACTAAATGGAAAAATGGGGAGAGTGTAGTCCAAGCCATCAGTATGCAAAGCATGCTTTTTCACATGCAGTTGAACATGGTGAAATAATAAAACAATTAGTTACACTAAATGCGTTCATGCCATATCTTATGCCCTCTAAGTCAGGACTCATAAGGCATTTGTGCCTTAAGGTTGTTGAAACAAGAGGAAAAATAGCCTTGTTTAATTTTTTGCCCTCATAAACTCTTCACACTGCCAATATTTGCATTAACAGATAATGTAAAAGCAGAAAATGTTTGTGGCCAGGACTTAGTTAAACAGCTGTGATGTCTTTATCCAAAATTTTTGATGGTTTTATCACTGATAACATTTCAACGTCCCATCCAAATGTTTTAAGAAGTCCGATTTTCAGAGGACATCTTTAAACGTACTGAAACAATAGCTTCTGTATCATAAAGCAATTTAAACATTAAAGTGTGACCAAATCCTCAGCTTACAAAATCATCACCACGTAAAGACAGCGGATATTTTAGTTACACCAGACAGTAAAAACAGAAGGAACAGAATGCATTAAGCAGCAGCTTCATTCCACTGTTCATGTTTGATGCAACTGCAAATCCTCACCTGCTCAGCAGACTGATACACAGCTCAATACAACTAGGATGCTGAAAGAAATCAGAGTAACCTGTCAGTTTTAATAGTCTGGGGATGAACTACCAGTAAGGCAGCAAATATTGTCAATAACATAGCAGGACAAAGACAGATGTATGTATGTGCATGGGGGTGGGTATGTGTGTGTGTCGGTGTGCATGGGTGTGTGTGTGTAACATCTTTAATCACGGCCTTGGGTGCACACACACATTGCAGTTACCAATCTTTTAACTCAGAAGAAGTTTCACAACCACTACTTCCTGGGGGAAGTTTTAATAATTCCTGGGTGGATGTGTAAATATTACCAGGGAAAGATGTACTTTTGGTAAATGAGTTCTCATAACAAAAGCTTTAATCATCAAGATAAATAAGGTGTCTACATGTACGCCATTTAAAAGTTTACAAATATATTAGCTATTTCTGTGACATTCCCAATCCATTTAGCAACTAAAAAAACTGAGTCACACAATCCGCATTAAAGGATATATCAAACAAAGAAGTGAAATTGCTCTTTACTGTATAGAAAAGGCTGTTAATGTTATTACATTGTGTAACAATATAATGTGAAAATTAGGTTTTACATAAAACAGACTGTACACAGGAAATGACAAGCTTTTTTCAACTAGCTCAGTTTTTTTTTTTTTGCCTCTAGGCAAAATTGTTCTCATTACCAAGTTATCAGATACTTGGGCCTACTGAGGAGACATTTATGTTCATTGTCAATGTGCCAAAGTACTCTATACTGCCTTTGGATATTTTTTTATTGTTTGGGCCAATGTTACCATGAAGATGTGAAACATATTCTTAGGCTTTGAGATGTTAATTTTAATGCCTGACAATAAGTATTCCATAACAATCCTAATTTTCTAACAAAATACCAATAAAGTTGCCATTATTTTCTCCAGTGGTGCCAAGTTAGAGATTTTCTGCACATCAGTTAGTTAATCACTAACTAGCTTTGGCAGTATGCCAATCTACATCTGCAGGGTGACAAATGGTTGAATATACAATAATGTTTTATACAAGTTAAAATAAAGTTTCTTTGTTGTTGTTTTTCTGTCCTTTACATCAGATGGAAAATATGTGATATTTTCCATCTGATGTAAAGGAAAAATGTCAAACGAGCAAGAATTTGTTTTGCAATGACTCTCAAAAGTCTCCACACCCAAATTAAAATGCCAGGTAAAAACAATGACATGCTGAATAGTTTAAAAAATTTTATTCACAATTGAAGTGACATTTTTAATTACATAGTTAATCAGAAAATATAACCTAAGTAGCCTTAGGTTTACAATACCTGACTTCCCTACTTCCTGTTCTCTTGTATTGGCTTCAAAGAAAACTTCTGCTTTTGCAATGTAACAGTTGTTCCAAGATTTGCTTCATTTTATTGTGGATTATGACATTCTCTGACAAACTTCAACAAGCATCTTCTACAAAGTTTTACTGATTTCTTTAGATTTTTCCAAAATGTCAGATGGAAGAAGTGTCTTTAAAATGTTACCTTCAAATTCATCCCCAGCTTTGCCTCCATTTAGCCCAAAGGCAGTAAATTAACCAATCACAGTATTAGAAAGCAATGATGTCATCATCTTTACTTTCCCAAACACTTCAAAGGCATTATAATCCTGGTTTATATACACCAGGGATGCTGAAAAAAGTAATAAAAATAAATTTGTTTTGCCATTTATCAAATTATTATTATTATTAATTGCATAGTTCAATGGTGTAATCTATATAAATTGCATCCTTTGAAGAACAAAAAAAAAAAAAAAGGAAGATTTCTAACCTCCCTGCTAACTGGGGCTTTAGCTAATGGATTCAAATCAGTGCATGTCAAGAAAATTCTCTAGGACAGCAAAACTTTATTTAAAGTTAACAATGTTTTCTATAGCTGATAATCGGTGTGTATCTAGATAAAATGTTTGAACTAAATCGGAAGGTTGCCCTTCCTCTATTCTGCCTCGCTCAGCTAAAATCTATGCAACTTTTAATGACTTCTGGAGGAAACCCCCAAGAATTGATGCACTTTCTATTAGTATTTACTGCCCATATTAAAGAAATTATTCACACAAAAGGTGAAAATGGTAACAGTCCAAAGACAGATGAAGGAGACTCAGTTCAGGTCTCTCTCGCTTTCTCTCTGACTGTGTGTCAATATTTACAAATGCCTTGAAGCATCTCTGATTGAATCAGCATGATATTAGATTTGGTGAAAACATGTGGTGTGCTGTTATCCAACATAGAGCTGTCAGTATGCACCAAGACCCGTAGAGTGTGAATCTCAAAGGCGTACTCATCTGGTCGATGCTTTCCTGTCTCTGTGGACTGCCACAAGCTATGTTTGGCTCAAGACTTAAAATCCATTTATTTAGCTTATTTACTAAATGTTTTTTTTAATTGCACCATCTTTTCTTGTGAGTATGATGTTGTGTATCTGGTCTATTTACAATATGTATTTTTCATCAAACTTTCTAGACGAGCGATTTCCTAAAACATGATTGCTCAAAGTGCAATAGTTTTAAAGGCAAAAAATTCAATTTGTACTGATTTCTGGCTGTTCTTACTGCTCATCATTTTGATGGATTATACCCAATCAAATCAAATTTTTGCATGCTCTGCAATTGTGCAACATATCTTCAACAACCACGTTAACAAATTTAGCTGATTTGTTCCTGTAATGCAAGAGACTCAGCCTTCCACTGGATTCAAATGATTTGAATACAGTGCAAGTTAATGCTTAATGGAGCCTCATCCGTAACTGTAGACCTCGCATCTCACTCCACATTTTAGAATACAATCTGTACAGAGAATAAAAGAGAAGAGCACCATGCTGGCCTCACCAAGTTTTGATCCTGTGGCATCGTCTCTGTGTTCTTCATACTGCCAAGAAGCTCTGCTCCTGCTGGTTCTAGATCCTGTGTCAAGAATAAACTGACTTTCCAATTTCTTTATTTAGTGCTGGCTGAATTTTTTTTAGATGAGCTAACAACAATTGAACACTTTGTCACCATGTTTTGAATGACAGGGACACAGGGAAGTTGGCCCAGAACAAGAAATCCTGTGTAAGCGGGTAGCCCATCTCAGGTTCAAGACGTGGACGTACAACACCCATGAAAGCAAGAAGTTACCTCTCCAGCTAATTTAGGGTGACCAATTAAAGCAACATGTACATATTCATGCTGGAAAAAAAAATATTATTTTATATACAAGAGAAGAACAGATGTATAGACAGCAATGATATTTCTGCACCTGCCTACATTTCCTTCTTTGTGGAAGTAGCTGGGAATTACATTGTCTGTCTTTAGATGTACAATTAGGACAAGAAGATTTCACTTTCTACTCCTGGCTTTGCTCCCCCCTGTTGCCTCCTGTAGTGACTCTAGCAACCCTGAGGAAGAGCAGGTGGTTTTGTTTTGAGTGACCTTTCCCGTGGGGGGGAGTCACCAGGGCTAGAGCGGTCTGAGGATAAAGCCACAGGGTCCAGCTGCTTCAACTAGTTAGCAGTAATGATGGCAAAAACAGGCCATAAAGATAGATCTTCTTTCTATGTCTGCTTTTCTAAAAACCCTTTTCGTTTGTCTGTTTTGTATTTTGTCTGTCTATAGGTATAGGTTTGTCTCACTTACTGTATCTTTTTAATGTATAGTAATTAAATTCAATCTCATATACTTCAAGCATTTCTTTTCAGGTAAATTATTGTATTTTTCAAACTATAAGCCGCTACTTTTTTCCTACGCTTTGAACCATGCGGCTTACAGCCCGGTACAGCTTTTCTGTGGATTTTTCTTCAACCACCAGGGGGCTCTTTAGCAGGAAGTGAATCATTGGAAGTCAAAATTGAAATTCAAAGAAGAAAGCGCTAATTTTCATTTAGAACAAGCACATGCTAGCAGCAGGGGAAATTTCTTCAAACTCATATGATGCAGCTTTTAAGTTGAGGGCCATCGATCTGTCAGTAGATGAAGGAAATAGAGCTTGGCGTGAACAAAATCATGGTTCGGCATTGCAGACGGAGGGCTAATGAATCTAGCATATTTATTAGAACGCTGCCCTCTGCTGCAGAAAACTGAGAGCAGCGGCGATACCAGCGGCTTATAGTCCTGTGCGGCTCATATATGTACGTTTCCAGTAAAAAAAAAAAAAAAAGAAGCTGTAGGTGCGGCTTATAGTATGGTGCGATCTGTCTGGAAAATACGTATATTGCAATTGTTTACAGCTACTCCACAGTCGCATAAAATTTTAACTTGACATAAATGCATGTTGAGGCCGTGATTAAAAAAAAAAAAAAAAGAGGAAAACATAGTGTAGTGCTATGGCCTACAGAATAATGGGAAAAAGTTACATACACAACAAGTTAATTACAAAAAGGTAATTGCTAAGAGAGACCCAAGTTTAGACCAGATGTCTGATTTTTCCATATTCTCTGTTTTCATGCCTTGATTTACATAATAGTTCCTTGCTAGTTTTTTGCGTTCCTACTTTTAGTAAGTTTTGTCAGTTAAATTTCTCAGTGATTGCTCTCATTAGTGGCTGTCAGCACATTGGCTTGGTCTCTTCACCACAAGGCTTAACAGGTTGCTGTAGTGCTACTATGTGCAAGCAGAGTGCCCCAGTGACAGAGAGGGAGTGAGCATGTACAGCGCTTTAGGGGAACATATTGATAGGGAAACTCAGATTGACTTAACACCTATATAACACTGGAAAAAGCCCCGATTTTCTGAGGGGTAACATGTAGTGGTGGTCTTGCGCATTTGCAGCCCACTTAAAGCACTGGCACAGTGTCGTTTTCTCGGCATGCATGCTTTTTAGGTTTTTGTTTGATATTGTTTTTGTTTCTCTGTGTAAGTAGGTATGGATAAATGTGTTCAGTACAGCATATGTTCTGTTTACTTTGCTTTGTGTGCATTTTAAACTTTCTGATTTGATTGATTATTTAAATGGCACCTCTGATTGCTCTTGTTTAGCCTCTATTTTCAAAAACACAACAAGCCAGTTGCAAACACTCGTCAAAATGTCACTGTAAGTGTGGAATGAGTAATGCTGGAGAAAAACAACCCAGTTTTTGCTCGAAGGGTGTTTAGCAACAAATCGTCCATAAATGCTTCTTAACTAGCAGACACCAAATAGCTGTGAAACTACTGGGTGATCCTCTCTTGCCAAGAGGCACAGTGCACTCTTTACTCCTGCATAGCAGTTTGACTTCCTTTTCAGCAGTCATGGCAGAATTTGCTGAACTGCAGGCTTTATGAGAAAATCACTATAAATGCTGGTACTTGATCTTTACCTGAGGTTGTGAAGGTTATTCCACAAATCTGCCAGAGGACATGGATTAAAACTGTCCTCTGTGCCCTGTTTTTTGCTAATTTTTTCTCATCTTTGCAAAGTTCCTGAACTTTAGTGAGATTTTTCACAGCTCCTAATCTACTAAATAAAAGGCCTGTTGAGATTATTAAGATATCTCAGTTCCAAAGTGATTTAATCTGGAATTTGAGGATGACGCTTTTGGAATAAAAACCAGTAAATAAGACCTGTCGGCGTTTTAGCTTTCCAGAACTTGTTTCTGTTTCTCCTTGGTGAAGTGGTGGGGTGGTCACTCTCTACAGCAGCACTCCCATTGTGTCTTGTCTTCTTCATATCCTGACAACCATTTAAGAAGGGTTCACACACTAAGTCATTACAGTCACTACTGAGACAACTGCCATTCCTAAAGTAATTACTGTGATTGATCTTTGTTTCCACTCTTGGTGATATTTTTCCTTCATTCTTCTCCTGCAGAATCATTCTGTTTTAGGGAGATTTATCCTGCATTTCTCCAGTTGATCAAACTCCTTCTTTCCATAATGACCCTCAACTTAGTGTTCAATTTCTATAACTTTGCTGCAAAGATAATTCATTTGCAACCCACCTGCCTGTCTACAAAACTCTGTTACCTTAATGAGCTTCATAGGTGCTGCTTTTTTGGTTTTAACCCAGGAATTTCTGTTAGTTTCTAATTGGCTAAAAATGGCTTTAATTTAAGTTTGAGAAAAGTGAAGTAGCCTTCTTTCAGCCAGCTTACCTGCAACACACAGAAGCTTTTTTCTTTTTTTCTTTTTAGGTTTTATTGGCTATAATGGCCTTTATGTAAGAGTGGTCCAACAGGATAGCGTGTTGAGAGAGACGGTGAAGACATATGGGAAAGGTCAGGCTGGGACTCGAACCCATGATGGCTGTATCAAGGACTAAGGACTATGGGTTGGTATTGTCCTACTATTTTGACCACAGGAACAATAGAAAATCCGTCTTACTGTTTTTCCTTTTTAAGAAACTTGCTTTCATCTCACTACTGCTGCTAGTCCCACCCCACCTCAGATGGCTCACTCTCCCAGGTCTGGATAACAATAGAAAACAAGCAAGTATTGGAAATCATAAACACTGCTGTATTTTCAAAGACCAATTCTCAAAATTGAAGAAAAACTGCCAATATGAATTTGCAAGACAGATGTTTTTGTGCCCTTTATGATAATGTCATGAAATGGTAATTATGTAAATGTTCTTCTCTACCACTGCATGCCCCAATCTTTTACATTCCAACAGACAAAATATTTAACAGTGGACATATCACGTAGGATGGATGCGGCTTCAATATAATCTGTAGGATTTGGATCTAAATCCCAGAAAACTATCACTAAACATATGCAGATGCATGCTCCAGAGCACCTAAAGTCTGATTGTAACAGGCCTCACATATTTATGAATACAAAACAAGCTTAAACAAAATGATTTTATTGAAATGAATAGATGTTTTTCTCGGTAACTGCTTGAGGTAATGCATTGTTAAGCTTCTACAATCTTTGTAATAGAAGACACTGTAATGAAAAATGAAAATTCTGATGAGAAAGTCACTTCTATAAACCCAGTTAATCAATCACAAAGAGCCTACTGCATGCAGTTAGCTGAAGCATTGCACAAAAACAACTTGATTACAGTTGCTGTTGATTCAGAGAAGTGTGATGTTAAAACTGACGTGAACTGCTTGCAAATTACAAAATGCAACAGCTGCCACACTCATTTAACACTTTGCACACTCTCCTTGTATCTGCATATAAAAGCCAGCAGGATCGATGTGAAGTCACAGAGTGTTTGGAGAATCAATGACCACAAACATTCATTATGGGAAAATTGCCACAAAGGGTTAATTTTTTTTTTTTTTTTTTTGTTGCCCAGGGGTGAAGGTTGGACATCCTGTAGGGTCAGAACCCACCTCTGACATGAGAGAGTGAGCTGCTGAAGTCACACCTTTTATTTACTGCAATGAGCTTTTTATGTGTTTTTTGATCACTCTAAATGGATTTGCCAGTGGGAAATGCAAGCATTGTACTGTACAGATCTGTATTTTTATTTATTTTTTTCCACTTTGTGGGATGAAATATCAAGTAGCATTTAATGCTGCTTGTGTGCACCTCAGTCAGAATCTGACAGCTCTTAAAATACAGGCTATAGATTTAAACACAAACAGAGGCAGTATACAGGAGCTGAATTAAAACTGTTTACCTGCAGAAACTGAACTCAACAAGTTCCTGAATATTTTTTCTTAAAAATTTCTGGGAGGTTTTAAAGATGCTTTCTACATTTAAGCGCTTAGATTTAATTGGTGACACACAAATGGGCAATTGCAATAGACTGTAATCTATGTCCTTATTCCACATTTCTTGTCTTTTTCCTCTGCTTTGTGTTTTTTTCTTGTCTCTGGCAATCAATAGTTATTATCTGCTGAGTGTTGCGATAGACACAGCATAGAGCCCCCATTCTGAGTTGATGGTGCTTTTTCATTATAGCTGACACTAGTCTAAACAAAGCAGGCCTATTTGCCTGCCACCAGACAAACACTGTCTCCATAATGGCACCAGATAAAAGAGGAGCAGAAGGGAAAATTGAATTTCACATAATGGTGAATCAGTATCTCAGGACTTTTCTCACTCCATTTTTTCCATCTCCTACTTCATTCTTTGAAGTATTTGGCTAATACACAAAAATGTGTGGATATTATTTTCTTACATAATGTCACCAGGCTGTCCATTCCTAAATCTTTCCTACATTTCCTCCAATTTACATCCAATTTTGGGTAATTTATCATTCATCCTTCTGTCTGTCTGTGCACTGGTTTGTCCTTCCACTCATTTATCTGGCTGCTCGGCTCACCTCATAGGAGGCGGGGTTGTTTTGTTTTTGACGGGGTTGTTGTTTCATAAAATAAATAAATGATATCTGCGCAGCAGAGTGGAAAGCATAACGAATGGCACTTGGAGAAAAGGCAATTTAGGGAGAAGTGTGCAGGCTGCCACGGCAACAGAATGGGTTTTTACTGTGAAGTATAACCAATGCATTACAAAACACATCACCAGAGGTTTATTGAAAAAGCCAAGCACACCTCGCTCCCCCCTTTGCCCCTTCCCCATCGAATGAAAATGCCCGACATTATCATTGCCTACATGGTTCAACGCTGAAAGTCAGTCTGAGAAAGTCGGGCCAGGCACTTATTGCTGAGGCTGAGGAGAACTTGAGGAATGACAGAGCAAGAGGTGGTTGTTTTACAATTCACTTACACATGTGTGGGCCAATACGGTTCCTGACACACAGCAGGGGTTCTGATGTCACATCCTTTCATTTATTTACCCCAGTTTGTTATTGGCATGATGCTGGAGCATAAGGAGAATCCATGAGAAGCATGTCATCTATAAAAGCTGATGTATAGAGTACAAAAGAAACCCAATGAAAAGTAAAAACTAAATATTTGCATGTTATAATTTCAATGAAATTAAACTAACTAAATATGATTGCATTGTGTTTGTAATTTATTAAATGCACAATTAAATAGTTAAATGTTGCGTTTATAATTTAAAATTTTAATTTACTCCATCCATCCATCCATCCATTTTCTTTACACCCTTCTTCCCTAAATGGGGTCGGGAGGGTTGCTGGTGTCTATCTCCAGCTGCGTCCCGGGCGAGAGGCGGGGTACACCCTGGACAGGTCGCCAGTCTGTCGCAGAATTTTAATTTACTATGTTTTGAAATGAAGTGTAATTTCTGTATTCATTGAAGTATTTTCTGTTCTACAGTCCATTATGAAACACTTTAAAGTCATCAAACAGACCCTTAATTTGATCATTTAACCTGATTAACGACTCATTTCCAGAACATTTACCTTGCTTTTAACTGTCTGTATGATTTGTATTTTATTAAGGTAGCAGTTTGATTATGTTTTGATGTTTTTGCTATTTTTGTGAAGCACTTAGCAATGTTTATCTGTGAACCAATATAATTTTCTTTTAAAACAAAGTATATAAAATTAAGTTAATGTAATTTATTTTGACATTTATGTCATGTAAGATTTTTTATAAAACATCTTAAGATTTATATAGCAGAGATATATTCATTTATATGAATGAATATATCATTCATATAAATAAAATATATCATATTGATATATTTACATGTTTTAATGCATGTAAAAATGTTTTTACATGCACTAAAGCATTTTTATTTTCTTATCTAAACATGTTTATTGACACATATATTTATTACATGTCGGTAATTTTGACCCCTGACACTTCCGTTTAGATGTTAAATTTCAAATACTTGAACTGTATTTTAAACAGTGACAGTAAACTTGTCTGACACAGAGAAGATGAGATTATCAATGGCTGGAAAACTAAAGAAACAGGAAGAAATTGTAAGATAGCTTTTTAAAAAAATGAATGTTTGCATTGATTCGAATTTGTAAAAGAATGTTGTAATGGCATTAGTTGGGGTACTTATCAACTGCTACAGCAAGAAACTTGTTCAGAAACACTTGTAGTTGTTCTTAGTTTACACATTCAGGTCTCAGTGGGTTTTTTTTTCCTCATTTCTTCAGACTTGGTATAGACCCTGAGGCTTATGTTCCCTGTCCACTCACCTACCAGAATAAAATTGTGCCATTACTTAAGCACAACTTGTACTAGAGAGATTGTTGCATCATTTTTATATAAACCCCTCTGATGCTGTGCTCTGTGCTGCACGTTTGACTTGAAATGTGGCTGCCGCAGTAATTGTTGTGAATGCAGGTGGGATGCTACGAACAGTTGTGTCTTAACTTGTACAGAGAAAACAGTATTCAATGTACGTTACTCACAAAGTGGCTAAATGAGTCCATTTAGTCTGAAACAGTCCAATGGAAGTAGTTGACCACAACAGCCAAGGATAAATGTGTTGAATTGTGCTGGTAAGACAGATTGCTCGACACAAGTGTTATGTTGTTCAATTAGATATAATGTAACAGCTTAGAAATTGTATAGTAATTAAACAGACACCCTTAAAAGAGGGTTTCACCAGGCTACGGACAATACTGGTAGACTACAACTAAATGACAACTGAGTTCTTGAAGTCTGTAATTTATGATTCAATCACTTATATTTTTAATAAAATTCCTTGAGATGAGAGCTACTGAAAAAGCTAATTTATTTTTATTGAGCTGTATGTGGTGCAGTTGTTGGCACTATTGCTTTGCACCAAGAAGGTCTTTGGTTTTAATCCATGCCAGTCTTTCTGAATTGTTTTTTTCTCATTCTTCTTTATACATAGCATATTCTGTATATCACAGTAAAAAAAACCAAAAAAAAACAAACAAACAAAAAAAAACAAAAAACTGCTTGCTCAGTTTTTTGGTCTCTCTAAACTGCCCTTAGGGATGAGTGTATACAGGCATGGTTGGTTGATCTTTGTGTCTCTGTGATATTAATCATGGAACATTTTGCAATTTAATTTCAACAATTAAATTGCAAAATATAATTCCATATGACAACTCTCTACAATTTGGTATTTTTTTTTAGATTGACATTTTAGACGCTATGGCTAAAGTTGCAATTGTGGAAAATATATAAAAAAAAAACATTGAATAGAGATGTCAGCATTCTGTCTTTCACCACATTCAGAGACCGATTGTTAAATTTAATTCAAGCTGCAATAAAAAAAATAAATAATAAATGTGTGTCTCTGAATGGTTGTGAGATATGTGTGTTTAGAAGGACAGAGTGTTTTGAAAATTATGCTAAAACCTTTACGAGAATGACAATTTTCTGCCAAAACACCAATAACACACCAGTGTGGAAAAGAAATGTGTCGCAATAAAATGAACGGATTTGCAGATATGACTTGCCTTTATTGAGATTATATCTCAGTAAAGTGTTGACTTCATCCCACTCTGTTGTTCTACATACATTCTTCTGGGCTTTGCCCAGTGGGGGGTAGGAGGCTTCTTGCTTATCACTGAGAATTATTATAGCTAGTTTTATGCTCTGCTATATGCAAGTGTCTTGTGCATTCAAGGAATTTACCCTGCATACTAATGAACAACTATCTTAGTGACCAACTCCACATTCACAAACCAGTCTATTTTGTTAATAACTAGCTCTCATTAAGATTGCAGAAAATTGCTAGTGTATTTTCTTTTTAGGAATGTATATGTGTGTTGGAGAATTCATTATTTTGCCCATTAGTGGGTGTTTTGGTGACATTTTCAACAAGTGTATTGGTGTTTAAGAAGTATTTACTTCCATCAGATATGTCTTCTGGGAGCTATAGAGAATGTGTTTGTAATCTCTGCAGTCCAAATACATAATGAAATGATGATAAGATAGGCTATACCACTGTGTGTTTGCTTCCTGGCTAAAGGGAACATCTGCAATAAGTAATAACAGAGCCCCACTATCAGCAAACAGATAAATGTCCTGTAGGGGACTTTGTATATATATTACAAATTAAATCGAATACAACTCTAAAGTCGACTCTCTGTAATACTGAATTACAGAGAGTAATTCAGTGAAACCATCACCAGTGACATCTAGTGATGGTTTCACAGGGCTTTACAATTCATGCATTTTACTTATTTTTGTAGCAGAAATGGATTATTCAGACTTTACTTTGGAACTTGCGCAACAGTTCAGTGAAGGCATTGTGGATTCCTGTCAGGCTTAATACCTACAGATCAGCCCAAATGCAGTTATGTGCAGACTTTTGTAGTTTTCCATCTGTCCATCCATTTTCTATTCACCCTTTGTCCCTAATGGGGTCGGGAGGGTTGCTGGTGCCTATCCCCAGCTAACGTTCCGGGCGAGAGGCGGGGTACATCCTGGACAGGTCGCCAGTCTGTCGTAGGGCACTTTTGTAGTTTTCTATTTCAAAAATAGAAGAGAAACCCAATATTTGACAATTTGCCATTTATTTATTTATTTATTTATTTTGTTTTACCATACCATTAATAAACAGAGCCCCAAACCAAATACATACCTAATTATGATGAATGTGAACTATTACTAATGCTCTTCAAAGATTACGCTTCAAAGATCATCTTTGAAGCGTAACCAGGTGTAACCAGGTTACACCAGGTCTTGTGGCACTCAGACGATAATATTAATGTTGCTATTAGTTGCAAAGTAAATGTATAACCAATCCAATAACATTCATAACACTTTAAAAATCAAAAGTGGACCAAATTGCTGTAAAAAAAATAATACAACATACTAAAATTAATAAAATACGAACATATATTTTTAAAAAAGCATTAACAAAAGCGTTGAAATTACAATAATTAAGAACAACAAAAGGGAATCCAATACATAATAAACAATAATACAATCAAAAGGTTTGGAAAAAATATGGGTTTTAGAAATGGTATTTAAAAGCAGACAGTGAGGAAGCTTGTTTGATGTGGAAAGGAAGACCGTTCCATAGTTAGGATGGTGGTTTCAAATTGTGGTCGAGGCCCAGAGTCCTGTGACTTTTAAATGAGTCCCTTTGCCTATACACTTGAAATAAGTGGCTATACTACTTCACTAGCATGCATTTAAGCTCCACGGAGCTCAGCTAATGAGCTAATATTAGAACCAGGTGTGCTGAAACAGAAGGAAATCTGAAAGTTGCAGGACATTGACCCATGAGACTCCTGGTTTAGGAGCTACCGCAACAAAAGCATGGTCACCTCTAAGCTTGAATTTTGTTATTGGTAATCTCAGGAGTGGTGAACTGAGACACAGGAGATGGAAAGATGCAGCTTTGTTTCCTCTGTTCTCTGGGACCACAAAGGAGGAACACGAAGGTAGACATATGCAAACACCTGTAGCCCAGAGCCGTAGGATTAATGTACACAGCACTGTCAAACAACTGAAGAAAACATACCTACTTAATTGTGCTATAAAATGATACCATGTGTCTGGAAAATATGCCTCCCCATCCCATTTAATCACAAATTTTATTTTTTAAACATTGAAGCAATGTCAGTGTTTTTACATGTGACGGCACTGTGAGACTTTTCATAACCGGAAAACAAATTAGTGAGATATTTTTGGTCTATGAGGGAAGATGCAGGTATCATATGGTCATCCTCTATAAAAGTTATTTTTTTCCTCTTCAGTTTTTAGTATCCATCCTTTTTTGTGCATAAAGGTGTCTGTCTTTTGAGTTTTCATCACAAAACTCCAAGATTGATTTTTTTTTTTAACATTCAAAAGCGTGAGCATCATAATACATGGTCCTTACCCATTAATGATTATCCGTCAACATATTTTGACATTACCTCTTTGGAGAATTCTTCCAAAAAAATAAAAAATAAATAAATAAGGAATAGAGAAACTGTTTTTACAATTCAGTAGAATTATATACAATGACTAATGCCTCCTGCTAATGGTGAAGAGGGTTTTCAGCTAGACAGTGCACAAATATATCACTTTTCAAAATGCATTTGCATTGTTAATGTCACAGAGTGAATGTATGACAGTGAAGAAGATAACCTCTACAGTACCCCCAAATCGTATTACTTAACTTAAAGTCTGCTTGGTAGATTGATGGTCATTATCACTATTTACTACCTTATCTTAAAGATAACCATTACCAGAACATGCCTAATCCTAAACCTAACGTAAACTCAATTCATACCTTTGTCCTAAACCTAATGCCTAACCCATAAACAGCACTTCTCTTTTTTAGGGCACAAGCTTTTGGTCCCGTAAGGAACAATCGGTCCTTACAATGTAATATTTGCTGGAAAAATTGACCTTACAAGGGGAGAAATGATAAAATACATACACACACTTCTATTTCTACTACATTGGAGCTATTACATTAACCCAGCAGTGTTATAAGTCTATTTTACCTAAACTCACACTAGGTTTGTACCCCCGACTACTTCTCATTGAGTATTTGGAGAATGTCACTTAAATTATGATTTGTATCGACTGAATAAACTGAGTGAGCAGGCGTGTCCCCACAACATAACTAAAACTCATGAAAATTCAAAGGTGCAAAGAGATGGTCACCTTCATGCTCAGTGGGATGCTTCCTGAAGCACAAAAATGTTACCAAAACATTGTCATTCTGTGCAAAGAGAGAGGCCAAAGGCCGGAGAAAGGGCAGTACACCCCAGACAGGGAGGCTGAAATGAAAAAAGTTTTTCTTTTTTTTAGAGAGCAATTGTGTTTATAAAAAGATTTATGAATGAGTGAATAGTATATCTTTAAGCTTTTGTGTTAGACTTTTAAGAAGTGAATTAGGAAAAAAGAGGAAGACAGTTATTGTAGCATCACACAAATATTAAATATATTAATCTTTTGTATATGATTATGCATTATATGTGCTGTGTAACCTGGTTTAAGCTAATTGATATTTGGATTAAAGGAGTGCCTATGTGAGATAATCACATGACTCCAGCAGCACCTCCAATAGTTTTTCCTACCCTTTTTATTAGTTTTGAAACATTTGATTTTACCCTTAAATGAAAATTAACTTTTTTTCTGGTTAAGATCTCAAAGTATTTTTACATCCTGCCATAAACAGAAAATGTGGCAACCAGAATTTATTTAAGTCTTGCATGTCATGAAGTCTGCAATGACATTGGCAAAACTGTAGAAAATTCATGCCAATGTTTTCAGTGGCCCTAATTATTCACTAGAAATGTGTTGTCTGTTTGTCCTGATAAGCAATTGGCACATTCTTTTTGCTACAATCACATGAGCAGAGCTGATTTTGCTTCAGTTTCTGCTCATAACCAGTGTCCTCTGTCTCACAAATTCTTAAACATAAATGTGTACTAGTTTTGTTTAAATTTATTAAGAAATGCCAATGTTAAGCAATTTATTTTCTTTTTGCTTTTCAGCCTGCAATGATACTCCAGAAGTCTGCAACTTTCTGAAAAAAATTGACATAACTTTAGATAATTACTGGTTAAAGTATTTCAACAATCTTTGTTTCTTAGGGCCGAAGCCTTAAACTGCAGGCACGGATGGATAACAGGTGTGTGGTCCTCCATTGTGGGCATTTGTATTCCCAACACTTTATTTAAGAACATGTGTGTGCAAGAGCAGAAGGATAAAAAAGACAGTCTAATCAATTAGGCTTCCAAGCGCTCTGCTTTGCTTTCTCCCCACTAATCAGATACAACCCTAACTCTTTGCCAAAAAGCACACACAAAGAGCCCACCATAGAGAAGAGTGAGGCACAGCCATGTCAAGTCATCAAGGAGCCAATGGGAGACGCCACTTGGATATTTTTGGTGTCCAACTGGAAGATACAAAATTGGAAATGCCCACCTTAGAGACACTTTCACATCTTCGCTACTGGTGGTAAAGTGGATGTTTAGAAAGCAGTGTAAACTTCAGAGCAATCCTCCTGACAGCTGTGACCTTCACAGGAATGTGTCCAATGACCTCACGGGGGGAATGCTGTATTATCGGACAAACATCTCTTCTGAAAATGTAGTGAAAAAACAAGGCATGGTTGACAGAAGCTATAGGAGAAGGTAATTTGTCTGGGTCTAAGTTTCCTAAACAGAGTGAGGGTTGTGTCTGGATAAGGCTACGGCAGAGACCTGTAACAGATTAGGAGTGTATCATACACAAAGATAGAAATTGCAGTACATTATGAAAGCAAGCAATGCTGAAAATCCTTTTTGGCTTCTTCCAAAAGGAACAAAGAAATCTTAAAAATTCTCCTTTTTTATTTTTTACAGTTTTTTTTTTTTTTTTAATGGGTTAAAAACTACAATTGCACACAAAGTTGGGAATGTGGATTTTCATGCTATTTTGCAGAAAACTCTTGTGGAGTTTCATGCAGGATTATATTCATTTCCCTTTACAGTAACTTTCCAACATTGATCAGTTTGACCAAACTACAACCCCAATCTTGAATGTATTTTTTTCTAACTTTATGTACACACAAAATAAAGCACAATTATAAATTGAATGGAAAATAATGCAAACTGTCACAATATTGTGTTTTTTATGAAAACATAAAAAGTAATAAATGTATTTGTGTTTAACAAATTTACCCCTAAATAAAATCAAGTACTGTCAACTGTTATCAAAAGTCTCCCAATTAGTAAATAAAACTTTTTGTTAGAAAACATTAGTGAAAAAATATGAAGACCGCAAAACACATCAGACGTTCTGCATTGAACTTTGAATGTTCCTGAGAGAACTGTTGAAAGTACTTTCAGGAATGTACTTTCAACATTGTACCATGTCATCTGTTAATGAAACCGGTGTGGCCCGACTACAAAGCTGAACATAGACTGGCAAAGAGAACACAGGAAAAAGGTCCATGGCAACTTATGAGTATCTGCAGAGATTCACATTCATCCATCCATCTTCTTCCGCTTATCCGGGGTCGGGTCGCAGGGGTAGCAGCTTCAGAAGGGAGGCCCAGACTTCTCTCTCCCCAGAGGGAAGGTCCAGCTCCTCCGGAGGAATCCCAAGGCGTTCCCAGGCCAGCCGAGAGACATAGTCCCTCCAGTGTGTCCTGGGTCTTCCCCGGGGCCTCCTCCCGGTGGGACGTGCCTGGAACACCTCACCAGGCATCCTGACCAGATGCCAGAGCCACCTATCTCTAAGGGAGAGCCCAGACACAATATTGAGAAAACCCATTTCGGCCGCTTGTATCCACGATCTTATTCTTTTGGTCATGATCCAAAGCTCATGACCATAGATGAGGGTGGGAACGTAGATTGACCGCTAAATTGAGAGCTTTGCTTTTTGGCTCAGCTCTCTCTACACCACGACGGACCCGTACAGCGCCCGCTTGATGGCAGACGCTGCGCCAATCTGCCTGTCGATCTCCCACTCCGTTTCCTAAGGTAGATGTTCCAGCTATGGTGAAAAAAACCTGTTGACATTGCAATTATCTAGTTTCATGGAAGAGTGGCAATAATAATGATGGTACAAAATTTCCAGCTTGCCATAAAAGCAAAACAGAGTTCTGCCACATGTTCTCTTCTTCCACAGAGAACATGTGGAAGAAGGTGCCCTTGTCAGATGAGATTAAATTTAACCTTCAATACAAAACACTATTTATGGTGAAATACAAACACTTCAAGGCAGTGCTATTCCCAAAACATGAAAATGGGAGCCTGGTAGGGGCTAGAAAGAAGATAGATGGAGCAAAATTTAGGGCTGCCCTGGAATAAAGCTGTTCAAATCTTTGTTGAAGCACTCTGTGTAACGGGTATCCCAGCTGTCCAGTTTAAAACCTGTATAGGATTTTTGGGAAACATTTATGATTGAAACTTCAAAGTTAAAAATGACCTTTGTTAGAAAATTCCAATAAAATATGTTGAATTTCATGGTGGTTGTGCATCAAAATGTGGAAAACTTCAGAGTATATACATATTTTTGCAAACTATACTGCACCAAAAACAGCATATTATTTTTTCTATAGAGTAGAATTCCTCATTAATCTAGTGCAAAGGAGTTACTCAGTAGATGTCTCAGGTTTCGCTTTGCTGACCAGAGGTGAATTGTGAGGCCTGTGGCACAGTTTCGTTTACCATACTGTGAATGTAATTAAATCCAAGCCCTGCCAGTGTTTACTGGCAAGAAAGGGAGAGCCTCTTTCTGCTCCTCAAACAGCCCTCCATCTGTCTGATTGGATTTTGGTCTCAGGCAGTTGCAGACATGACACAAGCGCTGGAGGAGGCAGAGCAGACTGAAATCTCCTACTAGTGTCATGCTGTGTTTTTTTCTTTTTTTTCTTATACAATATGACCTAGCCGGAAGGGATTCAGACACAGAAGCAAAAAAAAAAAAACACAAAAAAAACCGCTGCTTCTGTTTGCTTACGGATGTAAACACAATAAGAGCGGTTCTAATCCCCCACAGGTTAACACAGACAAGTGTTTATACTGTGATGTTTTTTCTTGATAGAGTCCTGCTTTGACAGATAACAGATGCAGTGCAGACCATAAAACGTTTAGTGTCAAGAGAGTATTGAAAGGGGCAAAGGCGCACACATTCACAGTCAAGTGGGTTTAATGGCTTAATGGTAGAGCGAACCAATAGAAAAATAGCAGCATGAGACACAGATCACATTTTAATTGATTCTTTTGACAACATAATGCATATGAGAGGCAACACTTAAGTCTCCTCTGTTTGGCATGGCTTGGCAGTGCTGATAAGGACAACAGCACTTTTAACACTAATTATTTCTAATGTTTAAAGTACTTATTTAAACTGACAAAATGTTTTTCCAACTGTTATGACGTCTGTGGTCCCATTTTATTTTTCCTTCATGCACTGGTCAGATTGCTGCAAAACAAGTGCAGCTAATATCTCTATGGATTTTGATCCTTTTCCAATAGTTTGCATCAGTGAACAAAATCTTTTTAAAATAATAATAATAGTTTTACTTTTTACCAGCACTGAATTCCCAACAGACCCTTTGAGAGAATGTGCATGCAGTTTGACTGTTAAAAAGGGGTTTGCAAATAGATATGGATTTCCTCCAAATGTATGTCAGCTGGATCTTAAAAAAGGTTACTTGTTTTTTACAAAAGTAAATAGATGTAATAGATTTTTTTTGTGGTGAAATACATTAAAAATAATAGAAAATCTTTCCTGACAGATACCCTTTGATTAACCAACAGTTGGCAGTAATAAGTTATGTTGAATGTTGGGGTTCAAGTTGGGAGATGAGCCTTAGTAGTCAAACACAGAGGCACTCAATTACTGTTATGACGTAAACTTCTTGTTGTGAAAAATGTGTCAGTGAGCCTGAGATGAAATGAGTAAAGACGCTTCCTGTGGAGGAGCTGATAGAATACGATGCCAAGCTTAACTTGGCAAATTTATTGAGAAATAAAGTTAAGTTTTAGGCACCCACGGTCAAAAGGAGTATGTATATAAATGAAGCTAATTTTCCATTTTTGTTTTATTTGTTTTGTTTTTCTTTTACAAATACATCCAACTGCCTATCATCTAATTATACAATTGCTTGCAATCCAAAAAATAACGGTTAAGTATATTGCTAAATTTAAGCTAAAATGTTGCTGTTCTAAAATGACATAATGGAAAAACAAATATATAAGGGCTGTGGATACTTTTGCTAGACAAAATGCAAAGTTTGCATTTATATAAAGCCATCCTAATAACTCAACAACGCAAACATTTATTCAGTTGTATTGCTGAATATATTTTTTTTCTTTCGATATTTTTCAGCAAAATTTATGTTGATATAAGTTATTTTAAATAGTTTCCTAAGGTTAAACCGAAACAATTCTTTTAATTTGCCGATTCATTCAATTAACTTCTTCAAATTGCATAAATTCCACCTGACAATCTACTACAATTTTATTGACTTGCCATATCATAGACATAATAAAACCCCTGAGTTGACTGGACAGTTCTGTGTCTCAGTAAATAAACTTAAATAACATAGAATCCCTATTTAGACATCGGGCTTCATTTACATTTACTTTAGATTTGAACAGCTTTCCTCAGTCCTTTTTTTCACCTTGAGATATAAAGTCCTCTTTGGCCCATATAACAGCCTCACCATTGTTATTTCTTTCCCTCCCATTTTTCCCTTCATCGCCTTTCTCTCTTTTCTCTTCATTTGTCACTGTCTTGCAATAAGAACTCCCCCCACAAGCTCTCTGCTCAACCAAATGTCAGCATTCATCACATCAGCCAGGAACAACTCAACAGGCCCTCTAGCACGGCATATTAGAGAGCAAGATGGGATGAGAGATGATGAAGCTTTGAACCAATTTCTTGCTGCCATAAATGGAAGTAAAGTGTTGAAGTCCTCCGACAAAATCTCATGTAACATATGAAATCAGTATTTTCCAGATTCACCTTGATGAGGTCATTTCTTCTTCGCAGAGGGAGACTCTGATGTCATATTTACCTCAGACTAAGGTGAAATGTAGAGAAAATAATAGAAAATAAAACAAAAGGTTAATATTGTATTGGTACTTACAAATAAATGTATATTTGTTATTTTATCTTTTTTTCACTGTCCCTTAAGCATACCGAAGATTATGGCTTTCCTTGTATACTTTTAATAATCTGCAGTATGCATGGCACAGAGGTTAATGAAATTTTGGCATGTAGGGATTTGCATGTTCTGCAGTATCCTCCCACTCTCCCAAAACATATGTTAGATCAGCTTGTTGTTTTGAACCGCCAATAGTAGTGAGTGTATCCATCCACCCATCCATCATACAACATGTTTTATCCCTTGTGGGGTCACTAGGGGTGCTGGTGCCTATCTCCAGAGGTCAATGTGGTAGAGGAGGAGTACACCCTGGACATCACAGAGGCAAACAATCATGCACCTAAGGAGAATTTAGAGAGACCAGTCAATCTCTTAAGTAAACTTTAAGGCGAGAGACTATGCGTGAACACCAGGTTTTTGGAAAGTTAAACTGCAAACAGATTTTCAAACTGTGAGCCAAACTTTACTACCATATGTAGAAACAAGATGTTAAAGTTCCTGCTTTGAGATGGTGTTAAATCTGATACTTCCTCTAACGTATCAAATAAAAACCCTTTCTAAAATCAAATTAAACTGGTCAGAAATCTTTCCATCCCCAAGGATTTAAAACACAACCATATTTATGCAAGGGAAATAGGTTTGTGTTTACTTAAATCTCTGCAAACCAATTGCCTGAAAAGGATCAATTACTGCAACATATAAAAAAACAAGTGAAATTACATTGTGCAATAAGTATTGCAAACCTAAAACCTGATAGATTTAACTTAGTTGTACATAAACTAAATAGAAAAACACATTTTGACATTATGTTGTATATGATTCAGCTATTTGGTTAAGATTTTTCCATGGTGAACAATATTCTTAAACTGATTTGAAGTGTTATTCTCAGCAAATTTCTTTTTTGTCTATTATATGTGCTGGGGCTTGAAGATCTCATTTTATTTACTTTTTTTCATGCTTCTTAAACCTATATAACAAATATCAATTATTTGCCACTGGTCATCCCCAGGCAAATCCTGTAGCAAATGCAAGCCCAGTAAAATACTTGTTCAACTTATTGATTTTTAATTAAAACCTGAATAGTTTTTAAAAACAGATAACAAACATCTATGACTTTTGACATTCATGATAGAAGCAGCTAAAAGACCTCTCCGTCTTCAATAAAGTTATGATACTTTAAGTATTAGCATTTTCAAGCCTTTTCAATGACTGTGTGAGAGAAAAATTGACTCATGGAGCATGTAGATGAAAATGGACATATGAACTTCTCAATAAATGAACTCAATGCTGCCACAATAAACATGCATAATTCAATTCAGGCCCTCCTTAACATGCCGGAATGGGAAGGATTAAAGTGTCATCTTCTTTGTTTAGCAGTTTTGGGGGAACATTGTAATGTTACAGTATTCACAAACAAAACAAACAATCTCGCAGCATATGGTGCCCTTCTCTTCTTTTTATACAATGTGATAACTTTGACACTTTTTAACAGCTTTGCAAGCTACAGCTTGTTAAAGCTGATATTTAAGGATTCAAATATAATGGGGAAATAGTTATATGTGAATCAGACTCTATGTAGTAAACGTTAGTTGTGTGTGCAAGATGACTAAACAATGAAATTTGATCAAAAGTGGTTCATCTTTTAATTATGCAAAAAAAAGTTATTGGAGCGTATTCTATTTTGGAAATTTTTCGCCCTTTTAACAAATTTGGTTGTTTTTCAGTTGAATTGTACAGGGTGAAAAAATATTGAAAAGCTCAACGTTTTTTCACCTCACAAAACTTGGCGAGTTGACAAGAATGTGTACACTTTTGATACAAAATTTAGATATAAGCTCCTTTCAAATAACCATTTCCTTTCATGATCCACACCTGAGCCACCTCAGGAGGTTGTCATAAATCCATCTGCTCTATGGGCGGTAAACAGCACTATGCGCTTGTGGAACATGTGTGACACCAAAAAAAAGAGGCCACTGATTCACACAGAGCGGAGATGTGGTATCATCCTTTACTTTCTATCTTATCTGAGATTTATGTTAATCAGTAGAATCTATGACACCATTTTCAACCAGAACTCATTCTATTTTACAAATCTACTGTTTGTCTTACATTCTTGTACAGCTCATTCATGTATGTATTCATTCACCTCACTGGAAGCACACAACATGCCAGACAAAAATAATCAGAAATTATGCAATTACAACGACATAAGAATTAGTTGGCAATTGCTGCCCAGGCATCAAATGCAACAGAAAATTTACCTGCTTGTGATTCCTTCACTTTGATTGTGTGCTATTAGTTTGTCTGAAATACAGACCCCTCCATTTTGTAAAATTCCCCCTTCTTAATGATTCTTAGTGGTTGTAGATCATCTCTGGTAGAAATTGCAATGAACATACCACATGCTAGCTCGACGGTCTTCCATTTTACCATTGTAAGCAATTAGTTCCACTTCTAGGTCAAAACTTGCAACATAATTCTTCAAAATGTTCCTTTTTGGTCTCACATAGTCCGAATAAGGTAAAGCTCTTGTCCAAGACATTTTCTCTTTGGTCTGGAGGGAGCAGAATTGTTTGCATAGAACCTTATATGGTCTATCATCAGCTGATCAAACTCCACACTTTGGCCCTGCAGCGTTCCATTTTCGGCAATCCTCAAAATGAGGTAAAAAATTAAGATAAAAAAGTTTTGACATTTCTTATTTGAATTGTCTATATTTGCATCAAAACAATGTGCAAGAGTCAACATTATGTCAAACACGAAGGCTTCACTTTCACATCTCAGGCCTACATTACCTGAGACACTACACAGTTATCTTCAACTTCACATTAACTGGATAATGCTGTGCAAGAAACATTATGGAGATTTAATATTGCTCATACTTATTCTAACATATATTGTTACATCCCCAAGTGATCCCTATCACACTGCTAATAAAATATGAATGGGAATTCTATATTTAGCTAATGATGATCACATCCTCACCAATTTCACAACAATGAGTTTTGGGGCTTGCTAAATGGAAAACAAGAAGACAATAGATTATTTATACAATATGAAGGATTCATGAAAGTTCATGACATATTTGAGATTGTTTAATGTGTAGAAAAACTCCTTGTCTTTCAAAATCTTGCTCATTTGGCATATGCCCCCCTTAGGTGATATTGAACAGAATGAACAAGTAAGCATCTATGGACCTATCTGTGTAATTTTGCAAGATAAGAGAAACTCAAATGTCTTTTGAAGGGGTCTTTTATTTCTCTTGTAATGAGCTGATAGCTGGCAGGTAGCCGTTGTTCCCTGCTGTGTCTTCTTCTATATTGACAGATTCTTGTTTCAGAGACACCTTATCCACTCCCTGTGGCCTTCAGTGCCACCTCGCCAGTGTTCTTTATAGATTCCCCCAATGGTAAGTCTAATCTTTAGACACAGCAAGCAAAGTTGTAGTGATCCCCCTTTCAAAAGACAAGACAAGAGAAGGTTGAGTTCACAGAATATGACATATGTCAGAAAGAAGGATCCTATTATACTGATATGACTCTTCCTGAGGCATTCTATTGACAACCCACAGCAGGTGATTGCCGATTAATCTCTCCACCACACTGACTTTCAGTGTGTCAAAGTGAGTACTGGGATGGATAGTATACTGCTACAGTGAGACTTTGCGGAGGGATAAATACACACAACACTAAACAGTTTTCACCTAGCATTCAACACAGCTGGTGAACTACTGCTGTGTCTCACGTAAGAGGAAGAAATCCTTATCGAGCCAGGAAATTCTGCCTGTGTGTCCATAATTGCCTAATTGTTCTCACTACAGTATGACTGTCAATTTTCAGGTAAATAAAAAAGGCTTTGCTTGGTATTGTTGTCAGAAACGGATAAAAGACGGACAACAAAGATGCTTCTTTTACTAGGGAAGAGTAAATCATTCAAAATTAATGCTATTTAGTTTACGTTATAGTCCAACTTGTTTTTCTTAAATATGGAGCCACCAAGAAAGATAAGTTAAAGAAATATGACACTTCAATTCTCTGTATTAAGGTTTGAAGAAATATAGAGGTTACATGCTCATTTAAAGTGACGGAAGTAGATCAATTTCATGTGTATAATTTGACTGTAGTTTTAATTAACTTGTACTGGCAGGCATGCTATCGAAAACACGCATTTATTTGCAAGAAGGATGATGAAAAACTTAAATATATATAAAAGCTCTTAACTGAAATAGACATTCATTTTCAAAGGTCTTATGCATTTTAATTTATATTTATGACATGCTGGACCTATATAAGGTTTAACTAATTCTTTAAGGGTGTAATCAGTGAAAGAAATGTCCAAATAAATTCTTAGCAAAACAAATGAGCTCATCCTAATTTGTCATTTAATTGGTTAGTAATCATGTCATAAATCATTATGACAATGACAGGTAGCTCCAATTATGCATGTCATGGTTGGGACAGCACATTTGCAGATGCTGTCATTCTTAGAAATTAAACTGCATAAAACTCACCTTGTTTGTTCAGTGTTAAACATGTGAAAGGTAGATCATCACTCTTGAAGAATTGGTTATGTGAAAAAAAATATATAAATTTTTCTAACATTCTTTTTCTGATTGATATTGAAACCATAAGTACTATAATGACCTGTCCAGGGTGAACCCCGCCTCTCGCCCGGAACGTAGCTGAAGATCTGCACAAGCAACCCTCCAGACCACATTAGGGACAAAGGTGAACAGAAAATGGATGGATGGATGGATGGATGGAAGTACTATAATCACATAATAATTAGAAATCTATCCATTAATTGTTTCACTCCATTCTGTTTGGGTGTCATGTGGCCAGATGGTCAGATGGTCAGCCAGGAAAGTGACAAAGTGGATGAAATTACATCTACTACTCACCATATGTTTATAATGTATATTCATACTGTATCACTTTCCATCTTACTGTACATTTATTCATCATGCTTTAATTTGACATTTTTTGTCATGGAGAAAAGACACTCCATGAAGAGTGTCTTTACACAGTCACCATTTTTGCAATGCAAAATGGCTGGTAACTGGATGTCCCCATGGAGTACCTGACATTTCAGAGGATTCCTTGATGCTCCCACATTTCCCCACATTAAATGCTACCAAATTTCCCATATTAAATCCTCCTGGATGTCCCGATGTAACCTGGTGGCTATAAATGAAACTTCACCTAACCTGGGCCATGAAGGATCTTTTTAGGTGAACTTTGCCCTCTTTGGGGGGTTGTCATGGGGTCACTGTGGGTGTTAAAAATTGGGGACCCTGGGCATATGGGTAACAACGGATGGCTCTTTCAAGGTACCCCAGCCCCATGACCCTGTGACTATCATGGGGCCGACCCAGCCCCAATGCCTGCCAGCAGTTACAGGCATTGACTTCCATTCATTTTTCATTCATTTCTTTTTCCAACTCCCAACATTTTTCCTAGTCCTAACAATGGCCAGTACATGTCTAAGCCTAAACCTAACCTAAACTCAGTTCACATTTTAGTCCTAAATCTAACCTCACCCAAAACAACACTTCTTCTTATGGGGCCCTGGCTTTGGGGCCCAGGAGGAGCAGTGGGTTCCCACAACATAGTATGTGTTAAGAAAACAACCCTTGCAAATTATCAAATACTAGGCCACACACACACACACACACACACACACACACACTGCACAACCAGAAAAATTTATAATATTTGTTTGAATTGTAGAAAATCAGCTTTTACATGTTTCTGTTATTGAGTCTGTTTTAAACTTGTGTTAAAAAGGCAATTGTTGGGGGCCACTTCGTCTTTCAACTCAATACCAGACAGAAGGAACTCTGTTGAAGTATGCCTTGTCTGACTTTCTCTCTTCTTTTGCACAGTGCATTTGCATTCTGGGTGCATCTTATAGCCAACGGTGACAGCTACTTAGCATTGTATTTAAATAACTTTAAAAAGACCTCTTCAAAACAGTGCAGGGACGGTAACAAGAGTAAGAACTAATAACAGATGGTGTTGAAACTCCATGTTCTCATCAGGGGGTATTGCAAGCCCTCATCCTTTAAAGCTGTGAATAATGAAGTATGCTTCACATAGTTGGATTATCAAGCTCTAAACATGATAAAATCTGATCAAGGCAAGTTAGAGTAAGGGGAACTGATCGTTATGGAACTCAATGTATCAAACAAATAAAGATCTGTAACCATGAAATATTTTTATTTGCCCCCTTACTTGAAAAGAGGAGGGACTGTAAGCATTTACATGAGTTTATTAGAAAAATTAACTGTACTATAATCACTATTGTATGCAATATAGTACAAAAAGTACCAATAAAAATATTTCTCAAGTATGTCAACAGAAATTTTGGTAAATAGGTCATGGCCCAAACAAAAAGAAAATGTTAGAAGTTGTAAGGGTAGTCACAGTGACTCTGGAAATAAGTCTACTCCCACACCAGAAATGCAGTTTTACATTCAATTTAAAATAATTTTAATTGAAGATGGTGCTCTTTGTATTGCATTGTATTCACTTGGAAAGAACCATACAGCCATGTTGTTTTGTAATGGTTTTTATTGAGGTAACTGAATCAATGAATAGACGTATCTGTGAACTTAACAATCGGTCACACATGATGTATTTACTTAATGGAACTCTGACACTGTACCAGGGCTAAAATGACAAATGTTAGCTCTGACTTGTGTGCTCAGAGCAACAAGTTTTGTGTTGAGGTCACAATCTGTTTGAAGTGCTACAGTACTTATTAAATCCCAAGACTCATTATTAAATCATTGGCGTGCTCAAATACAGAATGACTAGAATGTTAAAATTAGATGTCAAGTCAAAATACTTTTGTTCTACTGAAGTGCACTTTGCTTTTAACAACAAGAGGATTATTATGTATTTTTCAGGCATGTAGTGACATTTTATAGAACAATCTGGCACCAATGTTTACCTTCAGTTATAAAAATGCTCTTCATGAAACATGACTTGGAAGAAAAATGACTTTGTAATTTCACTCTTTGAAATTGGGTCTCTGTCTTTAACAATAAACAGTGAGAAGCAGTTCATATGATGAGATCAGGAAGTGTGCAGTTCCACCAGGTGTTTCCTAATTGCTGGTGGTGTTAGCCTCCAGGAGCTGGGGGAGCTGGGGCAGGGCGCTCTATGAGGCAGAATCTCAGCTTGCAGACTGCAGCTCTGAGGAGGAGTTGCATACAAAAGGTATGTGAGAGCAAGCGTTTAGGCAACTCAGAATGGCAGCCACAGGAGATTACAGAATTCACCAACATGCATGAATGAAACAGCAACACTCCATGTTTGTTTTTGTTGAGGAAATAACATTACTCAAGAATGTGAATTTTATATGATACTGCCCCTATCTGGTATTGTATTTTTTTTTTCAACAAAGCTAGAAAGAACTTTGCAACCATACAAAGTTTGAATTTACTTGTTGTCTTCATTCTAAAGGTCTCACTGTTCTGCATCATCCACAGTCTCTTGACCTTATCTCTGCAACTATATTCCTGTGCGTCGTGGCAGCAAGTGCCACACATAATTGGACTGTTAGACTTATGACTTATTTTCATTTACTCCTTCTCACTATCCCTCTAACTTTGTAATCACTTGTTCATTCTATTTGCTTTTTAAACCAATGCATCATCTTATTTCTTAGTGCTCTCACCTGTCTCCTTAAGACTAACTATTTCTGTTGCTCTCCTCCACTCTGTTTATGGAGACGGCTGTCGCCAGGCAGTGGGTGGTACAGACAGAGGCAGGGATTAGAGGTCATTCACAAGTGTAGCTACTAATTACCAGAATTGTAATGAAATTTTTCAAAGGGAGATGTTGTAGACACACGATTCAGACCCTTCATTTCATCTTGTGTTTTTGATTTCTGGCTGCTTCTCTCTCAGATCTTCTCCAAAAACACTCAGTGACTTCTATTTCCATGGACACAGGTGCCTCCCTGCACATGCATAAGCATGTTTTGTAGCACAAGCCCCACTTGGACACATCCACACTGTTGTTTCATTCTAGAGATGACATTTAATTTCACGCGTGCAGCTTTTTCGGGATCAGTTTTCAACATTTATTACACCTGCTGACCTTAAAGTGAGGTCCCTGAGTTGCAAAATTGTCCACTTATGTCTAGTAGCATTAGGAGCAAGTACAACTCTGTGCAATCTCTTGTTTCTCTATTTCTCTTTCTCTTTTTCAGATACACACACAAATGCCAAATAGCTTGGAGTTGAATGCATTTCTGTCCTCCCTGAATAATAAACATCGTCTTAAAGTAAAGCCCTAATAAATTTTATTTCTGAAATTCACCTTATAACAATAGATTTAAATTTTAGTCAGTTAAAAATGACAAAATTAGCACAGACACTAATGATTTACTAACCTCAGCATGTCGAAACCTGCAACTAACACTAGCATCTATTTTCTGGTAATTCTACATGATTGTTTGAACACATATACAACACTGAACATTCATCTGTTGATTGTTAGTTGAATATTATATATGCAAAAAATATTAATTTGAGGAGGTGATGTCACAACAAAAAAATAACCTGCCCCACCTTAATGCGGAACAGAATTTGCCACACAAAATAAATATTGGCGGAATTATATGGAATTGAAGATTTCAGAAAAATACCATTTAATATTTTGACTTATTGTCATTTCAGTTGAAACAGTTCTTTAAAAATATGGCAATTGGTTTCCCTTCTCTGTTCTTTAGCTTTGCCAACACATTTGGGGATGCATCAGTTATCAGTTTACACCGGATTATGGTCAAAAACAAAAAGCTCTCAAAATTGAATGAAATCTAGTCAGGTCAGCTCCCCTCAAATATTTGCAGGTTTTTGTCCCAGCTAGTTGTACTGACTGTCCCCAATGAATACAGATTGGTGCAAACTTTGTAAAATTAGCCAAAAAGATCTTGTGGTGTGTCTTTAACTTTAGTCAGCTATATCATTTTCAAACAAAACCATTTTAGTTGAAGAATCGACTTATTGGTACCATATTTGGACAGTACCACACCAAAGAAATATCATTACAAAATTAGTTGTACTGTTATTCCACAATAATAGAATGCCTCTCATGATTTGGCTTTAAATATTAAAATCTGAATGAAACTTTTGAAGTTTTTTCTGATGGTAGAGCAGATACAGTTTCTTCCTGCCAACTTAATCCTCTAATTTGCCTTCTGAATCTCAAGCCATCACTCACAGATAGATCATCATAACCTACTGTGCAGCTAAGATGTTCAGTAGAACCGTTGATTTCTAATTTCAGTCTGTAAGTACATCTCTTCCATTTCCAACATCTGAGAGTATGAGCTAAAGGTGGTTCTTCTTGTGTGCAGCATGTGCATGAGGGATTGAAAAATAATAAAAAGAGAAATGTCTCGTTTCAGGAGATGATATTGCAGTCTTGATTGATGCATAGTTCTGCCTCTACCGAGGAATCAATGACATGGTTGCCGGTATGAATAAAGCTCACAGCTGTCAGGACAGTGAAGCACAGCTTGGCTAAGAACTGAGACAGGTGGATGGATTGTTGTGAGCAAAATTAAGCAACTGTGGATTACAAGACATATTGAACTGTTTATTTTATTTAATTTTACTTTATTTTATTTTATTTGGTGAGGGAATGATGACCAAAACAGAGACTGAGTAAACATTTTGTCTTTTTTCAGGGAGAGATTTTCTAAATGAAAATATGTTTTTTTTGGCATAACATTTTTAGTTAGCAAAATGTAAAAATTCCTAAGCATTTCCATCCATCCATCCATCCATCCATTTTCTGTTCACCCTTGTCCCTAATGGGGTCGGGAGGGTTGCTGGTGCCTATATCCAGCTACGTTCCGGGCGAGAGGCGGGTTACACCCTGGACACGTCGCCAGTCTGTCCTAAGCATTTCTTAAAGAGAAATTAATGAAAGTAGGTTTTTAATACAAAGGAATTGATACAAGAAACACTGAGAAATGAAGCCCACTTCTTTTTCTCTCAAGCACTGCTTCACACTGTCTATTAACTACCTTAAAATGAAGAAAAGCTATTGTAGAATCAAGAAGTGTATGTAATAAACTAAAGAGCTCATTTTATGACATCATAGTTACTCAAGTATCAAATTTAGCTTTGGTGCAAAATTCTGTTAACTGGAAATGATACATTAATCTAACTGGGTGTACAGACATTAAAAAATGCTCTGCACTCCATACATTATTTAATTATAGCACTTGCATTGTTAAATCTTTTTTTGTCTTACTGGTTCACTGAGAAGATGGCTGACGTATGTCTTATTGCATACCCCAGGGTTTATCAAATGCAATGCATGTACTGCATAGAAAAAGAAAACACAGAAAGAGGAGGATTCACTCATTTGTGACTTTCAAATAATTGGCCAAAAGTGTGTGTGTTCCTGTTTCACACTATGTGTGCTCCAAATGGAAATTCTGAGAAGAAGCTGTTTAGTCATCACTGTGGATTTTAGTCAGTTAAAAAGCATCTTGAAACAAAGAATGAGTATTGTTTCAAGAAAAGTAGAGATTGGAAAAAATATGTATTTCTTCTATGTCTATTAAAAAAAACCTTATGAATACACTCATCTTTGATCTTATGATAGTCATATTTTTAAAATCCAAATTAAAATAAAGTGTCTAATGCAGTGGATAATGTAGAAGGTGCTGCAAAAGGGCAAGTTTTGTCCAAATTTATGGTTTTCAATTCTTATTTTAATCAAAACACAAAGAAAAGCCACAGTGGAAATTGGCTCATTTTAAAAATTTGGGAACACTGTTCTCACATACTAAATAGATTTATTTTTACATGCTCATAAATAATGGCAAAGGCAAATTATTCATTTGCTCATATTCAGATACTGACTTTATTTCCAGCAAAGTTTTAGAAGAACAAAACAATAAGATTTTCCACATCTGCCTTTGGAAAGTCTGTCTTGCCTCGTGAGCAGACACATCTTCAGATCCCACTATGCAACTTTTTTCTTTTTAGAAATAAGTGTCTTATGCAAAACAGTCAAATGACTGCAAACCCAGATCTTGGAAACTGATGGTCATTTTAATATCTGGGTTTCAGTATTACCACCAGATTATAAAAACAGGTGCTGATCATTTTGCCATTTTTCCTTTCTAAAACGTTTTGGCCTTTTAGTGCCAACTCTTTTTCTGTCCAAGCAGGATACTCCAATCATGCCTTGATTGCATCTACACCGGATAAATGTTGTATTTTCAATCAAGAGACTTACATCAGAAGATTAAAAATTGTCTTTTGTAGAAAAATACCTTTAGGCCACTCATGCCAGACGCCCCAAAAAAAAAAAACACAAATGAAGTTCATGTTCTGTTTTTGTGTTTGTTAAAATTTGAAAAAGTTATGCCAAAAAAAATGTAGTCTTCTGAATAATCACTGAAAAATTATTGGCATTCAAACAATCAAATCCTTTTTGTAATTACTGAGCAGCAAAATATTATGTCTGGCAATTACTTTGTTTAGAATGACAAAAAAATAGTAGTTTCTGTATTTTTTTAAAAATGTGGTAGATCTTTTGTACAATTATCTGTATGGCAAATATGTTTATTCATTATATTTTCATCAAACACCTTCTGAAGTCAAAGTTGAAACGCAATCAGATTCTTTGCATCATTACAATATTCATTATTCTTTTAGGCTGCTCATTCAGATCATGTTGTGATAGATCCGTAACAGGAACCAGATCTCACACATACAATCTGTTACATAGAAGCTGAAGCCTTTGATTTTAGTCCCTGTTGGCAACATCAGCTTGAATTTTGAGAGTGTGTGAATCCTAACAGACGGGTCAAAGCTGCAGTGGGAAACAACATGTGTGGGACACATCTGAAAAGATTTTCAGCTTTGATATTCAGATCAGCCAGTGCCCTTCTGAAAAGACGCTTATTATTGCCACAAACTGGAGTACATGCATGAAAAGACATATTGACTCTGTACCAACTAAGCACACACAGAGGTGTGATTGCTTTAATCTCAATTAAGCACCAAGGTTGAGGTTTCATGAGTATAAATGTACAATTTTGAGCTACAGGGTGCTCAATTTATTCAGTAGTAAAATAAACTCATCATTCCTTTGCCATTTCATTTTCAGATATCTTCCAACTCTGTTAACAACTGTGTTATAAAGGATTTGACGAACTTGAGGTTGTATTCAGAGTTTTTCATAAGCAGGGTGCATTTACTGACTCACATTGTAGATAATCTATGTCTGATAGAGAGTTCTTTATATTAGTGCACATTAAAATCTTTGAATACACTTTTACTTTTTCAAACAGGTAATTTGTATCATAAAAAATATCGATGTGGAAACAAATTTTCTACTGAAAATAAAGAATGACACATTTCCTGTTTGAATTTGGGTATGGTTTTCAGCAATATGCCTATTCTCATTTTTTTCATCTCTTGCTCCTGCTTTGTCTTTTTGCATTTTTAATGTTTAAATAAAACTTGGAGTCCACTTGCATGAAAAGCATCCATCCATGCATCCCTTGTTCATGCCTGCTTACCTGTGGGAGCTGATGTCTTTCTCTACTGGTCACTGGGTGAAAGGTGGGGTCAAGTCACCAGTCCATCACAGAGACTCTACCTAAAACCTATACAACCAGCATCAAATGCAAATAAGAATTGTTACCTGAAAATCAGCAGTGTAGCACAAGACATGACAGGACTTCAGTTGTAAATGATTTCGTAATACTTACATTTGAGCATAATAAAATTTGACTTCTTTTCATTTGTTCTCAAAAATATTTCACATCTTGAGAACTTCTTGCAACGTCTCTTACAACTGGAAGAAAATCTCCCCAGCCTTGTTTTGTCCACCTGTTCAGTGTACACATAGGACAGCTGGGCTAACTTGTGAATTAGAGCGTCCACTGTCTTGGCAGCTTTCTAAAAAACACCACCATGAACCTTTTCTTCAGTTTGGACTATATTAAATATTATTTTTTATCGGACAACGTTAAACAACTTTTGATCCACATACGTATCATTAAGTACCAACAGTTGATGACGCTTCAGTCGGTTCACTGGTTTCTCCTGTTTAAACAACTGTGATGGTTCCTGACTTTTACAGTCAAGGATGTCTGCACAAAGGCTGTAGTTTTTGGAGATGCTTTAACCCTGTAGTCTATCAATCAAAATCTGGACCTTGTCAAAGTTGGTCCAATCCTATACTTACCCATTTTTACACTTCCACCACATAAACTTCAAGGACAGAATCTTCAATGGCTGTCCAATATATCCTACTGACAGCCAGGTGCTATAACAACATAATCAATGTTTTTCCCTCCACCATTCTGGGGTCAGTAAATATCTCTTTTCTATAATGTATAAGAAGAGTTTATAATTTTCCTGCAGCATAATTACTGAAAAGCTTATGAAGAGGACATTCATGTTTTACACAAATCAGAGTAATATCCCCTCCATAATTTTCATATCATATTTAATTTTACTTGTTGAGGTTTCACCCACAAGAGTTTTAGCAATAACAGATCAGTATTGTCTGCTCTCATCCTCTCATTGCTTCAATCTAATTTCCCCTGTCTCACCTAACTGCCCTCTACTTTTCCTGGTGGTATCACATTAAAATACCTATTGGTCTGTTTCTAAACAGATTGACATCAGTGGGAGAGCTTTATTGTTAGCAATACCAAACATTGAGTTACTGCTTATATTAACCCACAATATGTGTTTCTGACTCACAATGAGTCATGTAAGAAATTTCTAAATTAAAGAAGGGGTTGCATACATGCGCATAGTCCTTCACAACAGTCCTTGCATTGCAGAGAAGAAGATTTTCTCTTTAAGAATTGGTTCTCTCCACATGCATAATATCATGCATGCTGAATTTATAGGCAAAACGATCAGGCCTCCGGGGCTCAAAGGGCTGGCATAGCGCCTCTCTGCACAACCTCAACTGCAATGGCCAGCATACGCTTGTGATTGGCTTGACAGCTTCATTAAAAAAAGAGAAGGTGATTGCTTTCTGTTCCATTCTCGCAGCATGCATGACTAACCAGGCTCAGCTGTCAGTAGGAGGGACCCACTCGAGTTTCTTTCCATTGGGTTTATGTCAGTTTTAATACAAAGCTCTTACATAAGGATGGCTGTACCTTTCACCGCTGTGCTGTTATCTCAGGATTTTAACAAAGAGTTTCACTGTGTTTACATGCACAGTGAACCTCAAATTCTAAATAGTTCCTTCTAAGAGTTATTGTATCCCTGGAACGCTATTTGGCGTTTCGAAGAACTACAGTCACAAATTTTAATGTAGTTTATGCGAAATGAATTTTGCATATTTAATGGAAGAAAATGGATGCATGGTTTTCAAAATATATGCACCGACAAATCTCAAAACAGTGTTTTTACTTTTCTATTGAACCCTCTAGTTTGATACACCAGAATAAAATTCATTATAAAGGTTTGTGAACAAACTCCATCACGAAGACCAAGGTACGTCAGATAGGCCAGGGATGAAGTTGTGAAGAGAAGGGATAAGCTATAGACCAACAGCACAAGCTTTAAACATTTAATCACAAATCAACATGTGACACTCATTTGGCCACATGGTTTACATTAAAAATATTGTATAGGTAAAATTTAACATTGCTAATCACCCTGACCACACAATGCATCGTGTTGTGGTTATGCATTTCTTTAGCAGATGCAGAAAAGTTGATCAAAGTAGATGGGAAATGGAGGAGCTAATTTAAGGCAAATCATGAGGGGAAAAACAATGACAGAAAGCTCGTAGTTAAATGGTATAAATAAAATTGTATTACTGAGTATGACTACTCCTTCATACTCTAGAAATTATGTTGGATATCTGAGTCAAGGCTTGAAAATTGCAGGTCACAAATACTCTCTATCCAATTTGCCTGAGCTTGAGCATCACTACAAGTGCAAAAGGATACAGTTAATATCCCAATGACTTTCTGATGTAATTTCAGTGGCAGAAAGAACTTTGAGATGAAACAGAGCAACAAATTCACTGTTAACACGAAACAACCTAAATGTTTCAAACTTCACTACTTTTTCAACTCTCAAATATTTCTTTTTCTTCGAAACTGATTTTAATAATTTGTCTTTTGTTGTTTTTTTACGACTTTGGGAGCAGCTTAGCTGTCAAGCCATGTGATGAAATTCCAGTCTTTATTATTTTATCTGCATAGTTTCACTAAGAAACTCGTTTAGTCCTTATCCTTAATATTAAAGCACAGATCTAATCTCCTCTGCTTGTTCGAGCTTATTCTGACTACCATAAGAAGTAAGGTCTGCGTTTGAAGAAAAATCAAAGTTTGATCTTTTTTTCTAATCATACAGCCATTCCACAGTTGATTACATAGCTCTATCCAGCAAAATACTTTTTTCTTTTCTTCATTTAAAATTTACATTTCTCTAAAGGGCTATTGAATGGTGAGGCTTCTGTCTTTGATGATCACAGTCAGCTATCAGTTGAATGTTTTTCAGAGACCTAGTTTCACTAAAGTGAATTTTTTCAACTTTTCTCATAAAGTTAACCCTAATTGCTGATAAATTCTGATAAAATATTACTTAGCATTTAGTTTTTAGAATAGAATATGTGTTAAATTTCCATTTCTGATTTACAGAAAGCACAGAAACATCTCCAACACTGGCTAGGTCAAAACGGACTGGTAGGTCCTTTCTGTGGATTTAACAGAGCCACACCTCTGACACAAACATAAAATGTAGCATTTTTATTCTTTCTTTTTTCTATTAAATGCTTTTTTGCATATGGAGGACTTGGAATTGGAAGTGTGTGTGCATAGGTGGTGAGAGCCAGAAAATATTGGATTCTTGCTGTGACAAACGGAAGAATGTGGTTTACAGAAAGAAAAGAATAGCGTAAGAATGTATGTCACTTTATTTCAGAAAGCTACTTGCATGCATGCAGAACCATTCTTAGAATGGCATTTGTTGTTTGCACAAATTGTTGTTACCCCAAATACCTGCTATTATGTTCATTTGCATAATCTACAGACCACAATGAATACTAAATGACCGGCAATCATTTAGCGAGATTTAAAGCTTGGTGATCACTCAAAGCAATTTTATGGTACAACTCTCATTCACCACTCTGCTCACTGATACATGCTCACACATCAGAAAGCAGATCAGTGTAGATTGTGGGGTTCAGTGTCATGCTTATGGAAACTGACATGTGCTGGGAAGAAGATGGAATCAAACTCACAAGCTCCTGATTGCCAGAGACCTACTTCTTCCACCCTCCCTGCTGAGCAGCAGTATGCATGATGTACATGGCAGGTAGATGTTCAGCATAGTCTTTTCTTTTCTGGTATTTCAAGTTGTTTATTTCAAGAGGAAGAGGGCTTTATAAAAATCTTTATGTATATGATGAAAGAACAGTTGTCTGTATATTGAGGTCTAAATTGTATTAAAACCTATCTGGTAATAACAAACAGCATAAAAAAATCACTAAAGAATCACAACATACCCAGATCTGAACAAATGAGAAACCAAGTCGGTGAAATCTATCAATCTGGAAGAGGTTACAGAATCACTTATGTGGCTCTAGGGCTCATGCAAATCAATTTGCTTGAGCCCTAGTCGATTTGTGGATAATTTGTCGTTATTCACAAATCGACAGATTATTGAATAGTGGTACCAGACTACCAAAACTATGTCAGGCCCACACTGAAGACCTATCTAAGAAAGAAGGCCATCACAGGACCCAGAACAACATCTAACTGCAGGAGGACCCACTTGCCTAACAGTCAGCATTCATGATTCAACAACAATAAGATAGTTCTTCCATGTTTTCTAATGTTCCATTTGTAGTAATCAAATGTGTAAATATAAATACAACTTAAGATGTTCACTAAAAAAGCAGAATTACAGGCATAGTTTTTTCTATTTTTGCAACCTATGTTTTTTATATTTTTTACAAATATTTAATAGGTGTAGAATGTCTGTTACGTTTCCGAATAAATTTGGTGTTAAAGGCAGGATGCACCTTGTTAGTGCATTAAAATATAACATACAGCTTCACGAGTGCTTCAGAGAGATCAGACTTTCATTGTTTAATGAAAGGTGCTTGACTAGGATTTGAACCCAGGACTTTATAAGGCACCAGCAGTTTGCAGTCACTGATCTCACCTGATGAAGAAAATCATATGCAGTGTTCCACCAGTTATGAACAAAATGGATTTGAATTTATCATTTGTAACATGGAAGTTGTTATTCAGGCAACCCGTAGCTTCATTTAAAATTCTCACATTTTGTAAGCAATTACATGGCTTTCCTAATCTCATGTTTCAGACAGTCAGAGAGACAGCAGCTGAAGTGTTTCATTCTTATCTCTTCTGCCCGCTGCAGTTTCCTCTCTGTCTTTGCTCACTTCTCCTCCATCTTCCTCAAGTTATATGTCTGGCATGTGTGGTGACAGCGAGTCCTTGGCTCACATTGGCTCTACTTTTCAGAAGATAGAGTACATGCCAAGAATTATCAGAGCTAGGTCTGCACTGACTTTTTGTTTTGGCAGAAGCCTACCTTTCATTGTGTCATTGCAGCTTTGCCCGCAATTTCAGACAGGCTGCTTAGAGCAAAAATATCTCAGCGTCTCACCACAGCTGTTTTTTATAAACGTGTCGCAAAACCAAATTCTTCCACATGAGCCTGAATTTAACACCGTTTTTAACAGACTACACCTTGGATTGGTCAAATCGTTTATCTGCAGTTGGAGAGTGAACTCTTCTTATTGAGGATCATTAGGTGAGTGATATATAACTATATCTCATGTTGCAGCACAACTTTAAACACAATCCAAAGCAAAGTCCAAAAATTGGTGAGTACATAAAACAAAAGACAAAAGTAGAGAAGAGCCACCTCAGCTGATGCATAGTAAGAGTTTCAGCAAAAGGTTATTTAAAACATTTGTCACTCATCTTGTACTCTTTTCCATTGTAAGTGACAATCTGCAGAGCTTCAAACTCACTATGTTCCTCTTTTGCTTGATTGAACAGGATGTGCCAATAGACAGTAAACTCTGCTTGCTGCACATTTTTCCTGATGGGTTTAAATGACTTAAAGAGAAAAAAAAGCTCTTGAGTGTTTGCCTTTTACAGGCTCTGAACTGGAAAAACACAGAACAACCAATGATAAACCAGTTAATAAAATTATTGAGCAACAACCTGGCAATGGAAAAATTCATTTATATAGCTAAAGGGAAGCTTGAAGACTTTAAAGATATTTGCTTACTCTTCCTACATCTTTTTATGTTGTTTGTATGTCTGTGTAACAGAAACATTCCAATAAAAAAAATTCAGCAAAAATGTTAAGAAGGGTTAAATACAAATCTATAGTGTTACTAGTTTTGTTTGTTGTAACCTGAATATCTGAAAAGATTAAGTTAAAACTGATTTACACTTTGTGGTGATTCATTCATAAAGTGTTTATTTTCATTTTCTGCATGTAGCAACAATAACACATAAAGGTTTTCTTTCTTTTATAAGTGGTTCTTTGAATTTTTTTTAATGCATTATTAACACTTTCTCAGAGTCAAGACAGTAAATATAAAATTTCTACATCTAAAGCTCTTGACAAATCTGCAATGATAGGTGTGGTAAAATATTTAACAATGTGCCTGTGAGAACTCAGTCACCACCTGCCCCACCCCCACTCAAACACACTCGAAACTTATAAAACACAGTTTTCTGACTAAAATAGTTAAGTTAGGCCGATTGCCAGCTGAGGCTACAATTTCCCCTGAGTCACCAAAGAATAACACTTTCAGCAGAAGTAATTCTCAGCATCACCTTCAATCTCTGGGAGATTTGTAGCTGTGTACTTACCAGCCTACAGTATCAGTGGCATGTCAGCCATGTTTATTTTGGATGACAGTTGCAATCTCCTCCCGTATTAAATGATGGGTCAATCCATATCTCATTACTCTTTGTAAACAGTATAGTCTTTTTGAGGATTCACAATGCATAGAAATACATTTAGCTGTTGTAATATCTTGGATGGCTTATTCGATAGCATACCTATAAAAAAAGTATTTTAGAATATTGCAAATAAATTTTTCTTGCTTCCAAAGCTGCAGCATTTAAGTTCAATGCCATTTCACACTGTGAAGCATTTATTAGTCATATTCTTATCTCAGTTTTTACTCCAAAATCTTTTTTCCTTCTCATACCCATCTTAGTTATTATTATTCACTTTTTTTCCTGCGATGGCTCTGAAGCAGCCCTTTCTTGTGTGATTTACTTTCTATTAGGGGATTAAAAATCAATTATGCAGGAAGCCATGCGTAGGCGTGATTATAGCTGCGCATGACGGCACCATTCATCACAGGACTACTCATCTCTGCAGCCGTTAGTTACACAACACACAGGGACAGCCATCCTTTACCGTGAACTCTGCCCCTCATCTTTCAACCAGTTTAAATTAAGTAGATCCACAATATATAATGAAATGAATAATTTGTTCAGTTTTGCAGTAAAAAAAAAAAAAAAGGACACTGAAACATCAGTTAAAGAACAGTTTCCCATAATAAATTCAAACAATTTCAGATTACTTTTGTAGGATAGATTCAGAGGCTTGCAAATACCTTTAGAAACATTCCAAAATCACATCCAGTGTTTTATTAAATAAATCTCCATCCACTGTATAATGTTTAGAATGCCATCACTAACCATTGAGGTGGCTTAGTTATGCTTGATCTCCCCATCCCAGTTGATGTTTCAAGAGGTATTAGTACAACCAATTACAGTTCAACAAAATAGTTCAGGATAAATTGTGCTATGTTTAAAACTTATATTTTACTCAAAGTAAGGCATTTTTGTAATCTTTGACAATATTTTCTTTACTTCTTATATAAACATGTGAATGTTTTGATTTGGAAAGTTAAAATGTGCAGTATACCATAAGAAAATCAACACTGTTAGAAGGATTTTTTTTTCCCCTTCATGATTTCTTCTGTTTTTGATTTTCTATGTCACATTTAATTCTTGTCAAATCTCAGATAATCAAACAAATATTCTTATATGAAGCAAAAACCCTAGGAATTTTAAACTCAAAAATTCATTATAAGGGAAAAAGTTCTTCAAACCATTCTGAAAACATAATTTTCCTTCTTATTAGTGAGTTGTCATGAACTCCCGATAATCATGAAGTGTGATTAGCCACATTTTTTGGAAGGAAATCTCAGTTCAGTTTCACTTGTGATACCAGGTTACTCTCAGAGCTAACAATAAAATTATTTAATTAGACCCTGTAGGATTACAACCCAATCCAGGTTAGAAAGTGTTTCCCTTTTGATGTTGTGCAGAATTAGTGTGACAAAAATGTTTCTTTCTCCTGCATTGCAACTTCTGAAACCAATTTAGTTTCATTTGGTTCGATGGGCCCTTAAAAATCTATTAAAACTCCAAGGTGTCACTGGTTATTGGACAACTTTTCATATTATGTTTTTATAATTTTTCTTTGAAACAATTTGTAAGGTGCAGCTTTTCATGTCTTTGTTTATAATGACATGGTGTTCTTTGCACTTCCAGATTCCGGACATGAGTGATTAGATACATATCTAATCACTCAGATGATTAGATATGTATCTGTAACCATTTCCACCAGAACAGTACAACTGCAAAGCTTTGGAGAGAGCTCTTTGCTTTCAGCCGATGAGATTCTTCTTGTGTAATACCCTGGTACTGAGAAACCTTTTCATATGCAATCAGTTAGGATTAACCCAGTTGATAGTCTTTTGTTTTAAGACTTTTGTTTTAAGGTTTTTCTTCACTTTCTAATAATTGTTGCCCTCCATTTTCTTCGTGTTTTCTATTCTTATGTCATTTCACCTTAAATCCCATCAGTTTGTGTTTGGACTAATTTGTTTTGATTTCTTTGTATGTGTGAATTACTTGGACTGTTACTCTAATAGCTCCATTAGAAATATTGTAACTAAGAAAAACACTGACATGTCCAATACTTGCTTTTTCAGCTAACTATGAGTTATTATAATTTTAATGTGTGTGTTCCTGAACAGTTTTACTCATGCCATTACTCCTGATGTCATGCCCTTCAGAATACATTCCACAGAAATGTAATGAGAATGATAAACCATGTATTATTTCCTTTAGTGGTGTTTGCTGCTACATGTAGTAATTACCTTTGACTTTAACATACAGTCTTTTAGTCAGATATGATTGACAAATTCTTGCTATACCTCAATAACTCATGTTCCACACTCTCATATAAGTAGTACTGAAGCCTCTCTAACGTTTTTTAATATCATTTCAGTACACTTCTGGAATAGATAGATAAAGTAAAGCCATTTTGCCCTTCGCCCATTGAGAGTCCTTTTGAAAAACTTTTTTAAAACTAATGCAGAGTTGTGAAGCTATACTGCAGTGTGCACTAGTGTGCTGAGGAGAGAACAACAATCCTTGTAAGGCTGACAGGAAAAACCATTGGGTGATAAAGGTAGTCTTTTAGCGAGGAGGCATTCTAAAGGCCCTGGAGGCCTGGGCACAGTTAGTGCCAAGCCCCTTTCATCCTGACGTTCTATCATATTCAAAGCCAACCAAGTCTGTATAAGATACATCCTACACAGGTGCAGTTTCATATGACAGAAAACACAAGATTTCTTCCTGCCCCAATCTACCTCTCACCAAAGAAAGAACTAGAGTTGGAACAGTGAGAGTTATGCAAATGTAACATTTTCTCTCCAGATTTTTTTTCTCAAATGTCTAATTTTCTCAAAACTCCTTCATTGTGTCATTATCTTTAGTTTTTAATATCTCTACAAAATATTTTTTACTATATAAATGTGTAAATAAAATGTATTTGTTTATTCATTCATTCTTTAGTTCAAATTGACTCTTATTCATAGTGTTTCACAGCCTTTTTTTTGTTTCACAGCATCACCTGTTTCTTGAGGGCACAGACAACTGATCAAAGTTTTTCAAAGTTTTTTTATAGCACCACCGATCAGACCCCCTGCTGCTTTGACACTTCCTCTTAGTCTAGTTTTAGGCTTCAAAACATAGCTCACAAAAAGCTGTTTTTATGGGAGGGGAACAATGACTGCAAGGCAGAGCATGTGATCTGAAAAGCCTTCAGTGTGGTGATCACATCTACAGGAGTATGCAACTTATTTTATAAAAGGATTTCTTTTTTTTTTTTTTTTATCTGTGAGTTGTGAATTTTTATATTGTACCAAGTGCAGCTCATGCAACTATATTGAGTATAAATGTAAAGTTTCTCACTGGAAATAGTCTAACCACTGTTTTTAACGTAATGTCAAAGCTGGGCTACATGTAGCATATTCTTCATCATATAAAACTTTTTAGAGTTTAGTGGAAGATGGAAGTACAAGACAGTTCTAGATTGCAATAAAACCTGTTAGAGGGTGCAAAATACTAAAGATTGGGGTAGATTTCAGCAGGACTATTTCATTTGTCTAGACTGCAGCATATACTGTGTTTTTGAATGGCCCAGTCACATTCAATGGAGAATCTGTGGAAAAACTTGTAAATAGATGTACCCAAGTCGTTCCAACCATACTGAACTTGAAAAAGTAATGGAAAGCATTTTAAAGTTTCTTGTGGACTCTAACTGTATTGAAAGGAGGTTCTACAAATGTTTGACCACATTATTCTGATTTTATTTTTGAAAAAAAAGATTTACAACAGTGTGACCTTACATTCCATATCATCACATTACGCTACTTTCTGTTGGGCTCTTAAATAAATACTTTACCAATGCAAATAGAGGTTTGTGGTTGTAATCTGATGAACTGCAGAGTAATTCCAGGGATGTTAATGCATGGAAGGCTTTGTTTTAAAACTGCAATACTGTAATCAGGTTTTGCTGCGTTATCACATTCAGAAGATGTTTTAATTGTCTTTGAAATTCTTTGAAGTAGATGCAGCAATGTTTGCCTTTCCCATTGTACAAAATGATAATATTTGTATTTTCATAACTACCCAGTGTTGTCACAACAAGGAAAGCAATGTTAACCCTCTCAGTGTTAGGATTTTCACTTCCCTTTGTTTACGCATTATATCCACTCACAGAAGCACTCTCACACACACAACCCCCACTCACAGCTGCAAGAGTTCAGACTTGTGGAGAATGGCACGTCTGTTTACTCTGAAAGGTTCAAAGATAATTTACCTGGATTAGAGAAGCCATCTGTGCCTGCCATCCCAGATTGCTGTGGAGGTATCTCAATAAATACTGAGTAGGCTTCATGGTAGCTTCATGCAATAGAGGTTTGAACTAGAGCAGGGTTTAATGCCCCTTTTAACATCGTTTTTTAAAGGGTGACCGCTAGTTAGATTGTTGGACCTCTGCTCAGATTTGGTCTTTGTCTGCTCCTGATCATAAAATAGCAGTGAAGATGGAAGTTTAAAAGAAAGTTTTTTTGGATATTAGAAATTTTATCAATGCATGAAATTACATTCCTTCATGTAATTTTATGCAATTGCATGAAGGAGTCAAGATGCTAAAATTAGTATATCTGTTTTGGTTTTTAGGCATATTAAATATTAAAACAAATGCAAACCTTGATGTGAAAGCGCTCAGTTTCAGATTTGACTTCTGATATCCATTCATCAGCTGCTTTCTTACACAATGTTACATTATGTTTGTCGTAGGTTGGGACCCCTTTTGCCATCAGAACTTTCCCATTTTTTAATGCCATAGAGTCAACAAGGTGTCAGAAACATTCCTCTGTTATTCTACTCCATATTGAATAGATAGAATAACACAGCTGTTGCAGATTTATTCAATGCACATCCATAACGCAAATCTCCCAAAGGTGCTCTATTTGATTGAGATCTGGTGACTGTGGAGGCCTTTGCTCCACTGATGCGAAACTATGGACCAAATAAATATTCCCCATCCCATGACAAAACCAACACCAACCTAAATCGCTAACAGATGCCAAGATGCATGGATGCCTTAATGTTGTTCATGCCTCACATCTGAATTTCACAAAACCAATCAGTTACTGTAAAATTTTGGAGAGCCTGTAAAAAATTTTAGTCTTGGTTTCTTAATCTCAGCAGACAGACAGTAGCTGGTAAGGTCTTATTTTGCTGTAGCCTCTCTAGTGCAAGGTTTAATGTGTTGGGCATTCAGAGATAGTATTCAGTATACTTTGGTATTGACAAGATCTTTGAGCTACTGTTGCATATCTGTATTTTGAACCAGTTTGCCTATTCTTTAACAATATAATCGAGGCATTTTTCATCCACACATATACAGCTCACACAATATTTTCTCATTTGTCTTTCTTTTTTTCAAAACCAGAAAGATACCTATCCCAACACACCCCAGTAGAACAACAGTTAATTAAATTTCAGTCTATTTGTTACAACCACTGGGATATTATGTCCAAAGTCACCAAAATCCCTTTCTTTTAATTTCTGATGATGAGTTAAAGTAGCAGGTTAGTCTATATACTCACATTTGTGTATGCCGGAAAAAGTATATGGAATCAAAGCAATTGTTAGAACTGTAAACCTTCAATTACAATAAATACTGTCAATGAGGCTTTCTTTTCTGCCTTATTTTGCAAAATCGGAGCTCAGGACAAGACTTGGAAAAACAAAACAAAAAACAAACAGAATATGTAATATTTCTGTGACAAATTGTTTTACAGACTCAAAGAAACCACTCATATTTGGAGAATAAATAAATTTGTAACCTCCTATTTGGGTCCCATTTTGAGCAGTAAGTAAGACTGAACTGTTTTGGTGTTGCATTCTAAACCTCAAATGTAAAGCTTTTTGTGTGGGAGCTGTTTGAAAGTAAATAAGTGGCTCAGACAGCTTTAGCCACTGGGAGAGTTCTAGTCGTATATAAACAAAAAAAAGAATGATCAGACCTGCCTAAGAAAAAGGTATTGATTTTTTCAAAAAGCTGAACCTTGTGGTTTCTTGAAACATGCTGAGGCGCAGAAACACTTTCCCACCTTTCCTTCATGCTAACTATCTGGATACTCTTTCAGAATCACCTTCCTCGCACACATAAAACTTAGATCAATTTAGACATTCAGCTCATCGCACCATTGTTTTTCTACTGGATAATGAGCAGGAGGTTGAGGAATATGTCACTAAACTAGTTCTCTAGGCTTGTACATGGTTTAGGAGCACACTGGATGTTCATTGTAGACAATGTCAAACAGTGCACAAATATTTAGACAGACTGAACTAAGCTCACAGGAATGTTTGCCTTTGTTTAATCTTATTTATCTATCTATTCATAGCTTGGACTTGTAACTTTGTCAGGCAGATCCAACTCCACACATACAAGCAAGTATGCAGAGACCCAGTCAAACATTCTCATGAGCTCTCCTTGCTTTTCTACAAAAGATAATGGCTGTGTCTGTGGTGAGATAATGAAGACTGCGGCTCATGAATCTGTGGCGTGATGAATTTGCCTTTATGAGGAGACCAGGGGATCTATATTCTGCTGATGCCATGCTCACTCTGAGATCCACACATGTCTTTCTCTCTCCTATATACCGGCTATGCACAGACATTGCACATGCAGCATATACTACCAGAAACCCCCTACTGGAATGCTAGAGTAAGTCTCACACAAAGCACAAATCATTCTGAGAAACTGAGCACAGAGAAAAGCACCGGCAGCAGATATTTGGATTTCCTTCTTCTAAAGCTAAGAGCATACATTTGGAGTTTAAGGGTAGAGAGCAGATAGTGTAGGCTACTGCTCTCTTTTAAAACCTTGCTCTCACTCTCATTCTGAGAGCAAATATTGTGTGCTCTGCTCCCCATCAAAAGTTTCAGTGTTCACGTTTCACAACTGCTAGATAAATAACTTCTGCTTTGTTTGAATAATGTGTCTCACATTTTTAAATCCTTCCTGGGATTGAAATGAATATTGACATGTTCTTCTACATGTGAAGACCATACAGTGTCTTGAAAAAAAAGTGGTAACTGGCATGACCTCATAACTTTGAGATTATTGCCTTCACTTTGCTCGTAGAAATTGCTCCACATAGCTCTGTTAGCATAAAGAGCAGAGCTAAGAGTTAGTTTGATCATGTTGTTTAAACATTATGTTTGTGGCAGGGAAGAGCATATTTGTAAGGAAGCAATGTATTTTAAGTGAGAGTAGAGTTTTGTGTAATTCCACAATGTTATTAGAAAATAAGAAATTTTCAAATAACAAATTGAAAATGCATTTCATTCTATGGAATGTGTGACGTGAAATTTATTACATTTCATTTTAATTTTTAAAATAAGTGCTTTAATACCAAGCAGAGTAAGAGATAACCAATTTAATATTCACCCATTCTTCTACACTAATATTCACATTGACTCTGGTTTTGTCTACAAACTGCCACTACATTGTTGTGAAGATTTTTTTTTAATTACTGAATTAAACCCTGACAGTAAGACTGATATGCTATTCAGCTCAATAGCGATGATGAACTACATCATATTCTACACCATAAGCATTATACCTTCATAACAGTACAGCTGCACTTAAGGAAGGACATTTTCAGACCGTATTGTTAAGAAAGATTTTGTAGGATTTGAATTATTCATGAATCAATTTGCTATGTGTGAACAGAGCGCTTATAGGAATGAAGTGTTTTACTCCAAGGTGAGACTGGGAGGGATGTAGTACAGCCCCTTTCTGTGGCTGATTCAGTTGAGTCTGTAGTTTTTGCTCCCATGATACACACATGCCATTACCTGAAAGTGTTTAGAGAAGGGGGGAATGAGATCATAGGGTTGTCTAGCTTCTGCTAGGTCACACACCAAGGGGCTGCTTCTCCCCTTGGACTGTATCTCGCCCCCACTCACTCCTATCTTTTCACAGCATTGTATCTTCATGATTGCAGGGTCCTGTGTGATGTTTTGGCCATTACGGCACTCATCCCATCTCACACTGGAAACCTAAAATAAAAATAAAATAAAAATTTCAGAGTAGCATTGAGAGCAGAAACAAAACAAACAAAGAAAACACAAAGAAAAATTTTTTTGATTTGCCTTTGGGTCTACCAAAACACTTCTTGTTTTCTCTCACACACACAAATTCTTTCAAAACCACATAGTGAAAGTGAGGACGACAGATGTCCTTTCCTGTGGAGAGACAACCACATTTATTTGGTATAATTCAGCTCCAATTTCAACATCTTAAAGTAGATTTATATGAGTGGCCTGAAAGTGCATCCATCTTGACCAAGACTGGCCGACCTCAACTCTGCCGGTGTCACATGATCGATGTTTTCTCTGGCCTCTTGACATCTTTGGAGGTCACTTGGGCCTCTGTCAAGCTTGGTTAATTTCACACCCTCAGCTTTTACTATGCGATTACCATATGAATATGCTCATAGCCATACATATTCTGCAGCCATGCATAGGGACTTCCAAAAGTGCTCCTTTTTAAGAAGGAATCTGAAAAGACCGGAGAGGACGAAGAGGAGGAAGGCGTGGATGGGGGCTTGGCAGGATGTTTTCACAGCTGTCATGGTGATGAATTAGCCTCTTATGATTAATTTGTATTTAAATGTAACATTACCATCCCCAGACAGTTGGACCCAGCCCATTTTCAGTGGACCGTTGCTTGTCCAGCAGAAAAACATGTTGATTATATTGAAAACCAGCGAAAGGAGCATGTCAGACACTGAGTACATTAGCAGTTCCGTTAGATTAAAATCAATATAAATGAGATTTTGGTGTGTTAAAATTACTCCTATATAGATGCATTTTACTAACAAATAGCAGTAAACATAAGCTTAGATGGGAGCTGAATGATGGATAAAAACATTTTTGCAGCAATGTGTGAATATAAATTCTCCTCCCAACTCTTTTGTGTCTTGCCATGTTGCAGCTTTAGAGCCAAGATGGCATAAAAGCCAAGCTCTCTCCCTTGCCTTTTCTTCCCACTCGTATTTGTCAGCACACAAAGCGGGCAAACCAAACAGCTGTCTGTAGGAAAGGAGTTGGGCTGGGCAAGATCAAACTTCTAAAATCCAACAGCTGACCACACCGGCAAAGATAATAAAAATCACAATGTGCATTTTATTGCTCTTAAGAGGCTCTTGTCTTCTCCAGTTTAGGGCTTCAGCTGTCATTGGTGTTCATGAAAAGAGCTTTCCCATATGCTTCTGTCCACAGATGTTATGATTGGGACATAACATGTTATGACTGAGCGTTCCCAAACAGCATTACAGGTCAAGTGAGGGACAGAATAACTATTTGGAGGAACAACACAGTGGAGGAAAGTCACCGAGTTAAATCATTAAAACATTTTGTCCTTCCTGTGCTTTGGAGGATTCTGTTAGTGAGAAAGCTCTTACATGTACACTTATACTTTGCTAATTTTATTGTAATCTTCTCTTCAGCCTTCAGGGAAATATTTACTTTTTTTTCAAGCAAGACCTTTATTGACTTTCACATATGGAGTCAGAGAAGGCCTGACTATTCTGATTACCACAAATATGGAAAACAGCAAAATGTGCACCAATCTCTGAACTCAACCCTAGGCCATTCATAAAATGAAGTTTAAAGTGGAAGTGAAGTTTTCCAAGTACAGTTCTTGCATGGTGTTAAAGGTTGAGCTATTTGCTAATTAGTTTGTTTTTTTCATGCAAATTTAGGTTCTGCAGAATATTGGCTATTTCAGTAGCTATGCACCAGTGAAAGGTTTCCTGACAACTTCTTTGCCAATACCTCACTTCTATGGGCATGAGATATATATTTTTTGCTACACTGTTACTTTAAATTATACTTATTGCATTTTAAATGTTTGTGATTTGTAGCTTGGTGTGGAATCCCAGTTTCTTCTTATTTTCTGTCCAACTGCTGAGCGAAGCTAAATGGTTGATGGACCAAGTGTCATACTTAGTGGGTAAATAGCTTGTGTTTCTATAGTGCTTTATCAAGTCCAGAGAACTCCAAAGCACTTCACACTACATTCAAACACACGCTGATAGTAGTGAGCTACATTGTAGCCGCCGCTGTCCTGGAGTGAATGTAAATATCTAGTTTTAAGTGCATTGTTGAAGTCACATTGTAAAGTCACAACTGTGTGGTCATGATACCCAGACGGAGAGCTAAAATAATCCCAGATGTATCTAGAACACATTTACGAAAAATTGTAAAAGCTTAGAAATAGAGGACTTATGATTGCGCTGAAATTGGAAAGCTCAAGTAATAACCTTTGAAAAAAAAAAATCTAATCTAAATTCACATACACATACAACACAGTCATTTTCTACCTTGAATAAGGTGTCATCTTGTGAATGCCAGCATTTTTTAAACGTGACTTTTAATTTGCATTCTAATTTATACAAATGTATGCATATCTTCTCCTTTCAGGGTCTATAACGCTAGAGGTTGTGAGCATTTTGTGAAGGAGTTAGGTCCTGCGATTAACTACACCTAAATCCCCTTTTCTTATTTTCTTTGCTCTGGGGAATTAAAAATTGTGGAGAATGTATGTATGTGTATGCATTGTTGGGGGAGGTTGGGGTGATGGTTGGGGGAACTTGTGATAAAAAGTCAGCAAGTAAACTTTAGTGGAGTTAACTTTCTCCTCAATCAAAGATGTTTCAATATTTTTCAGAGTGGAAAAGCTTTGAATAAATACAAAAAGAATGTGTACAACTAATGTGATTGTGAGGTTGCTGAAGGAGACGGAAAAATAATTTCTCACACAAAGAGAGAAATAGCTAGTGCATTATTTTTATTTTTAATATTTTGGAATGACTACCTGTCTCATCAAAGCTAACGACCTTTTATGTAAATGTACCATGATGACATTTTTATGTATGAAAAGGCTCAGATACAGGTACATTTCTAACTATTTTTAATATATCAGAAACTACCTTCAGAACAAATTTGCTTGAAAAATAATAGGTTTCATTCGGAGTATCTTACACTGAAAACTAATTAAATGACTTATTATTGCAACTCAGAATAGCGGATGTAATATTAGACAGCAATACTAAATTCAATTATTCGATTCATTTTTTTTCCTCCAGCTCTGTAATAAAAAAGTATCTGTAAATCTTGGCAGAATATGAATTAGCTGTGTTTCTAGAGGTTAATGGTATGAAGAGCTGTGTGCGTACTGTACTCTTGATGACTAAGTGCTCTTGTAATCACCCGCTTCAGGCATAGGGAGCTGTTCCTAGTCCAATGAGAGATGGCATTCGACTTTCGATAACATAATAAACAATTGCAGCTGGTAACTGCGTTTTCAGCAGTAATCTTTTGTTAGAAAAATAGAGCTGCAGTAACATATAAATTCCACAACTATTTCCATACTGCTCTCACAGAAAATGCAGAGAATAAAATATTATTGGGTGAAAATATATAACTGAATGAAGGACAGTAAGGCATAACAACTTCCCAAGAAAAGATGTGGACAAAAAAAGGGGCACCTTTTAGATGCACACAAAGAGACTTTCCTTTATGTCCATATTGAATGTTCGTGATGGCAGCTTCTTAAATCATAAAATCAGTGAAACGTTCACTCATTATTTCTTGTCAAATCAAAATTGTTTAGTTGCAAATATTAATTTAAGCCTTCAGTTACTCAGTAATTTCCACCATATCTGATTACAACGGATCAGGTCTTTTAACTGACCTTCATATTGCATAGTCTTAAAGAATCTTCTCTGTGTTTTGTCTTTACATCAAATTGAAAAATACAGGAAAACAGAAGTATGCAAAAAAGAAAGACAAACCATGATAACAATAGTAAGGTGTTTTTCTGTTGTTTTTTTTTCAGTGTACAGTATCTAATGTTTTTAGTGATTTTAAAAATAAAATATCAATATGACAAATGTTGACCTTTAAAAATGGAATGTCAATTTGCTCAATGTATTTACAGAATGTAAGCAATTTAAGGCGTGTATAACAGTCAGTGCAATGTAAGTTTTTTTTTTTTTTTTCCCCTAAAACCCACTTAAAATAATCAGATACAGTTTGAAAATCAGACAACACTGCAATTGCAATTACTACTTTGAATATGTGCAACATGTTGACAGACATTTGGACATTAAAATCCAAATGCCCATCCCCTTCCTGTATTTATCATGGTACTCCAAGTTGGTAATCATTAATCATGTTTCCATCAATATTTTTATGCATATTTTTTAGTATCACACTAGAAAGGGTTTATTTTTTTATTATTTCCTTTTTTTTAACCAGGTAAACCCCGTTGAGATGTGGATTTCATTTTTAAGAGGAACAACCTGGTTACAAAATAAAACTAATTAATACATATGCACAAGTGTAAAACAATTTAAAAGCAGTGACACTGTTTAATAGAATCTCGTTGCCTGTTTTTAAGAACCGCTCAAAATAAATCCAATTAAATCAGTTCTGATATCTTGAGTTCAGACTGGAGCTGATTCCAGGCTGAAGGAGCCATAACACGTTTATTCCAATCGTGTACAATCATTATTCAAAAACAGCTCATCAGTATTTACATTTTGGCCAAATGAATTTAAATCATCAAATAGAGAGCCTACATAGATAAAATGATCATTAAAATAATTTAAAACTGCTAATTTATCAGACACCATTTTACTTTTTTTCCAAACAAAATTTGGAAAGTCACTCAGTGGCGCCTGCTCAGAGACGATGGTGGATAGCAGGCAGATATGGTAGCTGGCAGACAGAGACGATGGTGGGTACAAATGGCTACCTGATGGAAACAGAAAAAAAAGGTTGGTGGAAACAAAACAAATTTAATTACTTCCTCACTTTTGCAAAAAAAGGGTTAAATGCTTGCTTGAGGTGTTGTTTGCCTTTTCCAAAGAAAAAATTATAATAATGTGCTAAATAGGAGATGGAAATAAATTTTGACATAAAGAAAGCTCCTTATATGCACTGATGGGTTTCTGAACAAAACTCACCTCCAGCTCTAAAGTGAGGACTCTCTCCATTTTTTTGAGATGTGTGGTACATGCTAGTTGGCAACTGCTACATCTTGTTTGTTACAGCCTTGCATGGCATCAACATCTGATTTAATTACACTTTAATTTGTTCCAAAGCAGTAGATGAAAACATGCTAAATTCACATTTTCTTTTTCTTGTGACACATTAAAAGTTTGATCAGAATTTGATGGCAACATTGTAATTGAGTTTGATGAATCACAAATATATAAGCCTAATTATCAGTCGATGTTCAAATCTTGGATTGGTTATGAACTTAAAATCTAATTAACAGTGGTTTAATTATTTGAAAGTCATAAATATAAGTGTTATGAACAGTTAAACAGTTTTAGAAGAGAAAAAAAGCAGAACTTATGGAGATAGTAATAAATTGACCAAAAGCTGATAGATTTAAGAGGGTGATGTTTTGCAAAGTTGCAGAGCTCAGTGAACATCAAGTCCTTTGTGCATTATTGATCAATAGCTGTTTTATGTCTCCTTCACAAAGCAAATAACAACAGTGATTTTCTGGTCCTGCTATACAAAGCATATGAAACACCCTGCACATTTACTGAAAACCCAGATAAGGACATTAAAAAAAACCTAATCTAGTAATTTAGTAAATTATTTACTAATGTAAGCAGTAGCTTAACACCCAACAATTTTGAAATATAATTGTTTTAAATTGAGTATATTTGATGAAAGGAAAAGAACATGGACTTTAGGAAGCAATGTTTTTAACATAAACATAATAAAGCAAATGCAACGGAAGGTTTTTCTTTTGTAATTTATATTTAACTTGTTTAGAAATTTAACTTGAAACCAATAACTAATTCATACCCTGAGCAATGTGATAAACAGGCACCGTTTATCACAGTGCCTGTATCTGCTGTTCAAACTGAGAAACACCAAGAGAACAAGCCATATAATGAAGATGAGGTCTATGCAAGTCAGAAAATTGCTCAAGAAAATAGCTGGTCAGCTACATTTGCTCTTACCTACAATAAGTGTGAAACTTGAATAGTTTGAAACAGCCACAACTGTGGAAAGTAGACATCTGCCCAAATGTTTATGTTCTGGATTGTTAAAAATGCTTCAGAGTGCTACTGCAATAAAAGGCTGTTTAATAGATCTTTACCAGGGGTACCAGAACAATTCAAGGGCAATAAAAATATGTTTTTTCATTTTTCAATTGAGTTAAAAGCTTTAATAGCAAATATCTCCATTTAAGGATACTTTATGATGTTCACCATTAACCTTCACTAGTATAACTTGTATGTAGTATAACTGAAGCTGGTATTAATGATATAACATTAATGGCATATTCTATATTCTGTCATTATACCATTTAGCCTAATTTTTCAGGTCGTTCAATTGTGTCAAGTTGCATGTATGTTTCACCAGAGACGATGCTTCCCATAATAATTTCCTGCATTAATTCTAACCTCCTTATTGTCAAATCACACAGATGAGAAATCTATGAGGATGTTGCACTTATTATGGACAAAATGACTACATTTATAGCTGGGTCAGGCACAGCTAGTAATTTCTATCAGTCAAACTTTTAACCATATACAATGCCAGACTCGTTACAAATCACCTTGCTAGACATCATTTTGTTCTCTTGATTGGAGGCTCTCAGCTCCAATTAATATCGGAGAAGGCTGACATTTCAAAGAGAGGTTTTGTCCTTTCTTGTTTAGAGCACATCCCCTGTTTAATGAAGGAACACAAACAAAAATTTCTAGTGTGCTAAATTGGATTAGAGATGGGTTTTTTTCTTCTGATCTTCTTTTCATGTTAACATGGATAACTGAATGTGTTTCTAATGGAATTTGCAAATTATAATCAGATTTTTCTTGAGGAATAAAGTAAGAGATTTTTCCCCCAAGTTTTTTAATAGATATTATTGTTGCATTGCACTCAACACTCATTAATTAGTTGAAAAGATGCTTCTTTGATTTATTAGCTGCTCATAGATTTTCTACCTTTTCCTTAAGTAGCAACAGTTACTATGGTAGAGAAGTGAATTAGGAATTGCACACTTTATGTAAAAAAAAAAGAAAAAAGAATCTATAGAAAAACAGAATATACAGAAACTGATATAACAGTTTATCAGGTGAAAATAGACCACTGGAGAGGTTGTGGTATTTCCATCTCTTAAATGACAATATATTAATGAATAAATGTATAAATCTGGGTGATTAGACAGACTGCGCAAAATCAACATTTTGAACTTAATGTAATGTTAAAATGTCCCTCATCAAATGCAGACCCAGAGGATTGCTTTGACTCCTTCATCCATTTTTTAGAAAATTTGAATCACCTGTTTATAATGCTTCTACATAGAATAATGCCAAGAAGGAAAGTATTGTGTACCTGGCCACTATAGTGCCTGGAGCACAGTGCAATGTGGGTAGAGGGATATTGTATTTCAATTAGCATCTGTTAATCTTGCCCCTAGGATTCACAGGCTACAAAAGTCAAAAGTTGGTTTTCATAATTTATTAACTGTTAAAATTTCAGAGAGCTGAGATAAATAATTAAAAACATGACAAAATTTCTCCAGAATTAAGGAAGCAATGGAGTGGTTCTCACTAAAGGAAGAGATACCTCGTTTAAAAGAAGCAGATCCAAACTCACAATTAACCCTAAAGACCATTGCACACATAACTCTTTTCGAACATAGTACATTTCATGCCAGCTGCTATTTGTTTCCCTCTCCATTGGTAGCTCCAGCTGGCTGTGCTGCTTTCAGGATGTCATGGCTGGTCACAGACGTGATGCTCTTTCCCTTCCCCCTCTTGCCAGGCCCTACAGGTTGTTTAGCATTTTAGACAAGGCTCTGTATTGCCTCCCAGCCAAGCACTTGGGCACACAGGGATGTCATCTCCTCAAAGCTAATTGCTGTGCCCTTCTCTAAACGAAACAAGCTCTGGAAATAAATAACTAATGTGCCCCCTTGGTAAGCTCATTATCGAACTGCAAATTCACTGCTGCACAACTTTATATGCTTTTACCATTTCATGCACTTTTCACTCCAGACGCTGACACTTTTTCTTATCCATTTTTCAATAATTGTACCTATGACTATGTTATATGTTTATTACTGTCAAAAACAATGAAAGGAAACTCAAGAAAAGAAAGGTTGGATTGCCTTCCTCTGCCCCTCTTGCTCTCTGCTATGCTGCTGCTAGGAAAGTCTGTTGTGAATGCTAAGGCTAGTTAGCATGACCACTAATGATGACAGAAGAAGGATTTTCCTGTAACAGTAAATAATTTTTCCATCATTAGCACACCATTTAGGAGCTAGTACATGAGACATGACAGCCCCCAAACCCTCATTTTGCTCTGATCTGTTGTTTTTGGTCAAGACTGGAGCATCTCTTCAGGTGGATGGGAATAATTTTTTCATAGATTATCTGTCTCATAGTATTCTTTAACAGCATGGTGACAATTTAATCAAAAATGTAAAAAAAACATATTCTTTATAAAAGTTATACAATGCACACTTTAAGACTAATTACATTCAATTCCATTCAGTTTATTAATATAGAGCCTTTGCAACGTAGCATCTTAAGATGTACGTTGCACCGTTTGATTCTAGTTATTAAATGGTGCATTGAATTGGTTTGAAAAAATCTATCTAAGGAAGTTAGCAAACTGCATCAAGTCAATGACTTACAGCTAGAGATTTAAGGCCAAAGCCCTTCCCAAAATGTGTGGCGGATCAGGAAAAAGTACTTTGCTTGATGATCTTATAGGGTCAAGCTTGGGTTTTTGTGGTGAGTTTTGAGCCTGTAATACAATGAATACTCAAGCTAGTAAGCATGGTCACAGATGATGTCAGAACAAACAGTTTCTCCACTATTAGAACATTGAGTTTCATATACATGATAATGATTGACAGTGTTAGACTTATGGAAAAAGTTGAACCAATTGCTTTCAAATATGTGGATCACTGGAGAAAGAAATTGTTTATTAAGGATTCTTTGGAGGACATTATTCATTTATCAAAACTAATAATAAAGAAACTAACAACTAAATGACATACCTAAAATAAAGCTTTATAGAATGTTTAAAGAAAGTATTTGATTTCTACCTCAGTTTCAAATAAAGACAGCTTTCAAAGAGAATGCAACCTTGGCCAAACAAAAGGTCTTCATTTTGAAAGCAAATTAATTTTCTTCATGAGCAAAAGTTAAACTTGACATGTGCGCAAATGTAAGCAGATAAAACAAGTATTTTTCATTTTTCATGAAGTTTTTGTGAGGATCTGTACTGAAAAACTCCCAAAATCTTTTTAGCTGCTAGAAATTCAAGTTAATCAAATGAAAATATCACAGTACATGCCATCACAATTGCTAAAACAAGATAGGAGAACATCATTAAAGTCTCTTTGGAACATATGTTTAATTAAAAAGGAACACATCTCAATTTAACTTGTTCGTTTGGAGAAAATGGAAACTGGTATGTATGTTTTTCTCCCTAATGGCTATGTCTTGAAACATGTTACCTCAGAAGATAAAGCTAATTATTGATTGTATCAGAGACAGTAGCTCTAGACAATAAATTCTCCTACCCTAACCCTGAAGCCCGAGTAATGTTCTAATTAAGCATGTAGCACTGAACCTGCTTTCAGAGACAATAAAAATAAAGAATGTTTGTTGTGTTTCAGCTAAGGATGTTAGGCATTTCACATACCACTACCTCACATCAGTGGTTCACTTGCGGCCAACAGAAACATCTATCAGCCTAGTTTAGATTAACTGGGCAAGTTCTGGGGCTGAATAGCTATTTCTTAACTTAATGACTGCCTCAGGTAATGGTGGAGAGCTGGAGCATCTCCCAAATTAATTTTGATTTCAGAGATATCTAATCAGATTTCTCCAGAGTGCAGAGCTTTGTTTTTATAGATTTCCTATGAAATATATGGAGACACACATCACACCTACACACACACACATACAAACGTACACCAACACATGAATATATGCCAATAATCTCCACACACATACCCACTACTGAAATAACTTATTCAGCCTTTAAAAAGCAGCAGTACATAAAACACATTTAACTTTTCTTCTATGCAACCAATCCTATTACCATAAAATAGAGATGAGCCACCTACGGTAATGCATCAGTAAATATCTGCATGTAGTGTAATTGAGAATTATCATAATAAAGGCTTGAATTCATTTCATTAGGGTATAATGTGGGCTCAAGCAGTTTGAGACCGAGTATTGCTGATATTAGGTTTGGTGAACTGTTACAAATAATGCATTTCCAAAGTTTGCCTGAAGATGCTGTTAGATATTCAATGTGGCTACAATAGAGTAACTTGCCATTTATATATCAGCTTGATAAAAAAGGGTATTTTCAATAAAATTGATTATTATTCTGCAGTAGAAAAGTGTGATGTTATCCTAGTCAAATACAAAATTAATGGACTCTCAGTGGATCTTAAATGCCAGATCCATGTCAAAAGAAATTACATTCTCACCAATTACATGTTTGCAAGATGTAACACACAAGAAGCCAGCTGTCAGTATTTCTCATGACAAAGAGGCTAGAATCAAAATCCAGTAATTTGTTGTGTAAATACCCGCACTGCTCCCTTTGACTGTGCCCATTATCCTGAAGATGACCAGTCAAAATGGCCAAAGTTTGCCCTTTGCCCCAAAATGACAAAAAGTAAAAATGAAAATAAATGTTGAATTTGCATGTAGGTCTGAAAACTGTGGTATAAAGAAGGATTGTAGTCATACATTTGGTAGGATAATTGACTGTAAAGTAGAGCAGATACTTTTATTCTGCCTAAGAAAGAGTCATTTTACTCCAACAGTACCCTCAAATATTTTTTCTTTTTGCTCAATTTGAAAAGAAAACTCGTTATTTTTGATTGTTGCTTTTTTTGTTTGTGTTACTTTTTTATTTCAACTGTGATAAAAGTGTAATGGATGGGAACTAATTTTAGTTCAGGAAATTACAATGGTTAGTTCCACCAACTCCAAGTACAGTCCTCTCTGCAGAAGCTCAAAGATCCACCTCATGTTTTGCTGGTGGAATGATGCAAGTTTCTTCCCAAGAGTTTTTATGTGATGCAAAACATTGGCTAGGCCTTATCTACAGTCAGGGCACCTCACTCTTCACATTCAGATGTAGTTTATATATGTAGTATATATTTATTTTATTTTATTTTATCTTTCCATCTGGAATGAAACAATCTGTCTGTTTTAATGGTATTGACTACAACAATTCCACTTTGTTTGTATTTGCTTTGAGAGTTTGACACAAATCTCTGGAGAAATAGTCTGGCGAAACAGTAGTCCAGCAATCATTCTGACAGCTTAATCAAATCATTTCTCCAAAGAAAAATTCTTAAATGGTTTAAGGGGTATTAGTCTACAATTCCATTCCAGATAGTTGAAAATTACTGCTGGATGATTGCCCCTCAATCCAAATTAAACGTATTACCCACATAGGACAATAATGATAAGAAAAAAAATATGACCAAAAAGAGTAAAGAAAATCTAGATATCAATGTTTTTCTTTGGGCAAGAGTAGCTTAATGTTTCTGATATTGTTTTTTGGCACTTAGAGCACATTTCCAAAAGGTGGAAGGGGGGCTTAATGTCATGACCTTGCTTTGGAGATTGTTTAGCCAAAATGAGGACAGTGGCAGCCTGTGCTTGTCTTGATATTTATGCACATAATCATACGCTCAAGCCACCAGAGCTACCTGTCAAAATCAAAAACCAATCTCCAGGAGTGATTAGTTATGCCTGACTGGGTTTACTGAACACTTACCATCTGCATGCAATAGAAATGTATGGAATAAACAGGACTGGAAATAAGCCTAAAGACTGACAAGGTTAAGTTAATGCAGATGCAGGATTGAGTTTGCCAATGGGAAGAGGTCACCAAGTTCTAATAGTTTGAAAGATTCTGTGACTTTAAAAAAAAAAAAAAATTTTCCTTTTTTATTAAGATTACCAGAGCTGTTGTAGGTCTCTGCCATTCTTGTATCTAAATTATATCAGATGAAAGTCATCTGCAGTATACTTTATACTTTATACTGACATGCTGACAAGACATTTTATTTATAGAACGACTTGTTTCTGAATATACATACATCTGGATTTGGTTAACTGTAGAAAACCTCTTGTTTGGGAGTGTACTGTATATACAAAAAAACATTTAAAATGTTTCTCTAAAATTATTGTGTACAATACTGTTCAAGGAAAGTACTTTGAAAACACTTTGGTGATATTCAGATTGCTACATTGGATCATTGAAGTGTCACATAGTTCTCAACATTTATTTGAGAAAATTCAGTCAAAGTTGAGGATGGTTTGAGGGTATAACAGTATAAATTCCATATGTTGAGAATTTTTTTAAAAATAACTTGTTTTCTGGGGTACAGCAGTGAGTATCGTTGACATGATTGAGTGCAATCACATCAACATTAAGCAAAGCGTTTGCAAAGCAATATAATTATGTTTGTCATTTTTAATGATTGTATGATAATGTATCATTTCAACTTACCTTTGTATTGTATTTCACAAATGTTAAAACTATCTCATATTCAGATCCTGAACACAATTCAAGAAACTGTTATCACCTTCTTGCATAAGGACTCCTTGATATTTGAATAATCTTTAGGTTAACAACTCAATTGAAACAATTATTTTCAATCATATGAAATACAGCAAACCAATCTATAAAACTGAAACTTGATATTGGACTTTTTCTGTTAGTTCCTCCAGCAGCCATGAAGTTTTAAATTTTTCCAAGTGATACAATTCCCCCAGTACTTCTGCAATCACATCAATGGCCGAGAATCAAAGTGTACTGCCACGGATCGAGTCTTCATTGGTATCCACTGAAAATGCAGCATTTTTGGCAGAGCCATCTCTCTGTGTGTCAGTCAGAGCACAGTCTAAAGGAAATGACACATGAGATGGCCTCACGCTGTGCAGGCTTGTTAGAATAAAGTCACATGTCAAAAACCTATCTCATTGTAACATGGCTCACTTAAAATTGCGACAGACATTTTACAGCACAAAGAGAATTATATTTGGATTATGGTGCCTGAGGATGTGAGCTTCTTAGACCCCTGTCTGTGAAGAAATCCACATCAGTTGTCAGTCAAAAAAAACTGAACCACACATGATGTTACTTCGGTTTTCTATTCTCTGGCACTGCTTTTAGTTTTTCCCGTTTTATCTGTTTTGATGTAGTCACTGGAGTTATTGCTTGCATTCAGTTATTCTTTATGTGAACAAATGAACTGGTCAGCTTTACTGTCTCATTGTGTATATAGCTACACAAAAAAGGAACTGATTTCTATTATAATTATAATAATAATTATTATTATTATTATTATAGCTTTTTTCCACATTTCAAAGGCATGATTTCACTTGGGATCTTTCTTTTAGGTTGAAAGGAGGCTAAACTTCATTTACTATTTGCTGTCCTTTCTGCAGAATGCTGAAAAATGCCTGGGTCTGATGCAACTAATTGGGTTAAAGCAAATGTTAGGGTATTTTCTCTTGCTGAGTTAACAAGACTTACTCGCAGGTCTGGAAATGTCAATAATTAAACACTGGCACAGCAAAACCTTCTTAGTTCACAGCTTGCATCTTTGCTCGTTTTGATCTTCAAGGGCAGTACAGCCTGGCATCGTTAGTCTTTAATATGGGTTCAGAGTGGATTCTGGGAACTGAATCCCATCCTCTAAAGTCTTTGCATCTTCAACGGTGCACGCAGGCTGAGCTTGGCAGGAGGCTGAGATCTGCCTTTTGCGACAAGCCTCTGAAGGTGTCCCCACACTGAACTTGTTTTCCTTACTGTTCTGAGACACAACTGTTTTGCATGCAGACATCTACAAACAACTACAAAAGAGTTTTGCTTTTTTTCCCCCCCCGGAATGCACTTTCCCACACATTTACACTCTAACATATATATTTGACTTGGTACTATTAAATCGATGGTTCTGATCAAGTCGAGTAAATTATTGTTGTCAGTGAACATCAGTTAACATTTGCTAACAGTCAGAACTTAATCATTTGATAAGTTTTTACTTGCGTTATAAACAGTGAGCTGATTTGCATCATTACATAACACAAAAAATACACGAAATGATGTTCTATTGTTTTAGAGGTAGGTGTGTACATTTAACAATTTTTAGCTTATGGTTTACAATAGATATGAAAAGGACCACCAGACTAACTCCTCTCCAAATTTTCTTAGCAGCTGTGCTTCAATCCAATTTGAACCTTTATCTTTTCAAAACACTCTAATCCACTGATGTACAGTACAGACCAAAAGTTTGGACACACCATCTCATTGAATTCATTTAGAAAGTGTGTCCAAACTTTTGGTCTGTACTGTATGCATTCTTCACAATTTTGGTACTTCATAAAACACAGAAAAAAAAAAATCCTTTTCACTTTTTTTAATGGTTTCTACAATACAGAAATTCAGGCCAAAATGAATGACCCACTGGTCAGAAACTTAAAAATCCAACTGTTTCCAGTCAGTGAATGGACCACACATGAGGGTGTGGAAGCTGTTATTGAAGAAAGAAGAAACATGGCTGTCTATTTGCAGCAGCTGAACATTGTTTTTTTTTAACATGTCTGCTGTTCATTCAAACTGTCACTTTTAAACACAAATCTGGAGCCTATTACAGTACAGTACAGCTCTGTTTTTGTCTTTCTGAGTTTAGTCAGTCATGAAGCACGTTCTGTTTAGAAATGTTGGAGACCTTTTGAAAATTTTAGAGTAAAGGTAAAAATTTACCTTCTCTTGGACATGCGGGGAGTAAATATTCCTTAATTGACATTTGACTAAATGCTTGTTGAGAGATAATTGGAATTTACAAGGAAAAATTGTGTTTTCTAAATAGTGGGGGTTTTTTTACCGTAATTGCACTACAGGTTGGTAACACATTTCCACATAATTATAACACTGATCTAAAATAGCACAGTTTAACAGTGCAATTGGATTAACACAAATCTCCAACAGTGATCGTTAGACTTCAAAAAAGAGATGCTACTCCCAAGAAGCCAAACGAAATTTAAGTAGGCTAAAAACAATTCATTTTAAAATACATTTTTTTGCTCGTGTACATAGTGCCGGTACACAAAAGCACACTATGGAATAAACACCCACTGAAACAACAAGAATGAGCTTATTGTGCAGAATATTATCACTTTTGCTATTCTGCTCCTCCTGGAGAAACACTGAAAGAAATCATTAGCTGGCTAATGAGCCAGGCTCATTCAGTCAACCTGTGCTGTTCAGTCATATTGCTTTAGACTTTGATTTTAAAAGAACATTACTTTAAGAATACTAATGACCATAACTTTCTTTTTTTGTATAAAAACAGAAGTTACAAGGAAAACAGCACACCTAAACAGAGATGGCAAATTCTTTAGAATTCACCCACCCTAGAACTTTAATTCATGTCTTTTATAAAAAATAGGTATGGTTTCCAAACAATGGCTTTTTAAACTCTGTAGTATACCTGGATCAGTAGACAAACCATGACAAATGTAGGCCTTATTTAAAAATTAGTCATACTGTTAAAAAACATTTTCTAATAATCTTTCTCTTACCTATAAGTTGATTCTTTTGCACAAGGATGCTACTACAGTTTTCCAAAGAAAATTGCCAAATTCTTAAAAATAGGGATTTAAAAAGAATAACAATAATCTATTGGAGTGTACAAGCAAAACTAGCATTTTCAAAAAGTTTAATTTCAAATTTTAATGTCCAGATAGGGGCCTGTAAAGGAGTGAGTGTGTGGCAGAGCATTTTCAAAAAGTTTAATTTCAAATTTTAATGTCCAGACAGGGGCCTGTAAAGGAGTGAGTGTGTGGCAGAGTCCACCAGATCTGCCTGTTGTACTATATATTACTGCAACAGTCACAGTATAAAATGCTAAATATAATTTAAAATATCAAATATTTTGACATTGTTTAAAATGGTAACATTTTTCTTTTTTTGTACTCTGACTCACCCTTTGACTCTCACTCTCCTCCTAACACAAAAAGAAGGACCTTAAAATTTGTGTAATGAACAACTTTAAGGGCTGGTAATTATGTTTCTTTAAAGGGATTCATGATATTAGCTGAACATGTTGGCCTAAATATTAACTAAAAAAGATTACTGTTCTTGATACATAAAAACTCTGTTTTGCTTAAAATAATTTAGATCTTTTGTTATATTTTTTCACCTTTGCAGAGGAAGGCTAATTGAATCAGAATTAGCATTTATCATATTACCTGTGACTGGTGTAAATTTAAACAATGCCACACTTTGTTGCTCTTGGTTTTAGTTAAATAAATAAATAAAAAATAGTGAAGAGAGTCTGCATCACTTCCCACACGAAAATAAAGAGCACAGTGTGAAAGAACCAAACACAACTTCTAAAGTACCCACAGTTGTGCTCTTAACATGTCTCTCCAGAAGACATAGAGTCACTTGTTCGAGCAAAACTAATGAAGGATCTAACAGGCGGCGGTTACCATTACGATCTAAAAACAAATGCTGTGCAGACGGTTTTTATCTACAAAGCGTCTACATCTTGCAGTTGGGTAGTGAGCAGCTAGAAGAAGCATCAGAGACAGGCAATGCTGGAAGATCTTTTAGATGCTAAAGAAACTATTGCCACTACTACGTACAGTATCTGTACCGAATGTGAAATCAAGGACCCAACATCAGACTGAAGACCAGACCTGACACAGAGCATGTATTAAATAAAATGTTAATAGAGTACATATATATTTTTCTTCTTTTGTATTCATGTGAAAAGTTATCTTAAGAGATGCTCATATATATATATATATATATATATATATATATATATATATATATATATATATATATATATATATATATATATATATATATATATATATATTCTGGTTTATATAATCTGGAGGGACAAGAGCAAGGTGGATGAGGGATACAGCATGTTCTGCGCATTTTCCCTCTTTCCCTGGTTTACTGCTTTTAGTCTCTTAATCCCCTTGCAATGAGACTGCAACTCCCTGGGTGTGCTAGCAACACATCAATAATACATCCAGTCCAGCTGCATCCTCTAAACACTCCACACACATATCGTATCTTAGCATGCATCCTCTGGATCCCTCCTAAACACACACGTACATGTAGACTTTTCATTTTCGTCCAGCCATAGCTGGACTCCTTGCTGTTACTGTTAGAAAAGTATTATTTATTTATGTCAGATTCACAATATAAGTCGAAAACATGCTAAAAAGAAAAGAGGTGACACCTGAGGCACATTGTGAATGCTACTGTATCATTTAGAAATGGACCAACTGCTTACCCTGAATGGAAAATACCAAATGTTTGGTCTTTCAGCAATGGTGCAAAGTGCTACTATGCTCACACCTGTACTGCATATTCAAGATGATGACTTCCAAGATTCCACTAAGTGCACCTCAGGCACGTTTTAACAACAGTAGAAAGCTTCAACATGACATAAAAGATTTACTGGCTTCAGAACACTGACACTTTGAGGACTTAATGTTGATTATTCTTGGAGGTTGTTCAGGGACTTGCATCCAATGCTAGAAAATATAAAGTATAGAATGTTGCAAATGATACAGATTGTGCCCGACAGACAGTAATTGCTTTGGAGCTAAGACTACTTCTAAATTCATGCTTTGTGTAGTTTCTGTATACAATGGTTTAACTTGTCAGTTTGCTTCTAAAATGTGTATTTATGGGCTGCTTTATGGCAGGGAGCAAAACGTTGAATACAGAATGGTCTATTTGTTATTCCAGTCTGCCAGGATGCCAATAAAAATTAAAACCACACTCACATGAGCGCAGTGGAAACTGTCCAGAATAACTATCTAATTAATTTCAGCGCATACGGTGAGTTCATCTTTTGTCTGTTTCGGAAGGTTTGTAATCTTTGGAGACTTTAGTCAAGGCCAAAGTGGAAATGGCTCACTTTACTCGCATACATAAATGAAACCTAATCCTGCCAGTCCCCATCTGGACTGCTCCTCTGCTTGCAACTGAGACCAAGGTTGAAAATAAACACAAGGACATTACTTGGAGGACTAAAAAACAGCCACACACAGATCTGTAGATACAGGAAACAAGAGTACATTTCTTTTTTCATTTTTGCACTGAAAGACAAACTTTACTTGGCTAAAGGCCAAATGGATAAATTAATAAATTTATTAAGTGATTAAATAAATAATATTAACTTCAAATAATTTGTTATTTAACCTACAAAGTTGTGACTTACCCTCATAATGTACACCATTCCATGGTTGCACAGGAAGATACATACATACATACATACATACATACATACATACATACATACATACATACATACATACATACATACATACATACATACATACATACATACATTCCTGTTTTTACAAGAACTTTTATTCAATAATTAAAGATCCATGACTTGTCTCTGATAATTATATATTCTAATAAATTCCTGTAAGACTTAAGTATTAATACAGCACTGCAATTTTTTGCTGTTTGTATTTGCTAATTCAAGTAATTTATCAGTCACTTGTTATCTAGAAGTCATCCTCAAAGTTCAGCTGTCATAACTATTTATAATGTAGCGATAATTATTAATACACTACTACTTCAAAATCTTCATGTGAATCTGCAAGTTTTAATCTTAGATAAACATAGCCAAGATAAATCAACATAAAACTTAATCTGGCATCTCCAATTAACGTAATTTGTCACAAGAAACATAAGAAAATGAACTTCTGTTCAGTAGTTCAATGTTTATCAACATCCTATTCTGTCCCCCTCCCAGCCCCCAAACTCCCTGGTCTTGCTTTTCAGGTCCCATTTCTACAGATAACAACTGAAAACAGATTGCTTTTTGTTGCTGGACTAATTGGAATGACATGGTTCATCAACACCTAAGCTGAGGCAAGTATGTCTTTCTGGTTGGAGTGATAATAGGTCTAAGAACAAAGGAGAGAGGTCCTCACTGATTCTCTGCTCTTATCAATTCTTAAGAGGGCTTTGTTGCTACTTGTGTTTATGTTCGTTGTCTTCAGACAAAGTCCCTTCATTGTTGGGAACCAATTTGTCGACACTCCAATTTATGATGAAAAACGTTTAGGTTGAAGGTTATGATATTAACAGCTCTTATCTTGCCCATAGTTTTACTTTTATAAAGCTTGCTCAATCTGGTCATGGCAGATGAAGCCAGGCCTCCGCCATGAGCACTAATCGAACAAATCAAAGGGACAGTCAAAGCTCAACTTGATACAGAATCTCAATTTCTTCTCATTGTACTTCAGATCACTGTGAAGAGATTAAAAAGTTTCTACAGATGCAACACAGACTCTATTACATCTGCATTCATATAGTATGAAATTAATCATAGCAGTTGATTTGGTTGCTATTTTTAAATTTTCATTACTATCAACTATTAAAAAATAAATAAATCAAAGGGTGGACTTTCTTGTCACTCAGTGCAAACCTGCATCACCACCTACTCTACTGTGTGTGTGTCAGTGTTACCAGTGTCCCAGCAATTAAGGAACATGGAAAGGTAGGATTCAGTGCATTATTTAATTGTTTTTTATAGTTATTTTGATTTAAAATAGCATGTTAGAATACATGTCACTTTAAGAACGAACAATATTATGTAGTTTGCATGAAAGACTATAGTGCATTGCATGTTATTTTTGGTTGTTCTGTTTAAGGTCAGTTGCTATTGGGTGATTACACTTTTCCTGAATTCCGATGGACTGAGGGGCGGGACTAACCGGAGTACCGAGAGATTAGAGAGACAGACGACGAGGAGACTCCGCGGAGTTTGCTGGAACTTTTGTGGGCCATTTAAGGGGACAAAACGGCTAAAAGGTGCAACAACCTTGCTGTGCACTAGCGCCAAGAGACAGCAGAAGGACCGAGGTAGGTGCGTTTGGTGAGCTGGATGCTGGAGGTGTGCACAGGAGCCTGTGGAGAGGGAGAGACTAGCTGCGCCTGCGCTGGGCCCGCTGTTTGGACTTGGCTGCGCTTTCCTCCGCCTTTGCTAAGAGAGCCGTGGATCAGCTGACTGTTTTACGGAGAGACAGTCATCAGGACCTTGTATATAACAGTCACTATGGATCAAGGACCAGTGGTGAGTGTCTTCAGGATCAGGCCTTCAACGGGTGTTGATTGACTATATTGCCGGCTTTCATTTGTTTTATTTTTTTTTGTGAGCTCACTAATTAAAAACTGTCATTTATTTTAAATGTATTTTGTTAAGACTAAAGGACTCTTATGTGTTCGGGACTGTTCAGAATAAGTCAATTTAGAATTATATAAGCGGTTAACGGGAAGGGAAAGTCCCTATTTCCAAACCAGGTATTTTTCAAAGCCTGTTGTATTTTTTAAAAAATGTATTTGTTTATTTATTTTATTTATTTATTTATTTTATTTTTTTCGGGGGGCGGGGTGGCTGGTGGGGTATCTGAAGGTTAAAGAAAGAGCAAACAGATAATATATGTTTTTATTTCTTTCTTCTTCAGCCAGACATAAGGTCTGCTAACTATATTCAGTGTGATACTCCGCAATTCCATATGAGGTCTATGTTAATTTTGAATTTTAGTAAATAAATACTTTACCTTCATAAAGTCTCATTATTTATGGGTCAGAGATAAGCAGTTAAGTTGAATCATTTATAACTAATCAGTACCTGCTGGTTTGTGAGAAATGTAGTGAAACCAGTTTTTTGGGATGTAACATTAGATAGATAGAACCCAGAGCGCTAAATTTAGCCTTAGATACCAGAAAGCGCTACAAATGTATATTGTTAGGTTACTAATTTTTGCTTAATAACAAGAAAACTTATTGCATACAAGATAAAACAAAAGTAATTTTTTTTTACTTCATAATCCTTTTGGAATAAACAGTTGTCACTGCTTCTCTTCAAGTTTTGATTCCTTTGATTCCCCGACCTTGAAATATCTTGAGATTACAGCTGAAATGTTCCATAGAGACAGAGCTTTGTAGAAAATCACATTCGGCAAAGAAAATCATCACTTTGTAAAGAACGCTATTCGCAAAGTCACACCTCATTCAATAACTAAGTGGAGTGCTTGCAGTCAAGAATTAATGACGCAGCATAGTATCACAGCAGAGCGTCTCCTCTCTGCTTTGGATGCTGCTGTCTCCTGCACAACTTCAAAGGATGCTTTGAAGTCCCTAGGTAGGAATATCTATATTCTCAGGGAGATATCTATCCTCTCTTTGCCTACTTTTGTTAGCTAATGCACACCGATGAAAACACGGATGGAGCTGAGGGAATGCCAAGAGAAGATCAAAGCACAAGGGGCAGGGAAGAGATGCAGTTAACCACTTTGCTCATCTTAGACTGAATGGATAATGGGAGAGATGCTACCTCATTCAGTTTGCGTCTGAAAATAAAAGAAAAAAGCACCATGTGGGTTTCAATCAGACATATACCCCGCAAACACCCCAAATTTGCACATTTTCAAAAGCCAAACATGGAACTTTTTGAACCTTGATGTAGCAGAAAACGGCTCATATCAAAAGAAAACAATGTCTCGTAAGTGTGGTTTTAGAATAAGCAGCTGTGTTGTAGTAGAGTCCATTCAAGAGCCGTGGAAATTCTGGAAACTTTAAGTACAACCTTGATCTCTTCCTTTAAAATAGGAAAGTAGCAAACTGCTTCAAGAAAAAAAAAAGAGAGAAAAAAAACAAACACTTTATTAAATGATCTCCAGTCCAGTGCCAGGAAATGTTCATACAAAGTAGAAGGACAATAACAGCGATCACAAAGAAGAAAGTTTAGCTGCCCATCAGTCTGGGAAGTGTTGCAAGGCTGTTTCTTTGCAGGATAAAGTCCACCATTTTGCAATGAGAAAAGTCATTCAATAATGGAAAACATTATAGACAGTTGCCAGTCTTGCTAGATGTGTATATTTCAGAAAGTTGATCCCATAGTCAGACCATTGAAAGTTTGGAGAACAGACAAAGCAAGAACTTCTTTGACTTTACAAGTTTTGGCATGTTAGTTTGTATCTCTGTAGAAAAAAGAAGGATACACACTCCCTAACATCAACTGTCAACGTTGAGGAGCAATAATAAGGGCTGCAGGTAGTACATCAGGGATCTTTATAGTTCCTGAGTCATTTGTGAACCTCACTGAATGACAAAATGTTCTGGAGCCAAATTTGAAGCCATCTGTTTCTCTACTAAAGTTTGGGCAAAACTGAGACATGAATTGCACAGTGGTCTCGAACACAACCACAAATTCACAGAAAAAATGCATTAAGGCAATGCAATTGGTCCAGGTTTGAGCTGACACTTAATTGAAATGTTGTGGCATAATCTTAAGAGAGCCAAACTGAAAAAAAGCTCAAATCCTCAGTGATTTGATGTCCTTTAATGATGAAGGGTACATACAAATTCTTTTGTATGTACTTCAAGATTTTAAAGGTGGTTCTAAAACCTACAGAATTATGTGGTTTATTTATGTTTTGTTTCTATTTCAGTATTTATTTATCTTTCCCCCTGTTAAAGTCTGCAACAACTACAAAATTTAATATGTAAAAAAAAAAAGTCTTTACTTGGTTTCATCTGCTGCATATTCACTGAAACCCAAACATTTGTGATGCTTCTATTATAAGTTAAAGACATGCATGCTTTTAAGGGTTGTTGAACTATTGAATCACACTTTCAATCTTATAAGACTTAAAATGTGTTTCAGTCTTTTAATTAGAAATGCATAGGTTCAGTTATTATTCTGGCTTTACATTTCAAACATTTAAATGACAACATGGTGCTAAGCTACAAAGGATGAATATGATCAGCGAGTGAGGAAAACTGAAATGAAGCAGGACACAACAATCTAATTTTGATCACCACAAAACGTACATTATAGTGAAGACTGATAAATATCCATAATATGTGTGATTATGTATCTAGTCTCCATATTGACAGAGTAATCCTGATTTTCTGTTGCTACTTCGCTGAATATTGCAGCTGCACTTTTGTTTGACCCTATTGCATTAGAAATTACTTTCAACTAATGAGCCTAATAGTGAATAGCATGCTAATAAGTTAGCAATTTCACATCTTGCATCAGGTTTATTAAAGTGTCTGTCTGATGAAAGCACACATTCATAAGGGTGAAGCAAATAAAGTTGAGTTTATGAAACAAATAAACAAGTGCTGCCTAGTCGGTCTGAATCCACCCTGCCTGAGCTCCCAAAGCATCAAAAGAAAATACCGCTCAATTTGAATTTAATGACTGCTTCTCAGCCCAGCACTAGCAGCTGGGCGCAGCGCCCGAACGCTAATAACAATAATGCAATGTTTTTGTGAAAAGCATGTCACATGAAGGGGATGTCTGTGTGAGTGTGTGACTTAGCTGATCACAGTATATTAATAACTGGGGGCTCAACTAAATAGCTGAGTGCCAGTGAAAAGGAGGCAAATGTTAACATTACATTTACTTTCTATCATTTCAGTTGTGGTTAATGAAAAGCCTCAAATCTATCAAATATACATGTAAACCTTTGCTTCACTTCCTTTGTATTGTATTATTTATCTTCCAAAGCAGTTTTTTTTTCCTTTTAACTCAATACCAACATCAGAGTATCCTTCCTTTAAGTTGCAAAACATTAATGGTAACTGTTCCTTAATCCAGTTTTTTTTTTTTTCTTGAATCATTGGTCTGTAGACCAATGATTCAACCACACACCAGCTATTTTTAAGTGTTTGCTCTTTACTTCAAAATTTACATGAAAGAGTTCCCAGATGGTTCTGTTTAAACACCAGTGAACTAAATTCAATCAAAGTTCTATTTTATTAGGATTCAAATTCAGCTGATTAAGATTTCATTAAGCTCCATCTGTTTAGGATGCAAGGCATCCAGAAATGCAGCTCAGTTTGACACATCCTCTATGATGTTCAAATGTGAGTTCTGTAATATAAATGTTATCATCACATATTTTATGTGAAAAGAAATTTTTCCTCAAGATTAAAACATTTTTATTGTAATGCAGCTCTCTGACAGGCCATTTGTTGTCTGAGGGGTGTACTGTATTCATTGTGTCAGTACAGCCATTGCTTTTACAAAAATCCAAGAATAAAATGACTACTCAAAAAAACAAAATTCATAATGTCATGCCACCTAATTTGATTTTAATTTAATTAAATTTTCTGACCACTGTAGATGGTGTGTTGCTGGTGATTTTACATTCACCAGCACTTAGCAGTATTAATCAATCTTCCATGCAATCGGATTTTGCATCATCACGTTTTGCATATTTGCATGGCTTGCAAAACTGTCTGCGCATAATATTTTTTTGATTTGACAAATTAGGTTTTTTCTTATACCTGAATAATTTTTAATCTTTACAGATATGTTTACACTGCATGAAAAGACTGTATAAGCTGCTGCTGCTTTCTTTCTGTATGAGGCCATCTGCTTTGTGCAAAAGTGCATTTTTAAATTGCCATTACATTTTAGGAAGTTCAAGGTACATTGCTAAATTTATTAAGGAGAACCAAATCCTCATTAAACTATGTTAGCAGTGTAATTATGAAGTAGTCATAGCAAAACAGAAAGCATTTCAGCCAGAAAACATAAACAGAAACAAGTTGCAAGGCCATTGAAGACTGTAGCTATTGTGTCGAGTTAGATATGTTTTTAGAAACAAGCGAGAAAGATAGGGCTGAGATGAAAGACATTCTGCATATTTCTTATTAAAACATTACAGTAGTTGTCTCAATTTCAGTAACCTCATGTTTGACTAAAATATTGAGGTTGTCCTACAGAAAACAAAGCTAGGAAAAAAATATCTCTTTAAAAAAATATACTGATTCTGGAAACAGAGTTCCACATGACTGGACTGGGACTTCATATGGAGAAATAGGAAATTTTAAGGGTCTAAGACTTCTATCACATGACAAAAAAAAAGTTCTTTATCCATAGTTGGAAAATAATTGACAAAATTCTTTTTGTGTGCACTTTCATAATGTTTGTTTTGATTATACAAAACAGGTTAAATAATGAAAAACAAAGTTTCCAAATCACAAAGAATAATCATCTTATATTGTAATGCTGTTCAGTGCATTACAAACCTCTGTATGACACCATTTGCTTTGTGCAAAAGTGCATTTTTAAATTGCCATTACATTTTAGGAAGGCCAAAGTACATTGCTAAATTTATTAATGAGAAGCAAATCCTCATTAAACTCCTCTGAAGATTTAGGTGTAAAAGAGTTATTCCACATATAAACTCTAAGCTACCCTAACATATAAGCTTGAATAAATAATGATAGCATGCTGTAATTCAGTAGAAACAGAAATCTCTATGTTAAGTGACTGCACTATATATGCAGTAGTTCTAACGATGTATCAGATTTATTAGACAATTTAGACGTAGACACTGTTATATATGCAGTTCTATTTATTTGTGAAGTTGCTAGTCTTCTGAAATGGCCCAAATTGAGCACCACTTAGTGTTTTTGTGCTCCATGTGAATTGATGCAATGTTAAAATTACCATTTAACTCAATTTCAAATGTGACCATTGTTACCAAGAAGAAATGATTTAGTGCAATTTGCCACACTAAAATCACTAAGCCATACTTTTAATGTGTGTTTTGCTCCATTTGGATCGGAACTCTGTTTAGTCAGTGGCACAGTGTCTGGTAACACATTAAAAATACATTCCAAAATTTTACCAGAAGTTGGGCAGAAAAGACAGTCACTTAAGTGACATATCAAAATACTCCAGAAGCCTGATTTTACCCAAATTGCTGCTTTAAAGGGAGAGGTCTCCTCCAGTATTATTTTTTCCCTTTCATCCTTTATTCAGAGATTTGAGTGTATGATAATGAACAGCAATCAAGGAGAGACACTTGCGTTTTGTTCAGTGATGACTTGGGACAAGAAATTGGCACTATACACCTACATGCTACAAAAAAGACTTGGCAACTGAAGACGGTTATCATAAAAAAATAATAGTGTGCCAACCTGACATGGAGATGTAAATGTAATATGCTGTCCAGTTAACAGGTGATCATGGGTTACATTTGGCTGTTGTGCACCTAAGTAATCCTAGTAAGAACTAGTTTTACCAAGGAGGGCCTCCTCCATAATTGACATGCATAGTTCACAATAAGATGAAAATCTCTGATTGCTGTTCAAATTATGTTTTCCAAAGTTAATGTATTAAAAAATACATAATTCATGCATAATACAAAAGGGTTATTGGTGTGAGGTCATTTAAATACTAAAGACACAAATTATGGTCACAGATGCTGTTAAAAAATCAGCTTTTCAGACACAAATGCACTTGTGGCTTCAGTGAATCATTTCAAAAGGAAATCTTACAGTGAATCTTCAAGACATACAACAGATTCATCTGTACCTCCCTCTGATTTTTCATCTATTCCCTACACAGTCCCTATCCCCACTTACTTACTATTTCACACATGCTTAAGTTTCTCCACTGTTAAATCCTCTTTTGAGGTGCCATTGACAGTTCTGTATTTGATGTCTCAGACTGCATTATTATTTCACTCCACTTCTAATTGCACAACCCATAGTTGACCTTTAAGAATACCGTACATGCTAAAAATCTGAAGAGGGGGTGAGGAAGTAGGAGTATTTTAGGGAGTGTTTTAGGACTGAGAAAAGGATCTTCAAAGTGTTTTAACCCTCCTATGGTCTTGCTCAGGAGGAGTGCAGAAAATGTCAAAGCTGGACAGTTGGAAAACAGGGTGTTGTCCCACCAGACAATTTCCGAAACCACAATATATATATATATATATATATATATATATATATATATATATATATATATATATATATATATATATATATATATATACATACATACATACATACATACATACATACATACATACATACATACATACACGGAAAACTGTTTATCTGCCATCATCAGAGGAAATTAGAACTATCCTGAGCATTCATTGCACACTCTGTTGTGCTGAACTATCTGCAGGTTAGCAGAGAGCCAGGGGTATGTTGTTTGCAGCACATACACAAGAGTGATTCACAGTGTAAGACTGAGTTCAAATTATCTCCATGTTTTTTCTGATTTTCATTTTTAAAAATTGCAAACCTTTAATCCTTTTAATTTCATTTTTCCATTATGTATCACTTTGTATTGGTCTATCGCATGAAATCCAATTGAAAGACATGACATTTTGTGGCTATAACTTGTCAAAAGGTGAAAATGAATACTAAAGGATTTGAATACTTCAAAAAAGCACTGTGCCTTAAAAATATGACCATGGAGTGAACAAAAGAAGAGTTGACACATATTGAAAACTATATCTGACAAGAATAATGTGAAAGAAATATCCTTTCGAAATAAGATAAAACACCAAAGACGTGACTAAGATCTTGAGAGGTGAATTTTCTTTCCACTGAGCCATCTGTAGCATTTCAAGTTCAAATAAATGAGATCTGGCTCAAGCATTCTGTGCTACAGTCTCCCAAGTGAAAACAACAGCTTTCTAAATTATATATTTCTGTTGCCTGGTGTAACTCAACCTCTATGAGTACTGAAAATCAAGTAAAACACAGAAGACATGTTCCATAAGTTTAGTAGCAGTGTACATTGTTTAATGCTCAGTGGAACATCCAAACCACACCTGCCCCTGTTCTTTAGCCAGTTACTCAAGCACTGTACTGCTTCAAATGAAGTCTTAGTTTTGTGGTCATATTCATCTGAGAAAGATTTTTGCTTCACGATGTGCTAACAGCATAAACCTGCACACAAACCAGTTATATAGCTTAAATGTAAATGTGCTTGTCATCTGATATGATGGCTTCTACTTGATGCTTGATGCTTATTTTGTTTTAGTCAAAATAAAATAAAATACGTTTTCAAATAAATTAAATAAAATTTCATAATTGTGATCTGAATTACTAGTAGTAGTGATACTTAGCAATTATTTATAGTTATTCACAACCAAAACCAGACCCTTATTGCTGCACAAAACAAAGTTTAAGCACAGCATTGTTTCATCATTAACCCCACCCACAAAAAAAAAGAAAAAAAAACACCCACAAAACTACCACACTTCACAATTTCTTATGTTCTTTGTGTTCTTTGCAGCACATATTTAGGGCAAATATATTTTTGCTGCATCTGAAAACCTTGTTTTACCTTTGAGGTGTAGAGGTACAAAACACACACAAAAAAACATGAGATGCATTGCTTTTTAAGTAGTTATAGAAAGTTATGCTAACGTCAACACTATGGCACTACACAACTCCAGATAAACTGTACTTTACTGCATTAAATATTTAAGAATTGACAACAAGTTTATGTACATCGTCATTGAATGGGTTCATTATTTATTGAGAATTATAGTGTGTTTGGAGGGGGGAAAAACTGCAATGAAATTCCTGAAATGAGTAAGTTATAACTCTTCCAACTGTGGAAAATTATATTTACAGATCAGTCAGTCATCTTTTAATTTTCATTGTTTTCACAATAATAAAACTTGTCGACTGGCAGATGGTACATCATCTTTAATAGCTACAGCCAGTAATTTTGCCTCCTTTTACTGCCAGTTTAGAAGGATGTTTACTTTATACTACAACTCAGATATTTGTTTAACATCAAGTTTATTACTTATCTGAAATTTTATTCCAACTTTTAGCTATTACAGAATGTACAGTGCTATATTTTTGGTCACAAACTACTTGTCACAGATGGTTGAGAATGTACACTCTTCTGTGATATTTTTTTTTTTCACTGGGTCACGCTGCAAGCACTGAATTTTAATGACTCATACGGATGCTTTTCATGTGAAGACCCAAGCTATTTATTTGTATTTTTCAGGTTTTCTGCCTAAAATGGATAGATATGCATATAGCAATGTTTAAAGAAGGTACATTTACATATAAATTGGGGAGTTGAGGTAAGTGAGAAAGGTAGAAAGGCTGATAAAAATGCGGGGCACTAACGGTACAAGGTTGTGCTAGAGGTAAAGTTGGCATTTGTAGTCTCTCAGGGCATGTTTTCAGGTATGTTTTTGTGGTTTAATCAGTAATGCGGCTTTTGCTCATATAGGATTCCTTTTAGATGTGCTTTTATTTTCTCATGTCAGAAGAAGTGAATATAAAAAATAAATACAATAGTTGTCACAGAACCTCCTTTGACCCATGCCACCTGAAAAGAAATTAGAGGATTTTCTAATATATAATTTTCTCCACTGACAGCTCTCCATTTTCTTTTTAGTAAAGTGTTGATCATAGCTGATCACATTGTTGTTCCATGTATGCAATATTCACATTCTTCCTCTTTGACTGATAACTGACCTCCTGTTGTGGATCTGCGGTCTGGATATAGAGTAAAATGAAACTAAATGCAATGTTGACAGCATAAATAAATTATTCTGTCACGGTGTTTATTCTACTTTCCAGGAGCTTCAGCAAAATACATAATCCTTCTGCTTACAACAGAGAAATAAAACTATAAACAGAGGCGTTATTGGATTGAAAGTGTAAGTGGCAATATACATTTTCTGAAAAACTCAATGAGTTGTGAAGTAAGTATTTGATTTAGTATCACATATAAAATTGGCTCAAATCTTGGGTGAAAAGATCGGAATTGGACCATTCAGACTGCCATGAAAAAGTTGGACATGGATCGTGTGTGGGCAAAAAAAAAAATCTAATTTGTGTGCATCTTACATTCCCAAACTTCAAAACTCTTAAAATATTAAACAACAATCACTCCCCAGATTTTGTCCTCAGTTGTTGCTGTCACCTGCAACATGTTTTATTCAACTATCATAACTCCGTGTGCAGGAATGTTTCCAAATAAGTAAATATCACTTCAGCTGCAGGTGAGATATGTGTGTGTGTATTTGTGTACCTTTCTGCCATTTTTTTCAGAGAGAAACTCCAAATGCCTGGTGACAAAGCAGTACCCTTTTTTTTCTGGCACAGAAACGGACAAACTGTAAATAATTCTGTATACATGCTGCATCATTTTAGACCACATTTTTATGCTGTTTGAGTATAAAAAAGAAGAATAGAGAAAAACCTTTTAGGTAAAGGGGGAAAGAGAAACACCTGAAAGGAAAAAAAGTGAACTGAGAATTCTGATTCCACAAAAAGTTGAGGATAAAAAGCATCACTATGCTTCACGCACATTCTGAGATTTATGTACCAACCTTCTTTGTTCTTGAAAACCTCATTTAGAAAGAGTAAAACAGATTCTTATATTGTTGCTCGATTGTGTTTGTCATGGCGTAAACATTCACCTGCGGTGGTAAATGCAATAACAGGACATGTGCTCACAACCATGTGAAAAGCATCAGTGTGGTATGAGAGCCTAACAAATCAAAGGTTTCTCACTATTAGTGGCATATTAACAGACAATTGATTTTGCCTGATAGAAAAGGTCAGGATAAATGAGTAGTGAGTTGCTAGCACAGCTATTTATTAGCCTCCTATCTATGATCTAACAAATTACTTTCCCTGCACATCCCAGAGGGGAGAACAAAAAGGAAACTGCATCTAAAATGTCATTCCATAATGTCAAACCATGGATTATATGTCATAGTATTAAAAAATATCTTGTTTCCCTATTATTGCTTCATTATTGTCTGATAAACTGTTGGCTTTGGCTATGAAGACTTGACTAGTTTTGCCACCTCCTTCTCACAACCATCTTCTCCTTGATTCTCATCCAGTAAAAGATATAAGATTTGGCAGATCTTGCCTTTTTTTGCTCCATATGTAATTTACGAATGAGTGGAGAAAGAAAAAAAACAACTGTTGTCATAGGTCATATCCCAACACATTCAAAAGGAAAACAAGCCTATGTCAATGGCACTCTGTCTTACATGGATTATTTTGATTGACAGCAGGAAAGGCATTAGAAGCCAGTCATTATTCTAAGACTGGCACATTGCAGTTTCAGGGGAATTCAGAAATGTTAAGTTTTGTTAAGCCATAAAGGCAAAAAGTTAATAGTTATGCTTATATTTCATTCCGTGCAGCCTGCTCACGTCTCAGTGGTAAGCAGTGTGGTGATATGTTGTAATAAGGGAATGGAGCAACAGCAAATGAGAGTGACAGACCTGAGTGCAAGAGTGTTTTGCATACTTTCACCTTTGATTTACCTTATAATTTCCATTGGGTTTACCTTCAATAACTGAGTCACTAAGCCAATCTTTTAAATTGGATTTCTGCATAAACTAGCTTTCCCTGCAGATTGGTATCCCTCGCAACTCCCCTATTACAATTTCATTCCGGCCTCATCCACTATAAGCTTCCTTTCCACACCCCCACCTTCACTGCTGCAGTGAGAAGATTAACCATTAAGAAAAAAAATCTAAAACTCAATATTTTGAGAATGTTTTACTGGGCTTGCTTTTACCGATTTATTTTGTTTTTCATTGTAATACATGTTTCCTTTCCCCCACTTACTTTTGAGGTGGGAGTTGGCATGATGGACAGGAGCTTTCAGCTGAAGTAACACGATCAACAGGAGGGTTTTTGGAGAACAGAAAAATGAAGGAAAAGGAATCATGAAACACATTTCATATTTGCTTGTGTTATTTTCTTTCAGATTCAGAAACAGAGCTAGGAAAATAAGAATTTACTATTGTTGGTTGTCATATAGTACCATTCAGCCATGCATGAAGTCATAAATCATGTTTTCTGTCTCATGCTTAGTGTCCAGTTTGTTAGAAGAGCTAAATGTTTATTTGCAAATACAGTTACCACCCTCTATCTCTTGTGTCTTCAGCAAATGATCTGAAAATGACAAAGATACTCAAAGAACAACATTTGCACTGACAAGCATGCATTGTTAATGGGGGAGGATATTTATTTGATATGAGGTTATAAAAGGCAATATTAGTTCAAATAATCACTTGTGATAATCGAGCTATATAAAACACCGGTTTATGTATTTGCATTGAACCTTGGAACAGATTACACTCTAAAAAACTTTTCTAAACCCCAGAAATTGTCTGAGGTTTAGAAAATCTGTATCTGTTAGTCTTAAAGCAAACTACATCACCAGATATATGTCCTCCCTCTGTGATTGATGATAAATAGTTTGTTCTGTGAAGGTATTACTCGTGTACCACTTATGAATCACTGTTGCACTGTTTTGATCTATTGTGCTGAACACACCCATCTTTAAACAGAGACATTTACCTGTTTCGTTCTACACAACAGTGGAAATTAATAGCAGCAAGAGACCTACAGAGGAGTGTCTGCGCAAGTCCTAAATCTTATGACTGAGAATAATAATAACAGTACAAGTCCTTTGTCAGAAGCAATTATTCAAGGACTACAACTTCAATGCATGCAGTCAATAAAAAGCTCCAACACTTGAACAAATTGAGTAGAAGGCCAGAATTGTATTTGTATGGGTGTAGTGCACAGCTGTCTCCTTGCTGTTTAGCACAACTGGTAGTTATGATGGTGAACAAAAGAAAAGGTGAAGGAATGGTAAGCTGCATAGCCAGGCCCTTCCCAGGGGAAACTATCTTTCCTCCAGCACTGCAGCCTTTGACCTGTGAAGTCTAATTAGACAGCTTCTCTACTTTTATATGGAAAAGCAAGAGAAATGCAGACCCAAGAATATGCAGATAAGGAATGCACCACAGGCAGCTTTAGTCCCTCTGTAGTCCAAGTCAAGGTCTTCCATGCAGCTGCAATGTATAAACTCTTGTAGTCAGCAAATACCCAATGCACAGTGAGTGTTTAAGTTGTAATTATAGAGGAATGCAATTTGTTTAACCACTTTCTACAACTTATAACCCATTTTTAAGTGGAGAAACCATCTTCCAATCTTTTAGAAAGATCTTTGATACTTTGCTTGCAAAATGATTCTTGTTAGTATCCTGAATGTGTTCTGCTAAAGTGTGAATACTTGAAAGACTGAAAATTATAACCAGAATAAATGATAAGTTGTTTTTTTTGTTTGGTTTTTTTTGCTTTATTTGGACATTCAGTCTACATCCAAACCTGGGTCTTTGGTCATAAAATTAGATATTTAATGAATGCTTCTCAAAGTGGAGATTTTAAAAATTGCTTGTAGTGTATACTTATGTACTAGATATATAACATATCAAGTTCATATGTCCTTGAAACAATGTCAGAAAGGTTCACCACCACATTAATGGAACTACTTTTATTTTCATATCTGCCTCGATTTATCCTTACTAATGACTGAGAAAAAAGGGCAAACAGTGTCAAACAGAAAAAAAATAAGCTAAAACTTTTGGAAAATCTTTATATTCGCAAAGATGCCTGTAAGTGACACCTCTTTGGAAGAGCTGACTCCTAGTGAGGACACCCGAATCTTTGACTGCTCCTTCTTAGCTCTGTTGCAAGTTAATTTTAATAATAATAATGCATAATTAGTGCCTTTCAAGACACTCACGGACACTTTACAAGAAAAAAGATATAGAAGAATACACTAGAAATGGAAACAGTTGTTGAGGACAAAGAAAAAAACAAGGAAACAAGATATAGAGATATAGATAACTGACTTTAATAAGTGTTCTTTCAAATTATAGTGAAAATACTCAACAACCGCTGGTGAAAATGTATTGTTTTCTCTGCTCCACAACCAACAAGACATCTTGTTTGTTATTTCAACTCATATAATAACCAAATTTCAAAACAATGACACACAACATACCAATCTCAGTGGCCCAAGTGCACAAATTATCTTCCATTTGTTGTGGCTTAAACATGTGCAGCTTCATGTGCCCTGACAGCAGTATTTACATTGTCTTTGTTGATCTTTATCTCTATGCAAATCCTGATGGTATTCAGAATTAGTACAGTCGCAGCACTCCTCATTCCTTTTAATTTAAGGTTTCAATATGTTTTCAGTGTGCTACTGCTTGTACCTTGGGGTCTGTATTAAACCAGCAATGCTTCAATTTGCTTAATGTTCCTCAAAAATACTTAAACTTGCAATTTTTCCATTAGGTTGTCGGTTCTTCTCTTCTAGTATAGTTCATTTTATGTGCACGTTCCTACCAAATACATTTAGTCCTTTGTGAAAATAGCCACATAAATCCACACCCAAACTGTATTTATGAGTATTACAAAGTTGCCTTCTGCTTTATTAATAATTGCTCTTTTAGTTGCCAGCAATTACGAAGACATTTCCTACTGACATTTTATTCAGTTCTCTAATCATATTCATGATAATTAAGTGGAATCTCTATAAAGCTGCACCATATGCTAAATGCTAGTGACATTCATGTAACCTCTTTGTATTGTCTAAATTTAATTAAAGGGATTATTTATATAGATTTCCACTCTCGAGTAAATTCAAAAACATTAGACAGCCGTTCCTCTTTTATTTTATAAAAGAATATTTGTCTAAATTCCTAGGTGTTAAGAATCATGCATAAAGTTGACGTGTTTACTCTCGAATTTTATGTATTAAAATTAGTAGAAATATGTTACTAATATAATACAGAAATATGATGAGCTAAAATATGATCAGAAACATAAAATATTTTCCGTTAATAAGTTCCTGACCAAATTTTTGTTTGCATCATAGAGGTAAGTTTGTTTCTGCTTCATTCTGTCGCAATATCTTAACATGCTTTCTGTGGCAGCTCTTCAGCTTTGCTGTTGTATTTATTCCCCCAGCTATGGTACCAGCTGGAATGCCAACTATAAATTGGTGAACACAGTTAGTCGGTAACAACTGTTTGTGTCTCTCAGAGTTGACAGAAATGCTTGCAAGCCTTGACAAGCAGCACTAGGGGGACAGAGTCATTTATTTTTTCTTCAGTGGTGGTAAACACAACACATAGTCGTCTTAATAAGTGAACTTCACAACTCAACTTCTGTTGAAAGCATTGCTAGGGGTATGTTCTTCACACAGTTATTTGGTTTCTAAGGGAAGCCATATCTCTGCTGTCTGAGTGGAGTGTAGCAAGCCGTGTTGCTCTCTCAAAAGGCAATAAAAACTTGGTCAATCATTCTTTTGTGATGTCTCATACATCATCTTATCATGAAGTTGGTTTTCAATGCTTTGCAGTGTTTTAAACAGATGTGATAGTTTTTGTCAAATTTTATGGTCCGATTTAAAAACTGAAACCATCGTGCCAGATTTGGCCTCAGTCCACTGGCTGCCTGTGCATTGTCAGGTTTATTTTAAATTTCCGATTTTAATTTGTAAACATTACATGATTTTGCCCCACAGTACCACTATAACTTTCTTTATTCCTGCTTACCTTCTCAGTCCCTCAGGTAGGTAAAACAGCAGCTCCTAAAGGTACGAAGGCCTAGGAAGTTCAGGTTATCTTCTGTTTCTCAACTAAAGATAACCTACATATGATGACCTACATAACCTTATATGTCTCTAAGAGAAGACATATAAGTGTCTTCTCTTAGAGACACTTTAATGCTGCTACTTTTTAAGACTTATTTTAATCCCTTTTTTTGGCTTCCAAAATCAATTAGACTTAGTTTGACCTTATTTGTCTTAATAGTTTGGATTGTGTTTAATCTTTTGTTGTTCTTGTCCTATTCTACTTTCTTCATTTAATGTTTGTTTATAGTTTGTAGTGTCAGTAGAACAAAACTGATATCATGTCTGAGTGTTTGTCTGAGCATAATCTATTTTACTTGGACTATCCATACAATCAAAATGAAAAAAGTTTGAGGAAGCTACAGACCAGTGGCACCCACAGAGGTGATTATAAGGATCATGACGAAAACAGATGAGGAAAAAACACAGGCCATGTGGGTAGCTCTGGCAATGAATGTGAGGCAATAATGGCATGGCATTGATTGACATTTTACTGTTGCCGTTTAATGATAATAATATGCTTTCAAGTTTGGCATGGAAATGACTTCATGATCATATAATGACAGCTTTATAGCTGTCAGGGTTCTGTGTGGTGGATAACATCTTTATTGTTTTCCATCATTGTGTGCTGACAGGGCTTTGACTTAGAATAAAAAAAGTTTTCTTCTGGGTGTGTTTGATGTATGATTAATGGTCACGATTGTTCAAATTTGTGGCTGCGTTTTGTTTCCTCTAGTGCCTTAATTGTTCCTGATACCGCACATATTTAACATACCTCATTTTTATCCCAACAGCATTTCAACTATTTTTTTTATTCAGACATGCACAGAAGGTAAAACATAACTTTGGGAGATGATATGTTTCAATGCACTAATACACAACATATGAAGCTACAGCATAGTTTGTAAGGCCAGCCATCTAATGTAGTTGACTGCTGTCTAGTTAAAGTCCATTCATATGTAAAAAACTAAACAAGAAAGACACTCAGTTCAGTTCAAATCTTGACAAACTTGATATTTGCACATTGCTTCTGATGACAGCCAATTACAAACAGAAACTGTTTGTTCTTTTTTTATTATTGAAACTACCAGCCAAGGTATGAATGCATTTTCATGATTGCACATTCATATGTACAGACCATTAGTGATGTGCGTGAGAGGACTCCAAGTTCCAAACAAGTGATACCATTAAACAGAGCATGAATGTCCCTGACTAAGAAAACAGACTCTCATTTGGTTCTGAAAAAGAATTGGATGAAAATGAATCAGAACATTTCCAATTAAAGCAGTAATTTATTTAAAAATGCACAGGTTTTAATACTTTTTAACAATAAAAGGAAAACAGTTTTTGCATTTTACAGCCAGTATGAAGTTTTGTAAAAGCAAATTAGCACTTTTCATCTCAAAATATACTTTTATTTCTAACTTTTCTTAAAGCTTCCCTATTATATTTATGTTTTGCCCCACATAAATGCACAATACAACACATCCAATACGTATACATACAATGATCAAAGTCATTGTTCATCATTAAACTGTAAGTTATATATTTATATTTATATTAAATGAACATGATCTCCATAAAGTTTTTTTTTATTTTTTTTATATAGAGGCCTCCACTTTCATTATTGTAGATATAAGTATTTCTCTTCATTCTGATCATCTTTCCACATGCCCACAAAACCGTAGTGATTAAAGTGTAAAGTTTATTCTGGATGCCATAATAATAAGTAAATCATAAGTAATAATAACAAGTACTCCTTTTGTGTTAAAAGATCTCTTATTCTTCTCAGTAAGGCTTTTAACAACATTGGGTCTTCATTGTCAAGGCTTTGTTGATATCAGACTTAATAGTGTTGCATCACCTTCTGTCTTGTTTTACAGGATCTCAGTTCTGTGTCTCATATAGTTGATAGTAACAATCTGACGGTTAAGGAAAGTTTGGAGATTTTTCAGCACTGCTTAGGTTTTACTTAGCAGATAGGGTCTGCTTTGTGTCTTCCGGTATTATAAATCAAGGCAAACAAAGACTGTATTTGAGATCTCTCAAGGCTCACTGATCACAATTTTATTTAACATACATATGATCCGTTTGGCTCACACTAAAATATCAACTTTATATTTCTGTCGGCATCACTCTGACAGTGTACTTCAGTCCGAGTGATTATGTCTGAATGACTCTATGACTGAACATTTCCTCTATCCCAATACAGGAAAACACAAGTCATTGTTTTTGGTTCCCAAAAGTCAAGATTAGAAATTAAAAATAGAACTACACTCAGTGGGGTAAAGACTAAGGTGCATGGAAAAATCTGAGCTGTTATTATGGACTTAGAGGTAAACAAAATGTCTGGTACCTGCTGCTAACCCAAAATGCTGATGCCAGGAAATTGAGGAAAATGGGTTATAAATGCAGTGAAAGGTCTTGGGGCCTATATAGTTGTGGATCAGGTATGAACCACATAAGACCTTTGTGTCTTTAGAAACATTTCCAAAATGCCAATAAAAGTTGACTTTAATAAATTGTCTTACTTCATAAATGTAATTGTTTGACAACTTTTTAAAATGTATCTCAGGTTATCTTTTTCTCAAGTAAAAATGTAATAGATAATTTGAAATATTTAATGGCCAAAAAACTGTTTACTGCACTGTATATTGTCTAAAAAGTTTGATGGACAGGAGATATGAAGAGGGGTACTGAGTTTTTACCATCAGGATTAGGACCAGGACTGAAGAAGGGATACATTTTTTCAGGAGGCAGGGAAGAGTAAAAAGTGTGAAGACAGTCTGAAGTATTTACATTATAAAAGGAGACCAGATTCGCCTCAAAATCCACAAACACCCCAACTTTTTTAGGTTGTGTAAAATAAAAGATTTCACTGTGAGTGTCATCAAAAATCCTGAACTTATTTCTTCTAAACCCTATGGTCCAGTAGCCATTTTCAGGGCTCAGTTGGATTGGTCCCGTCCTGTCAGCTGACTCTCTGGCAACACCTAGAGTCCAGTGATTTTTTCCTCGAACTCTAACCTCGAAGTAAAATCTGCCTGAAGAGAATCCTTGCTTTCCTAAAATATTGTGGTAAAGTGTGAATCTTTTGGGATCTTTTTCAGATTTCTTTTTTGCCTGACAACAGTGAACACGCTTTTCATCACCAGACAGAATCAGTGCAGGATGTGCTGTGTTGGGATCAAAGGTCACATCCACTGCATATTGCTGGACTCTTCTGAGCTTAGCCTCACTGCAGAATTTCTTTGTCGTCTTCTCCATCTTGTTCACAAAATTTACTACAGTCCCCTCGTATGAAGGTGGGTGGATGCTGATCTCTGTCCAGTTCTTGGTGGGTAGAGCAGCTTTTAGGGAATAGAAACTCTGGAGGAGGCTGAGGTAGTCTTCAGCCTGTGAGAGTTTCTTCACCTCAGAGCTCTTCTTAATCAACTCTGAGATTTCCTGTTCCAGGTCTTTGATGAAGACTTCAGCCTGTTTCTCTGTAGTTTTCTGTTTCTCTTCTATCTCATTTATTAGCTCCTCTAAGGCTTTCTCAACAGACTCCTTCAGAGCAGTGAAGACCTGAACACCTTCTGTTTTCTCTCTATCGGCAGCATCTTTAGAGATTTTTATCACCTCTTTGATCTCTTGAACTTTCAGTCTATTAGCCTGGATTTTCTTCTTAAGTTCAGGTTCCATCTGTTTCAACTCCACCCTAACTGCTTCATATTGGTGGCTAAGAGGGACAAACTGGTGACTCTTGTGGTCTAAAACCGAGCAGAGGGAGCAGATACACGTCTGGTCAGTCTTGCAGAACAGTTCTAGAGGTTTATCATGTTCCTTACACAACATTTCTTCTAGGTTTTTCACAGGCTCCAACAGCTGATGTTTCTTCAGTCTTGGCACTGTCAGATGAGGCTCTAGGTGAGTCTCACAGTAGGAGAGAAGACACACCAGGCAGGATTTCAGGGCTTTCAGTTGGGTTTCAGAGCACAGGTCACAGGGAATTTCTCCTGGTTTGGCAGCTTGTTGCTCTGAGCTACTGCCACTGGCTTTCTGCTGAGCTTTAAGGCTGAACTGAGCAACCATCTCGCGGATGAAGGTGTTGATTTCTAGCTCAGGTCTTGCACCAAAATCTCTCTTACACAGTGGACACTGAGAACAGTGATTTACATCCCAATGCTGGGTAATGCAGTTCTTGCAGAAGTTGTGTCCACATGGTGTGGTGAGTGGATCTTTGAACAGATCCAAACAGATGGAGCACAGAAACTGCTCTTCAGAGAGGAGACAGCTTGCAGATGACATGCTTGCAGTCTGAGTGATTAAGAAAAAAATTACTGATATTTATGAATAGACGATGCACAAAAATATATATTACAATTATATATAGACCACACTCGGTTAAAAAATATGATTTTTGGAGTTGGCACTGCAGTCAGTAAATTAATTTCAAGTTTTACAGCTGAGCAAAATGTTTTGTGCAAGGCTCCAAAACACTGAGTTCCTTGAAATTGGTTATTCTAGATTCTCTCTGCTTTATGGTACTTTAAGTCTTTCATTCACTCCTTTACCATGGACAGTATTAGAATATTATATTACGTTAAACACCTCAAGTAATTCTGCTGTTTAAAGCTCCATATTGTTACAATAAATTTGTATAAATTAGTATCCATGAATATTCAATCAACCAATTAATGTGATGAAAAGGACTCACCAAAGTCTGTTGAACAAAACCTGATGGACACCGTTGGACTTTTTCTCAGACAGAAAGACAAAACTTAATTTGCTGCTGCTTTCACAATTTTAAGCTTCTTTTCTGGAGTCAGGTATCAGAAATGTTGCTCCTCCTATCATTTACAGAATTCCCATGCAACCGCAAAGCTATGTGATGAGTAACAGCCACATAATAGTGAGAGGAGGAGCTGCGATGGTAACTTAGAATAGAATGTTAATTAAATCTGATTTTGACTCCCCAGTTCACTGGAAAAAAACTGCAATTATGCCTTTGTCTCTTTAAAAGCTGCTGCCAGTGGAACAGGAATAGTTAAAGGCTTCCATGCTAGTACACAACTGACCAGATTTCAAAGTTAAAGCTATAAGTAGAACTCCCGGAAATAATAGCCTATGACATTTCCATTCACAATCATAATTTAAACCTCTGTATTTTGTCTTGGTTTGCAGCCTGGCAAAATTCTCATTAATGAACAATTTAAAGACTTTTTGGATGTATTTCCTCAATGAAATTCCTACTTTGAAGAAAATATTGACCTGAAGGAAAAAAAGTAGAAGACAAGTATTGGAATTATTACTTCTTTGTTGTCTATCAGGCATCAAATATAGCGATTGGACACACCTCACGAAGGCTTCAAAGGGTGTGTCAAGGAATCCGTGAGGTTTGTGTTGTTATAAGTGAGTGATGTCACTGATGTTCCTAAAAGCTGCACAAGTTCACCAAGAGGTTCAGTGATTCAGTAGTTTCACTCACATGTCATAGGTAATGTTAGTTTGTGTTTGACATAGAGGAACATTTAGAACCTGTGAAAGGGACTTTTGAGGTTGTGCAGGAATATATAATTTGATCCAGGGCTTTTGCAAGGCCTTAAAAATACGTAAATAGATCCGGTTTTCTCATACTAGGTCTTATGTTAATGGAAGTGAGGTCTTAAATTTGGATATTTATTTACCTATTGCTTCTTCCACTTTTTTGATTTAGAGAGATTCAATATTAATTTATTTCATGCACTTTAGTTCTGGCTGAGGAACGTAGACATTATTACATAAGCTATGCTTACTTTTTCTTGTATCAAGCTCCTTCCACAAACGCTGACGCATCAAATACCCCTGCTGTATGATGAAACATAGATCTTTTGGGATTATATAGTTTGTTACAATGTCAACCAAATGCTGAATAAAACGGCATTTGACTTTCTCCAGAATTGCAGGATGTATGCAGAACACCTGAAAAATAGTTATTTTGTTATGATGCACGTCTTTTACCAGGGCAACATTTCATCCCATAAATACACTGGGTGGAGCATATGTTTATTCTTCTGCTGCTCCTGGCAAGCAACCAAGCAGTGCACAAAGAAACCAGAGTTCACTTTACAAAGAAATGACTAGACAAACAAATGTTTACTTTGGAATAGACTCCACAGCTTTCAGAAACTTTTGAAATTTTCCAGATTGCACAAACTGTCAGATAGTTACTCTAAGATTAAGGACACTTGTCTGAACATGTTTCCTAACTAATAAACCAGGAGTTCAATGCAATATTAATGGTATGGGATTTCTCACTGCCAGACATTCCCACAGGTCATTGAGTTAGAGTTGCTAATTATTGAACGTCCAAATTGGAAGAACTTCATTACATCTTTCGGTGAAAAAAGAATTCATAAAATCTTGCTGAGTGCACCGCATGCTAATTAAATAAATATAACAGAGATGATTTATAAAATATATCATTTATAAATGTTATCCACCATCAGAAGCCACAAAGTTTTTAATTGTGACTCTTGAAAACTGCTTCTCGTCAACACAGACTACTGGTACTTTGTAAGAATATGTGAGGCTCTTTGCAAGCCTTACTGAAGCAGGTGTTTTTTTTTTTGTTTTCTTTGCTTTTTTGTAGTTGTATAGAGCTTACAAAAAGTTCATGGAGGAATAGAGATAGAGAAGGATGAGGTTATTTTTACTCGCCCCTTAATTTCAACAGCTGAAACTCTGATAATTAGGTTACTTACAATGTGCATAATTAATGCAGAGGTTCATTCTTCTGAGTATCTTTAGGTTAGAGCCATGGACAGTAGAGAAGAACTGTCTATGTCTGGTGCATCAGCAGGCACTGGCAAAGCTCAGGCTTTTCTTGTCAGGTTTGTATTTTCTAGATGCATCTATGAGTTTCTTTGTGTGTTTTGATTTGCTTGATTAAAGCTCAAAGTGAGTATAAATGAGTAAACTATCTTCAAAATGACAACACATAAAAATGCCTAGACAAGCTTTGGAGTTGTATATCTTGTTATGTATGTGATGAATTGGAAACCAAAGTAAGATTACCGAATTCACTTGATCCATCCATCCATCCATCCATCCATCCATCCATCCATCCATCCATCCATCCATCCATCCATCTATCCATCTATATACTTTCAATCTTTCCACTATCTGAAACTGGGTCATGGGAGCTGTTGATGCTACAGACCAACCTAAGGACATCAATTCCACAATGTCCAGAGTCTTTTCAGAAAGAATCTCATCCCTCCCCAGCTCCTTGCTGTCAGAAAGTGTTTCTCTTACCTTGATAACTTTTATCCAGACAATACCTTTGCCTTCTCTTGAGTCTTCATTCCTCTCAGAAATGGACAAAAGTCCCAGAATACGGGTGTCTTTCAAGGTTTTCTTTTTTCTTTTCGTCAAGTCAGTTACAGTGGTGTTATTTGTTCAGCATATACTCTTCCTGTTTCAATCCAAGTATAGACTCTGGCTTCACAGTTTTGCTTTACCAAATGTAAGATTTGCTTTTATCATAACCTTGAGTCAATTAAAATGTGAGGACCATATTTAGACTTCTGAACTAGTTTCATTTATAATCTCAATTAGTATAGCAAAACAAGCCTTCATGAATTTATCTGGGTATTATATATTGACACTATTATAGAATGTGGTGGTAAATTATATTCCTTAAAAACAATTGACAAGGCAGCAAAAGTTTTCTAAGGTTGACTTGTATATTTTTACATAAATCAAAATACAAAAAGAGGATCAAACATTTAATACAATATTTTGAGTTATTATAAATTAACACAATGCTCACATTTTTTTCTGTGGAAATCCATGTTTTTAAAAGCTAAAATAAATTGCAGAGCTGCTTTATTCCCTACAAGGTTTAGTAATGGAACTACTTTGCTCAGGCTTATCTTTACCAGTGCACTAATGAGTATTGGCTGATGTGGAAGAGGCTCTTAAGTGCCAAGATATTTACTTTGCAACAAACATTTTCCATTTTCTCAAATTTTTTCACAGTGGCAGGATGTCTGTGCATTTGTTAGACAGTTCTGCATTATTTACTTTAGCTAACAGAGCCTTCACTAAATCAGGTGTTTTTTCTTTCTCTCATTGTAAAAATCTGGATACGTCGAGAGTGAGATTTTAATGTAGTAGTTTTTCTTTGCTACAAGAAATCCTGGGCTTCTCAGTTTAAATTCCTGGAAATATGGTTTACACTCAGACTCTCCGAATGATATGTTTAAGGGGTTTTTTTCTGTATGAAAAATAATGCTTATTTAGCAACTGTAACTTAAAAGAGAAGGCTTTCCAGTGTTGCGCACATAGTTTAAAATGATTCATTCAAAACTAGTTTTTCTTTGTACTTTTACTTTTGGCCAAGTGACTGTGCACCACAAGACAAAAAGGACAGAAAGAAATGTGTTCAGAAAGATTAGAAAATATACAGAAGTGGAGAAGAAAGACTAGAGATTAGAGGCAGTGCTTTACGATGGTTAGATGCCCTTCTCTCTGTCAAAGCAAGGAAGAAAGATAATTAAACTGGCTCTTTTTACCACATTTCACTCTTTGTTCTGAATTATCTGAGTGGCAGTCTATAATAATGCTAAAGATTTCCTCTGCCTTCTCTACAAATTCAAATACAAATTTTAGGTGTGACTGTTAATGCACTTTCCCACAAAGGATTGTATTACCTTTTTTATTTAAAATGTGTCATGTTTTTTTTTTTTCACTTTTAATTAGTGGGGCCGCACAGTGGCGCAGTTGGTAGAACTGTTGTCTTGCAGCAAGAAGGTCCTGGGTTCAATTCCTGGCCCGGGGTCTTTCTGCATGGAGTTTGCATGTTCTCCCTGTGCCTGCGTGGGTTCTCTCCAGGTACTCCGGCTTCCTCTCACAGTCCAAAATCATGACTGTTAGATTAATTGGTTTCTCTGTGAGTGTGTGTGCATGGTTGTGTGTCCTGTCTGTTTTTGTGTTGCCCTGTGACAGACTGGCGCCTGGAACGTCAGCTGGAGATAGGCACCAGCACCTCCCAACCTCACTAGGGACAAGGGTGTACAGAAAATGGATGGATGAATATCTTTGACTTCCACCCTGTCAGTGTCTTTCAGCCCTTTTTGGAAAAAAAATAAAAAGTACTCTGAGACAATTAGACAAGATGACACGATTCTACAATCACTGAACCCTCCCTATTGTGAGACAGACACTTAATGTTCTCTCCAGAGAACCAGCTTGTGCAGAATACCAAAATATCAAGGCACTGATCTGCAGGCTTCCACCAAGTGTGTTTGATAAACCTGCCATTCCTTGTGAATGTTACATGCTTGAAGAAATTCATGATTGAGTTATTCACATTAACATGTTCCCAAAAATATTACTAGTATGAAACTCTTATCTCACCAGGACAGCATAACACTAACACAACTAAAAGTTGTCATTATGTTAAAGCCTGTGGCTGCAGTCTACTGGCACATTACAATATAGAGATCTCAAACATGTGCTTTCCTTGGAGATGCCCATATCATATCAAGGCAATAATTGAACTTCTGTAAAATTTCGTGGAATGTGTCCTGCCAAATATTACAATATTCATTATTTTCACTGTAAGTTTTTGTACTGCTCTCACTGAAAACTCTGCTCTTACACTCAGAAATGTCTTGCTTTGTTACAAATATGCTACGTTTCCTCATAATTATATTTCTGCCCTCAGATTTAAATAACTCTCCTGTTTGAATCCTATGCCTTGATATTTTTAACCTCTTGTGGGATGAAGCATGATCTTTACTCACTTAAAATGAACATGAAAAAAACAACGTCACTGTATTTTATGGAGCGACTAGGGCACTTAATGGGATAATTATATGGAGGTACTTTTGGTGCAAAAGTATTTGTGCCTTGTAACTGTGAAGTTGAAGTCAGTGAAAAATCATATTGGAATTTTGTAATTGTAGAGTTTCTTTCCAGTCTTTCACAAATACAACACAACACTTACAGTTTTTCAAATTAATAAGTATAATCTTGTTCTTTGAGTCACACTTAAAAAAAACAACTCTCTCTAACATCTTTGCCGTAAATGATCCAAAACACATGGAGCAAAACAAATCCATATATCTGCATTATAAAAAGTAACTTGTGAATATTACTTCATCACTTTTTGTTCACACTTGTAAATGTTTATTTATCCTTTAAAGACACAAAACTACTGACACACCTTTACAAATTCTTCACTAGGGTTACACAATTCTATTCTACATTCAGAAAAATACAAAATTCCTGCTCTAATATTTTTGCTCCATGCATTCACAAAGACACATTTTTTTTTTATCAAATGATTTTCTTTAACACAGAAACAAGTCAGTGAATGTTACTAAACAGAAAGAGCAGCAAAACCTTTTTGAGTTTGTATTTTGTGGGAGAGCAGTAACATGACAGTGAACATGAGAAATCTTACTCAAAATGAATTATTTGATGTTGGATTTTTGAGAGAAAGATTCAATTACATGTAAAATACACAAATACAAAATAATCATACTATTGTGTTTTTGCTCAGATTTCAACCCTTTTTTGTCCTTTACTGGTAATGATTCAATCTTGCATATTTTTTTTTCTTAATCTCCATCTTTGGATAAAATGATAGCAGTTTCCTTTATTAAAGCCAAGAAGTCATTGCATAACTTTCCACTGCCCTTGTTTAAAGGCATTTTTCACAGGAAATTTGTACACTGCTGTACCTTGAAATACTGCTACGGTTTTGAAGATTGTATATTATTAGATGAGGATATCTTGAGGAGGTTATTTGATGTATAATCTATTTTCTGAGTTATGGAGTAGTCACATGGATGGCGTTTTTTGCAGCAAATGGTTGTTATCCCTGTGTTAATCTGTCTGTGGCGAAAGGATCAAAGTAAAAAATTGAGACAGGCCTCTGCATGGCTTTTTGAAATCTATAAATTCCACTGCAACTTTGACTGGTTTAATACAGGATATGGAAAATTTATATTTATCATAGCGAATTCTGAACTATGATGGTTTCTTTCCAGTTATTAACTTGTTGTACCATGCGATACTATGTATCAACTAAATTTAATCATCCATCTAACTGTACTGCACCTACTCCTCCTCACATCCTGCATTAGGACTTACTTTTTCATGTAAGACCAGATTTACATGACGCTAAGTGGGATTATAATGCACACAGCCGTCCTCTTGGCTAGTAATGCTCCAACATGCTCTCAGCAATATATCCTTATTCTTGCCTGATGGTGTTACAAAAAGAGATCATCATAAAGTATATGTAGACATCATATATCTATCTATATATATCTCTATCTATATCTATCTATATCTATCTATATATATCTATATCTATATATAGATATATATAGATATATTTTGTGGTCTACAGTGAATTAAGAATTTTCTTTTAGTTTTGTAATCCTCTTGAGGCATGTAGCTGGACTGGACTGTTTTTTTTCTGGTTATGGTTGTGGGCGATAAAATACAATCAAAACCACATAAACATGTTGCCTTTTTTGACGAATGACAATTTATTTAGGACAGTCTTTGGTCAAGGAACTATGCAAATATTACAACACGATTTTTTTCTGACTTGCTATTTTAAGAAAATTGCTTGTCACTTGCTTAACTGCCTGAGGTGTTAAATTTGGGTGTTTGTTAAAATGTCAAAATGACTGGCATTGAGGACAATACTTTAAAACACTGACTGACAATTGAAAAATTCCACTTTTTTAATCATGCATAATTTAGCTTCTGTTGTGGAAGCAAGCTTTCTTTAATCATCACCTGGAAGCAGGAAGAAAAAAACAGAATATGATTTGTATTGTCTACTAAGACTGTTAACTTGACAACTGAAATAAGAAAAAAACGGAACATGCATTCTCTGTAGAAGAAATACTATTTAATTCATAAATCTGACAATTTTTTTTTTCCTTCACAATTGCTTTGTTCTATTTATTCCCTGTTCTTACTGTCAGAATGATTTCTACTCCATTGCACTTGTTTATTTTTTATTTTTTGAAAGTCCTCGTTTGGAGTTATATGACCTAGGTGATAAACTTAGGTCATATTTTTATCATTTAAAATTAAATAAAATATTTAAAATATGAGTGTGTGTTTATTGTCACACAGATTAGGACATTTTGCGAAAATTGTTAAAATGTTCTTGCTCAGTAACCAATCGTTTCATTGGAAATACATACATGTCTACCTGATTAAAGGTTATTTAATTTTTTTTTTTTTTACAAAACCATGAAGTTTGAATGAAAGTAACACTATTTGTAATGATTTAACCCAGGTGCCCAGAAACAGAGTCATAACACAAAAGAGAGCATAAGAATGAGATTTATTGAACAAAGAGTAAAATGGCTCAGCGCACTGGACTCTGTTTACAGCTCCACGGAAAGAAAAAGCAGGTTGTTGATTTGGTTACTTCTGGAGAAATGTGCAAGAAAAGAAAAAGATCTAAGTTCAGAATATGGGTTGTGGTCTAGATTTCAAAAAGGCCGCAGAGAGCCATCAAGGGCGAGGCAAGGCAGGAAAAGTTCTGGGGACATGAACAAGGTCAGAAACATGAAGCCAAATAAGGACAAGTTGCGCTTGCTGGCCTTCTACTGGAACCAGTCAGTCAGTAATCTTTCAGGGAGGCAGAGACAGAGGGGAGCTTAAGTATCGCAGAAAACAGGTGAGAAAGGCATACAATCAGACTAGAGGCAGGTGGGTTGACTGAGCCTGATGAGAAAGTTTTTCAGACAAAGCAAAGTGACATGGAAGCATGAAAACAAGATGGGAATGGCATGAAAAATGTGAACAGTTACACATTTTGTATTTCTTGCATTGACTGCATATACTATTCTTTCTTTGGGCTCTGTGTTTTGCAATGAGCAAGAACGCAAGAAGACATTAATGCTGAAAACTGCCTGTTATATATTGTGACTCACATCATCAGTGTATCATTCAAATTTAACTGATGTAGCATGGTTTGCTGGCAACATGCACCCCTAATCTTAGGCATAAATATACATTTCTGCTTGTGACTATTATTGTAAACATTGAAAGAAAAAAAAACTTACATATGCTGAAAGTGTGCAACCTACTTATACTGGAGGATATTTCCATATTTTCATTCAAATGCACACCTCCGTGGCAATCTGCAGACAAACGTTTGTGCCCTCCATTGTATACCTGCATTGTTCAGAGTAGGCGACAAACAATACAAGAAACTGAATGTGGTCTGTACATGGAAGAAAACAGTGAGGGATCATTTTGAAATATCTCCTTTACTTGTCTGTTTAGTGTATTAGTTTGGTCTTTAGATTGTTTTCGTTTCCCCCTCTTTAATGTGGTCTTGTGTCTTTTTGTGTTTTCACGTTTTTAAAAAAAATATGCACATAAATTCAGACAACTTTTGACCTTCTCCTTATTTCTCCTTGAAGTTTCTTGCAGTTTCTACCAACATAAGACACTGGCTCAAGACAACATTCTGCTAGTGTTGATTGCTTACTGAAGCAATACAACAACAGACAACTAAAATAAAATTTTAGTTGTGGATAAAATATTTTGTGTTTGAAATTAATTGAAGTCATCTTGCAAAAAACAATAAAAACTATTGACAAGCAGTGCAAAATAAACCGTGCAAATTCTCCATAAATGCCTTTTTTGTCTCAATATAGCTTTCACCCTCAACATACCTGATTGGAACTGCTTTTTATTCACCACCACAAAGTTGTGCATAATTGTGCAATGGAAGACAAATGGTAAATGATTTTATTTTTATTGCGTAAGAATCTAAAAGTGTAGCATGTATGCTTATGTATGAAGCCCTTATCAGCGCAGACTTAGAGCCACCTTTTACTTACAATTCCAATTAATTTTTTTGTCTATTCTTCTGTGCAAGAAAGCCTGTGCTTTGTTGGCTTGAATGGCATCTGTGAATAAAATTTCTCAAGTCTAGCCACAGATCTTTTGGATTTAGATTTAGACATTTGACTGGGGTGTTCTGACACATATGTCGACTTTGATCTAAAGCATTTCACTGTAGGTACTGTGGTGTGTTGGGGGTTGGTGTCTTATTGGAGGGCAAACCTTCACTTGTCTAAATTCTCCTGCAGCCTCAAACTTATTTTCTGAGAATAACACCTTGCATATGGCTTCAACAGTCTTCTCATCAAATCCTCACCCAGCTGAAGAAATTCCCTCTCTCATCATGATGCTGCAACCAGCATGCTACTGTGTGCATGGTGTTGCCATAATTTAAGTTTCATTAACCTACTTGACATTCTTCTTTGAAACACACATTGGAGGAAGGTGTGAATATCAGTTGGTTCTATAGTGTGTGGTGTCGAGTCACACAGCAAAGACAGCACACCAAACACCAACAAATTTCACTCAAGAACATTCAGATATCTGATGGGAAGTCTCCCAAAACCTCCTGAGACTGAATTCAAGTTCACAGTACATAAAATGGCCAACAAGTAAGAAGCAATGGTTATAGTTTGTGGATAATTTTTTTTTTTTTTTTCTCCCCTTCAGGGGATCTTTTGTGAGCTCTAGTGTCCCTTAAATGAAAGTACGCTGACAGGAAGGGGGGAAGACATGCGTCAAACGTCACCAGGTCCAGGAGTCGAACCTTCGACGGCCACATCGAGAACTCAAGGCCTCCAAACGTGGGTCACACTATCCCCATGCCACCACAGCAAGGCCTTTTCCTTTTTTTGTGGATAATTAAAAATATGAAAAGATGTCTTCAACATCCACTTTCTTGTGCAATTTATTTGTCTTCTGTATGTTGGATTCCTCTCCATGTTTGTAGTCACATTTAACAGGCTGCAGGCTTGTTTGTTGGGGAACAACCTGCATGCTGGGATATTGGGCCAAGACAATCCAACATGTTGAATTTCCCCGATTTGTGGTTGGAATGGTCTCGACGTTCTTCTGATCAGACTAGGTCACTCTCACACAGCGGGGAAATCTCATGGGATTATCTTTGGAACCATACAGTTAATCGGGGAGTCCTTGAGATTGTTGGAAGGGAAAAATCTTCTCTCTAAACTATTTCCCTTGTTGTGTTAAAACAAAATAAAGACGAGTTTGTTATCACAAGTGCAAAAATGTCATGTCCCAGAGAGTACCTTTGAAGTCCAAATATTGATAGCACATCTCTGTCAAAATCAGGATGACTACCATTTATGCGAATACTTGTATCAGTAACTTTTGAAACTGCCTTTGGCAAGTATAGAAAGTAGCCGATCGGAGGAATTTCAGGCAGTCTTGCTAGCTGTCCACAAAGTTCAGCAAATACAAGTGATAGATAGGCACAATGAATTTTTTACTTTTGCTTTTACTGTTTATATAAAGGATTCATGTGCACCATGTTCACAGGTTATCAAAACCCAATCTACTGTCGCTTAGGTATCTAACCAAATGTAGCAAGACATCCAGCTGAGCTACTTTACAGACGCAAAAATATATGACAAACAAAATTACTCACCCACAAGCATAATTTATACCGCTGCACATCACACATTTGTGTATGTCTTCCCTTGAGGCAAATTCACACAATCATCCAGCATTTGTTGTCCCCACCGCCCATCCCTCAGTCAGGCATGCTTTTACAGAGAAGGTTTGATTTCCAACACTAGGCAAGATTAAACACAATCAACAACAATAACAGCGGTAGCCAGCTCCAACATATGGCTGTTAAATCTAAAATGCATTCATGCATCAAAAGGAAAACGAGATTCCCATGATTATTATCAGCAGAATGTGGCTGCTTCAAGGGCTCATTTTAGAAACTATTATTTCCTATAGACAACAGATTGAGCGAACTGATGGGGTTGAGAGTGAAATGAACAAATATGCTAATAGGGTTACAGAATGAAATATACAAAGAATATAAATGCCTCTGCTCAGACAATCAAACATTAGCCCCTTTCACACAGGCACATGGACTCCATTTATCTGATGGCAATGGAACGTGTCTGTGGCTTGTGTGAATTAGTCTCTTGGTGCTTTTCTTTACCATTTATTACTTCCAAAACAGCACGAGTGTGAACTGCTGGAGTCAGAGTATGAAACAGAATCACTGAAACATGATTTCTATATGGTTTCCATATTAGACAAATGTAACACTAATAATCTGGATGTAAAACCTTTACTTTAACCGACAGTAAGCTGCTATACAATCTATGATCTAAATCAAATTATTGTCACAGGAATGATTAAAACAGATTTAAGACACATTCAGAGATCTGGAGAAAGTTTGCTTAAATGATTTCATCTTGCACAATAGTATTTAGCTCATTGCTGACTGTCAGTAACAGTTATCCCCTTATGGGGATTCATCCCATAAGGGAATTCACTCTTATGGGGAAATTCCCCTCATACACCCTATACAAAACTAAATTCAACTGTCATTTTGTTAATTTTTTTTGCAAAGTGTTAAACACCCAGCTAAAATGCACCTTGAAAACAAACTAACATTCAAATTTCTTATGTCAAAAAAGGCTTTAGGTTAGAGAACCCATATAGATAAACATTCAAAAATATGACTGATTGCCTTTTTGTCTGTAATTTAATCCACAACCTTTTTTTATTGATTTACGTTTGCAGCAAAGTCCTGAGCTGTGTTACAATTTGACAACAAATTGTAATAACTTGACACCAGAAGAAGAATAGTAGCTCATGAAGAGGTCCAGGTTGAACTGAAACGGCTCGATTTGATTTTTAAGAATTTTCAACAACTGCACATTCTGCTGTAATATGCATTGCATCCCTTGCCACAACTTGTCACAACTGCCAATAATTGATCAAAAATCAGAGAGACACATGATAGCTCCAGTCAAACCAGTGACCAAGTAGAGTTAATCAGCATTCAGAGAAGAAATGCTCCCTTTGTCTGATTTTTGTCTTATTTTACACCTGAGTAGAATCCCTCCAGGATAAAATTAATCAGAAAAATTCTTCAGACTCCATGCTGTAATCTGTCTAAACTTGCTTGTCCGTTGTTAACTAAAGTCAACAAATCACCTTCAAAATCCCTTAGTGTCGATCTTAGTGGTCCACAATTATTGTTGCCATCTGGTATCAGCTGTTATGACCCCCTGTGACATCAGGTGGCCCACATGTTCTCTTTGCAGACAAGGGGTTTTTGCATATGCTTTGTAAAATCTTCACTTTTTTGACACCATTATAAATTATAAATATTTAGTTTTTTAGAATAGGACAATTATTATTAAAATTGTAAAAAAAAAATTATCTGGCCAAAAAGCTTTGTTTATTTACTCCAAAGGTATTATTTTAAGAAACTCACAACTTCTGCTGATCCTACATAGTTTCTGTCAGAGTGGCAGCTTCCCATCTCTCAACAGCTAGACCAGGGGACTCGAACTCCAGTCTTCAAGGGCCAGGATCCCGTAACTTTTACATGTCTTTCTGCTTCAGTACACCTTGCTCCAATATCACCTCATCAGCAGAGCTCTGAGAAACTTGACTGCATTAGTGAGGTGGTTTAGCAATATAATTCAAGCGTGTAGAATAAGAGACACGTCTAAAGGTTGTAGGACTCTAGCCCCCAAGGAATGCAGTTTGAGATCACTGAGGTAGACTATGTTATGACTGTGTCCATATCTGAGGTAAAAATTACCCTCATAGATGAGTAATTTTTAGTCAGCAAAAGTTCTTACCCACTGCTTGTAAGTTTTGCAAAGTCATTACGAGTTTGTCATGCTATATGATGATATGATTTGTAAAATTATATAATTTCTTCAAAAGACCTGCAGGCTACCTCACTTTAGTACCACTTGTGCAGTGCGACTCTTTTTGTCACTGTGAATGACATATCCTCATACACTGTTAAAGCCACGAGTCTTCAAAGATTTGGTCATTTAGGTTTCTCTAAAAAGGTTAGGATGTTGAGATGAAATTTTATTTGAAAGACTTGGTGCAATTTAGGAAAGTTTTGACTGTGTTATTTTTGAAAAGGTAAAAACAAAGTATATCAAGACTTCTTGCATATTTTTGCACATTATGCTAGTCAAAGGGTAACTAACCCCCATGTTCACACAAAATCTGTGGTATTTTAAGCAACATTTTAGCTGTTGTTTAAAAATCTAAGGTGTTTTTTTAAATTAAAAGTGACATCCAACATTAAATATTCTGCTTAGGTTAAATGTAAAAATAAATCATAAACAGACAGTATAATGTAACATTAACTATTCAGAGTTTTACATTATGTTATAATGTTATTCCTTCACCAAAAGCATCCCTGGAGAGTTTCCTTGACTCCTTCATACATGTTTGAAAAATCCTTTAATCTCCTGTGCAAAGTTTGAGGGTGCAAAATGCTTGGTTTCACTGAGCTCTATGTTTTCCTTGACTGCAGTCTTCAAGCTGAGCTCCTGCCTCACTGAGAGTTGTAGGTTTGGGTATTTTCTTAAGTCCAAAATTCATGCTGTTTCAAATTCAAGACTTTTGTTTTTTTTCTTTGACTAGGGGAAATCTGCTCGGCAGGGAAGGCCTGGGAATCCAAGGGACAAAACAACATTACGTTCATAACCCTTTTCTAATCTTTCAATTGCTACATTCTGCCATGTTGCTATCTGTACATAACAAGAATCCTCATCCTTATCCCTCCTGGAATCCAGTTGTCATTTATTACTTTACTTGGTGTTGTGTTTACAGAAAATTTGACCTGCAGTGCATATATCTGCGCATAATATTCTGTTCATGGAAGACTTAAGACCAGAAAGAAGATCAAAATCCTGCTGATGATATGAGAAGAGTTCAGCAGTATTTTTTGCTAGAAACACCATATTGCTCTCTGCCCATTATTTAGAACATCATCTCCCCAGTGTAATGTGTAAAATGTCAGAGGTCAGCTTTTGAGTTATGATTATTGCAACCACAGCGGAGCAGGAGGTGTTGGATTTAGGGCTCGAGGCTTGTCTCATTTATCCTTCAGCTGTCACAAATCCCCTCTAGAGGCCCCAGCCTCTGCTGACTGACAGGTGTTAGTAATGATTCAGTTCAAAGGTCAGGAGTCAACATAAGCTCAGAGGCCAAGCACAGCTGCATCTATCCTTTGATGCACAAATCCCCCTGAAGAGTTAATCACTTAGGAAGTGAGAGTAGTCACAAAGACAAAACTTGTAAACAAAGCCAATAATCATTATTATGTATATAGTTTTACATTTCTTTTACAAATCTTTGCCTAAAATGTTTTCAAGTTTCTGTTCCATTTGGACAGCTTTAACAATACAGAATAAATTATGAGCCATATGCAGTTGAAAGTAAAAAAAAATAATAATAATAATAGCAATAAAGGCTTGGAATCAGAATGGAAGACGACTACGACTGATGGAGGAGGGGACACAGCTCATTATGCCACTGTGCATTCCACAAAGTGTGAGATCAGCCTGGAGGCCCTCAGCAGCTGACAGCAGCTGCATTTCTAAACCTTATGAGAATGGTTTTGCTGGTGGAGATAGTAAGTGGAAAGGACAGTAGAAAAGAAGGCAGACTTGGGAATGGGATGGAGACATCATGAAGGACTTTTATCATTTGGCATTCCTCTTCTTTCATCAGTGTGGATCATGCCTCTGATGTGGAGGTTATGGAAATACTGCCAGTGTTAAGGAGAAGGACTGGTTGTTAGAGGAAGGAGGGACAATATCTTGGTGGATGCAGTTCTCACAGGAATTATAGCTCCTACCTTCTTGGCTGTGGTCTTGTTTTTATATTGTCTCTGAGCTGCATTAATATCTTATTTGAAATAATTATTGGTTATAATTATTAGGTCTTGGTTGCTGTAAAAAGAAAAACAAATGGCTTGAAGTGTCATGGTTTGTTGTAGATAAGAGGGAGTTGCTACCTGGTGCAAAATTTTCTTGTAGCGTATTGCAGCCTATTCCCTGTGAAGTGTTTTGCCATTTTAGATATCTGCAAAGGAGGGGAAAAAAAATCTGTGCCTTCCTCAGATCAAGATGTTATGCTGTTGAATAAAACCATGTTGGTTTACAATGCAGGGGTTTTGTAATTTAATCTGGGTTAGCAGGGTTGCTTAGATAAACGTTGAGTCTGTTCACTCTTGAGCTGAAACTATGTGTAAGAAAAGTGTCTAAGTAGACTGTACCTGCTGGAAAGCAAATACTCTGTGGAAATCGCCATCAGGAGACCACAATTAGATGTCTTATCATTTCTGGATTATTATATTTTCGAGTGTTAGTATTTGTCGCCACAGCTAATAATTGTTGTTGCTAATATTTCAGTCCATACATTGTTTGTATGATGAAACGGAGACAAACCTTCTCTGTGCTGCGCTTTGTTTGTATGCCAATAGCATGGTTTCAGAAATGTTACTGTGGCACAGCAGAGGTGCCCATCTGGATGATTGTGATCTGCAATTGCAGAGGTTTGCTAATTTCAGATACACTTTGTTTGAAGAGTGGTGTGTGTTTCTATCATGTAGGACACCACACTAAGTGTGGCATAAAGTTATTTTATGTCATTAAGAACAAATAGTTTTGTTTTAGCTCTATTTTACTTTAAAACCAAGCCTGTTAGACTAGAATTCCTCCACCATTAGACAGTAGATCCTTGTGACTTGAACATTTATAAGTGGCTTGCAATCTGAAACTTGTGTGTACCCCTGCTGTTCAATTTTTTGACCTGCCTAGTCAAAGACCCATAAGACTAATAAATGAAGAACTCCACAGAATTGAAAGTATCAATTCTGTGAAACCAGTAATGTAGTTGGTATTTTTATACTTCAAGCATTATCTATTTATGTATGTTTGGGTTTCCAGGCATAATTGGCTGCTTAGATAGCAGTCCCATTTACTGCTCCTTTACTACATAAAGATTAAATTTTAATGTTTTGTTATATTTCACAGCTTTTCATCTGCTCAACAAGCAGATGTAAGTTGAACCATAAACTTGAGTATGCCTGTTTGATAACAGCACAATACTGGTAAAAATTAGATTTATTTTCAGGTGTCCTCTTTTTTTCTTTACTATACAGCTTATTATTTTTATTTTTTCTTCCTCCTGTCCAATTTCGTGGTCTTGTAGTGTCTCTTATATGAAGGTAGGCTGACAGGAAGGGGGGAAGGAGAGGGAAGTAGACATGCGATAAATGTTGCCGGGTCCGGAAATCGAACCTCTGACGGCCGCGTCAAGGACTCAAGGCCTCCAAATGTGGGTCTTGCTATCCCCTACACCAACACAGCGCACCCACTGCTAATTACTATTAAGGCAATTATGGATTGAATGGAAGAAAAAAAAAACAAGTTTATTTTAGAATTTGTGATGATGTGTTTATCTGTGATTGTATTTATTGTTATTACATGTAATTTTACGGTCTTTCATGGAAGAGATTTTAATCTCAACGTGCTCCACCTCGTTACATAAAGAGTTTGAAAAAATAAATTCAAAAGACAGTTAAACTCAGTGGGAGCTCTGGTCAACAACTGCCTTACATAAATATCCAGTCAATGAGTACTGACATCTATTTAAATTAATTCATTAGAATAAACTTTTTTAAAAAACAAACAAAAAAAAAACAGATGAGGACTGAAGTTATCTAGTAACTGCAACCCTATCATGATTTGGTGTTCAATGACACAAGCAGACCCTGTTGTCGGTGCTGGGGTCCATTGGATAGAAGATTGTGAAAGACTTACTAGAGCAGCTAGGAGTGTCGGTTTTGCCCATTACAGTACTATCAGCCTGTTGTGTCCCTCTTCACTTTCTTTATCAACCAATATATTCTCCCCTGCGATCCACTTAGATGGACCTCCTCTTGAGTTACAGCTCACCCACATACCGACACGAGCCTCTGTTAGAGGAGCTGCCATCTGGGGATGCACACGTTCACAAACTTACTCACCCATGAGTGCTAACAAACGCACCAGAAAGCCTTCACAAATTATTAGAGAATTAATGTAGACCCTGGAAAGGCAGGCACAGTTTCCATAGGAGATATGAAACATCTTCCCTCTTTAAGCTAATTACTGACTGAAGTGCATAAAAATGACTGAAATGTGATTTTTCTCCCATATTTTAAAAGATTTGACTGTTAAAATAATATTTTACTTACTATTTAAATGCAGAGGAAAATAAAAGGAAATGCAACACAGACACAGGATGTGTATTTCCAAATGTATCTCAGATAAATTCAGTTCAAATCAACTTGCTTATGCAGCACCAAATTACATTTCCCTTTAAAACTGGTGTAATTTGTGTCAGTATGTCATTTCTCTTTACAGTAACTGCATATAGTCAAACTGAAGTTGTTTCTGATTTCAACTATGCAAATTTCTATTGAACATGGCTTTGTAATCAGAACTAAGGACTGATATATGTTGATGATTGTATAAAGTTACTGAATGAGTTTATATTGACCATGAAGCTCTGCAGTAGCTCCCTTCCCAATGTCACATGAGTATAAATGTGCAGTCCCTCTTCACTAAGCACGAAAACCCATTTTACCAGCTGAAGAGCATCTACTGAACACAGCTCTCAGTCCTGCCAACAGTTGACAAGATGGCAGGTGCTGGTTAAGAGCAGTAATGACAGTTATTATGCAATGTTCCCTTTCCCTACATAATTTTGTCTCATGTGCACCATGCCTTTTATTGGGGTGTTTTTTAAAAATTTAGGCTGCCATAATAACACTTTCTGCACTCACGTAGGGCAAAGACATCAAAAGCCATTTAGTTAAACAATGCAGCTGGATTTCTGACTCCATTTCAAAACTTTTAAAATATGTAGCTTTTGCAAAAGTGGTCTTATGTTGCACAGCTATAGCTGGAGAAAAGGATGTCGAGGGATCAGATCTGAGGCTGCCAAGGTCATGAGTTTGTATTTTAGAGGAGCAAAGTCTATGACCTTCATCAGTCTTCATTCTTTCACTCTGAACCAGTTCCCGGTTCAGAGGCTCTTTTCTTAGAGCCATGAAATGTTGCAGCTCTTTGTGTGAACTCTCTAATTAGAAAGACCTTGAGGTGTGGATCTTATCCATTGTTCCCCCTCATTTTGGTGGGAAAATATTTCATGGATTTTTTTTTAGCAGCAATCGAAGCCGGGCGGAGCTGAGAAGGGCTCTGTGCAGGATTAGACACTGCAGGGGGTTTCCGCATCGGGTGGGGAGCTGTTGAGGCTGTGTGTATATATATGTGGAGGTGTGTGTGCGGTTACTGTGTAATGTCCCTGTCTATAACCCTTACTCATTCTCACCTTCTGAAAGAACCAATTACAGCTGTGATCCCATCATCACTCACTTCTCACTCCCAGCTCCCATTGTTCACTCTTTAGCCTTTGCACAACTTCTGATTAGCCATCCTCCTACGTTGTTATGATAAATCCAACTCATTTACAAACATCTGGATTCAACGAAGCTTCTGTTTATGTTCTTCCAAGCAGAACGGGGATGAAGGATGGCAATGTTTTCATAATCACACAAACTCAACCACTTTTCAAATCCCCTTTTTTAATCAGATGCTAAAAAGTAAAAGCTGTTCTTAATCTTTTTAAGCATGGGTGACAGTTTTAGTAATTTTTCAGAGCTCCTACAGTAAAGAGGATGAGCATAAAGTGAGCTTACTCAGCAAAATATTTAGCAGTCAACAGTTTCTGTCTCCCTTTTCTTTATTCCCCTCCTGTCACTCTAGACCGTCCGTAAATTATGCTTCACCCCTGCAGGTGCCGACTTCGCTCTGAAATGATTATTCCTACCACAAGATTGCTTTTGGTAATTATATGTATCATAATTAAATTTGATAAACTCCTTGGAGACATAAAATCTCATTTGACCCAGGTGCTGGTTTTCTCTTCTTGTCCACAAAAAGAAAAATATGCACCAGTTTTAAAAAAACAACTTCAAATCTTCCAGCTGACATCTTGATTAATCAAATTGGTGACTCCAAATGTACCACATTTTTGTATATTACCCCTATGAAATAAAATTATCTGTGCTGGTCAAGGTCATGTTGTGAAATTAATGTCTCTATGTGATCAGGACAGTCAGATATAGGAACAGATTTCTACTCATTACAGATTTCCAGTTGTGCAGCTGTTTTCTTCCAAAGCCTTCTTTTATACACATGCGAAATTCACATGAGCAAGTAATGCCGTCAACACTCTTAGGGCTAATCGTATTCTGCTTTTTATCTCCCTGGGGATCAAGCCTCACCTCTTCACTTCCTTTCTAATAATAAAATCCTTTCAGTTATATGTAGAAGCAAAAAATCGTGATGAGAAAATCATACTAGTTTTGACTGCCCACGTCAATGTCCTCCATCATGTTCTCTACCAGCATGGATAGGTCCAAGGCAAATGTGAAGCCATGTGACCCCGTCGTCAAGCCAGAAGAAGAATCAATAATAGGTATTTATCATTCTGCAATAGATTTTATTTTCTTAATTTCTTATTGTATGACAGATTTTATTTTGTTTCAGAATATTGTCTGTAATATTTACAGTATTTCAGTTTTTAGCCACTATTTGACAAAAAAAGTAATGAAATCAATAAAATTAGCAACAAAGGATTGTTGATTCTGGATCTAATTCCTTGTAAGGAGGATAATTTGATGGAGCCTATGTGGAGAGATAACAAATAACAGTGAAGTGAAAGAGAGGTAATAGGCTACAATGACAAGCAAGTGCAGCATTGTGTTGTCTGTTATGTAGTGACTGAATGGAACAGCTACACTATAGGAACAACTGGTTGCAAGTTGTGTTGTTTATATGCTATATTTGCTTTTGTCTAATATTTTAAACGGTTTTGCAAGGTCCGAGCCTTTTGCAAACAAAATGTATCACTTGGGCCATGAATACCACTGCATAGGCCTGTGTGACATGTTTAAAATATGGAGTTTTTATTTGGCAGCTAATATATTTTAGGGTTTTATTTTGTTTGAAAATGAAAAATTATATTTATCTAAAAATAAAAAAAAAGCTGGAAAACTCAAACTGTTAACACAACTTTATACTATTTATAAATATGTATAATAAAATACACATTTTTAATTTGAATAATTTGGAAAACATAAATTGCTAAAATGCAACAATTTTTAATTGTTCTGCATTCCTCAACTTAATGAGTAATCTATGTATTCTATGTATTCAATAATTTAAAACTACTAAAATATTGCTTGGTAGTCAGTGTGATTTGTTTCCTTCCAGATTTAAGTTGTTATACTATTTGTAAAATTATGCACATCAGAACACAAGATTCCACTAAGCGGTTTGTGCCTTGGATATTTCCTCAGCTTCCAAGATTACAGTAAATATGCACTCAGCTTGCTGAGCTGCAGCCGCCAGCAAGCGCTGAGATCAGATTTAGGGCTTGGACTATTTCACAAGGCAAGCGACCAGTCCCTGGGGATAAACAAGACTCTAGTCAGCTTATTGAGTGATTTCTGCATTTTCTTAAATTTGCATTTATTAAAAAAAAAAATGCACAACACACAGGTAAAACAGAAGGCGTGGAGTATGGACAAAGGTCTTTGCAGATTGCAATCTTTTCTTTCATGGGGACATAGCCTTTTTTCTTTCCTCCTTTTTTTGCTGCCTTTCAGTCAGTTTGTGCTTCAAAATTTCTATTCTTACATTCTTACACTTAGCTCTACACCATTGAAAGTATTGCACTTTTTCCAAATCCATACTTTCTTTCTTTTGTTGTTGGAGTTCCCTGCTGTGCAAACCAAACCCTTTATCAGAGGTGATTGGTCTGGGATTATTGATTTGGGAAGAAATTTGCTGCTGAGAAGTCACTTTTCATGCAACTTTAATGTGAAACCAAATGACCTGACTTTCCTTTTACTACTACACTTTCACTTACAGGTGAAGTATAAATTAAGGAGAATGCTAATTTCTGCCTGTGGATGTCTGTGAGACACATGCACACAGTCAGTCCTCACATCAAATCTAACATAGTGCTCCTGGTCACAAGGACAATATTCTGTATTAAAATACAAGGAGAGGGAGCTGGCTGGGAGAGAGACTGCTGTCCAATGTCTCAAAGCAGGCAACCATCGTGCTTCTTGGGCATCAAGAAACATGGCTGGTGATGCTCTTTCACCAATTCTGCTTAATTACCTACATCTGAAGAAAGAAGTTATTCCATCAACATCATCTTAATAAGCAATTTAGTTTTATAGCAAATTTTATATATATTGAAATAACAAATTTCAATATATATATTTTAATATAATATATAATATATTTTAATATATATATATATATATATTAAAACCCCCACTACCATTTCATGTCACATAATAAATTGTAAACAAATAACATAATTACTTACCATCACAAAGTTGAGATTGATGAAAATTGCCTTTGTTAGATTTTGTCTATGTGTTTGGCACAGTACTCTGTTAAGATGAAGGTAGATGTTATCATTCGAAAAATCAAGCTGTTTTGAAACACCACTGAGACCTGGACTCATTTCCATATTCTTTAACATGCCTAGTTGATTACATAATTAATGTACAACATGGTTTCCAGAAAGTGAGGCTCTTCAAAAACTGCCCGTTTAGGACAAAGATGACTATTTAGACAAGCTTATTTTGTTAAAGACACTATAATTTATCTTAATGTCTTGTGATGTGGCTTATATTCCAAATGATGGACTGTTTATTAGTCTCTGATGGCTTTTAACATGTGCTGCCACTCAAAATGGCGGTAACTAAAAGCTGTTTATGTCGATAGCTATTATAAAAGTATTTGATGTCAGACTTCTGCACAGTGTTGGCAGAAGTGGTACTGGATAATAATCACTCCCGGCTGTTTTGTTGACTTACAGAATTGTTATCCATTAAATCAGAGGGTGACAAAGTGACTGACTTGTTTTCCAAGGCGTTTATTAAGTGCATTTTAGTACAATTGTTCTCAGAAAGTTACATCTTACAAACTTTTGACACATACTTTTCACAATTTACATGTGGCGCTATACAGAAACAGATGAAAAAGGAAAGAGGAAAATCATTCACTCATCAATATTGTACCTGTGCACATAACAACATCTGTACATATAACTGTGTTTGATATGCACAAAACACACACCAACTGTCCCTCACACAGATGGACAAATAATGACATGTGCACTCATAATCTCTTCTCTCATTAAATCTGTACCAGAGAGAGAGACTTTATTTGGGAAAAGGTCCATTTCATCTTATCTTCCTCCTCCCTGGCTGACCACAGAAACTTTTCCTTTATATATATGTATATATTCACAGTGTTTGTGTGTATCTTTATGGATGTAAAGTAATGTGTTTCATATGTGTGTAAATCTTTTAGAAGCCAGACTGAAACAGAAGGTGGAAAAAAATGGTGCAGTTTAATGAGAATATTTTTTGTTGGGAGTCATGTCAGGGCATTTTCAGGTGAATATAGCAGATCTATAAAAGCAAGGCATGATTCCAGTGACTAAACGGGTCGTTGGCCACTCTTCAAACAGTTACGGCACCATGAAATGCTTAACAAGCTCTCCTCTTGTGTTTTGTATCTGTATGTGATAAATGGCTTCTGTAGAAACCTTCTTTCATAGAAGGATTCCAGACCGTCCCTCTATTCATCACCCTGGAGTGTCACTATGGAGTAAGATATTTCATAAAACAAACAGAGCAAATGAGGCTAAAAAAATTGCACAGTTAGATAATGAATACATTCACCATCTCATTCACAAGCTCACGGGTTGAAAAGCAAACACACATGACTGAGCTGAATAGAAAACTAATACATTCAAATTGATAAAATGGGTTTTAGTGAAAGGTATCTAAGCCTGCATTAAGGAACATATTATTATATTTAGTTAGTAAATCAATGACTTAGGGAGTTAAACAAAATGCAATTGATTTTGTCCAAAGGGCAAACCAGTTGCTTAATTACAATATTTTCCACTCCCAAACCTAACAAAAGAAATTAGCATTTATATAATGAAATGGATATTGCAGCATAAAACACACTTCAAGCTAGAAGAGGATGATTCTGACTTTAATCTATTCATCCTCTTCCTTGCAAACCATCTTTCCTCTAAGCAACCTCTCATCCTCTTTCTACCACCTTTTCACACACTTTGTCATGTTTTACCCAAGCAAACATAAGATTTAGGAGCATAGTTTAGAATCACATTAAAAGGGCTTCCTGTTTCTGTGTGTTTATGGACATTTAAATAGCCCCATCAGTTTCCTTACTGCCATGGCTGATCATATGCCTGTCAGACAGGGGTCCTAGCAGGTGTTTACACCCTGTCTGGACCCACTACAGAAGGGAGCCAACTATTTCTTTGGCCAGCACTGGCCAAGCCCATCCCAGACAGTGCCGTGGACAGCTTGGTTAAACCAAGGATAAACGAGCTGGAGCCCCGCCAGAAAACCAGAGCCACCTGGAAGTGAGTGCAAAACAGAAAGAGGAGAATACTGACTATAATTGTGGAAAGATTGATTGTAGTTAATTTGCTAAATAGAATAAATGGCCTTTTGTTATTACACACCCCAGATAACCCAGTGCCAGGGACAAGACAAAAGTTGGTAACACATATTAGTAGTGTACACAAATTATTGACAACCTCTATTACAGTACATATTTGTTGCAAATTACACATTAGTCATTATTAATGTGGGAGTATTATATAGTCTCCAGGCAGCTTGGGTCATTTTATGGAACTCATTTTATGGTGACATAATTTCTAAGAAACTATGTTACCTGCAGTTGTTGCAAAAATACTGTGTGTGTCTCTCTCTCTCTCTCTCTATATATATATATATATATATATATATATATATATATATATATATATATATATATATATATATATATATATATATATATAAACATATATATATATATATATATATATATATATGAAACATTACTTAATTGACTTCATAATGTGATACCTTGAAATTTACTTCTGTCTCTTTAAGAAGCTCCTGCTTTCCAACATTCTGCCTTCAGCACATGACCCTAACAACGCTTGTCCGTTATGTTATTTACAAACTTTGTTAGAAGCATTGAACTGAGAGGTAATCTGTATGGTAATTTGTTCCAACAGGTGTTTGCTAATTGCTGCTGCTGCTAGTCTGGAGGAGCTGTGTGGGGAAGTGGCGGTGGGGGAGGGGGGTGATTTGAGAGACATAGGCTCAGCTGAGGATTACAGCTGGATAGAGGAGCTTTTCAGGGGTGCTTATGCATTACAAATGGCTGCCAAAGGAGGTTGAAGAATTCCTCAAAAACGCATGAAAGAATCAAAGCAAAACTCTGGGTATTTTTAGATAAGATAATAACAACTATAGGTGTCAATAGTGATCATACTACAACAAGCTCTTCATGAGGCAGAATATGTTCCCATTCTGAAGGCTCTACTTAAAAATGATTCATTACCTGTTTGATATGAACTGATGAAGTTGGCTTACCTATTCACTTTGCAATACCAATTGAGACATAATGTTGATTTACATTAAGCAACATAATTTGCTTAATAATGACTAATAGGTAATTATTTTGGCAATAACATGCATGATAATGGTAGCAAGTTATGGGGAAATTTCTGTCCTCCAATATTAAGATTTATTAAGATTTTTTGCTGGGTGCTGCTGTTAGACTAAAAAAGGACATTACTGTTTCCCCTAAACTACATTAAAGATGAGGAGGAATTTCATAGGCAGTTTTCAGTCCATCCTCGGAGAGTGATGTAGCCAAATCTTTATGATTGTGTGAAACTCTCTTCAACACCACAGCATTTGCTTTCATCTCTCCCGTCCATATGGCGAACCCCTACAGTGAGGGTGAATAGAATGGCTCAGTAACTTAAATACATCAGCATCTATGAGGTCATGTTTTATAGTGAGCATCAAGCTCTTGAGGGCTATTTAAGACTGTGTGTTCATTGAAATGGCACTGGGTTCCTGTTGGCAAACCCCCGCCCAGATGTTCATTTTTACTGTGAAAGGAAGTGATGGTGATTTACCCTGATTTCCAATGCCTTGATTAGCTGCTCTCTCATGCATTTCAAATTCATAGAAAGTCTCACCCTGCTAACATATTTACAGCACATGTTAGAATTTACCTCAAAATAAATCTATCTGGACAGAATAATTTAATGCAAATGCATATTTATGTCTTGTTTTCTTAGCAGCTGTTTACCATGAGTTTGGGTCAGCCAAGCCACAACAATTAATTTTGCATTTCCTCCTGTTGACCAATCCCAACACAAGCAATATATAAAAATGCAAATGGAACATAAAACATATCTGTACATGTAAGTGCTCACCAGCAAGAGACGGCATGTATACACCCACATTTAACATGATCTCCAGTAAAATACTTTTTCCCCAATATTTTAACTCCTACAACAATTTTCATACAGCTCTACAATAACAGTTCTTTACCAATAATCAATTTACAAGTTCCTCAGTTAAGATTCAGTCAGAAAAGTTATCAGGGTGCTCCTGAAACATGAAGATGTTGAACCAATAGTCCGTTGTTCAGCAGTGATAAGGAAACCAGGGATTTACAGGAAACTGCACATTGCATGTGTCTATCACAATCTAGTCAACATGTCTTTGCCAAAAATGCAAGCAGAGAGTTCTGTACATACATATTCATATGTAACACCTTCAATATGAAGGTTTATTATGAAAGATATAATCATATTTAGCAAGAGATAAACATATTTATATTCTCTTGGTGGAGATAGTTAAAAAGTCCTATGGGCAAAGCCTTCCAACTGGATTTCCACAGGTAGTGTTTAAGTTAAGAGACAAGTGGGCGGCGTCTTGCTATAGTGACAACACATAAAACAGATGGTAAAAGACAAAAATATAACAAAGCTCTGAATTTGTTCATTTATAATACAGTATTAAATTTTTTTAAACAAGCAAAAAAAAAAAAAATGCAAAAGTTGAATTGCTCCACTGTACATCCCTGTATACCTCTCCGACTAGTTAGTTCTCCCTTTAGTTGCGTCTTTGTCTGTATCCTATGTCCCACCAGTTAAAGCCGCCTTCATCTCATATACTGACAACGGCATGGATAAAAAATCACAGGTCACAGGTTTCTAAATGTCTCACACTTGTGTCTACATTTTAAATGTGTTTTAGTCCAGATAATATAGAAGCACAATATCAACTGTTTACCACAACGGCTGAATTCGTAAGTTGTTCCCTGTGCTGATGTCTGATTGTAGTAGTCATTTTGGTTTACAATGACACCAATATAGTTGGAAACAACAAAATTGGTCTTTGTCTTTCTTTGTGATAAATGGAGAAAAAAGTGCCAGGTATGGACCTTGAAAGCATGTGGTGGATAGCGTGAGATGTGACAACCCTTTTCTATGTGGTTGCGCAAACCCTGGTCTCCTGTTGCCATGGTAGGGGTTTAGATTAGGACGATAGTCTCGACTCTGGCGCGTTCCGATGGATCGGGGGTCATTCGGGGGCTGCTGTTGTTGGACCTCCGAATGCTGCCCGTTCCATGGCACAGCGCCCCCTGTAGTCATGCCATCGTTGTAGGTGACTGGCTCATCTGCACCCTCATAGACTGGACATTACTGAGGATTTTCTTCTGATGGCCTGCCAAGGTCACTCCTATTCTAAGTAAGTCCCTAGAGAGAAACAAACAAAGAGAAAAAAACCCTGAAAACCAACAGCTTCTTTATGTGTATATTCGTATATGAAAGAATTTCAATTACTCTGAAGGTAGAATAGATAATTCTAACTAGTGTTTAATTTAAGAAACAAGTGGGCAGCATCTTGCTACAGTGGCAACAACGTCCCCTGTAGTCATGGAATTGTTGTGGGTGACTGGCTCATCTGCACCCTCAATTCATGAGGCATTGTGGCCACAATGCCTCATGAATGGTTTAATACCCCTCATTTGCATTCTCATATTACACCCATATGCCTCAATTCAATTATTCAGACTATATTTGATAGACAGTGCAGTGATAGTAAAGTGGAAGGAAATACTTTCCTTCTATGTGGCATGTATATGTATCAGACCCCATTTACTCTGATACTTATGAATGAAATCCAGTACCACAAGTTGCCTTTCGAAGTTGCAAAATTCATTAACTATTCACTAATTTATCATCCTTGGATTTCCCATTTCATTTGTGGTGGCAGCAAATTGCTGTATGGACAGTGAAGCTGAGCAATCTTGAAAGAAAACTGGCGGTGAATATTTGAAGTTTCTAGCAGTTCAACCACCACAAGCCAGAGCTACAATGGAGTGGATCAAATTAAAGCATGTTCATGAATGTCCCTAAGACATGGCCAAAATCCAATTGGAAAACTGTAGAAATATGAAAACAATGTTGTTCAGAGATGTTCTTCAATCAAGCTGGCAGAGACTCAGCTATTTTGAAGAGGGATATCCCATTTCAGATTTTTTATTTGCAAAAACATGTTACCATTTTTCTTGCATGCCACACTTGTGTCTTACTATGTATTAATTTATGGAATTTTATGTCTGTCATTTAAAATTCCAACAAAATACACTAGACTTTCTGGTTGCAGAATGACAGACTGGAGAAAGGGGTCAGCCAGGGACCTCAAATCCAGGCCCCCTGGGGCTGATGTCCTCCAGGCTTTAGATGCGACTCTTCTTCACCACACCTCCGTTAAATAATCAGGTCATTAGCAGTACTCTGGAGAACGTGACAACACTCAGGAGGTGATTCCGCTTTGTGACTGAGGTGTGTTGAACCAGGGACGCATGTAAAAGTTACAGGCCTGCATTTGAGGATCTCTGGTCTGAGCAATGTGATTACTTTAGCAAAAAACATTTAGGAACAATTGACAATAACCACACCGATGAACAATCCAAGAGGTGGTAAATAAATTTCCTGTCGACAGTCATACGGTTTTGAAATACTTAATTTTACACAAGCTAGTGAACTCACTCTGAGGTCATCTGAGCCACAAGCTGCAGGGAGGTAAAGCCTGAGTTGAGGAAGTTGTCTCTGTACTGGCTCATCTTGATGGCAGCAAGCCAGTCCTCTACCGAACTGAAGGTGTTGAAGTCAGGTATGGATCTGTCCAACAATGGCTGAGAAGGCCTGGAGGAGACGAGGAGGAGCAGGTGAGATGAGAGGGAGAAAAGAACTTTCATGCAATATTAAGTGAGCAGTGTTTTAAGAAAACAAGAGCAACTGTGAGGTTCTTATTTGTGTAGGTGTGTATGAAAAGACACAATATCTATCTATGTTTGAAAGAGAACAAAAATGAAAAATAAAAATGTTAGGTAACTTGGCACCCATCATCTGAGCAGTACTGTTTATACAAGAATGCTCATTATGGCTGTGGGAAGTTGTCCCAACACCTTAAAGACCTAAGAGTAAGAACATGCCCTGCTGCAAAACCTCAGTCTGACACATAGCTGGGATTACACCTAGGGCAACATGGCAGCCAGCCAAATCCCAATGCCAAACCAAATACCTTTAAGTTTCTGACTGACCCTCAGTAGCTCAGTCAACCCAGAGATTCACAGAATCTGTGTAGAAAGTGAAGGGAAAAAAACTATATCCAGTCACTGTTGTACATGGATCAAACAACCTGATATAATCTGATCAAGTAAATATTTATAAAAATGTAAGTCAAAGTGTTCAATTACTAATATAATCTTACAGAATTTCAAGCCACTTTAAATAAACTAAGTACTCAGCAAAATTATCAAAAGAAAGAGCATTTTTGGACAAAAATGAAAGTAGTTCAAATCCTATTTTTTTTCTAGACTTTTACCTCATCTGGTCTATCCCCACAGAGAAAATAAAAATAAGAATAAATTTATGATTATAGCATGTAATCTTAATGAAATAGTAGAAAGACTTTTAAATTTATCCCAGCAAAGTGGCATGTACACTTTTTCACTGGCATCTACAGCAAAGACGTACCATTTATTGGCACTGAACTGTTTCATGATAATAAGCCTCAGTTTGCTGGCAAGTTTGACATTAGAACTAGAATTGTAACTAACTAGTTGAAGATGCCACATAAACATTTTCACTGATAATCACAGTTAATAAGGGTTAAGAAGCTCAGGTTGCTTATAATGCTGAACTTTAGCATTAGTGTTGCTGCTAAGCTTGCTAAAATGCAAAATTTAGTTCTTGCTCCAATATAGAACATAATGATAGTTAAGAACTATCCTAAGACAGAAGTCTTAGGATAGATTTTAACTTGTCTTATGATATTCCTTAGCTTTCACTGAGTTGATACATTAGCTCACAGTACACCCATTTAAAAATAAACATCCACCCTTCCATTCTCTGCTGCACCAATGCACATGATGGCATGGTTAAGAATAAAAGTTATTTTCTTCTGCAAAGTCTTATCCAAATGATGAGGTCAGACATTTTACGAAGATATAGTAGCCAATTAGAAATTTTATCCATTTATTAAATATATTTTTCAAACTAATAAGCAGTTCTAAAATAATTTTATAAATATCTGATATTTAGTGGTCTATAAAATGTATTTTTATAGTGTATATATTGTACCAAATGCAAAATACAGAAATCAGGAAAAAAGTATATTCTTTTAATAATAAATTAATACAACTTTTTTCTGAAAGCAAAATGTATTCCGAATATCTCCTTTTTGTTTATAAGTTGTTTCTACACATTTTCATAATGTGTTTGCCTTATTATTGAATGACTATGACTAAAGTGAAACTCCCTGAAAGTTTGAGGATTCAATGGGCGGAAAGAAAAGCAGCAAGGGAAAAGTTCAAGTTTGATGCAATCAACAGTAATAAGACCATTATTATTTTATGAGGTGATAAAAATAAACACAAATAGTAAGCTAGCTTGTGCAGGTTGTGTGTGGGAACTTGGTCCACATAAACAGATGAAAAGCATTTTTAATATCAAGTTAAGGGTGTTTTTGTGTGTTTCTGTCTAGTGAAGTGCTATACTCACACAGCAGGGATGTTGGCTACAGCTTTTAGGCTGGTGGGATTGCGGATCATTTTGTCGAGGGTGCTGACAATATCTGCAAAGCGAGGTCGTACGTTGCGATCTTTCTGCCAGCAGTCCAGCATCAGTTGGTGCAAGGCGCTGGGGCAGTCCATGGGTGGTGGCAAACGATAATCCTGCTCAATAGCATTGATTACCTAAGAGATAATAAGAACACTTTGAGTGATGTGACAGTTTTAGTTGGAGCTGCAAACCTGCTGTTAACATTTGGATAATTCTGAACGTTTGAAACAAAGGTCTGGAGAGCTGTTATTAGTAGTCACTGTCTTATTTAGTCTCTCTTGTGGAGAATTCTGGCTTTATTTGTTTTAAACGAAAGCTGTCTAATACAGACTAAAACCTTTAAATCCACACATCTGAATACTTAGATTATGTGAAACTTTCTTCTGATAACTTGCATTTTGTGTCTGCACAGATGATGATTTATTTATTTATTTTTATTTTTTTTTTTCCATCTGTTAGGTGAACAATAACACAAACTTAAATATTTTTTATTTTTGTAAATGTATCTGAATAATTATGGCACTCTCTTCGATGCCTCAAATTGGCCCTGCCAGCACCCCTCTGCTGCTATAATATAGGCCAACTGCTGTTCGTTGCTCAAGTGACAGTTTGCATTCAGGCTAATGTGCCCTTCCTCCTGACACTAGCCAATCATGTCAGCCCTGGAGGACAAAGTGGGGAAGCAGAGTGGAAGTGAAACAATAGTGGTGTCACTGCAGGAGTCAGTGAGAGAATGGAAGATTTGAAATAATTAACTCTTTAGAAAACATGCACTTGACACCTGCCTTTTAAAGACTTCACAGGTATGATGGCCTTTTACTTGTAAGAGACTTAGACAAGTCAAAATTAGTGAAGTGTTTAGGTGAACTAAATTACTGCATGTATTTACAACTAAAGTGTAGTGAATACAGTATACAATGCAGGTTTAGTATAGATACCACACATAAGCTACTTTATTAGGCACAACTGTTACTTTGCCTGTTTACATAAAGAGTCTGACAATCATAGGGCAGCCATTCCGGGGATTTAGACATGGTGAAAACAGCTTACTAAATTTCAAATTCAGCATCAGAATGGTAAAGAAAATTGATTTAGGGAACTTTCCATGTATAAATTGTTGAAAAGATCCAGAGCATGCCAATTGTGTAGACAACTGTTTTGGAAGTATCAGGGGTAAAAATAATAATAATAATAATAATAATAGGCAGACTGGATCATGATGAGAGAAAGAGTAGTGGAAACACACACTTGTTACAACCAAGGTCTGTGGAATACCATCTCTGCAAATTCAGAAGGTTGGACATTAAATTAAAAAGGGCTTCAGTTACATAGGATAATACTGAGTTTCACATGTTAGCTAAGAACAATATACATAGGATTGTGAAAAATAAACAAAAACAAATAGGACAAATATTGCTTGTTCTGAAGTCTTGATTTTAGACACTGAATTGTTAGGGTCAGAAATGTGAGAAAACAATATGAAAATGTGAATTTACTCTACCTTGTATCAGTAGTTCAAGGAGGTGGGTGTAATGGTGTGACTATCTTTCTATTTATCATTGTTTGAATGCCACAGCCTACTTTAGTATCATTGCAGACAATGTTTATTTCTAAGTAGACATAAAATCAATCTCTGTGTGATCACAGTTACTTGATCTCAATACAAAAGAGACCTTTACAATGAGTTAAAATTGTAGATTCACATCACATATTTGCAGCTAAGGAAATGGGTGATGCTTTTTTAAAAAAAATCTATTTGAATCAAAATATGCAGAATTACATGCAGGAATGTTTTGAACATTGTGCTAAATCTAGGCCATAAGAAATTAAAGCCATTCTGAAAGTAAAGGTCGGTTCAACCAGGTACTAACAAGGTGTGATTAATAACATGTCTGGTGTGAATATATCTATAAAAATCTCTTAATAACAAAAGTGTCTTTAGATTGGCATTTCAGAACAAAACTTCACAAAAAGCCCAAAAAACCCTTTTACAGACTAGTAACAGTATACGTACATTATGTGCTCTTTTTTTATCTAAAATGCTTGGCTGCAAATTACACTTCAAGTGTAAAACCCAGGGTAAAATACTCTTCTCTGTAAGAAAGTTTCTGTAGTTTAAAGACTCAGTTTTGAAGCGGAGTGTAGCTCAATAAAATCTACTTAAATGTCACACATGAAGAAGACAGGAAAAATACAAGATGGGAGCATATAATAGGGAACTTGAAGGCTATATTGAGGAAGATGGATTTAAAAGAAAAAAAAAGGAAACCAGCAGCTTTTACTTTTGTGTGGGTGTGTAAGAGGATGCGAGAAGGCGTGTGTTTGTAAGTGCCTGAATATGTGCGTGCTCGGAGGAGGCGGACATGCTGAGTGGCATCAGTCCCACCAGGCAGTGCTTGCTGCTGGCCCACTGAGGCAACATCTGCTTGGTTGGACTGTCCCGGTGGAGTGAGGTCCACAGAGGCCTGATGGTTGGCTCGTCTTCTCACTAAGGGAAGCTTAGGGAGAAAGACCTCATAGTATGGGACCACTTCCAGTGGTTGTGTGTGTTTGTGTTGGTGCCTGTGAGTATGGATCTTATCCAAGCGGACACGGGGAACAAAGCAGAGCTCTCAGCAATCATTCATTGCTCTCAAAAGCTGGCCAGGAAGGAAAGGGATAGTGTGAGGCTTTGCCTATAATAAGTCTGCTTTCAAAGTCAGAGTCAAGGACATCTTCAGCGATAGTGTGGATGAAAAAGGTGATTTATTACAGCTTCCTTTTTCACACAAGATATCCTTAATTGTGTTTGGGTTGGTCTTTACATACACACATGCATACAGGTCACATAATTTTATAGGATGGAGTGATTTTTCTGAGACTTATTTAAGTTAAATATTTGAAAGGGTATTATCCCTTTCAATAATTTTCCAAAAGTTGAACTTCCCGAGAAGCTACCAACTCTTAAATGGCATATGGTGTAAATTTAACGCAATTTCTTCCATACTGTCAGAAAGTTGCAGCTTTTCTGTTTACAGAAACAGAGTGTACACATGCATTTCCCTGCCAAAAAAAATCCATCCCTGCAGCCCAGCATCGGAGCTTTGTTTGGAAGGGAAAAAACAGCTTTGTATAAAATGAAACAGTGGTGCTACAAAGACTTATTCTCCCCCACAGAAGGCAGCCTCTGAACTGTCTACAATGGTTTGCTTGTGTTGCAGGCCTTTTTCCCCTCCTTTACTTGTGTACATCACAAAAGATACTTTTGCCTAATGCCTGCCCAGTAGCTTGTTTGGAGCAACTCTAACATGAAAAAACAGGTGGCTTGTGCCCTTTTTCTTTCAGCAATTAAAGGAAACTTTGAGCTTCCTGAGAAGCAAAAAAGTCAAAAATGAAAAGTAGACACTAGATGACAAAATAATAAGCCCACATTTCAAAAAGGGTAATGTTTTGAACATAACATTATGTTATACACTAGTGTATAACATTATGTTTTTATTTCTAGTAATCTCTTGAAATGATTATATTAATCACTAAATGCTTTCCCGCAGATTTGATCACATAAAATATGTAACTGGCCTTTTTATAAAAATGAATTGTTGCTTATATCTGTCAAGCAAATGCAGAGTGGCAAACCATCAAGGTCTTCAATCTATTTAAGTAAGTCCCTAAGTTGACCACTAAACAGAAAGTGTGAAATGATTTAATGTCACAAATATTCTAAGATATGAAAAGATCAGGGAGATGCATATCTTCTGATATAATGGTGTAAAATAAGCTGGATTTTGCAGTCTTTTGGTATCTTGGATATTCTGCTTCATTATCTGTATACATTCACCTTTACAATTACTGAAAGTGTAAATTCTGATAATAGCTTTGATTAACCACTTATATTTTCATTCATTCTCAGTCTGTTTCCTTCATTCTTTTAACATTTTTCAGCTGACCTATTGACAGTTTTTGTAGGAGACAGAGCTAGAAACAGACACAGGGACACTGAAATCAGATGGAAAAATGGTTCTGTTGCTGGAAGAGATTTCAACTAACTGGCTACAGAACATTTTATGGGTGTGACCAAGGGACAGCTGTTTTCAATCACCATAAGTACGCAGGCTCTATACCTGCTCAATGTCAAATCCTTTGATTGAGTGAAACATTTAGTCCTGGCCTCTAAATTTGCTGACAGTATTTGAAATAGGTTGTGGTTTTTTCTAATCTTCTATTCTCCATCTTCAGTCCCAGTTGCACCAGCTCTGCTGCTACAAAGCTTAATCTAAATAAATCTACAAAACAATTATCATCTTGTAGTCTTGACATCCTTTAAACCAGAAACCTTGCCATTGGCTTTGAGTCTGCTTTGGGTTCCTTTTATCTAAGTGAATGACACATACATGCTGGAAGCTTTTCTCAGTTTTGCTCAGTATAAAATTTATGACATTTGACTTAGTCTCTTGTTGTAATATCTGACTGATATGTGTGTGTGCCATTTGGTCTTTTTGGGTGTAGTTGTCTTATGAGCTGTCAGCTTAGAAAAGTCATTTCACTGGTAATGTGGTTCTGCTTGATCACATATTTGCTGAAAACCAAGGAGATTCCTTAGCAAAATTAAGTATATTAACACCTGAACCACTTAGACTTTCATATCAAGGTCTTCTAATTATACCATGATCTAGATTGTCTTCTGCAGAGCATTAGGATGATAATGCTGACCATCTTAAATCCCTCCTGTAGGCCTATCTATTCCCTAAATGTATTTTTTTACTTAGCTGTATTATGTTTTATGGTTTCTTTGCAAATGTACATATTTTGTATGCATTATGCAGTACTTTTATTGTGGCTTCATGGTGCATTTTGTCTCTAGCATTTTCCATCCTATTCTTTAAAAAGTGCTGTACAAATAAAACTTTACTCACTTGATATAGAGTTAGAGTCTGCAGTTTTGAATCCAACAACCTGTTTTATGAGTGTGTCTCATTTAGTGGTTTCCTTGAGAGAAAAATGATTGTGGGGGATTTGATGGTATTGTTTTTTTTTTTTTTTTTTGAATGAATAAAGCTCTATTATTAGAGCCACAGTTCACCGCTGTGTTTTTGAGAGAAAATCATGATTTCACAAAAAACCCCCAAAAGAAACATATTTTAAATCACTTACATCCTGGTTGGACATGTCCCAGTAAGGCCTCTCTCCGTATGACATCACCTCCCACATGACGATACCATAACTCCACACATCACTGGCTGAGGTGAACTTTCTGTAAGCAATGGCCTCTGGAGCTGTCCACCTTACTGGGATCTTTCCACCCTAAGAAATAGAAAGACAGAATTAACACGTTAGAGATATTTTAACGTTTTGATAAGGTTGATTTCTTTTCCGCTTGGGTTAAACTACAGCGAGCAATTTTATCCTGAATACCACAAGACTTGAGTTTACTCTCCTTTCTTTCTTCATCCACCCTGTGTATTCATTCACCTAAAGCCAAAACATTCATAAGATTCTGCTTCCGTCCCAGGAGTGACTGCACAGTCATCGACCGACATTACATTTACTACTGTCTTGTCTGAAGAAAGGGAGATAGATCTGGGCTTCTGTTCCTTCATTGAGCGTTACTGGCTGTAATTGGGCTACCAGGGCCTAAGGCATGCCACGTGCCCTCTTGAATGAAATTGACAGCCGCTTGCTTTAAATTCCATGCACACACCAAAGCAGTCTCAGCTGGTAACATATTCACAGACGGAGATGTTTGTGCGTGAACGCCCACATGTCTAACTAGGCAGACAGACATGTACATGCCTGACCATGCTCCCTTCATTCACATCTGAGTAGAGCTCGCCAGTAGCTTAATAATGCCAATTAACTGAACCTGAGCATTTGGAGATAAGTCCCTGTTGGAAACAAACCCAAGAGAAACAGGCACAGACCACCCCCAGTGAGGAGAATAACACACAGATAAAGTTTCTTTGGGATCTTTCCAAATTGCATGCTTATGTCCAACAGTTTCCTTTTTTGGTAATACATCTATTTGTATTATGATCATGTTCTGCAGGTCAGTGTTATGTTGTACTACTGAAGTGGAGAATTTGAATACATGACTGAACACACAGAAATGTGATAATACAAAGGCTGCTAGGAGGAATTTAGGCGGGATTTTTCCACAGCATAACAGGATAAATGTTCAATTTAAGAGCAGTGGTCTATATTTTCATTGCACACATCATACTGCTATCACTCTAAAAATCTTGGATGATCACATCTTTCTATGCTCAAATTTAATGTCCCTTCAAAAAAAATTTTCTGTATTGAATCCTGGAGCTCTATTTTCATAGTTTAACTTCCTCTATCAGGTTAAAATCCATGCTCTTATGTATACTGTCTGCTCACACATTCTTCAGTTTTGGGGCGAGAGACAGTTCTTAGCTGGTTTTCTATAATAAATTCTTTGATTTTCCTCCACCAAAGAGTCTAGTTGAAACCACATCATTATAAATGTTTCTTTGATAACTTCAATTATTAATCTAAAATGTAATTTATTAATTTAACTTAATATTTTAATATTTAATTGAGCCTCATCTCCCCCGATTCCACCCTTGTCAGCTTTATTCATGTTTTTGTTATGGTTCATATATTGCATGGAGACAATTTTACAACATAAATATTATTTCTCCTAGTGTCCTGCAAACAGATTTCCTAATAGCTCTGCCTTTGTTTAATATTTTTTTTTGTGAACAACTCAAATTTGTAATCACAGGAGAAAAACAAAAGTCAAACATAGCTTTACGAGCAAATTTGATTAAAATTAATTGGAGATACTTGGATATATACGGCAAAAAGAGAATGATAAAGGGACAGTGTAATGTATTTCTCAGGCACATAGTCCTATTTTATAGTACAATAAAATAACTATGTTTCCTTCAGTTGTTATAAACTAAGTGAATAAATGCTATCAAATGCAATAATTTCAGAGCTTCTCATGTCTATTCTTATACCTCATTTCGGTTTCCATCTGGATTGTTTTATATCCACTGAGAACTCAGGGGTTTGCTGTCTGGTTCATGCTTATGGCTGAAGGAAGAAATTATTCAGAAACAGGAAAAAAATAATATTTGCAGCAACATTTAGAATGATCGATGTCTCACGTAAAAGACTGTTTGAATGAGCATATCTGAGATTAAAGATGAGGTTATAAATACAAAGTAACCAAAAAAAACAAAAACTAGCTGGAAGCAAAATGTTGTCTATTACAATCCTTCTTTGACATAACTTCCTTGCTGCTTTTTCTCAGTTTGTACATTTGGTCTGTTGCCCCAGGACCCTATTAAGATATGAGCTGGGAGTTGCTGAAATAGGCTGAGTAAAGCTTCGAGTAAAGCTGTTTTCACACTACCAGTGGGACAGACATTAGTCATACTATTTTTAAGTCAACTGAGTCACAGATGTCTATGTACACTCTTTAGTAATTACTCCTCTGGGCCATTACTAGCTCTGCCAAAACCCAGTTTTAACAACATACAGTGCTGACTGACATGAATAGACAAAGAGGGAAGCGAAATCATAGTAAGCACTTTCTTAAGCACAAAACGCATCAATACCAGTAAAGAGATATTTAGGGGGCACAGGGGATGTTACTTATGTTCTGTTGTTGGAACAGTGCTATGAGGGATGCTGCTAATAAAGTTCCTAGCCACATCTTAAAGACTAGTGCACAGGTGTCAAACTCCTGTCCTCAAGGGTCGGTGTCCTGCAGTTTTTAGATGTGCCACAGGTACAAAACACTGGCATGTAATGGCTTAATCACCTCCTCCTTGTGTAGATCAGCTCCCCAGAGCCTTGCTAATGACCTAATTATTCTGTTCAGGTGTGGCGCAGCAGAAGCACATCTAAAAGTTGCAGGACAGCGGCCCTTGAGGACTGGAGTTTGACACCCCTGGACTAGTGTATGAAAATATTGTCAGAGTTGGTCTGTAGCTTATATAAAAAAATAAGAATGAGATGAGAGCATTGTTAAGACTCCTCAAAAACTTTGAGTTTGTGGTTCCTAAGCCACTCTTTTAGTTATTTGTTGGAGTAATTTAGATATTTGCCTGTTTGAAAGACTCAATTGTCCCCGAACGTCCTGGCTGATGTCTTCATATGTAACTTCAACTTTCCACTGCATTCCACTTTCCTCATGCATCTATTTTGTGAAGTGAAGCATTCCCTCCAACAACATCGCACGTGATTCTACCACCCCCATATTTCACTGACAGATTAATGTCATCAAACTTGCAAGCATCCCACATAGTCCTTAAAATGTAACAATTGACACTATGGTCAATGACATTTATTCTAGTTTCTTCAGACAACAAATCATCTCTCCAAAAATTAAGATGGTTGCTAACTATGAATATTTGCAAATTGTAATTCTTCTTTTTGGGTCGCTTCTGGAGTAATAACTTATTCCTCTAAGAGTGCCCTTTCAGGCCAAGTTGATACAGGATTCATGTCAATGTGAATAATGGCACTTACCATTACGAATGTTCTTATTAGGACAACATCCTAATAAGAATCGATCTTATTAGGATCCATTCTAATAAAATATATATCTATATATATATATGCTGCAGTTTCTGTTTTCTCTGTCAGTATTAAAGAAAATTATTTCTAACTCCATTCACGGACAACCACCTCAGACTCTGTGGAGAAGAGCTAGAGTTCATAGTCACAGCAGCATCAGAACTTCTCAACCTCGAATGGAGAAAAATCCAATGATATACCCCACAAACTCTCTGGAAAATAACTAAAGTAGGTGACACACAGTGCTTGATTTTTTAGCCATGTTGGGTGGTTCCATTTTCTGCTTGATGAATTTTGGGTCTTCAAATAAAAAGGAAAGATTCAAGAGCATGTGAAAATATGAAATTTATGTGAACAAGAAAAAAAAACCAAAACAAAAAACAAAGTTACTTCTTACATAAGAGTTGATAATACATCTAGCCATGTTTGCACACAGAATTCCAGGGCAGAGAAATTTGAGCCAACATTTGAACGTGTTGAAATCTTTGCATCAACAAAGTGAGATTACAGAACGTGACTGCCTCCACCTGCTTGTGACCGCCTCTGACAGGTTGTGACTAGAAGTGACAGCTTGCGATAAGCCTGAAATGTCACAGTAAAGAGGACGTGCAGAGACTGTCAGTTTAACAGGTATTTTGCTGAAACGAATGTTTTCCTTTCACAACCAGATCTGAGACAAAGGACAAACGTTTGGTGGTCAGGTGACATGTGGTGTCTCTTGTGAATGTGTTACACTTTGTCAGGGCATGATACACCTGTCAAGACGTGGTGCTAGCATGAGCTGTGAATCCACTAGTGTGCAGATCACTTCATGTAGATTGTCAACGACGTGCTGTATGTGGAATGTGGTAAAATTTAGAACACAAATACCCGTCACAGAACAGTGAACAGTTGTCACTAACATCTTCCAGATAAGCTTGCTGTAGAAAAGCCCAGTGCATTTTGTTTTTACTCAGCTTTTTTTTCCTCTTACGAGGCATTTAGGGACTCTGAATAAACTTTCTAAGCCATCTGGAAGTTAACTATGAAAAACTTTCTCCCTGCCCCTCGCCTCCCATTCCTTCCCTCTCTTCGATGCCTTTACGTCACGAACGTCAGTAATCCATTTCCAAACAATGCACACTCAAATGGGCTTGAGCACATTTACTTAGGCTGGGCAGAGTGCTCCATCAACATAGTTTTAATGAAATCCTGAGTGCAACGATCTGCCCTGGATGTCTGCCCAAACAGAATGAGAAAAAGAGTGAAGACATGCAGTTAGAGCCAGAGAGGATGAGTGACAGCAGGACTTGAGAGGTGGAGGGCATAAGAAAAAGAATAAAATACACCCAAAGTCATTTGATGACTTGTCTGACTTTCTTTTCAATAATGTCTAATGGAAATGAACAGAGGTATTCCAACAAGTATTTAAATGAATTAATGTAAAACTTTGTGGAAATCTTTTTCCCCAAAGCTTGTATACACTACATAAATTCTAAACAGTCTAGTAGTCACAACATTCTGCAACAATCCCCTCACAATATTCAAGCCCATTAAGGTATTTTATAAAGTTGTAACCACAATTAATACTTTGTTTTAATAGTTATCCCGCTTCTCAAAACATCAAAAAATGAGCAATGCAATTTAATGAGCACCTTTTAAACTGATATCTATGAAGTCACCAAGGTATTGAATGGATCCCACCTGTATAATTAAAACTCATTATACATACAGCTTCTTTGTGAAGGACTCAGAGGTATGTGAGAGGACATTAATAAGCAAATGCTGACATGGAAACAAAGAAACACATCATATGGGTCAGGAATCGAGTTGTGGAGAAGTTTAAAGAGAAACAGGTGGGAATTTTGTCTGCTGACATCACAACTATAAGATATGAAATTCACAAATCATTATGGAAGTGTATTGAGGGGAAAGCCATTGTGATTAAAACACTTCAGCATTTTTTAAATATATTCTTCATCAGAATCTATAGCACTTACTAGCATTAAGTTGAAAATTTAGACCAAATCAATTCTCCAGGTTTTAAAACAGGCCTTTTGATACCATCTACTGGCACCACCAAATTAAATCCAGCTAGTATCTATCTCTCTTTTGTGTTAAAATCTAATTTTAGAAATTGACCTTGGCCTCAATTTCTTCAGAGAATGTGGGATATAAGCAATTACAATCACTTATCTAACTGGGGCGAAAGCTGAATAGCCCTAATTTTTCCCTTCAGAGCTACTGGGAGTGTAGTTGAGAAGTGCCATGTTATAAAAACACTAAAGGGCTAAAATTGATGTGTTGGGAGTTTTATGCCTCAGCATGTGGTCTTCCACTCCCCTTTTTGTTCCCAAAATTTGGCATTAAAATATAGAATGATATTTAGCTGAATCTTAACAGCTATGCCACTAACTGTGTTTATTTTTGCTGAGATTTAGTTCTGTAATATTTCTAAGTGAGCTGTTATTGAGAATAAGGGAAGCTGAAATTTAGACAGTTTATCCAAATAGAAGGCAGATTTCTTACATCAAAGGTCTATCTTCAGTGTGTGGATTATTTTAAGTATACACATTTGAATTACGAGCAGGGAAATACAATCTGAACAAATAGGGGTAAAATTAGATTAAGACAAGCAAACATTTTTCTCAGCCTGAAGTGATAGCAATATAAAGGTATGTATATTAAATGTTTATGCCATGCCTTGTGTTTTGCAAATTTAAGTTTTGAAAAAGTCTGGTTTTGATTAACTAAAATAACAAATTTCTCCTTTGTAACTTTGCATTCTGTGCAGAAGCACATTTATTGAGAGTTTTCAAATAAATCAGGTATCTTTTCCTCTGGTTTAGTGAGCAGGATTACGTGATAATTTGTTTCATTGTGAGAATGCAAATACAGTCAAACAGTCACAGATGGCAAATCAAAGCCCTACTTATACTCACTGTGGCAAATATGACAGAAGGTATAAATCAAACTAACAATTTATGCGGATGAATACACTTTGTTACAGAAACCAGGTATGTTTCTTTGTTGTTTTTACAATTTATACCTGGCTCATATTATATTAACTTTTTAGATGTCCTATTTACTTAAACCAGTTAATATTAAATGGCTTATTCATCTTAATCTCCACTGTATTTAAAGAACATCCCCTTTTGTCATCATCTGCAGGTTAAAGAAAATAATGATTTAAAGCAATATGCTTGTGCTTGATTGGGTTCATTTCCAGTAGCTTGTTTGATCACTCCAAACATGTTGCTGTTTGAAGGATGTCCACACTGGAAGTGAAGACATCCTGGGCAGGAGAGGTCAACCCCTCTCTACTTGTTCGTATTGTATAAATTTCCATGGTGCAAATGCTAAGCTACTAAATTAAAAAAAAAGAACAAACAAATAAATCACATGGGAGACACGGAGGACAACTGTGTAGAAAAAGACAAATGTAAAGACAAAAGAAAGGCATCCACATCATCATTATGGACTTGCACCTCATTAACCATGAATCTATCACCTTAACTCTGAGTGTATATATGTTTTACAGTAAACAAAAAAGCATGTTAAAAAAAACAAAAACAACAACAAAAACAACAACTTGTTGCCCTGAAAGCAGTGAGAGTAGGACGGGATGCTAATAGTAAACAAACAAATGACAGAAACAACGGGGTAGTCCGCATAGTGTGAGCGCTGGAGCGAATCTGAAAGAATGTCACGCAGGTCATGGGGATTTGATGGATGAGCTTTGTTACCGGTTCTTTGTGATCCTGCCTTTCAGCCTCTCTCAGCATCAATGGCACAGGCAAACATAGAGGCAGATACACAATCACCTCTTAAGACACATAAGGAATTGTATGTGAGTGTATATAATAACATAAATATCTAATCACATTGGTGAGGTTTCCATGACATGAGCAGTTGACAGTCTTGACATCACCAGCTGAGCCCTCGACTGTACATTGAGAATAAAACCTCCGTTATGGATATAATATGTGTGCACATCACAGAAACTCCCAAACAAATGTGTGCAATTCTACATGCGGTGGCTTCTCTGCACAAAAATATGCATTAAATCTGTAACTATGCAATATAAGGCTGGCATCTATAACCAGACTGGAAGTGTTTTGTGAAAGACACATTTCCCTCGAGCATAGGAGTTTAAGTATGATTTGAACTTGCTCAAAAGTGATGGCAAAATAGAGTCTGTGATTTGTGGGGAAGAAAGAGATGTGATTAAAGAATGTCTTGATTTACTGATTTTGATTCTTGCCTTTGGTCATGAGATATCGATCAATACTGAAAGAAAATTTTGGATAGCAGCAGCTAAAATGAGCGTCCTCCAGAAAGTGACTGGACTCATCATCTGTAGGGAGCCCAGAATACAACTACTGTTATGAAGAGAAATCAATGAATGTGCTTGGACATCTGGTCAGTCCACTGGAAGGAAAACTTGGGGCAGAATCAGAACTCGATTAATTGAGTTCTATTCCTTTTGACCTGAGGGTCCTTGGGCTCCCTGGAATACACTGGGGAGTGCCACCGTATATGGAGAAGGGTGTCTAAATGTTTCTCCAAGATGTGTTTGTTTTTCAAAAATGTAAGAAAATTTTCAATTTCAGAGTAAGATTTCTTGTTTTAACTTTCAGATGTTATGCTACTTTTCTATAAGTCTCCCTGTGGATGGCAAAAAAAATCTTCCTCGCTTATAAATAAGCCCAGCTTCTCCTCAAAACAATGTTTCTACGGACAAATTTAATGCCTTCACCACAATTTTACGCCTTCAGTTTTGTTCTCTCTTCTAAATGATATTTGCACTTTATGAGCACAAGAAATATGCCCAAAGAAGGAAGTGATGCCAAGGCTACACTTTTATTAAACTGACTGGAGCTGTTATCAGATTATCACTTATTTCTAGGAGGGAGCAAAGTAAATCTAAAATATACCTAAGGATGAAAATTGCATCTTTAGGAAAACAGCAAGAGATGCAGGAATAAAACAGAAGCGGAAGACATTAGCGCTCAAGCAATTGAAACTTAGCACAGATTCACAGTTTTGGTAATGAGGATAGCCTATCTGTAAGAATGTAGGATTTTGCTATTGTGAGATCAAAGTTTTGACCAAGAGCACCATAATATAGGAATCCTGCTTCCTACCTGAAAATGTAGGCTCTTATTATTTTGGGAGAAAAAAAGAACAAAAAAAAACAACAACTTTAATATCAAAGGATGAATGGATGACTAAGAGAAAGAATGCTATATAAAAAAAATAAATTTTTCAAAGCTTTATTTTTGGACATCCTGGAAAGAACTCTTACCTTATTCAATAGACTGATCAGGAAACAAATGAATATGCAACCTTTTCTGTAATTCCTGTTGAGCAAGATATGGAGGCTTACTCACGTAAAATAAACTCAAAGATGAAATGTTAAGAAATAAGCAAAAGCTAACCGAATGTTGATAAAACACCCAGTGGCTAAAGCCTTTAAAATAATTAACACAGTGCACCTTAATAAGACCAGTGAAGTTCAAGTATTGTTTTGTAAGCCTAATTAATCATGACTTTGGTGAGCAGCCAACAGAGAGGGAGGACAGCCTCCTTCTGTCTTAAACTCCATAGCACTGCTCTGGAGTGAACCCACATCCAGGGTTAACACAATTACCAGCATGTCCTCCCAACCATGATCCAGCATCACACTGCAGGCACTGTAATTGGTGTGCCCAGAATTGCAGACAAAAATTAGAAAATCAGCAGAGGGAGAGGGGTGATTAATTTGCTCGAGGAGGCCGTTGGTAACTATGTAAATCACTGGCTGTCACTGCAATTTAATTTGCTTATTCTGTTGTCCTTGTGTAAAATGCAAGTCTTGTTCACAGACTGGTTAAAGCATCAGGTCATAACCGCAGAGCCTGGAAAGTGAAGGGCATAAGATACATGCAGCTTAATTACAAAATAGGACCACAACATCCTACGGTGCTTGTGCCGTGTGTGCTGTTTGTTTGCTCCAAAGATTTCAAGGCAGACTGAATCAGTGTGCCTTGAAAATGTGCAGATAATGCTGACAATTTTGTCGCACATCTGCACATGCCTTGGAAATGTGCAGATATTTCGTTATAATTTAATTTAGTTAAAGGCTAGCTGCAGGTGGATAGAAGAGGCAGCAGGTTGCGGCATGTGGAGCTCCTTTCTTGAACTGAAGTGGAGTTGCATTTAAATACTGCTTTGACTTATTTTATGAAAGCAGTACCCTGAAAAACTCCACCTCACCTCATCAAAAACCTTCAGTGCCTTACTGTCAGACAGCTCTCTTGGTCAGATAATCCCTTTAAGGAGACTTTGTAGAGTCTTGCATTAACCAACATCAAAACACTGACCACAATCTATAACCGAATCCTTTTGAGCCCTGTTATATTAGCCAGCTTATTCAGCTTTGTTGCTGAATAACACCCATTCAGCAAGGTTTAGCCACAGGGGTCAAGCACACAAAGCATACTATTCCTAGGGAGCAATTAGCTCTCAGTCACCCGAATGTAAGGTCAGATCTCCTCTGGCTTTGACGACACTGCTGCTCATCACACCAGTTGGCAATCAACTCTCCCTGATCGGCTAATATAATATAATGTTGTTTGACATTCACTTTAAAAAAAAAAAACAACAACAAAAAAAACTTACTTCTAAACCAAATAGTTTTTCTCTAATGCCATTAAGAAGGTGAGAAATACAATAGAAAACTCTGTTTTGTATTATAATTTGTTTTGATTGTTTTTTAATATTTATATTCAGATGAGGGCGGTTTATTTGAAAGGTTTCTTTTTTACCTTTGTGGTGCTAACTCACAGGTGTTCACAGTGGTTTTGATCCCAAGGTTTGCAGGCATTGTAATACCTCTGATGTTCATCCTAAAATATACCTTTAAAGATAATATATTCAGATTACATTCATATTTATTCATAATATATAAGACCCTGCCACTGAGCTGCAGTCTTCTGTTGTACACTCTGAAACAATTGCAAAAGAGGAAGCCCCATGGCAGTTCTGTAAAACAAGTTAAACTTTCCGCTCTCAGGCAACTCTGTTAGAAACGGGTGTGTGAGGCCACTGGAGGCTGTCAGCACAAAATAAAGATTGGGGCAGGTGAAATACAGGACACGGCTGAAAGAAAACAAGAGATGTTAGAAATAAATATGAGAGATTTTAAATCTGCCTCTAGCGTAATAAGAGTTCAGAATAAAAGGAATCTACTCTTAGTTCACAATAATGATTTAAAAAAAAAGCATATTTCCATTTTCCAACATTCTACCTCATTTAAAAAAATAATTGATGTCTCAGCTATACCATTTAGGAACACAATGTGTTTTAGAGTCATAAGCACATCTGGGATGAGATGCATTTTCAGAGATTATTCCAGTGGTGTTTGACCTCTTAACCTTCTTTGTCTGGCCAGCCTAATTCAAAAAGAGCGTTATTTATTTAGAATTCAATTCAGTTTCTGTATGAGATGAAAACACCTTCATCTAAAGTGGATTTCTTTTCAGGAGTTTTCACATTTTGCCATTTTTGCATTTGGTTCAATGTCTCAAACATTGCTGTAACAGAAACAATACATAAGTTGACAACAAGCTCAGATTATTAAGGTTTGTATATCAGCAAAATTGTCACCATTACTTTTTTACTAAAGTGGAAGTATTACAAAACGAGCAATTTCAGTATTTTTTAAATAAAATGAAATGTAGACATTTACAGCAAGATCTCCACCAGGACCAGACAGTTGTGGTAAAAGCGGAGAAATTTAAAAGGCAGATTACATAAAATGCAAAAATAACCATCTTGTCATATTTCAGTGATAAATAAAAATAGTTGTGAAATAAAAAAAAAACTGCCTTAGTACTTTTTAAGTATTTTCCTTTTAAGGATTTTATGTATTCCTCTTTTGAATGTTATTGTGTAACTTTATACTTGTGAAGTGTCTGAGATCTATTTAAAACCGTAGCAGATGGAAACACATGTGCCACAAGCAGTAAACAACCTAATTTGTAACAAAAGACTTAAGCAGATTCAATGAGGTGACAGCGGATACACAGTCATAGTGAGAGCCCCACACAAACACACTTTTGCATACATTCTGAAGCACGCAGACTCTCAAAACCGCCCACACAACCTGAGGCGAGCATTGCGTCCTAATGACCTGGCCCTGTGTGTTTGTGAGGGTGTAAAAGTGTGTTTTGAATTAGGAAGAGGAGAGGCAGAAGATGAACTAACGATGGCTGCTAATAATTACAGATCTGTAGCGGAGAGGAGTTAATGAGGAGCCAAAGCCTCCCATGATGCCCCAGTAATAATGAATGAGGAGGAAGAGAGAGGGATGAGGAAGCGAAAGAGAGAGAGAAAGAGGTAGGAGATGTCATTTCGAGAAGCTGCAGTGCCCTTTGGTTTCTCTGCTCTTTGGGCATGCCAACAAGAGAGGAGCTTTCCCAGAGGAGGCTTGTCTCCACGCTAATGAAGATGTGACAGTCCTCCAGTCCATGACTCGCGGCGCAGTGCAAAAAGCAGAGGAGTGGGCTTAAGAATAAAAAAAAAAAAACGAGTGACAGTTCTTCTAAAATGACTGATGCTGAAAAGGTGAAGGGGCTTCAAAAAAGAATGATATATTGTCAAAGTCGAAAGTTGACTGACATGGTTTGAAGGGTGTTTTTAAATTGCTGTATGTCAGTAAAATAAATGCATCGAGACTTTAAATTCTAACTACTAGATTAGTCAAGGGGGATTAACCAATGCACAGAAGCGAAATAAAAGAGCGAATTAAAAACACTCACCAGAGAGCTGGTGTAGCTGGGATCCGACGTGTCTTCCTGCAGATAGCGTGACAGGCCAAAGTCAGAAACTTTGCACACCAAGTTGCTGTTGACGAGGATGTTTCGTGCAGCCAAGTCACGATGGACGTAATTCATTTCTGAGAGGTATTTCATCCCTGCTGATATCCCACGAAGCATTCCCACCAACTGGATCACCGTAAACTGACCGTCATTTTGCTGGTGGTCAGGGATGAAAATAAAGGTCAGTCATTCATTAGTTGCTATCATCACAAGGACTGACTCACAGTCATAAGATGCTTTCAACTGCAATAAACAAATTTAAAATACAGTGGCTCTCTGAGCAGAACATCCTGGCTCTGTATAATTTTGGCTGAGCTTTAAAATCTGATTATTATTTGTAAGTGAAGTGTTATTAACATTAGCTAGAACTTAGAGACTACTGACCAAAGCAGTAGCAACAGTAACAGAAAGTGCCTTCTAAGAAGTCAACAACTTGAAGCTCAACTAGTATTTTGCAACTTCAATTATGGACAAGCCAGATGTAACCCTGAGAAAACATTGTTTGGTCAGATGAGACAAAGATTGAGGTAATGGGCCACAATGGCAAAAGTATGTTCGGAGGAATTAAAGTTACTATTTCTAAACTTGTAAATACAGCACCAAACATCATGTTGGTTTCATTGCAAATGAGGGCAAAATAGTAAATGGACTGAACTTAGGCATCACATTTTTAGACATACTGACCACTCAGTGGGCTTTTACAGAGGAGTGATATTTACCCTTCCATAGTATTGATGCTCACACTCTTATACAATTATATGGTATATGATAGGAACTTTTTCCACTTCACCTCAAATGGCTGAGAAACGGTCTTATTTCAGCTGAGTGAATGAATCTGATTTTGACATGGAAGTTCAAACTACAAAGTGAAGTAAATGACTGTACTATTTTCTGACGCACCAAGGCTACTCATTTGGATTATCTTCTTCTCCAGAATTAGAAAAGCCTGGCAGTTTCTAATTATTAACACAACCAGAGGGCATATGCACATAAAAGACAATGATCAAGATACAGTACGTTGTCACTCAAACACCCACATATGAGAGGGACATCCAGTGCTGCACAGCTTCATCTGCTTGAATTTTTATTTTGCCATTCCCTCCTTCTTACCAATTGTATATTAGTTTTAATTTGCATCTTGATACAATTCTGGACTCTGGTGTTCAAGTATCCATCTGTCCAATATTAACACTTGGCACTCTTATCCTTGTCTAAATGCTCTCAATCGTAGGCTTTGAACCTTTGAAACAAAACAACAATTAAGAGGGTAAGAAGGGATCGATAGAAACACAAGTTGGATGCAGTGGTTAGCAAGGCCAACTTCAAAGAACCTATTTAAACCCACCATAGATCAAAGTGAAATAGAATGCCAATCCATGAAATTGAAGGAGGGAAAAAAATGTTGAATACTGATTAAGCTGCATGTCAGTTCAATCATTACTATAAAAGAAAGAGTCTATTAATAGCTTCAAAGGTTATTAAATAAAGGCTGATAAACAAATCTGTTGTGGAAATTTAAAATTATAAATTGGCTGATAGGGATTTTAATTAAATACTCAAGTAAAATGCATTAAAATAAACATAGGCTCATTCTAAATTATACTGAACTAAATCAGTTTATATGAACATTTCTTCTGATTTCAATAAACAACTACATGTAACTTGCTTTCATAGAGTTTACTCACCCTTAGGAATGAGTCAAGGGCACCATTCTCCATAAATTCTGTGACAATCATTACTGGACGGCTTTTTGTGACGACACCCTCCAGACGGATAATGTTTGGATGGTCAAACTGGCCCATGATGGAGGCTTCAGACAGGAAGTCTCGCCTTTGCTTTTCAACGTAGCCAGCCTTCAGTGTCTTGATGGCCACATAGATCTCCCTCTTACCAGGCAGCTTCAAACGACCCTTGTACACTTCTCCAAATTCGCCTGGTTAGAAACAACGGAGCATAGTGGAGTTGCCATCAAAACAAAGAGCCGATCTCCTTGATCAGTTCAAAGTCATTGTAGTTTTTCAATTAGTCACACCTTAGATGTCCTAACGTGCTCATTCATTATGTGTTTCAGGCATGCTGAGTGTTTTCTTACACAAATAGTAGTGCTGATCTGCTAGTGATACTCACAACACTGCGGTTCCTTCTGACTCACAGCAGTCACCTTATCCTAAAATACTGCCAAGTGTCTTTGTATTCCCAAACTAAAGAAAATTAGCCAAGAACTATCTAGTAAATTTCTGGCACTAATTTCATTAATTATCACCAGCTTGCTGTCCTGAAGAGACACCACACCAAGATTTCAGCAAAAACGGAAATCCTTAATTAGTTAGCCACCTTGCTTTCTTATCTTTACCCGAACTCACACCTAGCTTGCTGAGAAAGCCATGGTTCTGGAGCTATTCCAGGTCCAATCACACTACTACTATTTTTGCATCATAATGAAGAAGCACAGGATGATCTAGTGCCTGTACAACTAAAGTGTTTCCAGCTATAGGGAGAGGCATGAAATAAACATGAACATAATGCAGCCGTCTGTTTACAGATGTTCTTTCAGAACTGCTAGTAACCAATCATATACTTTAAAAGACATTGTGAATTCAATTTTAAACAAGGGTCCACATTATTTTACATGTAAATTTGATGAAAGTGTGTGATTGAAGGCAAAACATTGCAAAAACAACACTATTATTCAATAAAATAAATAAAATAGAAACACAGAAAATGAAATGAAAGGCCAAAGCCCAGCGCACCATGTTGGTGGTGCGCTGGGCTTTGGCCCTTTACATGACTGATTTATTTGACAAACAGTCTGACTCTCTGACCTACCACAGACACAGGTTAAACTCAACGGCACACAGACATGCACTTCATATACAATATGCAGAAGCACACAAAATCACAACAGTCCACATCCACATCATGTCTCCAGAAACAGCAAACGTGCACACAGAAATGCATTGCTTCAATATACTGTTTGTCATACCTGCACCGATGACCTCCTCAATCTTGACAGTGGAGACATCAATCTCTTTGGCAAATTCTCGCACTGCCTCGTTAGGGTCCTCATAAGTGAAGGGGTCAATGTAGATCTTCATTCCTGGTGAGCCTGAGAAGTGGGTCGGGCAGCCCAGTGGGGAGGGGCAGTTAGACATGTCGGCTCGCAAAGAGAGTTCTAGGACAACCAAAGCGCTCAGTGAGCTTTCCAAGAAGGATATAGTCTTCCTTTACACTTTAGTGAAATATTCTATCAATATCTGATAATTAACATTAGTCCCTAGATTGCAGCATTATGACAAAATGTTACAACCTCTACAACCTCTTAGTATTGGAGACGCTGATTTCTTTAGAGCCCAAATAAGCAACAAGACAGAAAATGACAGGTGAAACTATATTTGCCTTGTACAGAATAAGTGCTTGGTTACAGGGACAACTTGCTTCAAAAAAGAGAGAAAAAAATATTTGCTGGAATAAAATGTGAAACTAGAAAAGAAAAATAAGAAAGCAAAGTATTAAATGCGACACGGAGAGACTAGGGTGTACATAAAGCATAAATGTCTGCCTTTTTTATTCCTTTATCCCTTACACTGGCAATATCTGCTCTTTCATCATGGTAGAACCAATTTTCCAGCAGCGTTTTCTATAGGAGCTCATAAAAAGATAAAACTACCATGCCATCAACAAGCTCTTTATGCAATTCTGCAACAAGCGACCACAGCTCACAGACCCGAGATGTCTTTCCAAACGAAGGAAAGGTTTACTGTGTTGACAGGTTAGGTGGGTGGGAAAAAAACACAAATTCAATATGCTCCAAAAGGACAAACAGTCAGCAACCAGACATGAAATCATCATCTCTGCAGTGACATCGAAGGACAGGCCAGTTTCATAGGGGCTGCTTAATCCAAACTTTGCCAGCTATGATTTGAATAAACCTGTCTTCAATCAAGTAAATGTATGCCCACTCGGGCATGCTGTGGTGGCGTAGGGGATAGCACAAACCACGTTTGGAGGCCTTCAGTCCTCGACGCGGCGGTCGCGGGTTCGATTCCCGGACCCAGCCGATGTTTGCCGCATGTTTTCCTCCCTCTCCTTCCCGCTTTCCTGTCAGCCTACTTTCCAATAAGGGAGCCCACAAAAGACCCCCTGGTGGGGAAAAAAAAAACGAAAAAAAATGTATGCCCGCTCATTTGCATGAACTACACAGAAGGACAGGAAGGCCTCAAGAGACAATGTGATGGTCGGTTACAGGGATCAAATTACCTCACCTTGCAGTTAACATGTAATTGCTTGGAACCCAGTTTAGGGTTCATCATTTGGTTTTGTTCATTGTAAAGAGTTTTTAGAGCTTTGTTTTGCATACTTGTTTACTATTTCCAAAGGTTGCCAGGGCAAAGCTTGACATTTTGACAAGGGAACCATGTCTGGCTAGAAGCACATGTAAAGACACTTGGTCTCAAGCTAAAACTGAATCTCAAACTCTGCACACCCATTACTTTCTAACTCTTACTCTAGAGTCCACTTTTATCTATAATTTAAAATGCAAACAGTTTATTTTTCTGTCTCCCTATGGTACAGCCCTGGTTAACTGGACTCATCTTTTTTTGACCACTGGCTAAAAACATAGACTCTCAATTTAACATGAATATTTTAAAGGGAACTCGTCTAAGTGTATGACGTAAATGTATCTGAACATCATTCCTATCTTTACCAACATAAAAAGCTTGTACTCTGTAGGGAGAGGATGCATAGCTCCTCTCCCGGACTTTGAGTAGAAAATTTTGCAGTTTTCTATATGGACAAATTTCACACAAATGAAAATGTGGATTGAAGCAGTTCAGTGAATTAATACCTTCCAACTGTGTGTACTATTCTTTCAAAAGAAAGATTTCTAAGTAACATATTTATTTATTTATATGATAAGTATATTTGTCATATTTTGGAGTGACGTTGGACCCAATTTTTGGTAGAATGCATTAGCATCAATTAAACTGTTTTTTTTTTTTTATAAAATTGAAAACATGAACATATCAGGGAAAATATATGTTGTCATTCATCTTATGTAACTTCTAGAAATCAAATACGTAGCTCTTTTCTCTGTGCTAACAAAGGTCAACTCTTCATAAAAGCTATGTGGCTTCCTAGTTGTGCAAGGAAAAATGTTTACCTCTGCCACTTACAAAGAGAACAGTCTTGAGTAAAGAACGAGTACTATTTAGAATGAAAAGGGGATATTATCACAGAACAGAGACTCATCGAAACTTAGCAAAGCTTCCTGGTGAACACGCCACAAAAACAAATAAAATAATAAAAAAAGAAAAGAAAGAGGAAAAGGAAAAAAAAGCTCCAGAACAAAAGCATTGAAAGCGTGGACTTGTGTGAGAGTTGTCCTGGAAGCATAAAGTGAGTTTGTGCAATTTAAGTCAGTTGGTTTTATTTTTTTGGCTGATTAATTAAAGTTACATTTTACCGTACAGTACTTAACCATGAAATTTTCTGTCATTGACCTATTTGTCTGCTATGCTTGTTTACTAAGTGGGTCTAATGTATTCACAAATCAACCACACAGGACCAGTGCTTCCAATGATCTAATGCAACTATGGGGCAAATCAAATTAGTGGTCTTTCTTAACAGGATTTACATTCAGTCTTAAGACAAATAGGAATTCCGGCTTTTTTAAAGCTAATCTTTTTAAGTTAAAGGACCCTTTCATACTTTCAGCAAGGGGACTCACTGTCCACCAATTTATTTTCTCTGACAAAAATTTAATTTCCATACGTCTAAGTATTAATGAAGAGCTGGCAATTAACTGTTTTCTGTGATTATATTTGTGGAGGAATTAACAAACAGCGGCAGGGCAGTATATCCCTACAGTGAGTTCATTTTCATTTCATGTCTGTCTAAGAAGCAGACTAATCTACTTTAGTTCTTCACCGTATTATGAGCTGAGGTTCCTGACTCAATCTAAACTAATTATCCATTGTTTGATGTTAGAAAATCATCTGTCACACACTTAGGCCAATTAGTGTGAAACTCACTCTCAGTGTGTATGGGTTAGGGTTTAAACAGTACAAAGACACATGGGTGTAGTTGTGCTATTGTGTGTAGGTAATGTCAGAGAAATATCTGGGTCCTATTGCAATTCATCATCTTTCAAATGAAAAATGGTAGGGGTGTAACACTGAACAGAGATTCCTTTTGAGACTTACAAAACCTTTATTTTAAAATGTTCTTTGGCATTAGGACCAACACAAAATTAGACAGGTGTAAACATAGGAATATTTTACTTCAATCAAATGATCTTTAAAACAAAACTTGGGATAAGTAAAGCAAAAGTGGATTCTTAGCATTCCCCAAAACAGTCTTTAAAAGTAATCTTGCTTTGTGCGTAATCTTGTCTAATAAGCAATGCATGTATTGCTACAGCACATACCTCTCGATAACCCAGAATTTATAATAACCTGCAAATGCTACCATGTCGACAAAGTGTTAAATACGTTCCTCATAAAAGTTAAACAACAAATGTCTTATGGAATCCAGTGAGCATAGTTGCTTTTGGTGGGTTTCCAATTTCATTGGCTAATTTAAAAAAAAAAAATAATTATTGCAAAAGCAAGACACATTCAGAAGTATCAAATTCAAATGATTCATTGATAAAATGTATGGGAGTGAAGGGAAAAGAGAAAAAACAAAAACACTGTTATTGGGGAAATTCTCAGAGTCCACTACATTAGGTCACCTTGGTGTCTTAGATGTGATTGATCCTTTATGTGAACTATTATTTTTTTTATTTCATGTGTTTACCAGTTTGTTTGTTTTAATATCACGCCTTGGGTATAGTGTAATGTAAAAGGCAGCCATTCAGTTGCTTCTCTAAATCTACTTTATTGACAAAATGAGGAAGACATCATAGAATGTGTGTGTGACAACATTTGGAAAAGCAGGCAGCTGGATGAAGCACAATTTTTGTAAGTTTATATAAAGCAATTGACAGGAGGGGCTCTCTTTTGTTGTTGTGCTGAATACTGACATTATCAAACTGCCACTCAAGTCTTAAGAGAATAGAGGAAAACAAAACACCATGAGGTGTTGTGGTGATAGAGGGAGTTTCTGAGTGTAGGAAGTATGAAGGTTGAACAACCAAATCTGTGAATAGGACCCCTTATAAGCATTTTGTTTTCTTTCCATTTCAGATCTCTTACTTAGTTATATAGTTCTTTGAACCTTAATTTTTTTTACAAACTGCATTATGCTAATTGAATCAGGCTCACCCAAATATAGTTATGACAGAATTGACTCCTATAGTTCATGTCCACAGCGGCTTTAATGAGCCCCAAGCTGCCACCTTTCTGTGACTTTGACACAAAGTAACTGTGTTGAAACACTTTGCTGTGTCAGGTTCAACAAAACTCAATTCCCTGGGTGAGAGTCCCTTTCTCAGACTGCTTGGTTGGCAGATTGTAGAGCTTTCATATGAGCTACAAAGCCTGTACCCGTTCCTTTGAGTGCATGTGTGCGTCTGAGTGTGCCTGAGATTATTTGTACGCCCCTCTGGGCTTTGTGCTCCTCATCAGTGCATGCCCGGAAAGGGCTTAGACAAGACTCAATCATGGATATCATGCAGCCCGAAGAAATTTTAGTCAATGTCAGAGTGCACAGGAGAGACAATTATATCCACAAATACCTACCTGATCAATTTAGTTTTCTGATATCTCTATTTTAACTTTACACTAAACATAATACGGTACCTTATTGGTATATTTATACGCCGTGGACTATCAAACACTTTGATAGACATATTCAAAACTGCAGTAGAGAGCAATTTACTTCCTTGGATTTCATTTAGATAGATTAAAGTAAAAGGAAATGCATTTTTGTCACATTTTTCAAATCTATTTTCTTTACAACTATTGGCTTCTTTATGGTAGTCACATAAAATGGCCCCCTTGGGGAACAGTCCAGGATGTACCCTGCATCTCGCACCAATGACTGTTGGAAATAGGCATCAGTCACACTGTGACTCTGCAAGGATAAGCAGATTTAAATAATGGATTGATGGATCTTATAAACCTTTGTGTTGTCTTTTAAAGTATTATATTGATAAAGCCCAATGTTCTCTGAAACCTTCGGGAGATGCACCTAGATGTATGAAAAAAAGACTGCTTTGACAAACAAACTCCAACTTGCATTATTCTTAGTCATCACTCTTCAGTTTTTCTACTTTCTAATTTGTAATTCTAATGTGTTATTGTATTGTATTGTTCCGGATCTGACAGCAGACATCCATTAAGTGAGGGAAAGTCAATAAAGCCTAATATGTTGCATAATTACAATAAGAAAAACACAGTGCAATTTCGAGTTGCCAGTCTTTTACCAAAGTGTAGTGTCCACCATTTCCTGCATAAACAACCATTAGTTTAGAAAATTAATGTAAACATGCCGAGGTGCTTCGGCCTCGTTGCCATTTGCAGGCTTGGGTTTAATCTAAAATGTGCACTGTAAAAATAAAAAGGATCACATTTAAATAAAACGAGTGAGAAAAGGTTGTAAAAGAATTTAGTCAAATTTCCAGGTCCACTGAAGTATCCTCCATTTAATCTCACTGCATGCAATAAATTTTTTTTTGGCATTCTAAATGAATTCAATAACCTGACACAAACTGGGAAAATCTACATACACACTGACGTCTTGTTCTGTCAGGGAAACAGTACTTGTCAGTCTTGCCTGTGACTACTATTGCTGTAATAATGGTGCACTATTAAATGCAATACAATACAAAGTTTTGTAAGCATGGTTCACCATGTTAGTGAATACTTTATATTCAGAAAATATTTCATTTTTTACCATTAAAACAAATCTGAGGCATCAGGAAACCATACTAAATCTGTTCATTTTCATGGTTTAGGTCATTACACAGTAGAACACAGTTTTTTATATGTGTAGAAATTTAAAGAAAAAAATCTGGTACTGTAAATCAACACTTTAGTAATTGTGATTGCAATTATCAGAGTGGACTCACCTCTTCCTGTGCTGTAATGTTGCAGCTTGTCACTGTACACTGCCTCCTTGCTGTATGCTCTTTTCCTGAGAGAGCAGCAAACATTAAAAGAGAATATAAGAGTTGACATGATGAAAGGGAAGACGGCTCATGATGTTCTGTGCTGCCTGAAGATGACGCAGATGAAAATAAATCAGTTTCAGCGAATACCAATAGCAGATGAAGTTTATGAAAATGAGTTGATTTTTAATTAGACCTTGATAGGATCTATTTTCTTTTCATGTCTCCTCTGCTTCTGCATCAAAAGAGGCTGCCCTATTTGATGAGCACTTGACTTGCTGAAACTTGCACATCACTGGTGAAAATGTAACTTTCATATATTTTAAATGGAGCAAGACAGGAATTTGACAATGTGACAAACTGCTGCAAAAAGAGATAGGTTTAATGGGGTACAGTTGTCACAGTCTCTATGGAAAAAAGTATCGCTTTTGAAATGTAACAGCTTTTGCATTTCTATCAAATCTATTGATTTTTTTGACATCCTTATATTAGACCTCTTCATTTTACTTAGGGTAGGGAAGAGGAAAGAACAACTTCTGCACTGTCCAAATAGAGAACTTTTGTTGTTTTCCATTTCATAATTAATAAAACTCAAAATGTCCAATAAGTTATTTTATTTCTTACTTAATGAAGTTATATTTTCAGCTTCATAAAGCATCTCAGTGACAGCAGTAGCATGAATACCACTTTTCATATTTTAGTACAAAAGAGAAAATAAGGCAATCTCTGGTTACCTGCTGCACACGATGGAGATGGCAATAAGCGAAACAATAAAGACCACTCCAGCAGCTGCTGACCCCGCAATCAGAGGAAGCTGTTCCCTCAGCTCAGACTTGAAGTCGTCTACACAAGGAGAGGGTAGAAGGACATGTAATGAAAATGAAATAAACTGAAAATAATACATATGTATGCACACTGTTTATTTATCATATATACAAATATAGCTTTTCTTTTTTTCTTTAGTAAAAACTAGAAAAGAGGTAGCAAGACACATTTTTAACTGATTTAAATTCTGCTGAGAGGTGCTTACGGAAACCCTGTTGTGTTTGACTAAGAAAGAGAAAGGGAAAAAAATAGCAACGCAAGCAAACTTGAGAGCGAACAAAGATTGAGGGAGACCTTACAATATTCTCTGTTGGTGTATGTGTCATAAACAAGTGGACAAGGAAACAGTTGTCAAAATCTTGGCTTTACAATTGTTAATAGAAAGCCATTTACTGTCAGTCATCCACTATTTTATTTTAACTAGTGTTGACTGTGGCAGATCTGGAGGACAACCTAAAAGTGCAAAGGCAGCAGAATCCTCAGCTATCTTTTTGCGTGTGCCAGTCTTTTTGCAACTTTGAGACCCGGAACACAGTCGTTAAAGCAAAATCACAATTTAGCATGCTGAAGGCAAATCAGCAGCTTCTAAATCCCATCCCCCATGCAGGACGGATGCATTGGATTAAAGTGATAAAGGGAGACCTAATGCATTTTGGGAGTAGTGTGAGAGATGCAATATGTGAGGGAGCTCAATATGACATGAATTGGTTGCTTTTTTGACTTGTAAGTTTGTCAAGAATATTTCAATAAAACATTGTGGATAGCTTTTTGCAGTTTCCCAGCACTCTTTCTATTATGTTTTGATGCATATTCGTTGTGAGAGGTCTATATAAATCTTTCTGTTGAGAACACCAACTTCCCTTGACAGTTTGAAATCACGCAAAAGGCTCTTTCAGTGGTAAATATGTTCCAATAACTACGAGACGTACTCCTAGTACAAGGAGATAAAATAAAATCTCTTTCTTAAATGATCGGTCAAGTTTCTTCTATGACTTTGTGTGTCCAGAAGTAAAGAGAAAATAATGAAAAAGTGTACAAAAATGTCCTGGCAGGAGGACACAAAGGATTAAGAAATATATTTATTGGAAGGGAGACCAGGCGTTTACTTCATGAGGAAATGAAGCGGTTTGACGGCAGAAGAAAAGACTGGTAAGAGGGGCCAGGAGGTGGAGGCGTGGGTGTTATCGTCGGCTGTCCTCTGGTGCCTGCTGCTAATTGCCTTGACGAATGTCGTGCTATGGCAACCGGCCAAGGGATGAACCATAAGCAGCATGCGCGAGTGTGAGGTATGTGTCCCCATGTGTGACTGTGTGCATGCATCTAAACTCACACTGTTAAATGTTTGAGAGAACGCTCATTTGTGAAGAGAGGGTGAATAGAGGGCCTACGACTGTACCTCCACATCTGCTCTGCAGAGGTAAATAGCCAAAATGATAAACTCTGTCACCTGACAATTTTCTCTCTGTTAAGACTCAACTGTGGCATAAAGTATTATGATCTTCATTACTAATAATACTTCCATATCTGTCAAGCTTTGGATTTTAAAATAAAAGAAATTTGCCACCGCTTGCTGTGAGCTATCCCACCTTCCCAACCAAGGTCCAATGTCCTTTACACTTTAATACACGTTTACTAGAAATCTAAAATACCTGTCAACTGGGCCGGATTTTAGCAGGGGCTTACCGGGGCTGCAGCCCGGGGCCCCGGCATTTCGGGGGCCCCGAAGGATGTTTTATATTTTTGTGAATGGATAGTGTCAGAATGTAATCAATGACTACCATGATTTTGACAGCACCGATGAAAAATGTTCCAATTTGTTCTGGCAAACGTCCATCTTGAATTCTTGCTTGTTATTGGTCCACTTTTGACGCATCTTACGCATTGGGGAGGAGGAGCGTCAAGGGAATATTATTTTACAATGGCGGATAACAGGAAATATGACAGCGGAGCGCAGAAAAGAAGGAAGAGAAAAGAAAAAGAGCATCGCGCCAAAGAGGCGACAAACAAAATGCCTAAATTGACAGGCTTTTTTTAAACCTGTTAGCGGAGATGGAGCAGAAACATTATTATCCCCGCTCCTCAAACCCTTAGCTATGCTAACACCGGCACTAAGATCCCGCCAGAACCTTTAACCGTGACTGAGTCGGTGGCTGGACTGGCGTCTGTGGAGTCAGAGTTGGTGGAAGCGGGATCTTCTTCCGCAGATGGAAAGACGACTGTGGATCCGTACAGTACCGATCCGGCGCATTGGGGGGAAATTGACGAGTCCGTGCGAGCTTACTGGGCTGAGCGAGGACCGGAGAGCTGTCAAAATATGAATGTTGGCTTTCAAGCATCAGAACGGGTGTACAAGCATCAAAAGCGTCACTTCTCCAAATCTCACTTTAAACGCAAGATGTTAAATGGTGAGTACATCGAAAGACCGTGGCTGCTCTACTCTCCATCCACCGGAGCTGCATTTTGTTTTGCATGCCGCATTTTCAGAAATGCTAATACTCAGTCAAACTTTGAAACTGGTTTCAGTGACTGGAAGCACGCAACTGAACGCAAATGCCTAAACTTTAAAAAATCCTTCAGAGGGCAGCACTTTGGACTTACCTGGGTCAGGATATTTTCTGAAAACTACAGTATGCCTGATCTCTTTTTTCCAGAAGATATTGTTTATATCCATGTTCTGTCTGACTGGCAGAGAAGCACTTTTTTGACATTTATTTCCTCCACTATTTACCAAGAACTTTAAAACCAAAGAAAAAGTTTGAGTTTTGATATATTCCACTTGTACTTATATGGACTTGTAAATGCTGGGGATATTTGTATAAATATTGTTTTACTCGCTTTGCTTTGTAAAAGTAGATTTGAGCATTGCACTTTCTTGCACTCAATCTGTTTTATAGTTTGTGTTGAAGTCCAGGCAACAATAACTATTCAGTGATTTTATTTTGTGATGCAAGCATCATATTCTAGTTTCAACCCCAACATGTGGTTTAGTCTTTCTAGAAAAGAGTTCAGAGTTGTTTGTTGTTTGTGACAACTGGCTTATTAAAGTTGTAAGTTGTCAAAACTTACTGTTCGGTCATTTTCTGTTCATCCTCTAAAACAAAACAAACACATACAAATATATATATATCTATATATATATATATAGATATATATATATCTATATATATGTATATATCTATATATATCTATATATATAGATATATATATAGATATATATATATTGACTCTAGCCCAGGGGCCCCCATCCTGACTCCAGCCCAGGGGCCCCCATCCTCCTAAATCCGGCCCTGCCTGTCAACCACTTACAAATTACAATTAGGAGCTCTAAATCCTAATTTTGCTGATAGGCCTACCTTTATTGTTCTTGAAAGGCTGTGGACATTGCTGGGTATGCCCACAGCCTGAATGAAAACTCAAAAGGGAACTTAAGCACATTTATTTGCTTTACGTATTCATAAACTATAACTATATGACATAATCCCTTGGAGTGTTATCTTGAAGGGATTTATGCAGCAATTCTGAATTACTGCATTAATGCGCCACGGTTTGGAGGCAATCAGCCTATGGCACTGTATAGGTGTAATGGGAGCTCAGATTGCTTTGATAGCTGCTTAGAGATCATCCGACTTGTTGCATATGGTATCTCTGGTCCGTTTCGGAGCAGTCCAGTTCCTTTCTCCTTAGTCCAGGTAAGACGCCTCTGGCGTTGCCTCTGATTCAGGAGAGGCTTGATATGGTGAATGCAAATTTGTAGCCCATCTAGTATTTGCTCATGTGTGTCTGGAATGGATTTCACTTGGCAGTCCTCCCAAGGTGGCAGCCCTCTCAATTGTTGGGGAAACTTTTACTACACCACGTCTTCCTTCTGCTCAATTTTCAGTTAACATGCTTGGGTACAGAACTCTGTGAACAATCAGCTTCTTTAGCAATGACCTTTGGTGGCTTACCCTCCTTGCGAAGGGTATCGATGACTGTCTCTTGCTCATTTGTCAAGTCAGCAATCTTCCCCATGATTATGTAGCCTATTCATTTCATTCAATACAAAGAAAAAAAATTCAATACAAAGAAAAAAAAAATTGTTAATTAAAAATGAATGACCCAGAGTGAGTGACCATTTAAAGCCTCAGGAAGCCTCTGCCGATGTTTTGAGATGATTAGATAATTAGGATGTGATGCCATAAGTTTCCATTCCAGTGACCTTTTTCACAATATTCTAGTATTCTGAGACACTGAATTTTGAGTTTTTCTTATCTGTAAGCCATAATCACCAAAATTACTACAAGCAAAAGCTGGTGAATATATGACTCTTTGTGTGAGGATTCTATCTATAGTTATTTTCTAAGGTCACTGGTACAAAATATTGCACTTTTTTGAGATGTAGTACAATGTGGAAACATCTTTATAGCCTCTTTATGCATTAGGAACTCTGGCCATATCAGAGATTAGTGTAGTCTTCTAGTAAGTAAGAGTTATTCAGACAGACTCAGGCTGTTTTGGTTCCAGCACCAAAATCCCCGGCTGGGAAGCTCGTGAGGAATTGCTCCACTAACCTCACCAAATCTATTCACACCCTTTCTGGAGTGACACTAATGAACATAGCTCCAGATACTTGCCAGCTTACCAGGTGTTTCAGCCCTTTTCCCTTGCCAACTGCCCCCTGCCTCTGATGCCCAGAAAAAAAAAGAAAATTAATCTAATCAACCGCTAATCAGAGCTATGTATTCTAGTACAGTTCTCCGGTAACAGAAGGACATGGTAAAAAAAGCCCCAAAAACAATTAGCGAAGCATTTTAAATGAACCACAGTTAGCTGCACAAAGAAAAGATACTCTGCATTCTTCATGTTCATAGCTCCCACACACACTTACATCTGACCCTGAAGGAAATCAATTTTGCTGTGGAAATAGAAGTGCAATCAAAAACTGTGTTTTTCCTTCCATTTCTCCTGCTAATAATAATCCAACACCAAACACAAAGAGGTGTCCATGGGTGCTAGCAAGAAGAGGGTGTATGTGTGTGAGTAAAATGAAAAAAAGAAAAGAAAAGCAGAGCAGAACAGAGAGATGAGCAGACAGAACTGATTCCTCTGGCTCCACAGTCTTTACCATCTGTGAGGGTTTGGAAGCACATCTTGCTGCTGTATTTGCCAAATCCAGCCACAGTCCTTGCCCGCACCTGTACCACGTAAACTGTACCCGGCCTGAGGCCCTCCACACGTGCAGTGTTGGTCTGGCTGCGCAGCACAGTAGAGTTTATCTCTGCATGATCCTGAAAGAAGCAGTGAACGCAGAAAACATTAGCGATTACTTACTGCACAAAAGTCACACTATCAATTAAGAAATAAAGGTCAATTTCCATCCTAAAATGAAAGTTATGGCTGGAAACTTCACCAACAATTGAGCATCAAGGAAATAAATTTGACAGTGGTCTCCTTGAAATTATTTATGTTTTATAAACCTAAGATCTGACAGAATTGGCTTCTAGCAACAGTCGTTAATGTGTGGTAGTTATATATATCATTGTTGTGTGTGGCTAGAGGCTAGTCCATGCTAAATATCGTGCAATTTTTTTTAAATAATTTTGTGGCTTTAGTGGCCTCCATTCACAGCAACCAGACAGGAAATTGGCAGGGAGAGAAGGTCAGAAACTATACAGCAAATGTATTAGGAATTGAACAATAGCTGGTAGAATAGTTTATTAGATATTTTTGCAATTATTAAATTTTTGTTAGGGAGATTAATGTATAGTGCTCCAATGTAGTGAGGTAAGTTTTTCCAAGTTACACAAACAAACAACCAGCTAGACAGAACAGACCAAATCTGGTCTGGCTCTGGTCTATCTAGTTTACCCTGTTTAATTATTTTTTTCCACAGCACAGGAATCAGCTCCCTTATTGGAGAAGGTCTCTTAAAACAAGAGGACCTATCAGACAAACAACAACATATTAAGCTGTACTTAATGCATATGCAACATGTGAACATTTTGTGAAGCCTTAGAAAGAGAAAGACAGAAAGGCATGAAAAAGAGAAGCAGGGAACCTTTAGAAAAATACTTAACCTTTACTGTAGCGTTAAGGTAAAAAGTAAAACATAAACATGGGCATATTTGTAATCTGACATTTATTCTAAGCGAAAAAGCTGCTGACTACCTTAAACACTGCACTACCAAACTGAGAAATATACATAAGCAGCTTGCTAATGAAGGTACTGGGCTTTTAACTACATTCAACTTTTTCTTTTATGGTGTGTGTTTTTTTTGTATTTTTTAAGTAAAGACAGTGAAAACTGTCTCGGCATTTAATAGAAAGGCTAAATATTTTTTTTTAATTGGAAGAAGTTCTATAAGTTATGATTTTTAGTGTATTGAGGGGGTGGCTAAATGGAAGTCCGGCATAAAGAAAACATCTGAACAATACAGGGCCTCAAGTTGCAGTGTGGACTACAGAACCTAAACCAACCACAGAAATGATAGTTTCCTATTCATCCAATAACACACATGTAAAATATTAGAACCTGACTAGCCTTTTTTGTTAGGCTGTTTAAAGCATGCTGACTTTTAAAAAGCTGCACATAAATTGGCATGCTACTCAAGTACACTGAATTATTCAATAATGTGCACAAATATAGGTGCAGCCACCTTTTAATTATAACTAATGTCTGAAAAATAGTCTTAATTTCATTTCCACGCTCAACAGAGAGAGTCAGACAATCTGCTGCAGAGAAGTTTGAGACTTGTTGGAGGTACAGAATCTGCTATAGGGGATCAGTAATAACTTGGGGCCTGTCACAATCCCGTAACGCAGAGTGAATATGACAGCCAGAAAATAAGACTGCACCTACACTACACCCACCATTGCAGGCCACTGATGGCTGCAATGCAGACAAACTGGAAAGGGCGGCTATGAGCAAAACGCTGTACATCCCTGTGTCACTAATTCTGTGTAACTACAAGAAGTCTTTATTTTAAACTGAACATTGTTCAGTGTTAGAACTGTGCATTTTTGCCATCATGTATGAATGCTTAGAAAAAAAAAAACCTGGTAAGGAATAAGAAAAGGGAGAAGAGGAGGGGGTACATGGAGGAGATGGAAGATGGCAGGAAGCGATAAGAAACTCGAGGCAGTGGCAGCCCACACTGAAATCATTATCCAATCTGATTGGTGTAATTGAATCATTCCGGTTGCTCCATCACTAAGCAGACGAGGTAAACATGGCTATGGGATCTGCTTCCATCCACCTCCCGCACACACATAATGATGTGCGCAATCACATTAACTCTTATTGGACACTTTGGGCTTGATGAAGACAAATGTTTGGGCTTGGGATGTGGGGGCATCACACCAGCAGGATTTCATTCTGTCAGTGAGAGGAAAAACATATTTATAAATGGAATTCTGGATGTAACTGGTTTATCGAGTTTAATCATTAATGTACTTTTCGGTCTTGAGAGCAAGCAAACTGTTTTCAAATTGCTGTATACAAACACTTATGAGAAGTGACTTCATAGTAACAGCTTTTTTTGAAAAAAGTGCACCGCACCAGATTACCCATGAGAGACTGAAACCCCTGCCATCAAATCATATGGTCCCAGCCATGGATGAAAGCACACAGACCCCTAGGGGTCAAAATTTGCCTAGTTCCTCTTTGCCTTCACCAAGCCACACCCCCATCTGTTGAATATGAATGCAGAACAGGTGAGCAGACAGATGGCAAACCGCCAATGGGTGAGCTGTCCTTTGGGAAAGAATGAGCTCAGAATGGCCTCTTCATGCTGCCTGTCAAAAGGAGATTATGTCTCACGTACACACATACACACACATCTGCCACATAAAAAATAGCTAGCATTTGGCACACCAGCAGGTTTAAAGATAGCCAATGGAAGGCCTTGCCAGGAGGAGCTTCCAGCTATGAGAGGTCCTTCCCTGCTGCCAGTCAATTGGGGATTAAGAGGACCACACCCCAACTTACTAAATCAAGAGTAAGTTGCAGGTGGGAAGGCAGATGGCGGAGCAGCCAATCAAAATCATTGCCAGAGGTGACAGACAGAAAGCACTGTGGGAAATGAAGCATTCAGGAAAGTGACAGAGCCATAACATATGATGGTTAGTATTACTATCGAAGTATCTTTAAATGCTATCTGTGAACAGAAATGTGATAATTAATATTTAGGTTTGAATACGATTGTATGTACTCTACGAAACTTTAAAGCAGCCATTCTGTGCTTTGCAGGTTTTACATTCTTTCATAGAAATGTGCTAATTAAACATAAAAAAGGAAATAAACTGCAACTAAATTGCTCCTGGAAACCTTTACATCTTCTTACATATAGATGTTCAACAAATCCATATTACTACAATTAGAAACGCAAGTTTTGGTTTTATTTATTGTTAATATATAACACGCAAACCTAGAACTAGTACCACCAGAAAAGCCCTGATTTTCACAAACCTAACCATTGAAGTGGCTACATTAAATTTAATTTGGTTTAATGTACGTAGAATAAGATGTTACCAGTGGAATGACATGTATGGAACATTAACTGCACAGTAAAAAGTAACTTTAGGTCACATATAACAGTATACAAGAATATTTTTCACCTGACAACTTTCATGGAAACCCTGAAAAGATAGATGAATACAATTAGATAGAAACATCTAGAACAAAAGTAATAGGTGATAATGCCAGGTCCAGTGGTTAGGTGTGATGTTTTTTTATTTTTTCTCTGTAGAGAACTCATGACTTCCAGCCATCTCCTGGGCACTCAAATAATTCTTCAGCATATTTCCAATGTCTCTGCCTTCAGCAGACCATCCATGATCAATGATCGTATTCCCTTTAGATGTGTCCTTGTTCAAAAGACCAATTCATCCCAACCAAAATCCTCTGCACTCAATTCAACAGAGGTGCCAAAACCTGTTTCACATTCATCTTTTGCTTCTTGTTGATAGTTCCACCATCTGAAAAGTATCACTGAAGCTTTACACCACTGTTCATACCTTCATGCAGATAAAACAAAAGATTCCCCTTGCTGCAATATTAGGAGTGACATAAAGGTTTCAGAATTTATGAACATTTTGCCACTTTAAACCATTTTAGAGCAATATCTGAAACAAATATATCTTATCAGCTAATATTTATGTACTGTGATTTGTTAAAAAATATCCGTCAGATCTTTGCATTGCAACTCAATTACTATAGAAATGAACAAAGAGCGACGTGACAGCTCAGTAGCAGCATTTTGCATTGTTTCTATGAAGTACAATTGAACCCCTTGGCGATTTTTGGTATACATGGTCATAACTTCTCCTTTTATGTCACAAAAATTCCATAATTGAAGAGCTTTCAAAGAGGGTCATACATTGTGATTGTCATGAAATATGAGTCACTGGCAGCTCATTTTGGGAGTTGGGGGAAAAAATGACCCAGTGCTGCTTTACATGTTAAACACAATGAGGACATGAATATTTAAATGAACCCAATGCAAAATTCTCAACAGCGTGTTAAAGCTTACTGGTTACTTTAGAGATATTATTTATTTATTTATTTTTTTTATAGAAACCACTGTTGGCAATTTTTTATTTTTATTTTAGGACAGTAACAATGTGATCAAACAGAACTAGAAGTATAGTGCATTCAGATTTTTTGTATTTTTACTCCTTTTTGGAATCACTGAGTGAGCAAAAGCGTTTAGCCTTTCCGTTTAGGTCTGCCAGTAAAATGTTTTTCTTTCAACTAATCTTAAACTGGCAATTTGTTTAACAAAAAGTGTCATTCCTGTCAGACATTTGCTTTCGCACAATCTGCTGTGATTCTTTTCAAAAAATCGAGTTAAATAACTGGTTTTGTTATTATATGTTTCACTTCATGATCTGTGCAGTAATTTGTTTGCAGAAAGGCAGTAAAGATAAATAAAAGGATTATGACATTGCTGTATGACTAGCTAGTTGATTCTAAATGGTTGCAGCACTGCTGTAATTCTAAGGTTTTTTACGTCATCACTAATTTTATACAGATCATTACAACTGAAGTGATCTGGCTTTTTAGGCCATGGTGACTATGAAGCTCTACAGGGAAATACTACATATTACTTTCTTTCATTTTCACAGTTATAGTGAAATCTTTGTGGCATTTTATCAGTTGAAAACACATCTCTCAAAGTCACCACTTTAATAAAGCCCTGTGAGACATTATATCTGATTCAAAACTAAAAGCTGTGTCATATTGGACAAAAAAAATGAACTTTTATTGTAATAGATGTGTGTATGTCTCTGTGAGTGAGAATCTTACTTGTGTGTCTGTTTTTCAAAAATTGCCAACCAACCCAAAATGCACAGCATGGCCACTTGGCGAAAGGACAAACATGGTGGGATACCATGTGTCCTCTTCACAGGCTCAAACAGTTGCATGCATGCAAATAACCGGCACACACAAAGGCAAACTGAGGAGTTTATGAACACAAATTCTAGTATTTCTAGTTTTGTAAAACAAAAATAGCTGTTGAAATTATCATGTCATTATCAAACTGCGTACAATAAAACTAGCTAAAACCCTAATAAAGTAGAAATGGTCTAAACTGATATTTAAAACCTACAAATTCTGTCTTTTTATCTTAATTTAGCGATCGTATGTCTATTAAATGTGAATGCATTGTCTTTTTTTTCAAGTTAACTTTCTTTAATTCTCTTTAATCTTTAATATTCTTCCACATAAAATAATTCTTTACAATTATTTGCATATATTCAATGTGGGAATAAAAACAAAGAGGGGAAAAAAGTGAGCATACACAAAGAAATGTGAAGACTTTGGATTGGGGACTGTCATGTAGTAAAAAAAGAACAATATTCAGAGATGGACTTGTCCCTTAAACATCTACATGTATCCACAAAATGTTGTCAGCTTGAGAATTGCAGAAAGTAAGTACATAAAGTCGCCTTTTTAAGTGTGTCATCACTAATTGTCTACAAAACACAGGGGAGAGTTCATTGTGCCCAGCCCGTAAAACCTTGGATTTTTGCTTGCATTCCCTAACACAGCTATATGACTTCCCAATTGTCAACCAGAGTGGATCCACCTGCACTTCTGGTGGGTTTTGCACATACACAACTACACCCACTCATACCCAGCTATATACACACGCACACGCATGCACCCTCTTCGTGACACCGTCAGAGCTGTCGGCAACCAGAGCGGGTGGCTGCTCTGCTCCTGCCTAATGGAGGGCCTGACCTCCACTATGTAGACTTATTTCCTCCCTCCCCAAATTTTCAGGCAACTAGATGAAAAAAAGGAAGAGAAAAGATAGGATGAGATGTCCCCCCTTTCTTTTGAAAGGGTTTAAATCATTTAATCTTGCTGTGCAATTTAAGGTCCTGGGAACACTTACTTTGGAATAAGTAGGCAGCCTAAAGAAGAGAGAGGCATCTGCTGGGTAAACACCTATTAACATCTAGTTAAGATTTCAAGTTGAAAAACGGAAATTTGTCTTTTACTACATTTTGTGCTGTACATTGATGTAACAGACCACACATAATGATATTAATAAGATAATAAAATTGCAAGTTGATAGTGAATAATCAAAGTATTTACATTCCCTCACCTTTTCCATGTATTTTGTCATGTCAAGGTATATTTTAATAAGAATAAATTAACACACAATGTGGAATGCATTTTTATTCATGGCCCTCTACTTTGAAACCCTGAAAGAAAAAAAAAACTGTTATCAATTCTCAATGCTCATCTAATTAGTGAATACAATGTGGAATTTAGTAATTTAGTCCTAGTGCGGCTATTTATAAAGCCCTTAAGAAGTTTGTTAGAGAATATTAAGGTGCTTTTCCACTGCCAAGTTGCACTCTAACCGATTAATCTGCGGTTTGGTTCAACCCCAGTGGTGAGCATCTCCATTATGTATCTGTTTTTTACTATTGTGGCCGGGCTGTGAGAGTGCAGCAGTTGTGGTCAACTCTCTGCTGATGTTTGCGGAGATACTCAGCAATGGAAAATGTCCAGGTTGCGGTTTTGATAGACTCAAATAAACCTAAATATTTAATTTCTTCTTATAAAGACTAACTTCAGCTGATTATTTCACAATGCATATAATTATAATTACATTATGGCACTTGACCATACAGGTCACTAAATAAATAAGGCATGTGTTTCTGGTGCTGATAGAGATTATTAAACTCACAATTATGCTCCTCCACACTGAACAGCTCTCTGACAGCATACAGCATGTCTGTGGTCCACAGCTAAACCATAATGTTGTTTGGGGTTTTCAGTGACATAAATCAAGATCCAATCATTGCATGCCCTCAGCTGTCAATCAAATCCCTTCCACGCAGTACTCGGCTTGGTCCGGCTAGTACTAGCTAGCTAGCATGAAGTACTAAGACCTGAGAACAGCCATGCAGAGCCGCTCTGGATCTGCTAATGGAAAATTAATCTGGTCACAGGAATGAAAGTATTTACAGCGTGATATTCCATGTACAGTGAGCTTATTGATGAAACATTACAACTTTACATATATATATATATATATATATATATATATATATATATATATATATATATATATATATATATATATATATATATATATATATATATATAGAGAGAGAGAGAGAGAGAGAGAGAGAGAGAAAGAGAGAGAGAAAGAAAGAGAGACAGAGGGAAAGGGATGGAGACACATTTGGTGCTTAATCAGGTATAAAAACACATCTCTGACATCTCCGTCAGGGGTGTCTGGCTGAAGGAAAGTCTGTTTAGAATGTGTGAAAAGCCTTGTCAGATCCAAAATACAGAGTGTCAAAAGAGGACCACCAAAGGGGAAATCTCATCTCGACAGCCCAGTGTGTCACAAAGCAATCACTTTGACTCACCTTCTGTGTCTTACTCACTCTCACACGGTGGAACGTTTTCTACACAGATAAGACATTTCAAGTCTGGAACAAATAGGGGGTGATGTAGGTACATTCAGCATGGAGCACAGCCTCAGTCATCACCTGAATTATCCCAGTGCAATTAGCAATCATGTCCCTGATAGTTCACTAATTTGTGATTATGCTGTATTTATCTATTTGTTTGAGGAAGCTCTAAACTAGACATCAGGTTTGATTGATATTCATGAGGTAACATGGGCCATGTAAGTGGTATTTACATGACACTGAGCTGCCTGGTGGATAAGGCTTGTCAGAGCCATGGCAGTCAGATTCAGCTCCCTGAGCTGTGAAACCTCAGAAAGGAAAAACAATATAGAAGGCCTATGATTCTGAACGCAACATCATTTTTAAATGACAATTGTTTCTTGTCCCAATAGGAAATGTTTAACGTGACAAAACTTTTCTAAGCTGGCACTGAGAAGTCTCAAAAGAGTTCTAGAATGATAAAGACTGGCGAAAAAAGAACCTATGCATGATTTGGCTTTTTATGGATCTGCTTTAGAAAGACAAACAAGTCCAAAAACCAAAATGCTGAGGCCTCCAGTATCTGAGTTTTATTATGTTCGAGGCCTTGGGAAAAGCCTACAGGTCAATACTAAAGCAGCGTAGTAAACGAAGGGTAGTGCTGGTGACTTAATAAAGCAGACGTATTGTGTGTGAGGAGACAGGTCGATGCGACTCCCTCCAGACCCAATGCATTTTCACAGTAGGACAGGGTTACTGCACTGTGCAGAATGGGCCTGGTGCAGAGGTCAGTCTTTTCACTTCATCAGCAGCAGAAACCAAAGAACAGTGGGAGAGGTGGAGGGAGCGAAGGGACTGGACATATTATCAACCCAGGGGAACAGCTTGCAGATATCCAGGGGCTTAGATTCTACAGCATCACATGTAACATAAACAACATATGAAGAGCACAAGTGAAAGAAATTCAACTGGAAAATAAATAAATAAAACACTCATGTAAATGTACACTCTTGCAGCTTACCTTCTCGTAGTAGCGCAGCTCATAGTCAAGGATGATGCCGTTGGGTTGCTCTGGTTGAGGCCATGATAGTGTGAAGCTGTTCATGGTGGAGCTGATCTGGTGCATGATGGGAACAATTGATGGGGCTGCAAAAATTGAAATAGTAAAAAACAGTAAGTACCGTTATTTTGTTCCTCATACTAGTTTCTTTCTAACCATTGCTCCTTTCTTTTTCTTTTTTTCTTGCAAACAAGCTGTCACACCAGGAACCACTACCTCATCATCAGTGGACTGCCTTAGAAACCCTAAAGTTTTACTTCCTTTATATTTGTAAAGCCCTGAGCCAGAAGATAAATGAATGGGATGCTAAGTTGAGTTTTTCAGCTTCATGTTTATTTGCAATTTGTGCTACAGTTTGTGCAACCCTGGACTCAAAGGGTTGTAACAGTCATAGATAAAAGCTAATCAGTAATGTCAAATGTAGGTAATTGTAGGTATTGTAGGTAAGTCATTGATCAACAATTTAAAATGGCTTGATAAAAGCCGTTATAAATACTGGAACATTCCGGCAATGTAGGAGCAAATATTATGAATTTCTTTGCCATAACATATATGGTAGATTTGACTCGTCTTTTAAAGTTTGCATTTGGTCTGAGTTTTAGCTACAAATATAAGGACTCTGCTTGAGTTGTAACCGGAGTACCATAACATTAGTTCATTGAGGACTGATTTAAAATGTAATCTGCTGTTGGGTTGAGTAGGTCTGAATATAGGAGTTGTAATGCAATATATCCAAAGTATAAATCATGTTAATGTTTTCTATTCAGTGACTGAGTGTGCAGCCTTGCATAGCCGTCTGTAGTGACATGTTGCATTTCAGGAGGTCGAGTGTCAGCCTAGCTCTGCCTTATTTAAATAAAATTGAGGTGCAGGTTGCTTTATGCAAAGGAGGGTCAAGCACACTACAGCCTCTGGAGGCCAAGGGAAAACTTTTAAAAGAAACATTTGGCAATCTATGAACTATGGCTATAATCCTGAATATTGTGAAATGTGAGATTATGCATGCAGTAAACCTGTAATTTATAACAATTACAGGTTATAAACAATTAATTGTCACATCCCCAAAAACTGCTGATTCATCATGACCTCATTTGTGTAATGTGAAATGTTACTTGTTAAATTCATGCATTTGTTAAAGATATGAGTAAAATGTAAACATTTTGTGACACCAACGAGAATTTTCCACCTTTCCGCTGCCATACGCCTGACTGCACACATGTGGTCAGTCAATTAATCTAGATACAAGGCACCTTGATAATTTTTGTCCTCTGCAATGTCATTCTATCCAATCACACAAATTATTCAGTACACTTCATTTATGACATATCTCTGTGTTGTCTAATTAATTTGAGTAATAAGGGAATGGGAATAACCAGTTCTAATCATCACAATTATCTGTTTAAACAGTTGTTTAAATGTGCGTTTTTTTGTTGTTCTTTTTTTAAGAATAAATGATAAAATATTCTAAGTAGGACCTTTGCTAGCTTTTATGCACATATTAACTGATGTAATGGAACAGATAAATGAATTCATTTGTGAACATGCCACAACCAACCTCTTTAATGTGCCAAGATCCACTAAAATCTCAAGTTCAATAATGACTTAAAGTTGCATTATTTAATAAAAATACTAGCTTTTTTATATTTAAAAAAACTGTCACTATGGAATTATAGAATGGTATGAGACGGATAAAAAAAAAAAAAAAAAACATATTTTAGACAAGTTTTATACTGCAGCTTTAGACTACATTCTATCCTCTCCTATAAAGCTAATTTGTAAACATATGACCATTTCTGATAAGAATTCCAGTCAATTTCTGTTCTCATAACATTTTGTGTCTTTTGTGTATTTGACTCTTAACAACAAAGGCTGGTTTTAACCCCACCTGATGGTTAGCATTCTTCTGAAAAACTGTTATTAGCAGTCATCAAAGAGACCTTTCATGATAACCCTCCCTTTGTTTTCTGTAGATTATTCCCAGCTTTATGTCTTCCCTTGGCACAAAACTAAAAGAAAAGATCTAAATCCTCTTGTCATTTGGGATTGTTTGTAAATCACATTTTGTAGGGACTTGGACATCATTCTACAACTTTCATTGGGATCAGTAAGTTTGAACGTCATGCTATTCTCCTGCATGGGAAAATGCAAATGTGAAGGAGTGAAAGGGTCTGTTTGTGTGGATTATGCCCCGGCTGCCCTTGTTGGCTCTCACCTCTCGCCCCTCCCTCCCCTCATTTCTCCACACAGCGACGTGAGAGCTGAGCTTTACCTCGGTGCACTCCAGCCTCTCTACTTCTCAGGCTAGTTCACGCTCCACTGACCAGGGTGAGGGCTGCCTGGGCCGCATTATCAATTACCGGCCACAGGCACACTGTTCCTGACAGACCCTGGGGATGGGTGCTCCACTCAGAAATTCTTGCAGTGGGGAAAAGATGCCGTGCGGGGAAGCTCTGTTTCTCTGGCTGCAATTTAGTTCATGCTTTCAGGTGCATAAACAAAGTCTTATTCATTAAGTGTTTCTTTTTATACATGTCTGGATTGAGCCTTGGTTAAATAAAGCAAACTATAAAATGATGCTCACTAATTCACCTATTGCTCCATACCTGTAGAGCTTTAACAGCTAGTCAAAACTTTGTAGGGTATATGTGCAATTGTAATCCTTTTAACAAGACCATGTCAAATAGACGTGTAGCTGCTAATTGGCAACAAAGACAAAGGACATTTCTCTTCGTTAAAGAGGAAGTATTATGTATTTTCCAGGCCCATAGTGCCATTTTGTAGCACAATTACTATGCATAATTCTGTTTATGCATATTTTATTAAAATGCAGTATATATAAAACATTACTTAAATAAAAATTTACTTCCCTGGCAGGAGAAAGCTTTATCGCAGTTTCTCTCCACTTTGCTGATACAGAGTGGTAAATGAAGTCTGCAGACTATGAGCATCTCTGTTCATGTGGGATTAAGTGTTTCACATATTTTACTTGTTTCATCTTTTATGTTTCTATTCAGCAACTTACTGGTTATGTATGTTATAATTTATAAATATGTCTGCTATTAAGAATGAACTTTGATTTTATGTTTATTCAGTAAATATTTAGTAGCTACAGTTTACACAGAAATTGTTTAAATATAATTGACTTTTTATAGAAAGATGGTCAGCCCTGTTCACCATAATCAATAAATTGATCGTTAGTAGATGAATAAGATCAGTCAACTTTAGAATAACTGATTAATTGATCATTTGCACCCCTATTTCAAACACAAGATAACTCTGGCAACCTTTGTCAGCTTCTTGGCAGCATAGTGTCAATGTCTTCCCCCTTCCATGTTTTTTATAGATTTCCTAAATTTAGACAGGAACTGTTGTAACGTTTTTGAACTGCAACCCTGAACAAAACTGAAATGATGCATTATAAATATTTTGATATAGCCCTTTTAATCAACATGGATATCTTGTTAATGTCTCTTACATGAACAGAACTTGTGATTTTGAGATGAGTTGAACAAAATAAAGACCATTCACACGTTTTTTATGTGCCCTCATAACCTACGTGTGACGAGCCTGTCAGAGACAATGTGTTGTGGTTGTATGAGAGTGAGATCCAGCTCAATGAAGCTCGGCTGTCCTCTCCAAGTGCGTCCCCATTGTCACCCTGGGACAATGATGCTGACAGTGATTGGTGACTATGTCCCAAGCTTCTCTCTCCACCCTCAATCCCGCCAATCCCTTGCTCCTTGTGCGCCACTTTTATCTGGCCCCACTTGCAGCCCCTGGCTTTTAATGCAGAGCTTGGCTCACCATTAATCAAAGTCAAAGCCTTCAAGCGTCTGACTTAGACAGAAAGAGGGAAGAAGAAGAGGATGGAGAAAGATGGATCAAAAAAGATGGTGAAAAAATGAAAAAAAAAACTTATTTACATTTGAAGGTTTAATTAACTGTGTAATGCAGATGACAACGTTATCTGACATCATACTAAACTTCTGTTCTCATTATGGAAACCTTTCTGTGCAGCTGCTATAATTTTAATTTAACATCAAGGTTCCAGCATACTGGACTTTTTGTTGTGCATCAATGATTTAGAGTTATATTTCTTTTAAACTGGAAGAACAGTTAACCTAAAATAGCCAACCTTAATGCACAAAAGTGATGCTCTTGCTTTCGGTTGCTTGCAAGTACAGAAACTATAAATTTATGCAACCATTTGCCAACATCAACTGCAAATTTAACATTTACTCAGATCTGTTCATGAATGTGTTCCCATATACGTACACGTTTATGCACATTTCTAAAGCCAAACTACAGAAAAACGTTTTTTTTTTTTTTTTTTTCAAAGACAAATTTTCCATGGTTTCAATAAAAGGATAAGCTTTTCTCCAGTCGGCATAAAGCTGTTAACACCAGCTGAATGGGGCTTATCTGACTAGCAAATAGAGAAATAAACCTTATGGGCGACGTCTTCGAATGAAAGTTTTTAAACCAACAGAGATACTGCGAGAGAAAATGCGTCTCACATTTGTTGTACTCCAAACTAGGCTGAATATCTTCCACTACTTCTTTTGTTCTTTTTGTTATTGAGCTACTTCTGAAATGATATATAAGGCTTTAGTAGTGTTACCCTAAATTTTATGGAATAGAACACCACAAAGAAGTACATATTCTCAAGTGGTCCTCAGTTCCATTTAAAAGCAAAAATCTTTTAAAACAAATTGCATGCATCTGTTTTCAGCACCCCATTTACTCTGATAACCCCAAATAAATTCAGTGAACCTATAGAATCCCTGAGTAGTTTAATCTTTATAGAAGTTTGCATTTAGTTACCGTGATTGAAGATAACCATAAAGAACAAGAAAACATAGGTCAGCTATAACATTATAGAGAAGTCTGAAGCAGGATTAAGTTATACTATAATGTCCCAAGGCCTGAACATCCAACATGCAACATTTCTTGTCACTCTTTTGGGGGAGTTACACTTGCCAATATGCATATTGTCCAATATTCTGTGGATTAAATGTGCCATTTATTTTCCAAAAGTTGGTGGTGGCAGCACTATGCTTATAGGATGGTTTTTTTTTTCAGCAATGACAGGGAAGCAGGTCAGAGTTGATGGAAGGACAAATGGTGCTAGATACTTGGAAATCTTGCAGACAGCCTGTTAGCAGCTGCAAAAGTCCTGTTGGTAGGGCAGCGTTTCACCTTCTAGTGTCATAATGATTCTAAGCATGTCCAGTCAAAGTACCTAAAATTAGTTGAGCATCTGTGTCAAGGCTGGAGAATTAATATTTACAGATGTTCTTGATTAAATCTGAACAAAGAGATGAAAAGGCAACATTTTTGTCTCAAAATATCCAAACTTGTAGAGACATATTCCAAAGGATTTGACGCGAGTAAGTGCAGTAAGAGGCAGTTCTGCAAATTATTGACACAGTGGGGCTGAAAAAAAAAACAAAAAAAAACACTAACCACTCTTTTTAGTTTTACTTGTAAACAAATAAGAAAAAAAAACATTATTTGAGTGAATAAACCTATTTATTATTTTCCTTCAACTTCACAAATATAAACTACTGTTTGTTGGTCTATGACAAAATTCTATAAAATAAAATTAAGTTTCTAGTTGTATCCTCACCAAATGGGAGAAATTTCAAAGGATGTTCTAAAAAACTTTTGCAACTTTCTTTCCTTTTGTAGAATTCCATGATTGAAAACTTAATTCCATTTTAGTTAGTTGCATTTTTGAAAAAAAAAGTATCAGTATCAACTTATCTTAGAGTCAAGTCTTTTTCAACACAACAAATAAAATAGAGACATGAGCCACCAAAAGTTTTTTTTTTTTTTTTACTTTTAGATTCTGTCACACTACCATGAACTAATAGGAATTCAGAGTCTCGTATGAGGAGAGAAGTTCAGTCATGTGCTGTGCTTCAATCAAAGCCATTGGTAAAATGACCGCTACCTTATTAACAGGGGCTCAGAAGGCCAAGCCAGCTATGACTACATAGTAATGCCTTTCTCTCAAACATCTTAAAGACGGATCAGTTCAGCACCAGGGACTTCTCTCAAATACTACAGACTTGAATTATACTTCAAAATCACGTCATACAAGGAGGATTCTGAACTTTTTTACACATATAGGCATACAGTACAGACCAAAAGTTTGGACACACAGTTGTGTCCAAACCTTTGGTCTGTACCAAACTTTTGGACTGTGTGTCCAAACCTTTGGTCTGTACTGTATGTGTAAAAAAAAAATGTAAAAAAAAAAAAAAAAAAAAAGAGAGAAAGGAGGCAATTCACTTTGTAAGCAAATTCACACTGGCTCAAATGTATAAAGACATCAACACCATGCCCATTGTCACTTATTATACAGTATGAATACATCAGAAGTGACATCTGGGTTTAGAAGCATTCAGGTTGACACTTTCTTTTTTTTTTTCTTGCCTGCAGCTAATCTCTCACCTTTTGGATCCAGGAACAGGGGTTAACATCAGTAGAAACAAACATCAGATGAAATAAAAACGGCCCACCAGGAAGCCATGGCAGCTTTCATATGATGAAACTCTAGGACACACTGGGGGATGTGGTGGGGTCTGGAATACCCCTTAAACAAATGTAAACTGGAGAGACAGAATGAATGGTGTCCTGAATATCTCCTAGGGACATGTTTACCTAACATCTCATCTGATTCCAGAGCTCCACACGGTGCATATGTCTCTAATTCATCTGGTTGTTTGGATTTCAGTCGAGTGTGCTGGATCTCACTATCTTCAATATGACCCACTTGATCAGACTTGTCCAAGGCTGAGGACAGCGATGTTTGTCTTTCTGCGGGAATAGCTCTCCAAACCCCAGCCAAGCAAGGCAGGATTGTTTGTAGATATAATTGACATTTCTCTGGTCTAAGAGATGTTTGGCACATAATCTAGGTCAAGAAGGCTGTGCTAGTGAGATCATAGCACTATTGTGCATTAGGTACCTATGTAACTACCTCATATTTGTCTTTCCTTCTTTTTACCATTTTGATGAATTCACTACAAGTAGGTAGTGTCATGTTAAGTCAAAATGCAACAATATGGCATAGAAAAGTTAATTTATTTCTCCTTGGACAACAGATAAATATGACTAAAACTAGGACAGTCATGAATAATCACCTTGCAGGGCGCAGTACATAACCTTTCTGGGGTTGCTTCTCAGACTCTGTGGGTGTATGTATCTCCTAGAGAGCAAAGGGCCATAAATGAACTCCTGAATTACACTATTGATCAGTTTTTTTTCTCAGACAGACACCAGGATTGAGGGCAGTTAAATGGTCTCATTGGTTCATGCTATGTCCACATCAAGGCCGCCCCCTAAACTCCAATTTTCGTCCTCTCACATCTGTAATAACCAGTTTGCTCCTCTGCTCTAATACCACAAGATTAGCCAGCTGAAGATGACGTTTCTCTGCCAACCAACAGCCAACACTGAAGTCAGTTTACCTTACAGAGGTAAACAAAAATGGATCATTACCTTTGTCAGCAGGCTAATATTGAAGAAGCAGTCCAATTTATCTTCTAAATATCAAAATTAATGATGTTTCCAGTTGGAAAAAAAGAAGCAATGATTTTCTTTCTTTGAAATTCATCTTTTAACGTAAAGATCATGATACTGTAGAATCATAAAGCAAGATTTTAAACCTGCAGTTTCTTGCTTTTGTTTGTCCTAAATACTGAAGATTTTTTTATGTTTTCCATGTTAAGATAAAACATCCAATAGTAATTTAACAGAAGGTTCACAAGGCTTAAGAAACACATAAAGTTTTCAGTACTTTAACACCCATGTTTCTAAGGGGCTCATGATATTTTATTTTCATAAACTTATAACATTCGGTATGATAATGAAAAAATAAGCTGTCCTTCATTCATGTAAAAAAGTTGTAGTTTATTTATGTCCATCCAGAGTTTCTACTTTGCAGGGAACTGGTCAAAGACCCCTCTGTATGTTCCAACTTTGAGAAAAGAGGTGGAGTTTTCCTATTAGCAAAACAAAGTTGACAGCACTGATCCAAATAATAATTGCTCTGCTGATTTCTTTTGTTGAAAAAATGGATTTTGTTCACCACAAATAAATATACTCAAATTAAAGTCTGGTTGCTTTTTCCTCAAATTTTCTGTATGAAATATATATGATGCCATACAAACAGGTAAAAGACTAAAAAGATTCCTAAACCAATTTTGACATAAATCTTTATAAACATGTTTTGTTAATCTAAAATACATTCATAAAATCTGCCTCCACAAAGTATCTCTGTCTGGGACAGATTTCTGTCTGACCTAACCCCTCCTGAATGAAAGCAGAATATTCATCCATGCATCTGACTTAGCTTACACGGAAACTCTGTTAAAAAAAAACTCTTTTTTTGCAGTTTAACTTAATATTTATGCCTTAAATAGAGAACATTTCCATAATTTAATACAGGTTCCATTCCTTATTGCTACAGGCCTTGTGTCCCCAAAGAAGGAGAGTATTTTCTGTCAGTTGTTTTGCACATCCTTACCATGAACTCTTTGTATACCTCTGCATTATCAGTTGCCGTCTGCTAAAAACCCCAGTCGAAGTGAGGAACAGTGCAATTACCTGGTGACAAAAGGGCCACATAAAGATGGACATAGGCCTGGAAGATTACTGGAGGAAACCTCATTACTGAAACAGGTCTCAACAATAGGAATGGGGAATGCTCTTTCTACATCTATCTGTCAGGTGTGCTATTAGCCTGTCAAACAGGTACAGTCAGCACCATTAGGCCACCTTTATAGTCAGACCTATTTACCCCCTCATTTTTCCCACTTTCTGCTGTCATGGTCCATGTTTCTGGTAGAAAAAAAAAAAAAAAATCAGCCAGTTTTCTGTTCTGATTTATCTCTCCTCCCATTCCTCTCTGAAGTGCCCATCAGAAAAAGACAAGTGCAGTTGGTCATTATGTTCCTCTGAGAGTTGACGTAATCAAATGTGGTATGCCAATCTCTAGCCAAGGCAAATTTAATTCCGAAATATGCTCCAATCCAAAAAAGAAATCGGGATAACCCAATTATAATTTCTTTGGCCTCAGAGATAAATGCATAGTGTGCTGACTCAAGAATTAAAGCTAAAAAGGGACTAAAATAGAATTTATTTGACATGTGGTATTCCATCACTGGATGGGGCAATATATTCACTCTCCTATGCACAGAAGATAGGGAAGCAGAGTTGAAACCTGATATTTACATATGCTGCATATAAAAAAGCATTTCCCTTTTGCCTGACATTTAGTCAAATTTCAGAGGCCTGGACTTTCATACTAAAAGTTCCAAATGCCTAATGTAGGTCCTGCAATAACTTTGGAGGGTTTTGGAGACAGATTTTAGCTTTGAACAGTTTGCTTTCAGGGTGAACTTGCTTGCACACCCAGACCTGGGAATAATGTCTTTAGCTTGCAGACCTTTGCCTTCAAGTTAAATGACTGAATACAAATTTTTTAGAGAATTATTTATATCCCATATAGATGTAGTGAGTGCTATAATATTATTTTTTAAGTCCTCCTTTTATCTAATCATGTTGTTCACCTTTGTTTTGGTAATCAGGAGCAAACCAAAAAAAAATTTTTAAATTTAAACAGAGCAAAAGGGTAAGCCCAATTTATTCCTCACTAGAAGTTACATTTTCTCATGCAGGAGATTTTTTTTTTTCCCTTTTCTTTCTGTTTCCTACTTTGACGTTTTCAGTATTGGTGGAACTTATATTAAATATCTACTGTAAGTCCAAGCATAAGAAAAAACCACTGCAGCTGTAAGGTATCTAATATTTTTAACATGACACATGATGATGTATGGATGAATGGATAGACAGACCGATGGATAGATGTTTTAGAATTATGGCAAAAGTAAACAGCACAATGCCATTATGGTAAATTACTTACAAAATACTTAAATACCATGTAAAGCCTACCAATATCTAACTATGTTGACTAATGTCAAACATATTTTACTTGACGCTTCTTTTATGTTTACTAGAAGTGTACATAGATAGATAGATAGATAGATAGATAGATAGATAGATAGATAGATAGATAGATAGATAGATAGATAGATAGATAGATAGATAGATAGATAGATAGATAGATAGATAGATAGATAGATAGATAGATAGATAGATAGATAGATAGATAGATAGATAGATAGATAGATAGATAGATAGATAGATAGATAGATAGATAGATAGATAGATAGATAGATAGATAGATAGATAGATAGATAGATAGATAGATAGATAGATAGATAGATAGACTAAATAATTCTTGACAAGACAGTTTATTTATTTAAACAAACTTAGGTCTAAATGTTAATTGGAAGATTAAGTAAGACCATAAATATAAATATTACTGAGTGTAAAGGGATGGCTGCCTCCATCACTATTTTAGAGCTAAACGATTAGGACTGTACATTAGGCTTGTTTCCTTCACAAGATTTGGTGGGCAAAAAGCCCACAAAGGAAAGACCAAAGTAGCAGCGAGCCGATTTTGTCCAGACTAAAGTTATAAAAAGCTACACATTTGGTCCGAGCATAAATTTCACAGCTGTGATGTCAAAGAGGAAAGCAATTACTTTAATCCAGAGAAGGTGGGCTTAGAAAGACTGCAAATATGTACACATCACCTAACAGTCTCCCCTCGCGCTTCACAGCCCTCATCATTTGCTGTGAAGTAGGCATGAAGGCTGCTAAGCCATGAAATGTAACTGCAATGCACATAGTACTAGATTATGCCTTTTGCAGGCAAAATGATTCACAGTAGAACATGTTACCATAATAGAAAATGTGCAGTTTCACAAATGCAAAATGAAATATAGCCAGTACAGTCGTACTGAAGCTGATCTACTGACACATGAAAAAAACAAAATAGAATAAATTAGTCATTCAACTACATCTAGTGTAGAAGTAAATAATGTAGATTCTGTTATTTTCAAAGTGGCAAAAATGATCATGACCGGGAAACACCAGGGACTCACCAGCCTGGTTGGTGGTGATGTCTATGGTGACATGTTGTGCTGGGTATGGGCTCTTGTTGCTGACACCGTTGACAGCTTGTATCTCAAAGCTATAGAGGGTGTGAGCCAACAGGTTACTGATGAAGACCCTGGTCTCTGTCAGACCCAGCTGTCGAGTAACAAAGTCCACATTGTCATCGCAGTGTGAACAGGAGCGTCGGTCCGCTCTGCACTTCTTGCACACGATGTTGTAGACGACGTCATCCCGGCCGCCTGTTTCCCTGGGAGAATGCCACTCCAGGATCACTGAGGTCTCATTCACAATGGAGATCACATTCCTTGGGCTGGATGGAACGCCTGAAAAGACAATGTTTATTTTTTTAATTATTATTTTTCTTTTAGTTTTTTTGTTGTTTTTTTTTTCCACCCCCAGATGTTTACTCATTGATCTAAAAATAGATATACACTGCCATAAATGGATGATATTGTGTTATCTCTGTATACACTTTCTGAACTATAAATATGTTTTTTTATATATTTTTAAAAAAATTATCACTATGTCTTGACAGTATATTATTATTATTATTATTATTATTATTATTATTATTATTATTATTATTATTATTATTATTATTATTATTGATATTATTTCTTTTTAAATTGGTTTTGACACTTTAAGAACATTTTGAGTGAACCTGTGTATGTGTTGCTGCTGTTACACTTGGATTTCCCCTTTGTGAGACAATAAAGGCTGTTTCTATTCTATTCTATTCTATTCTATTCTATTCTATTCTATTCTATTCTATTCTATTCTATTCTATTCTATTCTATTCTGTTTTGTTCTGTTCTACAATATATGCAACGTGCAATGCAATGTGTACCCAGCAATGTAGATTGCCAAGTAAATCATCACCTCATTATCTCTGCCTTGCTGCAGATGGGAGATTTTTTATCTAGTACTTTTGTTCTGGGCATCCATTGTTTTATGCATTGATTTCTGGTGTTACATAAATAATATCTTCATTGTTTGGAAATTTTAGTCTGTGTTTCCAACAGTCTAGTCCTTGCTTTTCTTCACATTGTTTTGCTTTTTTTAATTTCTTTTTGACAAAGAAATGAATGTAAGTACAATAAACTACAAGCTATAAACAATGTACAGTGCTGTTGAATATTTGTTTTTTCTCAGTTCAGTGCCACTGAACTGTAGTCTCTTCCATTACTGTTTTTCTTGCTGTGCTTGGTTCAATAGTTTCACTGTTTTTACCTGGTAACACTTTCCGATTCCCTCTGATTGTGTATAAATAGCCAATAAATGACTGGTTACCTGATAGAATGATGTAAGTCCTAATTTAAATTTCTCAATGCCTCTCACTTTTGTGTCGCAAAACATCGCATTTTAAGCAAAGCTGTCATTGTGCAAAAAGCAAAAATATACCTCATATGTGAAGGAGCAAGGAAAAAAAAAACTGATCTGTTAAATTACTAATTTACAACACTTTAATAAATACAAGTGCTAATATCAAACACTCTTGTGTGATTTCTCTCAATCTGAAGCACAATTGAAATGGTAATTTATTCTACTCACATGCAGAGATTCTACATTGAATGTTCATATTCTATCAAATATTGGTTATTTACAAAAATGCAGTGTTGCATGAAGTATTCTTATCCAAGTGGCTCTGCAAATTCAGGGTTTCATTCATTCTCTTATGGCCCACAGCTGGAGCAGAAACTCAAAAACTATATTCAGGGAGAAATCAAGAAATAATACAACTATTGTTTGGGTTGAGTGCTGGCTTAATATCAGGGTGGATAAGAGAGGTCTTATTCAGCCGCCTGCAATTGCAGTGTGATTCAAAAAGAGGTGAAATCTGCTGAAATGGCAGTGAAGAAATTTGCTTAGCTGAGACTCATGGTCCCTCAGACTGCACAGCAGTAGCTCTTTACTCTCAAATACCACACAAAGCACAAACTTAACAATGTGCCTGTTCTGTACTGCTCAGGACATGAATGAAAAACTCATCTGAGTTTTTCATTCACTAGTTTATCTTGAATAATTCAAGCTTTTCCAACAGAAAAAGACTAACCTGATATCAGCTTAATTTACATTGACTTTAAACAATCTGTCAATTCGAATGCCTCATCTCTCAAACAAACCATAATTTATACATCTGTAACTTTATGTACAATTAATTGTAATATAAATCAAGATTCTAATCAGACTTAGAGAACAGAGTCTTAGCATGTTTGCTTACATTTAAAATATCTGTGTGCATGCACCGTTCCAACTGGCAGTAGCCATTATGAAAAATGGTGATAGCATAAAGAAGAAACATGACACAGACATTACATGTAAACAGTTTTCCTTTTCAAAGATATTGTTACCTTTTGGACTAATAAAACATCCATATTCAGGTGTGATCTGCCAATTCAGCTGCACTGAGGGATAATTTAATTATAAAATAAAATACAAAAATACTATATAGAAATAAGATATAAAAAATTTCTTTATAATTTTTATAATAAGATATCAAAAAAAAAAATCATATCTTAACCCTCCCGCAGTCTTAAGAGAAGAGTCATTTAGGCTTCACAAGTTTATACACTGTGAGTGGTCCGACAAGGTCGCACTGACAGTAAGTGTGCCTTTATGACGGCTTTTTGTGTGGTTTCGGAAACTGACTGTTTGACGGGTTAATCTCCCAGCAATGTTCCTGAATGTTACGCTAAGACCATAAGACCATGGGATGTTGAAAAAACTGTGATATTGTTTTTGCTAAACATTCGCATGTACCTATGCACACAACCGCTGTAGAGTGACTTTTCAGTGGCGTTGTCTATCAACTTCATTTCACCAGTGTAGTTCAAAAAAATAAAATAAATAGGTCATTTAACATAGATATAATACATATTTGCCTCACAGTCAAATGTTTTTAACACAAAGCTTGGGCAAAGAAAGAAAAATAAATGGTGAGAAAAACTGTTAAGGTATTGCTGCAAATTCAGCAAAATAAGGGGCATGACCTATATAGTGTGATTACTATGGTCTGGCTGAGAGGGACAGATAGTGCTCAAGCCGCAGGTCAAATGGAATATAATCATGTACTTGGATGCTACAAGATGCATTGTTTGTGGAGTGAATATGGCACAATGGGGTGTTGGAGTGACAGGAAGTACTTTAACAGCTCCCCTGGGAGCCGTTCTGTCTATGCCCAGTGAGTGTCCTTTGTATCATCCATCACACACTTTAGAAACCCCAAAACTTGCAGTGTTAGTGAAAAAATACTTTCCCTAATGTCCAAACTATATTCCTCAACTACTTCCATGTTCTGTTGTCAGGACATTCTGTTCCAGTATCTATCAAATATTACAGACCACTAAATATTTCAGATTTACTGTCTAAAGTGGGGTAAGATACCTTATATCTTTATTTGTAAGCACACAGAGGCAGCAATATATTTCTGATACTCCTTATGTTTGACTTTTATTTTTGTTCCGTAAGTCTTTCTCAGATGTTGTCACAAGATTTATTGGCGATCACTTTGCATTCGTAAGGGTGTCAATTTTGGTCAAAGATTGTCCAAGTCTTTACAGACGACACATGGGATCCTCTGTCTCAGTGCAGGTGAATGTTTGAGGGTCTACTGCTTTGTTTCTTTACCCTCTCAGGATATTTTAATAAAGGTTAGATGACATCTGACACCTGACCTTGTTTGTGCAAATCAATAATCATATTATGCTAGAAAATATTTTTGGCATATTAAGCTAGAAAATATCATCAGACAGTGATGACAGGGTTAAATGCATCGCTGAAAGTTAGATAAAAGTCAGTTTTATGCACATATATCAATGATTTAAGACTTAGAACGCTGATGAACAACCTGTTGAAGTTTGAATACAGTCTTCAGGCATTTGTCTTTCCATTTTTTGTCTCTCGATCCTTTGTGTATTATGAAACTCTTATTACAAGTTAGCTACAATCCACCAACCCAAAATGTAATCCAATTTCAATCTCAGTCTTAAGATTTTGTTCTGGATTGTACCACAGGCAATCACATGTAACAGTAGTTCCTACTTTTCAAATTTTTTTTTCTTTTTAGTTTGATTTTGGCTTTCAAAACTCAGTTTAGCTTTGAGTTGTCAGATATGGTCTTGCTTGTGGTTGTATTGCTTTAACTGAAGAAATTATTACATATATTACCATGTATTAATGGTACACTCACATAAAGTGCAAAGTGATTTAAACAACAGCTATGATGATGTATTAAATTATGAGGAACTCCATGAAGAGATATGACATGGAGTCATATCATCAATATCATGATACTGACTAAACATTTTGATTTAAAAGTGTAAAATAAGTGTTTTCCAAGAAATCAGGAAAAACATGATATATGATACATAAAGTATTAATTTCATTTGCATTTAGGCTAATGGTGATACTACTCCTAACTGAATATAACACAACATAATTATTTTAACATTATTTTGAACTGCTTATGTTTTTTTTTAGAAAATCTTACAAATGCTCATGCTTGTTAAAAATTACACAAAGGTTGTGCTTTATGACAAGCAATTCTTTAGACAACAGTCAAATACATTACATCAGTCCCTCGTGAATGTGTGTACACCAGCTGATATTGTGTTGTAATTCTGCAGTTCATGTAATAAGTAATAACATTTGAGCGTAACATGTAGCAACCAAGAACAAAAACCTGAGACTTTAGCTCCATTCATTATACCACTGCTGAAGGAGGAAACTGGCCAGCTCAGAGAAGATTTAAGAGATTTCAAGAGCAAATTTAGAAAGTAAATACCAACTAAAGGACAAAAATCAACAGCCTACTGTAGTCTCTCTTTTCAGAGGGAAAATAAAAACAGAGAGTTAAAAGAAATGATTTGAAATAACTTAAATAATAAATAGAATAAAAAAACAGATTCATGCTTTTGTTGTCTTAAATTCTATGTTTTGTTTCCATTATAAATGCAGAGAAACAGATTGGACTAAAGGCTATTGAAAGAAACAATGTAGAACACTCATCTATGCATACATTTATCAGACATTTACAACACTGTGTGTTCATATTTTACAGATTCATTTCATGTCCTTCACAAACTGGTTTGAGGAGGTGCATAGAACAGTTGGATTCAAATATGTAAATACACTAGAATCTATTTATTTTTCATTGGGACTTTTTATGATCAATTTTGCACGCAAAAAAATTTACCTGGTCGCTTTTATTTTTTTCAAAATTTTTATGCATTCAAATGTTACTTGATTACAGGTGACTCGTTTATACACATTGAAGGAATATTTTCCTTTTCTTCCACATTTTGGTCACTTTCTCTTTTCCAGTACTGCTCACATCATGATTCTCTAGCATAGCTATCTGCTATGGACCAATGAGCAGAGGTTTAACAGCATGAGTCCCCTCAGTTACTACCAAGCTTATCAATCGACTCTCCTGACTCACATATTGAGAGAATCCCCATGGCTCAGCATGCTAGAACTAGCTGACCTTTCCTCACTGCTCTCACATGTACAAAACTATTCTTTCCTCTCACTGAGACTCATAGGAAACCAGAAACAGTGTCGGTCACCTGGGGGCTTAGAATTCAGAGAAGCGACCAGGAAGTTGCAAAGAAGAATGCAAAGTTCTTTCCCAAAAGTACTTACTTTGCTAGGTAGCCTGACTAAGAATGTTTGGCTTCCTGCTGTGAGAGGGAACACTAGTGGTGTGCCTACCCTAAGGCAAAGATTGAAAACAGTGCAAGACAGAGAAAAGGCAGAAAGGAGAGGTAAAGGATGCATTGGGGAGTTTGAAATGTAGCCCAGATCTGGTATATTCAGAACCCTGAAGGAAGAAGCTGGTGTAGGTGGGAGGATACACCATGAGGCCCCCTGCTGCGAGAGCCAGGGATTGGGCAATCCGTCAGCAAGCTAATCAAGCTGATTTGGAGCATACAGGGACCCGGGCTTCAGATGCTGGTGAGAAGCACTTAAGCTACAGCTTCTGCTCCTATATACTGGTCTGATTTAAGCTACTCTGGCAGCGCTCTTATCAGGACCCACAGTATTAAAGAGATTCTTACTAGGATGATCTCACTGGCCCCCCTGCTGCGTTGCGAGGCACCCACAGCAAATCAGGCTCTGCTGCTATAGTAAGTTGAACCCTTCAAAAGAAGCTGTGATTTCGCTGGGAACTTCAGGTTTTTTTTGGGGGGGGTGGGGGTTTTGTTACACCTGTATATTTTTAAAATCAAGAAACTAAAAGAAAAACAACCTTAAACAGCATTGAAATTATTATTTCATTTATTAAGAGGAAAATCTATCCTAACCAGCATGTCGTTATGTGAAAGTCATGAATTAAGTGTGGCTAACCTCAACTATAAAAGAAAAAATAATATACACATTTCAATTTCAGTAATCACACAAAGGTTTACCACCAGCCACAGAATTACAAAAATGGAAAAACTGTCTGAAAACATAAAGTAAGCTGAAAACATCTCTAAAACTATAAGACTATGCCACCATCTAAAGCACAGATGATAAACGTAATCTTTGAAATGTATCAGCCTGGCAAGAGTTATAAATTCTCTTGTAACTTTTTGCAGTGAGAGTTATTTTCCATAAATGGAGAAAACATAAAACAGTATTCGTGAGGACCTGTTCCTACCATAATTATTACAAGAACGCTTTGACAAGTCATCCAAGAGTTCACAAAAAACCTAAGAACATTTAAAACTCAGCAGGTCTCACTTTTCTTAGCTAGGGTCAAAGGTCATAATTAACATTAAGAGTCCGCATCAATGATTGATTCAAGCAAAAACAAACAACAAAAAAACTCACTATTGATCTAAAGTACCAGAAATGAATGTCCCATATTTGCAACAACAAAAAAAGTAAAACAACAGAAACAAAGCATAAGACAAGAACCGGTCAGTCTTAAAGAACCGTAACAACATATGAAATGATATCTAGTATGTGGAATACTTAAATATGCAAATTGTTTCCTTGTTGAGTGAAGAGTGAGGGAAAAGAATCTAGCAAAAGAGAGAAGAATAAAACCAAGGGAGGGGATAACGCTTGAATGATTGAAATCAGAAAAAAAGTAACAGGCTGCTTAGGCCATGGGGATTTGTTCCAGATAGACTGAGGGGAGCCGTTGTGGAAATTGCTTAGGGAAAATGCAAGGCCTCGAGGTAGAGCCAGATGCTATAGATGATAGAAAATTTGCAAATTTGCCACAAAAGCGTGCAGTGTATTGGAGAGCACAGAAAACACAAGATGAAGGATAAATATCTTCTCGTTGCAACATCCAAAACCAAGAGGTGTTGATGGCAACAGATCCCGTCATGCTGCACTGCAATATCGCTGCAGCTTTAAGACAATCATTATATTTATGGTCACATACAAAGCAAAACTGTAACTGCAAAATATGCTTACTCGCTGTAAAGGCTATGAATCTGCCTCACCCTTTGGAAAAATAACATGACCCTGAGCCCATTCTTGAAGCCAATTAGTCAAATCTTTGTTAATAAATCAGGAATTAATTAACAGATAACCAGCCAGCTAATGCTTTCAGGTCTGCTCTACAAATGAGAGAAAAAACAATATATATACTCCCCAGTGTCAGTAAACGAAAAAGAAAAGTAAGCCAACTTTTTGGAGGTCTTCTCCTGTGTAACTCTGTGTCAACAGGGACAGCAAGAAAGCTTAGCATATTGCTTTTACATCATATTAAGATAAGCACGATGCTGTGTAAGGTCTTATTGGATCTCCAGCGGATAACGGCAGGACAGTATTGAAGCTTCACAGCATCTGCCTGAGTAATTAGGACTTCAGGGGATGATAACAGGCAAACAAAAAAGAACAGAAAAAAATGGGAGAGGAAAAAAAAATACACAACTGCAGGGAAACAGAAAAAGCTCAATGGCACAGTGATGGAGATGTCAGCAATGCAAACCTCCCCTTACGTGATTATTACAGCCATACTGGAGAGCTGGTTTGGGCCTGAGAAACAAACTAATTTAAATACAGGAGCGTGTGCAGGCTTGACAATAGTAAGATTGTAGCTGGCCAGTTTTGTTTTTTATATATGTTATTGTCAACCCTAACCCTTCAAAACAGAAGTATACCAAGTTATTCTCCTAATACAATATCATTGTGTCAGAGTGAATGAGTGCACCATGCAACATCATGTACGCCATACTCACTGGTGCAGGGTTCATCCGGTTGATCAGCATCGCCACGGTAGTAGCCATTGCGGCAAACACAGATAGTGGCAGCCTCAGCTGTGGATCGGCTGTTGGAAGGGCACTGCAGACAAAGGCCTGGACCCTGGGTTGATTTGAAAGTACCTGGAGGGCATGCTGTGACAAGAAAAAAATGTCTTGTCAGAAAGCAAAGTAAGGGGAAAAATTAATCAGCCAAACACTAACAGAATGAACCATATTAAAAACAATCTAAGCTGGAATGTACTCCTGTTGGATCTATTTAGTTTCTCATTAATAAACACGGTGATCTAAGGAACTATGCGGTAGAGATTTGACAGATAGAAGGTTTTATGTTGAACATCAGATTTATAATTATTAGGTATTCTGTGTTGGACATTGTTATATTTTTACTGTAAATATTAGGTTCTTACATTATTATCATGTTTTTCATGTTATGCTGAGAAACAGAAGTCAGAACATTTACCCTCATTTTACACTGCTTGTGTCTCCACTCCGCTCCACCATGGAATGCACTCCACTATAAATATGCACCCATTATAGTCAATGAGGGCATTTAGACTGCTGAGTGACAACTTTGTGCACAGCACCTTTGCACTACCATCCGTTAGAACTGAGCCTATTTTTGCTGCTGCATCTCTATTCTATGCTATGCAAGAACTTATGCAAGAACTCCAGATTACAACTGATTTGATTCACCATGCAAGAATTCAAAGGGTATATATCAAATATTGTGTTTGACATATACTCTATTTGTTTAGCCCTACTAACCATAACCCAAATGTGTTATGTTAAAAACTGAAATCCCCCATACACACAAGCATTTTTCATTCTGAATATATTAACAAACATTTTCAAAACTGATGCATAGAGGGAAACTGGTTTTTATCACCTTGTCCAGTGGCACTCCCACACAGGAACATACATAGCCAAGCAACAATCGAATTTTGGATAGAGTTCATCCATTCTTGGCCACAGCTGTGCAAAAATTCATTCTGCGGTTTAACCAAGACTTCAAACATTCAGTTAGAGTGATGACATTACCTTTAATACCACAAAGAGTGAGAATAGTTCAGCAGTCTCAGTGGCACCAATTTGTCAGAGTTGCACTGAGGTGTCAGAGTCCTACATTTTAAAGGCTGTGGTGGAGGACAAAGATTATTGTGGCTGATATCGGTGCCCCTAAGTGAAGGCAATAACCTAATCCATTTACTCTTGCGCCTCAAAAGGATACAAAGCTGAGGAGATTCTGTGCAGTGTGGAAGGGTTTAATGACTATAATAACTATGATAAATGTCTGGTATTTTAGCAAGCTTACTGCTGGGGGTGGAAGCTGTGGTATAGCTGCACTCTTAAGGGGGAAAGGGTTATAAATTTAATGGGACAAGGCTGATTGATTGCAACAGCTTGACTGTAGATGTAGGGTATGCTCATACTGTGTAAAAACAATTTTTATTCCTTTTTATAGCACTTAGGCAGTAAAAGGGAGAATTAGTCAGAGAAATATGAACGAAGTCAGGATAAGAAAACAAGAGAAAAAGTTTCAAGATTTACAGAGAAGGACAGAGTAAGGTACAGCCCTGTGGTAAGTGTTTCAGGCACTAAAAGCTAAGACTTAATAAATAAGCACTGAATTTGCTTGCAACAAAATGATTATATTGTCTAGGAGTAAGAGCCTTTTAGCTTGATATGAAGAGGTTTTAATGGTCGCAATGAAAAGGAGCTGGTCCATTTCCTCTGCACTGACTGGTCAAATAGAGAGAAAATGCATTTTATGTGAGGGAATCTTTAATTCATTATCCAGTTCTTTTGTGTGATGTAATTAAAATCTGTTCTGCTTAATTTAAATGTTATAATGGACTGTTTAAGCTTAAAGGTTCTGGTCTATCTTATATGAAGGTTGATACCTGGTCTTATGAATCCTTTTTTCAAAGTATTGAAAAACCCTCCCTGGCTTTTATCGATAGTGATACAGAAAGAAATCCTGCTGAAACAGAGAAAAAATAGCATGCAAACATAACTGAAAAGGCTATCTCTCTAGAGGATGCTTTTCAGTCTGCTTTGCTGTACCCGACAGGCACACCAGAGGATAACTGACTGACTTACTGTCTAGTCACACAACACTGTTAGTAGGCAGTAGGTTATTGTGTAACAAGATACCTTTTTCCCACTAAATGAAAAACATGATTTACTGTTGTAAAATAATCTCAGTTTTTAGAGTTGTTCAATGTAGAACTTAAAGGGAAAGTTGTGATTAACTGAAATACCAAAATATCTATTGCAAGATAAAACAGCTGGTGCATCCTGTGTGGACAAAACAGGAGCAAGAAGTGCAGACATGTTTTTGTTTTTTTTTGCATAACAATAACTCACCTCTAATAGCAATTTCAATAGGAACAAGTGTAACTGATTAGTATTAAATCCAGCTAGCAGACACTCAAACACCAGGGATACTGTACAATAATCACTGAGATGGAGAAACAAATCTTTATCATTCTGACCCACATTATCAATAGCAAAAAAATAAATAAAAAATATCAAGAGCAAAAGTGCTGGCCCTACTACTTTATCTTGAAGGACAGCCTTTGTCACATTTAGATGATAGGAAGAATACTACTCAGTATGCACAATGCTTATGATTAAAAAGATTTAAATCTGGTCTCAGAGGTCTGCATCTAAAATCTACAGAAAGATAAGATGTCTTATTGTTATGTACAGTGTATACATTTGACATGTGTTTCCTCCAGAGACTTTCTCAAACATATAGCTTGAAGAAATAAAATTGATTTGTAAAAAGTTTCTGGTTTGTCTGACACTAAGATAGAAAGGACAAATATCTCAAGATCGAAAAGTACATGAAAGAGATACAAACCAAATTGCATGACCTGACTACAATGGTCATAAAAACCACATCAGGGAACAAACCCCCTTATGGAGAGAAATGTTATGTCTAGACAGGGCTTGTAAGGGCAATGTAAAAGCAAAACTGTGTCTGTAAGTATGAGTGGGGCTCCCGTTTCATGTGGGAGAGGTTTTCAAACTCTGTTGACTTTTACCGGATTTTACATGTGATAAGATAAGGCTCCTCGTACTACAAGCATACTGGGACTCTGTAAAAGAGCTCCTTTCCCATATGTGGAAGCACAACCCAGCTGCAGAGACATTTTATAAGGCAATAAGTTCTGACACTATCCAACGTTACAAGACAATAAAAGCACAGATCAAAAATTACTTTCCAGCACAGGCAGTGAAGGAAACTTATGTGTTATCATATCTGATCCACTATCATATGCAGATGCCATCTCACAGAATGCACCAAGAAATCTTCACATGTGCTGAATTGGCTCTTGTGGAAACAGTCCACTATGAGTTGTTCACTGTGAGCTTAATGGAGTGCGAGCAGAATGTGTACATTAGGTTCTGCCCTCCGGTTGTGTGTTTACATTCAAACTGCAGCTTCCCTGGACACTCGTAAATGGGTAAAAGTGAAGAGAAAGGCAGAAGAGCCTGTGCTGAATCAGCTCTCTGAGCTAGCAGTGCTGCAAATGAGCTTCAAAGCAAACTCCGTATGAGGAAAAAGAATGTACACAAACCTCATGCTCATGTACACACACTCGACTAAACATACACATCCTAAAACCCAGAGAAAACAACAGCAGTACTACAACAGAAGTGACATCAAGGAATGGTGATTTACAGAGCAGCAAATTTAGTCACTGTTGACCCCCATTAAACGAGAGTGTATCACATTTTCCAGCATTTGATTACTTTGTGTTCAACAGAACCTGAGATAATTTAAGGCCTATCGTTCAGAAAGTAGGAACGCTGTGATCAGCATAACAGGAAGGGAGATAAGTGACAGCCAGGCAAAAGCAAACAGGCAGCCACACACATATGTTTGTGCAAACATTTTAGAGACAGCAGAAGATTAATGTTTGGGTAGATTATAAATCCTACCTTGGAGCTGAAGCTTCTTCTCTAATTGAAACATAATATGCACATGGATCCAAACATTAAACTCATTAATTAACTGCTTACTGATCTGTCACTATGGGGAAAAAAAGACAGGCATGGACAAGGAGAGAAAGTTAGACAGTGTGATTCATGTTTGCAAACCCTTAAAATGATCTTGTTTTAAAGGTTGGCAGAAATGGGAAGGGTATCATTACGCTATGCTTCACTGAATTGGGAACTAAGCCTAAATTCCTCTCCCTTGATTTGTGCATATTCAGATTAGAGACCAGGAGTTTCTGTGCCAAAGCAAAAAAGATCCATCAATCATCAGATGAGTTAGGTTTTATGGACAGCAGGGGACTGAACATTTGCTCAGCAAGTAATTAGTCTCCCCAATGGGAGGATAACCTGCAACTGAACTGGATGCATGTAGGAACAAAACTTTTATTCCTTTAAGGCTGCCCCAAGAGGATTTTATTCTTCTTCTCTGCCTTCACAAGTTTCAGAACTAATCTTTCCTCCACCTTTCCTCCCAGTCTTACTTTGATCCTGATTGACAAGTTTGAATCTGCTCCGTTTGGCTGTCTTTCTCTCTATCTATCCATCCTGTCTGGCAAACTGTACAACTGACAGAGATACCGCATCAGTGAATTTCCACTCGTTCCCCAACAGTCGCACAATGATGTCAAAGGAAGTCTGACCAAAAGACATGGCAGACAGCAGATCCTCATTGCACACCAGCATATAAAACTTTAAAAGCTGTGCACTTATACATCTAATGAAAAGGTAAATGTGTATAAATATTTATAAAGCATAAGTATTTGTATAAACTGTTTGTAGTATAGGTTTTAATCACTAGTCCAAGTATTTAGAGTAGTGGCAACTGTGACCACTATTAAATCTATTATGGAAAGAGTATGGAACAACTGTAAATACTTTTTGCTTACCCCTCTTTTCCAAATGTGCCATAAAAGACAGCCAGTAAAACCAATATTGACATAACCTACTTCTAAATTTGGAACTACAGAAATCAGAGGGCTGACGTCATATGCCTCATCCTCTGAGTGGCACATAACGTATCAGTGGAGTTTTATACATCCATATTGCACCACTAAATATCAGAATATCAAATAATGATTTGAAAGTTCTGTTTTTACAAAGTAGTGCATTATTGCACTGACTCGTCACTGCATTTAGTCTTTAAAATAAATGATCTGCAAGCTCTGGAGTACAAATGCTCAATGTCTTTGCTGAGATTATAATACAATACAATACACACCTCAGGTAATGCATCAAGTGCATGCAGGGACTTTACCACTGTCATGTGAAGTGCACATGTTTTGAAGTCAAAGTTTAAGATGTTGGATTAATTAAAATTGGTAGGTTAAGAATTTTATCAGAATGTCAAGCAAGCATCTCTGCTGTGTGCAAGATAAAATTGAAAAGTGGAAGCAAGTCACTGCAGAAGGTCAGTCCAAATATGAGCTTAGAAACTCTAAACCTTTTAGAATTATACCTTGCAAAGTCCTCTCCAGACTTTTCTGTTGACTCATGCTGTCAGTTATTTATGAGATTTTTAACCAATATAATTTTTTGGCGGCAAACAAGAAATTCAATCAAAAATTTGCAGCAAATGCTTTGGAGAGGTACTAAAGTATGTCCCATTATGTTGTAAGCTTTGATGTTTGTAAATGGTAAGTGGTATATTGCCTCTGCTTGTATAATGCTTTATCAAGTCCAGAGGACCCATTCATCCATTCATGCACAAATTCCCATGCTAATTTGCAAAAAAGGACAATTTTATTGCAATCAAATATCAACTACTACCACTGAAGTTAAACACGTCAATTAAGGTTTTTGTACTGTTAAACTGTACTGTCTGACATATCACACATTTCTGCCAAATGTTTCATAAGGGGAGGGCTATAGGTATCTGATCGAGGGGCACGAAATTTGAGTTATTGCCAGAGGCAGTGCAACTCTTGACCTCCCCAAGGACAGTCTTAACCTCTGTTGTCATCCACACAAGGTCTGGATCACAGTGCTTGAGAGACGTTAGAATCATGAATATATCCACTCAGTGACAAACACTCAAGCATTATGTGCCCCCAATTGACCCTTATTTCACACTTTTGTTCATCATTCAGTCAGAAAGACAACACACTTGCATCTGCGTCTGGTGGAAATGACTGCTAAAACATTCTGGTATTTTTATTTTTTTTTTTTTTTTTTTAGGTAAATCTAAAAATATCAATGAAGTAAAGAATTGAACATGCTGTTTGACAGAGGGGATAACCATCATCTAAAAACAAAAAGGCAATCAGACCTGTAGACCATTAGTATTCTGCCCAGCTTCTCATTGTTCATTTTCCACATAATGAGCTGCTTTTTTAAATGCACGTATTGTATTTCTCCACAAGGTCATTGAAAAGAACAATACAAAATTTGAGACTGAGGCATATGTTAAAATAAAAAAAACTTGTCAGAACCTTCAGAGAATGCCTGCAGGATCCTGAAGGTCGGGGTAAAATGCCTTTAAGGTTTATGATTTATTCATTTAGAGAAACTGAATTTAGAATGGTTTTGCATGTATCTCATACATTGCCATCTCAGGTCAATGAAGATCAAATATCTCAGTGAAAAGCTTGGGACTCCATTGCTTAATGGCTTACAAAAAGGCAGATTTTTTTTTTGTTTTAGAAGGAATTCAGAGTTTGTAGTGACATCCCTCATCAAAGCTGGTCATTGTCAGGTTCTACTATGCCCTGTCAGCACATCACAATCTCAACAGAGAAAATGTAAGGCATATAAGATGACCAGAGTTGTGTTCTAAAGAATAAAGGATTGGTCAAAACAGAGCAGAGACTCTTGTGCTCTTGTGGTTTTGTTAAGAGTGGCAACACCAGAGAAGTTCCACCCACAGTACACTCCCCCTGGTCATTAATCATCCATCCATTCTGACCCTGTCAAAGCTACTCTTCTAAGATAAGACACTCTTACACCTACAACCACCCACACGCATAGGCGCACACTCATACACATGTTTGGTACACCTTCTCCTTTCTACTTCCTCACATAGAAATTATCTCCGAACTACTATGTTTGATGCAGTAGAACCATCCAGGAACAATAGTTGACCCCACTTGGGAATATGGAAATGTTATATAATTATACAATTTTCTACCAAAAAGGTCCCGAGTTCTTAACCAGGGCTGGTGCTAGACAGAGTCCTTGAAAAGTTCTGTAAAAGAGACCTTTTGCTTTTCTATCGTCCAAGCCAAAGCCACGTCTTATTCATTTAGTGCATGGAGACAATTTTGCCACAGAAGAAATACTTACCCCATTATACCTGCGAATAGATGCCATAATACCCTCCCCTTCATTTTTAAGCAACTGGTGGTTCCTGTAAATGCCACACAATACTGCTCAGCTAATCCTTCATCCACACCAGCAGAGCTGGACATTGAAGATAAACACAATATTTAAAGCAAGATTTATAAACAACACCTGGTGATAGAATGGAGTTGGAAATAATGTTTATGGATTAGGTGAAAAATAATCAGCTGTGAGCTATATTTACATACGTTTGCTCTGTGGTTGATTTAAAAATAAACTGTCAGACAATAAGAGACAGTCAACAGTTCTTCTGACGCCAGTGCAAAATGTCTTCTCATTGAAGGGTGGTGTTTTAAATGTTTTTTATGCTGACCAATAAAAACTAAGCTAAACTCTGGTGTTTTAAACATGGTGCCTACAACCTTTTCAGTGGTTGCTGTTCCACATGAGGGTGCCCTTCGCTTCTGATAAAAATGGCACTTTGTTTTCACTTGATGTAAACACATCAAATTGATGCTTAGTCAGCACTAAGACAAACTTAGAACTGGACTCAATTTGGTGAAAAAGGCCCTTAAGACTAGGAACTCAACATATATAGGCTATTGACTTCAGCCTTAACTTTTGCTTAGGTCATTGAAGTCTTAAAAGTGTTGGAAGACAATCTGTACAGTGCCATATTATTATCAACATGTCTGGAAAAATAAAAGTACACCTGACCGGTTTCAACAGAGGGTGGTGCAGCAGAGAAGAGGTGAAAACAAAAGGTAGAAATCCTCACTCCAACAAAAAAAAAAGTCTCTCTCAGAGTTACTTCAAGTTGTGGTACATACTGAAATAAAATTGTACAAATATATAAAGCTATTTAACTGCTAACAACAGAGCCTGTGACTGTTAAATGACTGGTTAAATGAGACACATTCTCTTCAAATTAGAGTGTGTGAGCCTTAACAAACCAGCGAACAATTTAGCAGACAGCCCACACCCCTGGGCAGGCAGTTACTATGGTAACCTCACAACATTTATTTATTTATTTATTTTTGGCCCACACTTTTCCTTTGAACAGCCGGCCAATGACAGACCAGCCGACTGGGAAAATGTGCTTATTGATAGCGCCTTTATGAGCTGTGTGTCTTCGAGTATATGTATGCATGTGCATGTGTCTGCATAAATTGAGCATAATACCGATCAAGAGAGCTATAGAATATTTTAGCTCCACAGTGACTCTTCACATCTAAGTATTTCATTGGCTGTTAGCTGATCTGCCTGGCACACTGGCTCAGGTGTGTTTATGAATTTATAAGCAAAAGCACTGAGTATATAATTCAGACAGAATAGCGGCCAGAGCAGGACAGGGAGAGACAGTGAAGATGAGGAGGTATTTGTATTCTAGGAGCTTCCACTGTGCCAATCTATCCCTGGCTGGCAAGGTAGTAGAGAAAACCGCCCTTCAAAACATATCGGCTCTCAGCAGGCAGTAACATGTGCTTGCACTACAATCTACACTGTAATCAGAACCTAACAGGGGGCTGCCAGGCTCATTGCCCACCACCAACTAACAGAGCAAAAAGGGGCAAGGAAGGCTTGATGAATGGTGAAATCAGTCAATGGGTATAGTGTTATCAAGACAGATTTTATTCTACTCATTCACACAAAAATTGCCGTTTTGATTTAATCACCTCAACTTCACTGTTTAAGTCAACTGAAGCTGAAGCAGAAAAAATAAATAAATATTTAGGAAAATATGCAATTAATTTTTGGTGAGCATAAATTTGTTCCTATGTCATGTCATTCTCTGTGGTTAATGGTTTTTCAAATGCAGCGAATAAAGCCTATGTTGCAAAAAGCAGTAGCTTTTTCTTTACTATCATTTGAATTTGGGAAAGACCATTAGCTTTCTCTGTCTCAGCACTTGTCCCCCCTTTTTTAATGGATCTAGCTCATTTACTTTATGGCTTGATCAATTAATCTATAGTAGTTAACTGAAGACGCTCACGCTCACTTTTTTGGTGCTTTGGCCATTGCTTTGCTCAGCAACATTTTTAGTTTTCAGAGCTTGTATTTCAACTGTAAAATCTTCTGACTGAAGTAGTTAACAAATAACTAATTCTATATAAATACAGTGCTATCCACATTTGATGGTACTCATGGTACAGAGAAAAGAATCCTTGCATATTTCACTTTAGAAAAAGGTCATTAGATCAACAAAAAAATTGAGTCCCCACCAATCCTCACAGGTAAATGGTGAGCAGTGGTGATCTATTTCAATTCTTATTGTAATATGCATGAAGGAAAAATACACATGGGCCCTCATCAACCCTGATAGACAATGGTTAAAGGAAATATCATCCTGTATCATACTGTCTTTTTAAATTTAATCAGCTTCAAATAACCATCAAAACATTTGTATTTATTTTTAAAGTATTGCAACGAATACTTTCACCACAGTGATAAGCGGGTGGAGACCATGAATGAATGGTGACCAAAATAATTGAGAATTGGAAACATGAACCTGTTTGATTCATAAATTTTCATGTCCTTTAGTGTGATAAACAACATTATTTTATGAATAATGATTCGGAAATAAATTTTACAAATTGTACAACAAATACAGTTGAAAAGTACAACATGTGCATGACAAAAACTTTGCATTAGGATTGAAAAAAAGCAAGATCAAAACGAAAGCTGGAAGAGAACTTAATTATTACAGTTCTACTGAAATATATACAATACTGTAATATTACAATTGTCTTAAAGTAAGAGCTAAAGAATAACTATTTTAATGATATTGTCATATTAAGTAATGTAGATTTAATTTTGATTTTGTTTTTGCAATTAACTGCTAAGGCTCAGAATTTCAACAAAGTCGCCAGTTTTATAATTTTAATCTGACCCGCTTTGTGTGTTCTTTTGGACAGACAAAAATCTGTTATGAGCCAACAAGGCTGGCCCACTGAGTTGATACTGATCCCAGAGAGCTAATTAAGAAAATAAAAAAAAAAAGATATTTGTCCAACATTTCTGTTAGACTAAAATTTGCCCTTTTTTGCAATTCAAAACCAGGCTCTCAAGTGATTGCTGCACAGCTGGTATCTGCTGGTATACTCAGAACAAATGAAAATTAATTTGTTACTGTTCTGTTCCTTTCTGCATGCCATTTTAACATTTAACATAATAACAATTATGGCTTGAAGCACTTTTGGAACTATTTAAATAATGGAATAAATTAAAGAATAAAGTATTTAAATGTTAACTTTATCCCAGACATGTGGAGTTTGCTAATAAATGGCAGAATGTGGTAAGATAAAGGTAAAAATCACTAGAATGATTCCACTTGGCAGTTTGCTATTTTCATGTAACCAAACTCATTTATGCTATGATGTATTTAATCTGAATATGCATTCTTATGTATATTGCCATATCACCCTATGGAAAAACTAATTTAGGCTGGCTGCAGCTGTGACCTCATTCTTTCGGTCACGACCCAAAGCTCATGACCATAGATGAGGGTAAGAATGTAGATTGTGGGAGAGCTTTTCTTTTTGACTCAGCTCTCTCTTCACCATGACAGACCCGGACAATGCCCTCTTCACTGCAGATGCTGGGTCGATCCACCTGTTGATCTCCTGCTCCATAAGATCTCAAGAAACTCAAATTTCTCCACTTTGACCTTCACCATATGAACAACTTGGGGATGGGGATCCCAATACAATACATTCAAGTTTGTGCTTGCTAGGCTGTGTTTGTGAAAATACGTTGGACAGTTGAACTTCATCAACATATGTTAACACTGTGTGATGAAAAACATAAAATCATTTGGACATGTTGACAGGCTTTCTTCTTTTTTTAATCTCGTTAATATACTGAAATAAAAGAAAAAAAAAAAACTTAAAAAACCTAAGGTTGTACAGTTTGACAATTATGTCCACCGTGTTTCAAAAAGTCCTGTCTGAGACATACCCATAATTGGCAGTTTGGCAGATGTAGGTCAAAAGTTTGAACACAGGGTAATGTGACAATAATGGAAGTGTCAAAGAGGAAGGAATATTGTTGCAATACATTACAGATTTTTCAGAATTCTGATTGTGGATTTCAATTGCCATAAAAAACACAAATATATCACAATCATAAAAAGAAAAAAAAAGACATATTCTTCTATCTGCACTGGTTGTTGCTTTTATACCTAATGGTGAGTAATGATAAAATGTTCTCCATCAAAAGAAAAAAAGGAGCGCAAATTATATGGGAAGCGTAGGTGTTTAAAGTAAGTGGACTGAGGGCAATATAGAGAAAGGCAAACACAGAGAGATGGAAAGCAGGAGCAAAACAAAGTGAGAATGCATTCGAGAGTACATCTTGTCACTCAAATTGTTGGTGTCAGATTGCCACAATATGTGTGCTGTCTGTGATTCAGCCATTTCTCATTGCATATTTTGTGAGGGCTGTCATTTCAAGCCTAACAAGAGGCAACTGAGAACAAAAAAAGGCTGGTTAATGAACTGTATTTAAAGCAACTTTTCTATCTGTATTAGCCAATGTGGGCTGATCCAACCATGATCCTGAGTGGGAGTGCTTTCTTGCGTGCTAAAACAACAATTTTGTTAACATAACCAGGCAAGACCAGAAAATCTTAATGGATGAATGACATGAATAGAAATGTCATTCCTACACTGCAAAAACAGATGGATGTGTTAAACAAATATTTTCTAGGATTGTGTGAATGAGTAGAGGCTGACTCCATTTCCTGGCACGCAATGCTCCTGCATCTGTGAGATTCTCTTATGGTGACCAGACCCACTGCACATCTATATCTATGTCGTATTTACATCTGACTGACCTCTTCAAAACCTTATCAGTGAGCTGTATCTCCCTCCAGACAAACACATGCAGACAAACACACGGTAATGGTGTGGGTGATAACGGACTGCGGCCCCATCCCACCTGTCCAAATCTGGACAGAGCTGACCTTTATCACATAGTCAATATGCCAAAGGTATGAAACAGGCACACACATGTTGCGTACAGAATGCATGTTTGTGTGTGCTTTTGGGACCCCTGTGCCCTTATGCATTCCTGGACTGATGGAGATAGAAAGCCATTCAATAGGATGAGAGTGGATGATAGACAGCCATGGGGAGCAGCTGATGAAAGAACAGAAGTAGACTTTAAAAAGAAGCAAGTGTATAGATTTATGAAAAATATGAATACCAATATAAGTCTGATCTGCTAACTCCAGTGCCTGATGACAATTTTTATCCTAAATATATTTAACCACTAGACTATGAAAGATTTTATGTTACGTAGCTACAGCGAGAGAGAGAGAGAGAGAGAGAGAGAGAGAGAGAGAGAGAAAAAAAAACTCTTAATAAAAGACTAATCTTCCAAAACTTAAAAAATAATAATTATATAATAGATCCCTGGCCTGGTGCAAACAAATACTCAAACAAACTGCTTTGGATTACTGTATATTGTTTCCTTCAATAAATATAATTTTAAAAAATATATAGTTTAAATGAACTATTTGGTCGTTGTGAAATGACAAATGCAGTTGATGTTTTTAATTAAAAAAACAAAAATAAAAAAAAAAAAACAGGAAAGGTCTGAAGACAAATGAATGCACTGTTCACCAAAACACACAAACACACACACACACCAACACACCTTTAAAACAGCTTCCATGGGCAGGACATATTGGATTAGGAGTGATTTTTTTTTTTTTTTTTGGCTCCTTCTCAGAGGTGCTAGATTAAATGCCATTCCCACTTTACTACAGATGGCTTGAAAATAAATCATACTATCCATACACACCCATAAGAAAATACACACTCTTGCGTACATATTGTGTAGTTTCAAGCAGACATGCAAGCAAACAGACATAAATACACAGAAATTTCACGATGGGAGATATATAACATGTTGATGCACCCAAACACTAAAGCACCTGTACGGTTCAGTGCGTCTGCTCTTTGTATTTCAATCGCTGAATCGATGGTTCTAAATTGATTGTAGCTGAGCAGGGGCCAGAGATGTTCCCCCTGGCTCGGTGCCCTAGCCCTCTATTGATTAGATCTGAGAGAGCCAATTGCTTTCACACTGGATTAAGGTGTTCTGGGGCAGCGAGCACCTAAAAAAAAAAAAAAAAAAAAAAACACATAAAGAGAAACATATACTAAGTAAGGAAGAAAAAGAACAGGCCTGAGGAATACATCTTTAAACCACTAAGACCAAGAAGACAATATTATTTTCTCAACATCCAGTCTCAAAATGGGTCTCATATTTGACAGCCATGTAAATGTATTCGCCTACACAGACCAGCTGTAAATATTATTTCCACATGTATTAGTAGGATTCTTACATGTCCAAAGATTCACACAGAAATACTTTTGTGCTGCAGTATTTTGTAAGAGGGGGAATAACACTGATCAAAAAGGTGTAGTTTACTTGACAAAGACGTTCAGAAAAAGTATTTTTTTTCATACCATCACCATCAAAAGTATTGAAATGTAAACCATCTTTATAACCTGACTTATAAACTGGAATAAATTAAAGTTGAAATGTAAAAGATGGTACAGTGTTTCTTGTGTCTCAAGGCAACTTCTAGCCTATTTTTTTTAATTATTATTGTTATTTTCAATCAGACTTAAATTCATCCATGTCTGTCACATTTGTATTCCTCTGGGAACAGTGTTATGCAGGGCATCTTCTCATCATTCCAACAGTCTTCATTTCCATTCAGCAATAATCTGATTCTAATGGGGATTATGTATGCAAGATAGTAAAGGAAGAGACTGAAGTTTAGAAGAGTCTGCGCCTTCTGCCTCAAGACGGGGCCTTTTGACTGGCCAAGTTTCATGCGCTTAAACAATTTCTAAAATGAAGGGGCGTCCAATTCAGATTAAGCGCTTCTGAAAATGTAGTGCGCATAATGACAGCCGATGAGGACCCAGGTCACAAGAGTCAGGAAGAACACCCCTCAGTCTGAGTGCGTCTTAAGGAATTTCTTGGGGAGCAGCAGTCCTATTTACAGGGCATTAGGGAGTGTTAAGGCCTCACAGTGACTTTGCCACACAGGCAAGCTTAGTATGCATTTGGTTAATACCTCTATTGTCACACTCCCTCTGTGACTGCTCTCCCAGCACAACACTTTAGAATAGAACAGTGGAAAATAGGGAATTAAAGAGGCAAAAAGATTAGATAGAACTCGAAACAAAGGCAGAAAGAAATAGGATTTACTGGCCCATTCATGATGGAAAGCTTGTGAATCTTACACACAAAGGTAAAAGTGTAAGTGCACCTGCGCTGGTGTGTGTACTTGTGTGAGTTCTGTTTATGGGAGTCTTTGCAAATGCAATAAACTTTGTGTTAGTGAAAATACTCAATGGACCTAAAAGTCAAACAACCAAATGATGGGTCAACCATTTTAAGTAGTAAGAAAATTTTATTAAGGAAGTCAGTGAGAAAGATGAGTAGATAGAGAGGAAAAGAAAGAAATTGAGAAACTGATGCATTGTACAAGAATGTGTGTTTTTTTTGTCCCTATCTCTTTTTGCGTTCATTCCCCAAAGGGTCTTATTATGCTTCATACTGGCTCCAACACAAAGCAGTGTCTTTCTATCTCAGCCCTTCCAGCTCCCCAGGAGGACATTCCAGACACAGCAAATCCATTTGTTTGTCAGCTCTAGCCAAACTAATCAGATATCATTCTCTCTCAAAAGAGTAACACAGTGTAAAGTGGGCTAGTGCTGTACTTATTCTTGACCAGAGCCAAGATAAATCAAATCTTTTTCCAGACAATTTGCATGTATAAGCACTATGCATAGACTTCTGAAAAATCACTTGAAAAGTCAAAATATTAAGAGATTTATCTTTAAAAAAATATGTAGGTAGTGTTTGTACCTAGGGCACTGTATTGTTTTTACATCACTGAAATGATTAAGAAAAAATGGCCATATACATTATTTTTTTTTTATCTTCTTTGTATTACATTTTAGTATGGAGCATGTATTTTTTCTACATGATAAAGACGAAATTTGTGATCTTTGTTGTGTCATAATATTTTTACAACATCAGAGTTAGGTCAGAAAAAGATGGCTCAGTCTCAGAATTTATAAGTATATCAACATGTACACATTCTTTCCTTTAACTAAGCAGTAGAGGTAAAGAAAAAGAATGTATCTATATTTATTCACGTTTATGTGAGTGGGTTTCACAATCATCTAACTACTGTCACAAATTAATGTCTTAAGAATACCTGTTAAGAGCCAAAACAGTCTGTAAGAAAGAATAATTTTAGCAGGCAGTGGTTATCTAGTGACATTATACTTAATTTCTAGGAACCATTGAGTCAAATCAGTATGAACAACAATTGACTTCGGTATGCATGTGCAAGACTGTTCTTAGTTATGTAATTCTTTAACACTGGCATGCTACATGAAAGCCACCATCACTATACTGTTGCGCTACCTTTGTAACCACCAAACAGGGTGAGCTACAGTGGTATAATGATGGTGTCTATTTTGTAGCATTATAGCAGAATCTCTGAGTGAAAATGACAGTAGTAAGGTTTTTCTCAGACAGTACCGTTCCCTTAGACTTCAGAGTCTTTGTCTTAAATAAGACTTTTCTTCTGGTTTCTGCAAAAACCACATGATTCAATGCTGAAAAATATAGACTGAGTTAACCATCAATGAAAACATGTAATTACACACAATGACATAGTGAAATGCAGATTATGGGAGGTGTCTAATTGCTGGATAATTACATATTGTGGAGGCTGGGGTGACGTGTTTGATTTGACCTGTTATAGGGAGCTGAGATGGTTTAGGATAATGCCTGGTGTCATAACATAAATTACACAGACTTCATTTTTCACATAAGTTTAATCAGAGACACTTAGGGAGCATTTACTGAGGAACTCTAATGTGGTTTGCTTCAAGTGTGCAAGGATTATAGCAAACATGATTAGGTTATGAAATTGGACATGCAAAGTTTAGCCAGAGGTGATGGGAACTGTGTGTGGGTGCAGATACACATGCACATGGTAACAGCAGGCTTGCCACAGAAGAAAATGAAGATATTTAGAGAGCTCAGATGCTGCTTTGATTTCAAATAATGATACACACTACACAAAACTGCAAGACTGAACCTTTGGGTTGAAAGCTGGCTTACATTAAAAGCCAAAAATTGGTGCAAAGACAATTGTGGACTTAAAGACTGCATTTTAATTTTCAGAGAACAATGAAAATGCACAGTACTTGTCTGTCAAGTTCTCTAAACTAAAAGGTTGTTGTTGTTTTTTTTCCAAACTGCACCATTAATACATTTTCTTTTATGATACAACCCTGCCTTAATGTAGTTATCCTTGACAGTGTCAAACTACCACAGCTAGTGCAGCACAACTCCACTTCAGAAATAGTCTACCTCGGACAAGTGGGACAAAAGAGTTAATTATTTTTAGTTCTATATTTTGAGTTCTGCATGTGATCTATTTGAATATCCTACTGTCATACAATGTGCATTCTGCAAAAAAAAGAAGAAACAATACAAGTTTATTTGCTTTCTGTGCATTCCCATTATTTACTTATCACATATTATACTTCAACATTATTATACAATACTACTAAGGTAATTTGTGGACTAATCATTTTGATTTCTTTGTATATGTGCATTACTTGTATCAGCTAGTAACAGGTAGAATAAATTTAAAGCGCATAGAAATAGCAAACTATAATTTACATTGGCATGTTCAATACTAGTGGTGGAGGAAGTACTGAAAAAATTTACTCAATTAAAAGTACAAATAAACAGACACAAATGTACTCTAGTAAAAGTAAAAGTTTCATATTAACATTTTTACTTGAGTAAAAGTAAAAAAAATTCTGGTTATTAAAAATTCTTAAGTATTAAAAGTGAACGTACTTGCTGAATGCATTAGCTAATCGCTAATATAATAGCATTAAGTGTACCTATCATATTTAATTTTAATACAACAGAAATGTGCCATTTTAATGAACAATGCCACAGATAAAGCATGCTTTTATTGTGATTACTCTCCGTGACAGATTAGACTTAGATATGTGATTCTATGCAACATAATTTCAGGGATGGGAACATTTTGTCTCCTGTCCTAACAAAGCATGAACTTCACTTTCTATTTGCCACTAATGACATTTATTTTGAAAGAAATCCAACAGAAAGGTGATGGAAAAAAAGGTGGATGGGGAAGGACATGCAACCACGGAGCCATGAAGACCACTTAACCCGTGACCAAGTCAAGATCAAGACCAACACTCCACGCTACACGCTAATTTAATACAATAAAATTAAGTGTATCTATCAAAATTGCTTCTCAAAATGATCTGAAAAATCCACATTCCCATAAAACACCTAGATATTAAATACTTAGAGATTAAATAAATTTAACCAGCATCATTAAGTCTACTTGTACTTTGTTACTTCCCACCACTGTTTATTACCAATTTTAGACCCAAGTTGATCTTTGTTTGGTCAGATTCCTTCTATGTTGCTTTCAACTGTTTTGTTGTCTAGTTGCATCTGCAGGTGTCAGGAACAGGCGCATTGTGGGACAAGCGTAATTACAATTCAATTCTCATTAGCTCACTATCCACATATACGACAGGATAACCTTGACTAACCTATATATATTATAGCAAACCCTCCATGAAGAGATAAGAGCTATCTCTAGAACTGAAATGTGTTCTTCTAAATATGGCCGTTTTATTAGCAGGACACTGATGAGAAAGTGAGTCAACAAAAAGGAGCAAAAGAAAAAGAGTATGTTTGTACTTCCTACATGAAGATAGAAATCTATGAAGAGGTTTACCATCTCTCCTCATTACAACCTGCTGAAACATATTCCAAAGAAAGGAGAGACGAGAACAAGAATAGGGAGAAATGTAAATAAATACTGGCAGATCTATCCAATCTGAAATTTTACTTTACAAGTAACTGTTGTGAAACTTTTAAACGTTTTAAAAGAATTTTAGTTGTATTGTGTTTTACGTGTTTTAAATATGTGCAATCTTAATCTAAAAGCATCAAGTGAGCAATGCGATAAATGGGAGTCAAGGCTGTTGGAAGGGGGTGAAAGGGAACCTCTCGCAATGAAAGGCTTTTGTTTTGTTCTAGCAAAGGTTCACGTAGGCAATTTATGCAGGGCTCCAGCCATCTGGTGAATGTTTGGAGTCCTTTGTCTTGCTGTGCACTGTCCTGTTTCCGACCGACCTTAAAACCCCAGAGCCCACCCCGGAGTGGGACTGAGAGAGAAGAGTCTAACATTGTACCACGAGGAATAAGTCTTAAGCAAGTAAAGAGAAAAGACAAGGGTCTGGCTAAATAGAGTGGAGGAGATGTCAGGTCAAAGTGGCATCTCTTAGAAAAAAAAAATAAGTGCTGTGACTGAAGAGAAGGCAAAGTGAGAGATGACAAGAGGAGGCAGGCTGTGGTAAAAATACACAGCCTGAAAGCGGCTAAAGGTCTGTGAACAAGACATAAATTGAAAAGAAATACTAGGAGAGGAAAGAATAATAGGAGTAGGACTATGTGCCCCTCCTTGGGGGATAAGAACAGTCCTGTTTGTGGTAGGTATGTCTTTTATGTGTGAACAAAATCTCTTGATTCCCTTTGCATCATTAGAGGCTGTCAGTGGAGTGAGAGCAGTGCATCTATGTTTGGGGTCATTATAAACACTCTAGGCCTTGAATTCAAAGAGTTTTTGTTTGGGTCATGCTCTTTCACCACTGCTCTCTACCCCCACCTCCCAATTCACCCTATTGAGAACCATGGAAACAAGAAGTCTTTCACCCTCTTCTTTTCGTCTAGCCTTTCCTTGTCTCTTGCTTTTACTGCTCCATTTTGTCCCCATCACACTGGTCCTGACTGCCGTAAGACTAATAGGAACAGGAAGAGTCAGATGCTTACTTAATTGGGCTTCAAGGTGACTTAGTGGATGCTAGTGTGTGTGTTTTGTTGTGTAATGCAGAGTACACATGGATGCCTCCCTGCAAATGAAGCAAACTCAGTGAAACAGAAGTAGACAAGGCTAAATGGGCTGGAATTAGCTCTAATAGGTTGTGGGGTTTTTGAGGGTCCTACCCTGTCAGATCCTTTGCACTCTGATGAGATGTACAAAGAAGTAATAAAAACCTAATTGGAGGAGAAATTGCAAAAGAAAAAAGTTGCAGACAAACTTTAAAGTAAAAATAAATGAAAGTCTGCTGTGGGGATTTAATGTTTGCTTGTGTTTTTTGGATTTAAAAGCATTATCTTTTTCTGTGGGATTTGTTTTTAGTGGAGAAGAAAAAAAACAACAGCAGATAGATGTTCATGAGTATGAACCAAATAGGAGTGTATTTAAAGGTTTATATGGTTTCATGCTAGGGTTAAAAATGTTTTAAAAATGCAGACACGGAGAAAGGAATATGTTTTTTTTGTGTGTGTGTGTGTGTGGGCGTGTATTTGCGTGCGTGTGCCACATGATTGCAGTCATTAGACAGGAGTAAGGCATTTATGATGAATCGGCACTTAGTCCAGGGATGCACACTTGTTCAATGGGCTGTGAATCTCCTACTGCCACTGTCATCCTGCAGAATGTTAAATAAAGTTATTTGAATATTTGTAATATTGATGCACTCATACGTCAAAAACCCACTGGAGTCTATCAGTGAGAAAAAAATACACACAAGAAGATTCATATTGCTTTGTTGGTCTATAGTACTGCTTGGATGAGGGATTATGTGAATATCCAACTATATAAACCCATAATCATAGATATAGATTTGAATGGGTGGACTATCAAAACATAATGGTGGGCTGACAGAAAATTTAATGGGAAAACCATGAGATTAGATAGTACAGTACATATATATTTAACATATATATAGTTCACATTTACTTAAAAAAAATCAGTGGCAGTAAAAATTGACTTTGCTTTTTGGAGGTCTAAAAGGTGATGGGACTGAAACCCTGGCCCTCATTCCATCCTAATCAATTCCAGACCTTTATCTAATTAAATTTTCTTATCTAAAATTATTGAGAGAAGTTGCTAATCAGTTGTCTGAGCGTTTAGACTTCATTATCTTGTTTGAAGACTTTCAGTGAAGTTTTTGAACTCATCACTTCAAAGAGACAGAACTTGTTAATGGCACCGATTGTGCTCTCATGGACCCAAAAAGGCACAAAAAGGTCCATATTTGTATTGTTAGGTCTCAGTGCACCATTTAATACAGTTAATCACAGTATTATTATCACAGTATTATTTTAAAGAGGTTTAGTATTATTTTAAAGAGGTTTAAAAGTATTGTAAGGATCAAGGGAACAGCACCATATAACAGAACCTGACAACTTCCAGTTTGTGCAGTTGTTAATTATGGAGTACCACCAATTCTCTTTGCTTTGTAAATATGATCATTTCTTTTTTTCATCCAAAACATATGAGCATACAATTTAAATTTAAGTGTAAGATGTTTTTATTTTCTCTCTCAGACATTGAGCTGCATTTACTTAAAACACTGCACTAACATTTAAAAAAATATATTGGATTCTTGTTAGGTTTTGCTCCTCCTTAAAAAAAACATCTCTCTGTTTAGATTAATACCCCTAGCAAAACAATCTTGTTGCTTTGATTTATTCTGCCTCAATTCTTTTCAGAAGGGATGAAACTTACACTCCCATGTATGTTTTTTTTCCGCTGGCAGATTTTCTTTACTGTTTTATGTAAATCTGCCTGGTAGCAGTTTTAAACGAAAGACTGTGATCTTAACATGCCTGGCTCTTTTGGGTGTGGCTGCTGCATTCAAAGAGTACAAGCTTTATCTCCATGGCAATGAGGCTTGACCAGGAGTAAGAGGATTCAAATAGACTGAACAGAATTTAATTCACTTTGAAACGGCCTTGCGATGCCATAAAATATTCTTCTTAGGTTAACACAGGGACCAAAAACAAGTTTTAACAATGAGAAACATTGTGTATCAAATTATGTCACCATTGAGATTTAAAAAATATAAATAATTGGCCTATTCTTGAATTTAATGAGTGATTTAAGGAAGCAAGAGATCATTAAAATGAACAATGATTCCATGAGCAGATCATATAAAGTAAACACAGTCATTGTGATTCAATCAATCACCCAGTCAGACCCCACAACAGCAATTACAAAAAGCCTTAATCAAACCCATTACCATCAGCAACTCTGAGGTGCTTGACTTGAACATGACACATGCACTCAAGGCAAGCTTTGCAGTGGCGAAAGTGGCAGGGTGCTATGGGGAGTGTCTCTGCTCGATTTAACAGAGAGGTGATAAAATATTTAGCAGATTGCTTACATTGCTGAAGGGGGGAGAGAGCAAGGGAAACGCAGAGGTAGAAAAGAGAAGGGCATACCCAAATGGCTTGTGTGGGAGCTGGGGAGCTGGTAATGAGGGTGGCATGCTGGCACCATTGTTGCACGGCACAACATCGCGACATGGCCTCTATGCCTCGCTGACAGCAGGTACTACAAATACCCATCACACTAAATGTCACTAATTAATACATAAAAAAAGTGCAATCAGGTACCAACATGTGTTTTCGCACTACACTGACAAAGGACATGCATATTTAAGAAGGACAGGAGGTATGTTTCCCTTAGCATTTGCCTTTTTCTTATGAATATAAAGATCTATAAGACACTGCATCTTGATTAGGCATTAAATGTATTCCTCTTTTACAGCCTAATCTTGTCATTGTCCATTTAGACACAGTTATTTTACTATTAACTGGTCAGCCAACATTCAAATTTTATGTTTTTTCAGCAAGTTATTGTTTTCACACACTCAACAGTAAGAGTTGTCTTTATCCTTTTGAAAAAAATAAAACTCAAAAAAATAAACTTTTCCACAGTGAACTGTTGCTATAGATATTTCCATACTTGAGAGTGCACCTAAATATAAGCCGCACACATTATATCGTGCGTGTTGGAACTTGTATGGATCAGATGCGCTGTTTTTATGCGCTATGCACATGGCACTGGCATGGCATATTTGTGTAGGTCAGGAACTGACTGTCAGGTACGCGGTGTGACATAGCTGTTTCTGTGCATCGTGGGCATCAAAATTGTGCCCTGTGCACAGTGATGTGCACTGGGCATGTGGTTCTGTTCATGTGAGTCAGGTGCGGTGATGTTTTTTGTGTGTGCCTTCTGATAATATCCCGCAGGCATCCATGGCCTCACACACTTCCTCAGACTCTCTTTTGTTGTTGCTCTCAATAACACTTTCGTCTTGCTCTCGAGCTTGTGCTGTCTTCATCACGCAACCGTCCAGCCTTTTGAAAACCATTGGCAGAAACCCATATTTTAGCCACATCACAGTGGTCAAAGCTTGTGCAAAAAACTAACAACTTGCATAGTAAATTATGGTACAAATACTTCAAAATACTGTAACGATTCGCTCGATGGTCAAAACAGAAGCAACAAAACTTCAGTCTTTTATTTTTTATTTGAGCTCTTTAGAACTACAGTGTGGCTTTGTGTTCAAAGCAATATCCAGCACCATCATAGAGCTCTGTGAAATGTGCATATTTTAATTGTAATCCATTGGATTTCTCTGTGTATTTTTTCTTCCTTTGACAATAACTAAAGAAAAAAAAATGCATTAACTTAGTGGTACTAAACTAAGCAATGTGAGTGCTTGATTTTCAGTCTGTATTGCTATAGAATTGACCTGATGAAATTGTCCAGGGTGTACCTGATCTCTCAGCCACTAACAGCACCAGCAATGGATGGATAGATGGATTCATATATACTCAATTTTTGCATTTATACCAAAGAGAAAAAAACCGATAAAGCACTCCACACACCCACAACAGTTGACTGGTGGCCCCCAGTACTCCACTTGCTGAAGTATTTTTATGATACATTTTTAATAATTCATTACAAGTCCATAAACATACTGCAGAGTGTAAGATGGGAGTGACTGCTGTTGCCGGAGGGGTACTCTCAGCGGGATGAGGCTGAAACAGACTTCATACGAATCTCCAGAGAGCAAGATGATTATGAGTGACAAAGATGGGCAGACCACTCTTCATTTTAAATGTATATTGCTCTTATTGCACATTTTCTATGTGGAAGTTGGAGTTTTATTTTTTTTCTTTATTAGGATTTTAGTCAGGTTAGAATAAAGCTGTAGCAGTGCAGTAATAACTCCCCTAATCTCCATATAGGGAATATGTAATTTTCTATCAAACATGGTGCTTAGTAGAACTATAAATCAATTGTCTATAGCTGTTTATCCTACCAGGGTGGTGAGGGTGTGGTTGCCTTTCTAAAGCAAGAGGCAGGGTACTTACTGAACAGGTCACCAGTCCATTACAGGGCAACATATAGACAGACATAAACAACTACCCACGCACACATTTATACCTAAGGGAGAAACCAATTAACCTTGTCATGGTTTTGTACCATGGTCATAAGCTTGAGTAACCAGTGAGAAACAACACCTTCAGAGATAGAACATGCAATATACATACAGAAATACTCCAAGATCAGATTCAAACCTGGCCTCGTATTACTGCAAGGCAGAAATATAGGTGGAAAAAAATCAACTAGCTCTGCGAATTTAGCAAAACATCAGATGTTCTATGCATATCGAAGAGATTTTGGAGCTCTAAATATACTGGGGCAACCTTATCTGTACACACATGTTTGCATCATACACCAAAGGCTCCAAAATGAAAAGCGCACAATAATGTTTTGGCAGACAAATCTAATCTGTTGTTTTCTGTTATTTAAAAGGTTTAGAAAAACAATACTGAAAAGGAAAAAATAAAAATAAAATTGCCAAGAATAAATATATTCTACATATATAAATTATTTTTACTACAAAATTTCTGATTTAAATAACTACATCGTGGCATTGCATAAAGCTCACTCTCTATTTAAAGAGCCACTCAATCTTGTAAGTAAGTATGAGAAGTTATTTTGCTTAGGAAACAAAATAATTCTGGAAGGATACAGTGGACACAGTCACACACCATGTGCTTTGTAGATATGTGGCATTCTTATATCTGTTTATTGATCACAGCAGATGGGCGTCAATCAATCTTATCTGGGCTCCACATACTCTCCAACTAACATCCCGAGGCAGGCCAAACCAATACTGCAAGCCCCAAGCCACCCATATAATCGCCAGACACCTTGAGCAAATTTTCTGTTTAGATGTGTTTTTGAGAGTGTGTTGAAATAACATGGTGCACAGTGTGGAGGTGCAATGGAGGGCACATACAAAAACCCCTCACCAACAACTTGACAACTTGAACCAAAAACCCACATTAATCTTCACCTGGGATTCCAGTTATTATCTATTCCTTGTAACTTCGTTTTCACACACTTTGCTGAGGCAAATTCAAAGCTCGCACCATGTGTGAAGTAGGTTGTACAAAAAGGCTGACATTCGTTAAAGATTAGGATGTGGTGTTAATGTGATTTTTATTAAAGTGAGACATGTATTTGGAAATAAATCTCATCTACCCAGAACATCTGCTTCCACATGTTTGCTATGGAACAAACGTGTTCTACATGCTGTAGACTTTCTTGTCACTATTTTACAATGGCTAACTCTGTCATACTCTTTCCATTTTCAGAGATTAAACAGTTCTTCGTGAGCTGTTCAAACCCTGCTTCCTGACATTTCTCAACTTTATCTTTGACCTGTTTAATGTGTTTCTTGGTATTCATGTTGCTTTATGTTCTCTAGCAAACCTCTGATGCCTTAACAGAAGATAATTGGTACTGAGATTGAAGTGGACCTTACTAAATACAGCAATTGGTTTCACTGGATTTTATATCTGCATACAGGTGTAAAAGTGTTAGTTTTCCTAATAAATATTTTGAAAATTGCCTGCCTGAAATTTTAAAATCTGAGTTTAAACACTTTTGCAAAGTACTGCATGAAATAAACCATTTTTTTTTTTTTTTTAAATAAAGGAATGTACTTTTTCTTACCGCGGCAAACATTGCCATTGTCAGGTTCAAACCCAGCCTTGCATGTGCAGCTACCAATAGGCACCATCCACTCTCCATCTCCGTTACAGTAGAGCTTTATCGGGACATCTACTTCCTCTGAGTTTGGGATGCAGATTCCTCTGGCAATGACCAAGGAGGTGCTTTCTGCCCCTGTCATGGTCTCTGGAAAGATTGCAAAGTTTTGGACCACACTCGGGCACTTCTTAAAAAACACCCTGACTGACAGCAGAGACATACAGGCACCGTAGTCCTGAAAGGCCAGGTAGAAGCCGTTTTTCGACAGCGGGCCAAAGCTGCGCACCTCTGTGTTGACTTTCATTAGGCGCCCGCCAAAGTCCACCTGAGAAAAGCTTTCATCTGCAGCAATGGTGTCCACCTTGAGGTAGGGGGCCTCCATCCAGAAGGCTGTTCCTTTGGTGGCAATGACAGAATCAGTTTCATAGTAGTACAGATTGAACGTCTCCTTGCAGGAGCCAGGGACATTTGGAATGGAGCTGCAGTCGCGCACTGTGAATCGTATCTCCACATAGATCCGCTGCGCACCGCGGCGATCAATGAAGGTCGTGAGGAGCCAGTTGTTCTGGCTGGGCTCGAAGACATTGCACACCTGGTAGGTCCTTATGGTGTTAAGATTTTCATCATAGCCACTCACTTCCTCCCACTACAGAAAGAGAAAAAGAGAGAGAATTGTACATGACAGATTAGTAATCATTTATGATCGAGCTGTGATGTTTTCTTTTTCCCAAATTCTTTCTGTTAATATTAGCTAAGCTGCAGAGAGTTTGTGCACATATCACTACCTTCCCCCAAGGCACTAAATATGAATTTTCTGGCTAAATTAACAAAAATGCATTGGCCCACTGAGTGATGAGGCTTATTCTTCCTTTGAGGAAACGCGAACGTCTCCTTTCCGTGGAATAATAAACAACTGTCTGAGTGCGGTCACAGAAAAAATGCCACTTCCTCGTCTTGTTCTCTAAATGCGCTCACAGCTGTAAAATATATGTCCTCCCATTGCATCAGCAATAACTGAGTAATTACCGTGGTTCCACTGCTATGTGCCATCTATGCTAAGTGATGCTGGGCACTGAGTTGATGCATTAAAACTACAGTGTGTAACAAATTTTAGATTATGCACTGCTGAATTACAATTAGACAGAGACAGTCTACATGGCAGCCAAGCGCCCATCTGATGGAGAGTCACTTGTGTGCAGACAGAGCTGAGATAAGCTGTAGGCCATTCATTGCAGGTGTGACACAGAAAGTGTGCTGGATGAGCATCAGAAGGGCCTTAGGGAGTTAACTCAGTGCACCAAATCAAGATGAAAATACGGCATTAATATTTGGTTGAAATCACTGAGAACTGGGAGGAGAAATGGCAAACAAAAAGAAACTTTCCTCAAGAGCTTGTGTTTAGAAAAATGTACTAATACAGTGATTGAACACTGGCACAAAGGTTAATTGTGATCCAACTGATCCAGATGGAGATTTACTGCTTGAACTTTTAAAATAAATGTGTCAGATGAAAACAAACAGGCATACTCGACTTATACAAACAGGTTGGTGGACCTGTCTCGTGAAACAACAAAAAGTGAAACTGTCTCCGTAGAAGACAAGGTCATGTTTGCGAATATTAAACTTAAAAAGCTTTGCAATAATTTAGTTTCCAGCTTTTGTAGGCTTTTGAATATTATCTTGGCAGAAGAGCGACACATAAGGCCTTGAGAAGTACAAAATGTAACCATTTTCGATATATTGCACAATTCAAGCACTGCTTTCAGTATTTTCACAGAATAATGTTAATGTTGTTTATCCATGAAAGAAAAACAAAACCAACAACAGCCTCTTTCAAAAGTATGAATTTATCGATTTATATCTATTCCATGAGTAGGTGGCCTCCATTTTTTTTATTTGAGTTATTTTAAATTGCTATTATCAGCACCTCTTCTGTCCCTTTGTTTGCTGACCAGAGTTAGCCTTTTGCTAGAACTTGATGCTGACTTCTGACCTGAGAAATATATCAATATTTCTCAGGTCTACTGTATAGTGACACTGAACATACATAAATATCACAAGGTTTTGAAAAGTACAGAAACATGTAATCTTCAATGCCTTTACACAAATGAAAAGTAAACAAAGTTCTGGATGATCAAAGCTTTTTACAGATTGATAAATCACAGTTCAGTCAGATAGATACAACCAAGAGCAAACATACTTTCAAATGTTATGTTTGAGACAGATAGCAGTGAAGTTTGGAGATTATATATCAGTTGGTGGTGTGCTGTATGTGGGAATATAAGTTTTAGACAACAGAAATCAGCTAAAATAACAGACTGTATTATATATGCACTTTCTTAAGAGACCATTAATAAATTTGCCACTTTCTCAATCAGAATAAGTTTGTGTCACTTTACAAAAGTAATTGAGCAGATAATGCTGTCTGTATCGACCCGCCTTATCAGCTGCAACTTTTCTGGTCCCCACATATACAGTATATAAGATTGCCATTAGGGAGGTTAACATTTTGATCTTTTATGAGAGACTGTCCAATGACGTCAAGATTGGTACATTAATGTGCTTTTGCAGGTGTCTCTGTCAACTCTTGAATCCACTGGGATAATTTAGAAAAGGACAAGGATGTTTCATATTCAATGTAATTGCAGAAGTGGCACAAAAAACTCCAAAGACTTATTCCATTCCTGGTGGTCACTGATTTATTCAGTAGAGTGATGAGTTGTATGTTATCAGTGTAACTCAGCTCACACTCTTCTGTATCGTAACATGGATGTTGCTCGTCTAAACCAGCAACAAATTTAACAATAATCACTTACGAGATTTTGATATTCAGTATTCACTCATTAACAGAACCTCTAAAACGTAGAAATTATCTATTTAACACTTTTTGGGACTTTTCTTATGTTATTTTATATCCTACTTAAGAAATCTATTCTTTATACTTTGATTACATAAAGCAGCCTTGTTAAATGAACTGTTTCTTAAAATAATCCCTATGCCAAAGATACAAATACCTGTAGGAGAGGAGAAGTTAATGAGATCTAGAGCGGAAGGAGTGGCCCTCTAGTCAGTCCATGTTTCCTGTGTGCATACATCTCCTGGTGCTTCCTCCTTCCTCTGACCTTTAAAGCCCCACCTGCTCAATCAGGCTCAATAGAGCAGAAGGGAAATATCGGCACTCTGCACATAGCCCTAAAAACCAGTCAAGATCCAAAATTCTGCTCGATAACTCTATAAAATGATGTGAAATGACTGGAACGGCATGGATGTGAACCATCTGATTTTAACATAGATGATGAAACTATTTGTTGCAAAGAACACATTCAGAGGAAAACAGGGAGGTTCAAACCAAGTGAAGGCATGTACAGGGTGGAGTGGGTAGATACATGATGAACAGTGAAACTGCTGACATGATAAATGAGTTTACAGAAATCTGAGGTGCAAATTAAAGCCTTTTTTCCTCAACGCAGCTCCCTCAGTGCCCACTTCACTTCGCTCTCCTCCCCCCTCTTCCGCTCTCTTCTCCCATCTCTGCTCTGTAATGACCATTCATCAGCATTACAGGAACCTGTCCCTTTCAGCACTGCCTGTTCATTAATACAGCCAGCCCTAGGCTCCTCGGCACCCGTCTGCTTTGGTCTAGGAGGGGGTCCTCACCGCCTCTCGTCTAGCCAAATGACCACCATATTTCACCCCAGAAAGGGGCCTGAGGCGTCTCCAATAATGCCCATCCACAATCTGTCTAGAAATTCATTGGCTCACATAATAATGAAATACATTTTTTTATTTCCTACTCTGTAGATATTCAGTGTCACCACTGTGTCAAACACAAGTGAAACTATTACAGGAGCTCTGGTTATTTAGCAGATAACAGTGTGACACACTTTTGCCTCATCCCTTTAGCGGTTTGCATTTCTACACTGTTTACACCAGCGTGCTCGAAGAGAGTGGTGTTTGTAATTTGATAGTTTACCGACAACATATTGATTTGCTAGCTCTTGTTTTGCTACAGAGAGCTTGAGGGTACCTGCCACATTTCTGCTTGCGTAGGTCCAAAACATTTGATTACTGAGGGTATCGACATTTTTCTGTGTTCTTCAGTGTCTATGTAATTTCCTCACCACTAAAGGATCCTCGTTGCATGCATTTAGAACACAGGGACAGTCTTCCAAAGAGCATGTCCTTGTCACACCAAGGAATTTCTCTTTTATTGCTTTTTCCTCCAGTCCTTTACATTATTCAAACCAAATGTCTCTATCTGACATCTCTTTGACCCCTGAAAAGAGAGGGCATCATCATCTGTCACCTTAAAGATAATGGAATTCTCTGATCCTTGCATCTATTTTTCCCTTTAATAATTTGAGAATAAAACAGCTCAAGGCCTAAACTGTGTATGTTTAGACCATGCATTGAAAGACTACAGAATAGATTTATGCAGCCTGTATCAACATGTTTCCAAAGGGAAAAAGTAATGAGAAATTATAGGAAAGGACAAAAGGTAAGAGGCAAGGAAGAAGTCAACTTGTAGACTCACTTCTTGGAGCGCCTATATGATATACAAAAAAATAATAATAATAAAAAAAAAAACGTACTGAGTCACAAAACTTTTACTGTATCAGCTTGTGGAAAATGTTGAGAAGTTGGTATATTTTATTACAGTTGGATGAGACAAACCAGAAGAACATGGGGCATGCAAAGTAAAAATATAAAACTGTAACAGAGTCTGAATCTTTAGTATATCTCTGAGAACTCCAGTGTTTGGTATTATGCCAAGGAACTATCTGCTTGGTCAGAGAACTCTACTATCTCTGATTGGGAGGTTAACAGTGGTCAGACGTAGTGTCAAAATTGTTGAAGAAGGTTGTTTGTGGCAACAAAAACTATTGATTTTTTTTTCAACTTGCCTAAGGATATTTGTCAGTGGAGATATGTGGATAAATTTGTGCGCAGGCACCTTACATCATTATTTCGCATGAAAAGCAGAACATTTAAAACTCTTCAGCTTAGAAAGTTTTTCTGAATAGAGGATGTTCTTTTGCAAAAGAACTGAGATTGTAGGCGGACAATTACCAGTGAAGAAAACAACAGTTTGTTAGTGTGGACAAGTCCAAATAGGCACAACATTTACTGTACTTTAACATCAATATTGAAACTGAACAGCAAACAGTTTTGCTGATGAAACACCTGGCAAACATTAACAGGCATTCTTTGCAAAATGCTCATTTTGTAAGCCCAGTGAAAATAATCACTGACTTCGCTCTAATAGCTCTGATTTAACAGATGCACAGGAGACACCTTTGCTCTGCCCCTGGTAGTTAAATGTGAGCCTTCGGTGTCTGTGTATGTGTGTCATTATAGCAGCACTCTTTTATAGGCATTAAGTAGCAAGGAGTTGCAGGAGCTATGAATTCACAGAGCACTTAATGTTGTGTTAATGACCGGTGACAGTTAGCTGAGCTGGAGGAGAGGGTGGAGTAATGCAGGAGACAGAGTCAGAAAAAAAAACACAAGAAAGATGTGGCCAGGCATTTTTAGGAGTGTGTTACCCTCCCCACAGCCTCAGATCACTGTCTATATTCACCAAAACACTCATCAAAAGAATTAATTTCCATTACCATTAATGACTAAAATAACACAGAACAGCTTAGCATGATGGATTCTAGCTCCAAAAGACTGCATCATTCGATGATGAGCTTGAGTCATGAATATCCCCAGTCACAGCTGCGCGAACTGGCCGTTCAGAACTGAACATGCGCATAACGCCTATGAAAAAATGAATCAGTTGGAAAGGCCATAGCAGAAACAGGACAAAATCATTACTTTTGGAGATCTGAAATCAGATTTAAGAAAGGGTAAGCTTGGATCAGGATGTATGTATTGGGGTGTATTTCTTTTTTTTCTTTTTTCTTTTTTTTTCTGTTTTTTATGCATTTCTTTGGCAGATCTGATTTTTGCAGATTGCTTCACCTATTAATTTAGATTTGGCCAATTACACTATGTTTTCAAAATTACAGAACTACCTGCTTAAAAACAAACAAACAATAGCAAAAGGAAAAAAAAAAAAACCTGGAAAATTCACGTTTAAAATTAATATTCCAAAACTATTTATCAGTGGCTGAGCTATTTAAGTTAAGTCCCTCTTGGAGAAATTGTGGAATACGCCAAAATTGAGCTGTTTGAGCATATTTGCCTTGGGAGTTTGTTTTAATGTCAAACAATGTGGTGGTGTAAGGATTTTGGTTTCTGCTTTCAGGCGTCAAGATCTTGATTGCCTAATGTAACTGAAACAAAGTTTAACTCTGCTCTCTAATAGAACAGTCTGAAGGAGAATATTCAACTATCAGCTTGTGATCAGCTTAATTGGGTTTTTCAGATCTAAAGGACCCCAGTAAATCTACTGATTTTTGATGGCTATAAAATCAAATATATATATGTAAATAAAGAAATGCAACAGAGTGAATATTTAGGATTGGCCACTTCGAACTCCAGACTTAAGTCACACTAAAGTACTGTTGCCAGGTATTACACGCTTAATGACAGCTATTGCTGCAAACAGAACTACAAACAGGGTAAGGAGTCAATTCCTTTTTACTTAGGGACAGGTTGATTTTGATAGTCTTTTTTCTCTTGATAAACTATGGCATTTTAAAACTGCTTTCTGTATTAATTCAAGTTGTATTGGAATTTGTTGAATAATCTGCAACATGTAGGTGTGAGAAAAAAAAAAAATCATAACTAAAGAAATGTGAAACCAGGGCAAATACTTATTCATGTTATGGGTGTTCAATGACAGTCTTAATTATAAGCCAAACAGTTTTGTTTGTGAGAATACATCTCGCTTTATTTGTTTGAACATATTTATTAAGTAACATTTTAAGCATACCTTTAACTGTTAAATGATCTTCAGTGATAAAGCCAGTCAAGGTATACAGTTAAGGTTTGTCTGTTTGTAACTTAAATACACAAACATATAGACAGGGCCTGACAACTTTCAGCTCATCATTCAGTCTCAGCTAATTCACTCGACAGTGAAGCCTGAATAGCGAAGCATCTACTTGGCTGATCTTTAACCTCCTGTCTGCTATCTGAAGCTCAGTGGAGTTGAAGTCCAGGACTGCTTTTCAAATCCGTCAGCGCCAGTTAATTCAACTACATGCTCAGGCAAACTGAACACAGATGGGCAATGAGCGACTCAGAGTACTTCCACATTTAAAGCGCTTCTGCTGAGAAAGGTCTGTGAAATGCCACTCTAAATAGTAAAAGAGTGTCTGGAAAATGTTTGTTGAATGGTCAGGCAACTGTGCCAGTGTGATGATGTGCTTTTACAGCAGGCCTTGTAAAAAGAGATGTATTGAATAGTCAAAAATGACCAACCACTGCACTGAATATGTTCCCTGATGCAGTTTACAACTTTGACCTCAGCCTTCAAAAGAATATAAATGCAAGGCAAGATTTTTCTTTTCAACATGCTCACTACAGAATACCTGGACTCAGTGCTTTGCAAAAACACCCACACCCCTCAAACGTGTTCATATGTTGCCGTGGTTCATCCACAATCTTTAGCGAAGCATCACATATTATTTTAATAATATGTGATGTCAAAATTGAGCTATTTGAGCATGTTTGACTCAAACATGCAAATTAGCTATATTATTCTAATAATATGTGATATTACAATAATATGTAATATTATTTCAACTTTAATATGTGATAGACCAACACAAAATACTGCATAATTATGAAGTGGAATGGCAAGACTGCATAGCTCTTCAAATGATTTGAAAATTAAACCTTTATAGTTCACTGAGTAAATTCTTTATAAAACCATATTTCACTGCAATAATCTTTGAAGGCACTTCACAGTATTGCTTTACTAGCTGCAGATTTTTATTCATTTATTTATTGTTTTTTACCTATAAGTCTTATAAAACAACTCATACTCAGTAAAGCTACTGAAGAGCACCTAGCAACATCAACTTTCACGTCTGGAAGCAAAGGAGGATTTGGGTTTTGACTATCACTGTGTCATTCTAACATACATCTGCTTTGATCTAACCTGTTCAGTTTGAGCTCTGGCTCAATGTTTAGGCCAGTTGTCTTGCTGCAAGTTGAAATTCTGCACCATTTGTGAGTCTTTGTCCTGGATTTAGTTTCAGCTTCCCTGTCCCTACTGAAGAAAAGTGTTTCTACAGCATAATGCTGGTACAAACCATCAAGTGGGGACAGTGTTTATAGTAATTTCATCTTTTCACAAGAGACGTTGCTTTGCATGTTTGCTTCTGAGTAAATTCTTGGTCATATGTTTGCTGCTTCTTCAGGATGGCTTGTGGCTACATCACAAAAGGGCATTTTTGGCTTTCTTTCAACAATGACTTTCTCTTAGCAACTCTTCTATAAAATACAGTTTTGTGGAGTGCATGACTTATCGTTGTCCCTACAACATATTCTTTTGTCTCAATTGTGGCTCTCTAAAGCGCTTCCAGAATGACATTGGATTAATTGCTTCTTGGATTATTGCTCCCTTTTCACTATGTGCCTCAAATGCTTCAATTCTTTAAATAAAAAACTGTCCCTTCTTCATCCATCAGAGTCAAACTAAAATGGGGGTGGAGCCTTGTCCAAAAATGTTTTTCATTTTATTTTCTTGGGATGGACATCTTAACAATGAGGGTATTTAATATTCATGACAACCTAACATTGGGCTGATGCAGGGAGAAAGTACTACAGAATATTTTTAAAATAATTAGGCATGAATAAAACCTCATTTTAGGAGTGCTCTTATGATAGGAAAAAGAAAGATGGAAAAAGTGACACGCACATTTAAAATTCATAAGGACAAGGTCTTGGAAGGACAGCGGATTAAAGGTGGACATGAAAAGAGATAGGAATTGAACTCTTTTTGCCCCTGCTTCCCAGTTTTTGCAAAGCTCTCTGCTGACAGTTATCAGAAGCCAGATCGCTGTTTTTTCTATAAAGGCTGGTTTAAATCTCTGTGACTTATGAGAATATTTGCATTGCAACCTTCAGGTCTCTTCCCTGAAGTCGATGTTACATAAAACAATACCCGGTCAACTTTCGTACAGTGACCGCCACGTCATTCCCTCCGCTTCCCTCAGAAACTTTTGAGAGACATGTACGTAGTCTCTCATAAATTCACTTACACACGCACACGCACACCCCCTCACACAAAGCCAGACTGCAGCTTCTAAAATATGCAGTGGCATGATTGCTATTATCATTTCTGATCAGCTGCGTTATTGAATGAATGCTGCTGTCAGGGCTGTTGCATGGGAATGATTATTTTGCGGGGCATCTGAGACCTAGTTACGCCTGGCTGAATGTGATGGATGGGGAGGAAATGGTGATGTCTGAAACACTCCAGGTCCTGCCAGATCCAAGCCACTCTATAATTACAGTCACACAGTTTGTCGGAGCCCAAGTAGAGATCTGCCCATCTGGCTGGATGCAGAAAAATGAGTCTTATGAAAGCTCTCCCTCCCTGATCACACCCGAAATATCATTAACACGTTTAAAGAAGGCCGACTTTATGTTGAGGCTTTGTGCTTAAAGAAAAGCACTGCAAATCATTTTGTGTGCATATATACTGTAAAAGATGCACAGTTGTGTTTTTACTTAAAGGCAAATGTTTTTGCTCAATTACCTGACAGCAAGAAAACACTGAAATCGTAAAAATGAGCAACCGACAGACTCTTACATCATCCATGTTTGATAAGATTATTAATCATTGCACTTTTGTTTCTGAGCCATCTGCTTGAAAGCAGCCATCTTTAAAGTCAACCTATTTCAAAGATATTGAATGATTTGATTTGAGAAGAACAGTTAATAATCACAACCCTCAAAGTCTGGCTAACATTCTGTTTTCACTAAAATTGCAGGCTGAAGGAAGTAAATTGGAGATTTAATTATTTAATTATCACTACAAGCTGAATTCAGACACAAGTGGGTGGTGGAGTGCAAACAAAGATGTTTGATGTGGAAACAGAGACACAAACAAATTAAATTTAATTATTGATTTAAATACAACATTATTAGGACAGATTTATGAATATACCTCAACTGAAAAATAAAAATAATAAAAATCTGAGTGGGGGCAGATTAAGCAAGAATGAAAGGTTTGCTTCTATTTCATCCAACTATAGAGGGCATCTAAAAATGCAGCTCCAGTGGGCACCATGGCAGACACACAATTACCCCTGTGGAAAGAAGCCAAAGACATCCCAGAGCTACTCCCACATACTCCTCCAAATTCATAATAAATTAAGATGAGATCATTTTTTGCCAAAGCGATCACTTTGTTCTTTTATTTACTTCTTGAGAAAAAAAAAAAAAGCTCTTTTATCTCCACCCTTTCAACAGAATTCTCCAGTGTCAAATAAGAAATGGGAATCATGCAGGAAGCAAATCAATAATAGAGGCAGCCATATGTTCCTTTGGATATTTCATCTTAAAAAGGGAAAATGAAAAAGCAGCAAAAACTGGGAAAAAATATAATGAGTTTGATAAAGCTTGTAGTAAATCTATTCCATTTTTGTCTGTAAACATGAAATGATGAAGTATGATGACTATTATGTATATAAAAAAAAAATGTCTGGACTAATAATGATACAAATCTTGGAATGCACAGAAACATTGGCTGGTGACTGACTGTACAACCTTTCCTTATCTGTAATCAGTCGGTCGGATATCCAGTGTGTTATGTCTGGTGAGCATAACACAAATTAGCGCTAATGGTTTGGGCTAAAAATACAATATTTTTGAACAGAAGTTGTTTCTGCAGGAGAAGTGATTTGTTTTGAGTATAAACTAAGTGTTTAAAAGTGAGGTCAGAGGAAAAGCAAAAGGAGAAAGTATTTTCTGCAAATATAACTTTGTCTATGGAAACACTGTGATTGTACAATTACTCTGCGACTTGTAAGCGAGAAATGAGGTAGTCTATATGTAATATTGTTTAAATATATCAGCCAAAGACAATTCAAGGAAAAACAAAAGGCAATTCATAAATAACAACTGAAATATTTACTTTTTCACAGAGACAGCTTTTTTTCTTTAATCAGTATAATCGTCATTAACAAACTGACTTTCAGATTTAGTCTAACCTCAACACACCTTAAAAGATGTGTACGTTTAATGTGTAGGATGTAATCTTGTGTGAAGGGTGTGAGCTGCTTTTTTGTATGCAAGTCATTATAGGAACTGGTTGGTAAGAATCATGGAATTTTTTTGATGGTCTCTGGGAGCACTGCAGAGTGGAAGCCTGAATCTAAAGCTATGAATCCCACACACAAAAATATTTTCTAATGATTTTTATTTTTAATATCTGAGGAGGACGCAACTGGTATAAAAAAAAAAAAAAAAATGATGAATTCAACATTGCAACAGATTCACTGTCTGCACACCTCACCCAGACCAATCTACTTTTTGCAATGAAAAACAGAATGAATACAAGTTGGAGAGAACACAACCATGTAGAGGAAAAAAAAAACAAAAAAAAACACATCAGGGATTTGTTGTCATAACATTCTAATAGTCATGCTGGGTAAATGTGTCTGAGTATGAGTTCAGATCAAATTCAGCTGTCTGGCTATGCTCCTCAATCACACATGCATATCAAGGAGGTAGAAGTAAACAGGTCCCCCATTGCTACACCAATCTGATATCTGTGTCGCTATCAGAACAAACATGCACGGACCTTCTTTCATTCCAAATGCGATTCATCTCTGAAGACTTTGAAAAAGTCTAATGTCTGGTTAAACTAATTCGCATTCATGTGAGCAGCTACCATCAGAGCATACGCATTTTTGCACTCATTGAGGTCTGCATGCACATCCTGAGAACCCTCTTCTCACCTGATCTCTGCAAGCCGAGCCGCCGTGACTCACTGTCATTTCTCTCCTCTCATCCCATTTCAGCTCATTCTCCACAAGTTCAGAGTTCACCCCCATCCTGGGCTCTAGCTTCCTCTCAGTTCTTCTTTGTCTCTTTGTTATCCATGTTTCATTTTTGACCTTTATTACCTACATTAAATCAGTCCCTTCTTTACACTCACCCACCATTTTCTTGTTTGCATTCTCCTCAATTTCCTCAACTTCTCTTTGATATTTTTTTTTTTTACCTCCTTTGAGCCACTGCTTATCTAACGGATGTACAACAGCAAATCAGAAAGAAACACCGTCAAATGATCACTTAAAACCCATACTTACATAGAATAGGTCAGTAGCCTTACTTATCTTTAAAATCAGTACCGCAGATTCAATCATTTGTAAGAAGACTGTAGGCTAACACAATCAGTGTAGACAGTCAAGATAGATAACAGATTTTACTTCAGTAACAATCCTAGGCGGATGGCTTTAATTTTTTATTTGTGTTCTTTCAAGTTAGCTCTTTTGTGTTTTAGCTACAAGAATGAAGATCTGCAGTTTTTAGTACACATTTTTAAAATCCCATTAAGGCTGCCATGGTGTCATGTATTTATTTATTTTTTTCTCCAGCTGTTTCTGACATATTAGATTTGCAATCAATCAGCACCTTCTTCTCGTCACACTGCCTTCTACATGTTTTCATTTTCCTCAGTTTACATTATTTTTCTGCATTCCTTTCCGCCCCCTAGAGTCCCTGTCTTTCACGGTATGAATAATTGAGGCATATTGAGTTTGACCAGCAGATGGTAAGATGGGTGTTATGGATTTGTCCATGCTCTTTAGCAGGGTTCAGCTGCTGAGTGACACCTGTCCTGCTTGGGTCCACAGTAGCTCTGGGGAAGCATGGGCCACAGTGAGGGCAGATAGACAGGGCACACCCATTAATGCATCTCCTCTAAATGCACATGTAGGTGAAAATCAATGACACTTACATAATTTGTGTCTGAGGACAGACAAGCCCACATGTGAAAACATAAGTGGAAGTACTTAACATTATTTCAGTGTTAGATCCATTCCTTGATTTTATTTTTTTTTTCGTTGTTTTATTTTTACGTGGGATCAGTGAAACCCCGCCAGACCAGATTTGATTTTCATAGAAAAAATAAGTTTTGATGACTGCTTTTACTAAATTGACCAATTCATTTTATTTTACAATTAAACGGTATGTTAGTCTATGCCACGAATGCTACTTTTTAGGTACTATAGTTAACTCCTGCTATCTCCTTTGCAAAAGGACATACAAGCCCACATGCAAGTATGTGCATCTATACTTCTATTTTACCCATACACTGCTAGTTGTGAAAGGTTTCTTGGAAAACATTCCTAAAACATACATTTGCATTCAAGGGTGTGATTTTCAAGCAATCATCCAAAGTGTTTTTGAGACCTTCCACCTGCTCATTATTAACCTGCTAAAAGCAGTTACATTGCCATCTAGATATGGGCTTCCTTTGCTGAAAATACAAAAAATGGCAGTCTGACAATAAAAATGGCCTGATCATTCGGAGCAAACATGAGGATCTAAACATAGACTAATTACAGCCTACGCTGATTGCAAGCCGTCAATGCTTGCTCTAAGAGGATGTTTAATAAAGGCGGTGGTTATATAAATGTTATTTAATAAATACATGCAGAAAATGATGTCCATTTTGTTAAGCTGGTTCTTTATAATTAAGTAGTTTCATAATTTGCTGTGGTTGCGATATGTGGTAACCCAGCTTTGCAGGTTTTTACAAAAATTGAAAGTTATGGTATAACGGTTAAATAACCTCTGCTATTTTTTTGTATCTGATCGAATATTTTAGATTTGCTTGCCATGCCTAAGTCTCCAATACCCCAAAATCATCTTCTTCCTTTTATTTGCCCTCCAAACTGTCTATAATTCAAGAAACCTGCTGCATTTCTCCTTGCTAAACAGCACTGCTTGCGGTTTCACTGTCACCTCCACCCTCTGACTGCTTAACCTTCGAAAACTCCTGCCCCCAAGGCTCTCACCTCAGCTCTGTGACCTGCCAGAGTCAGAGTAGTTAGCGTAAACTTTCCTCCACACTGACATCACTGTATGTTGCTGGGCTAGACAGCTGTATTTAAGGGTTTTCTTGAAATTTACTTTCAAGGAAACATCTTCTTTTGCATGTTTTGCAACCCTTCTCTAAATATGTTTCCACTCCTTGAAATTTCCTCCAATGTCTGTTTCCTGTCTCTTGGATTTTCCTTCTTACTCCATACTGTTTCTTCTCTCTTCTCTCTCTCAGTCTCATCAACCCCCTCCTAGTGAAAGCTGTTCATTAGGAGCTGTTCACCCTTTCTGACTAAACTTCATCAAATTATTTAGAACTTGTAAAAAAAAAAGAAAGAAGAAAGAAAATACTTAAAAAACAAATGAAGACTTTTTCGTTTATTTATTTTTCTTTTATGTTGTTTTCAGAGAAGGAAAGAAAGGCTGGAGCAGTTATCCTTCTCAATCAGAATTACATACGTTCACAGATGTTTTGTGGTAAAAAGCATGTGAATTTCCTCTGTCTCCTCCAGTTTGCATTCATTTTCTACACTATAAAATTTCCTCCCTGGATGGTAGTGCTGCATCACCTCGACGTGTCATCTTTCTTATTGTCCTTTCAGCAAAGTGTCTATGTTCACATCTTGCACACAAGACAACAAGATTATGGTGAAAACTCAAGCAGGAAATTAGATAACAAAAGTGGGATAAGCTAAAATCCCAAGCATCCCTGCATTCAATTTTTCAGTAATCTGATTTTTTTTTGCCACTTCTTACCATGCACTGTATCAGTACTGACAAACATTATCTAACAGTGACTTATGAGAGGAACTTCAATTGCCACCTTTATCGAGCGAAGTTATGAGGATGCTTAACAACCCCCTCTCCCACTGCATTGATGTCTGCAAAAAGCTTACAGCACAGGGAGGTAGATATGGGGATCAGTGATAGTATTTGCTCTGCTAGCCTTGGAAAACTGACCTTTAAGAACAATTATTGAAAAATCAAAAGGTGACATAAAAAAAAATGGCATAAGCCTAAACAAGTAGATGAAATGAATTAGTATTCAATCTCTAAGATTTATCATTGCATTTCTCTTAAGTTCAGATTCCTAAAATGAGTTTAAATATAAAAACTAATTTCAATAACTTAACTTTAACAGTTGCTGCCTTTTATTTTAAATGTCTGCAACAACATTTTAAAGTTATAGTAGATTAAAATGAACAAACTTGCTTTGACTATTGTCTGGGGTTTCTTGGAGAGCTAAAAGGCTGATGGTGACTTAACGAACAGCTTCAGACATCTGTCTTCATTCAAATTTCTTTTTGAGATTTCAACAGTGGGCTTTACAAATGGGATGTTCTGTATATTGTTAAGTCTTTTACTGATTCTCGAAGCCCCATTTACTGTCAGGTCACTCAGCTGTGTAGTGAAGCCTGTAGCAGTTCAGTGTAAACATGACATCTGAGGTGTAGGAGAATTTACAAAAAGCTTCAACTCTCATTGACTTGATCTACAGCACCGTGCAAAAGTATTCCCATCTCTTGAACTTCTTCACATTTTTGTCATGTTTTGCAGATTTATCACAAGTTTTAAATAATTTAATAAAGATCTAATGTGATTGACCAATGCAAACTAGAACGCCATATTGAAGTATTCTAATTTCTGTCTTAATAGAGAGAAATAAAACATATTTTTGTCTTATTTCTGAAGGCTAAAATATCTACAACCAATATCACTGAAGTAATCTAAAACTGACTAAAGTAAAAGTAAATGAAAATTGACCAATGAAAATCAGGCATTGTTTCTTAAATGCGGTTTAACAAAATCATAAAAAAAAAAGAAAAAAAAAAGAAAACTAATAAAGCAGGTGTGTCTAATGGTTGCACAGTTGTAATAGGATTATTCATGAAGGTGAATTTTGTGTTGCTTTGTCAATAAATCACACACATTGAAGTCTGGGACTATAACTTGATAAAATGTTTGAAGGTGTAAGGGAATATTAATAATGAAAGTCGGTTACATAAATGAAGTTTAAGAATTTATCCAAGAAGGTGTTAAGACAGACATTAATAATATATTTATTTCCCTAACAAGTAAGACAATACAATATCTCACACATTTTAAAGTCTTTCTACTAGATTTTTTTACAATTAATAATTAATAAAAAAATATTTTTTTTGTAATAGCACCATAAAAACAGGTTTTTGATATGAATCCACTTTGCTTAACATGTTTCTCTTAAACAATTAACATTGCAAGGATAATAAGATTTATAATTCCAATTAAATTAGACGTAAACAAGACTGAAAACCTAAGAAGAGTCTCATTTACTGTGAGGAAAAGCACTCTTAGGAAGTTGCTGTGCGTGCAAACCATTCATGTCTCCTTTGTCATGCGGCTGCACAACAAGGTCAGAGGACATTTTCCATTCTGAGACTCCATATTTTATTAATCATACAGCTAAGCGAATGGCAGAGGGTGAGAAGCAGCGTGACAGAAAAGCAAGAAAGGGCGGACATTTTACTATAAAGGTGAGACGGAAAGAAAAGTAAAGGACAAGGGAAAGTGAAGCCCCCACAGAGCGGGAAATAGTTCATGCCATAGAAATAAAACAGTATGGAAAAATGAAACAGAAATGCATATTATAAAGACATACAATATTGTTGTTGTTTGAGCACATGTGTTTCTGCCCCTGGAGCTATCTGCCTTTTCTGCAGATGCTAACACATAAGTGTGCAATTGCATATTGCCAGCCCATTATACATTTGCACAGCTGACCCTGATGTCCTCATGTTTTCAAGTCCGGAATTAGTCACACCACATCTGTGGTCCTTCAGGACTACCTTCAGCTCTGCGCAACAAAAATGGACTGACTAAAACGCTTCCTACAAACTCTTACAGGAAAACTTAAAGAATGAATTATAATAAACTGAGACATACAGAGACATGCATATACAGATAAACTGATATACAGATTTTGATGCAGGTTTTGCAGTAGTTTCAGGTTCATTGCAAACTTATATCAGCATTGTAAAAACCAGACAATTTTTCTAGGCTTTGCTTTGTACAGAAGGAGCGGACCCTTGGCTATTGAGAAACAAATACTTGTTGGAGAGGTGATCTTTCTTTTCTGTGCAAAGAGTCAATTAGGATCTTAAACTGAAAGTTAGTAGTCTCATCAAGTCAACATACATCCTATACTTTTTGGCACTGCTCATTAAATATTTTGGTCAAAGTTACATATTTAAGGTTCTACATATAATTTTTATTTATTCTGGATACTTGAAAACAGACTTACGTAATTAGTTAATTACAAACTCTAAATCAACATGAATTGCATCCTCGTAATGACTGTTAGTACATTTACGAGTGCAACTGTATGTTTGAGCTTAACATCCCAAGTAACTTGTGTATGGTCATGCAGTATTTTGCAAACTTACACTAAGCTGCACAGAAAGGTACTATGCTATTCTCAGCCTCTTCTGCTTTTGAAGCGGCACCAGTGTATTCTCCCAACAGCAGGTCTTAACCTTTGCAACAGCTTAAAAAAAACTGTGCTCAAAAAAGACAAAAGGCTCGGTGTGCCTGGAAGCTTGGTGAACTGAACAGATTTCAGTGGAAAAGGCCTCTGCTCAGTAGGTGTCAGTAAAGACTCATCTGGATATAAGGTATTTACCCATGGCAATACTACAAAAATCAATGGCAAAAATTGTGTTCTTTCATTATATGTGAACACAAGAGATGAGGCCTTCTCACTGGACCCAACAAAAAGATAATAATAATAATAATAATAATAATAATAATAATAATAATAATAATAATAATAATAATAATAATAATAATAATAATAATAATAATAATAATAATAATAATAATAATAATAAACAGTTACAAAAGCTAAACACAGTCATAATTACAATATTTCTATTAATTGTGACTAATAATATGCAGCCGCATGTAATATTTCAACAATACATACAATTGCTTTACATAGTAAAAACACTAAATCACAAAGTTAAGTTATCTTCCATAAAAAAGAGTGGTTCCTAATTAAATGCACAAAATTAATAAAAGAGTCAGGCTCAAGATCCCTTGAATAATAAAAATAAAAGCTAACACTCTGCATAATTATAGCTATGAGATGTGTCAGGGGTCACTGCCCACATAAACGTACAGATACACACACATGCATTGTTATTTTATGAATCAAATTGTCTTAGTACTCCTTGAGGACACAAACAATAATACTAAAAATCTGGGCAGCCACAGTAGTCAGCCTTTAAACAAAGTCAAAGCTCTGTTCATCTGCTTTAGCACCAATAAATGGTCTCTTTACACGGATATAAAATGCTTCATAAAGACCCAAAGAACCAGAAAATGCAGGAAACAGTCATTGCCTATCCTGAATAGTTCCTGCAATTTAAACCAATGTTGGGCCATGGAGCTTTTCATTGGGGGTTTGAAATACATTTGTGAAAACGGGGTCAATTAGTGTAATAGGACAGCAATCTGTTTAATTGTTGACTTAGTTAATAAAAACAAACCAAAAAAATATACATATATTGTTTGCATTCTGGGTACATTTCCCTTCTTTAGTCATCTTTAGTCCATTCACATCAACTAAAATACTTAAATTCTGAAAAAAAAGTTCAATTTAAATCTTTTAACCCCAGAGCATATCCATCGTCACAGCTCCTCCTCCTCAGTTTCACTCTAATACCTCCACTCCACTGCATAAATGTATCATTACAGTATCATTATGGCAACAGTATCCCCCAGCTTCCATTAACAGGGACTTAGGTACTGTGTGCTGTGGCTTACATAGACCCATTATATTATTAAGTCATTATAAACCAGGACACAGAGAAAATTATGCCTTTAATGGGAGCTACATTGGGAACTACTTAAGTTTATACCCCCAACCCACCTACTTTTGTGCCTATTTTCCGGTGCCCATGGATGTGAGTGCCCATGGTGTTAAGTTACGTATCGGACTATCAAGTTACTTCACCCTGAACAAAAGGTAGTTCTATATCAAACCTTTACTCCAAATAATCTAAGTGTTGGCAGCTGTCTACTTACCCCAGAGTTAGGATACGCCGTCCAGCCCAGTTCTGCTGTGGCCACCCGAGTGTCCATCAAAGTTTCTGCAGCAAACACAGAAAAATAGAGAGAAAAATAGTAGTTAGCCTCCAAAACCTATTTTTAGTACCCCTCAACGGAGATGACTTGAATTCAAGGCCCAGTGATCACTTGACACTATCATCTATGAACAGAGCAGAGACGAAACCCCACAGTGATTCATCCATCTCTGCCTCACTTCTGTTAAGACAAGAAACATGGAAACAAATCCTTGGCACTTTGCTGGGAGGGTTGCCTGAGAGCTTCTGTCATGCTGTTAAATGCTCAGCTTTGTATTGTGTTCTCTCTGTGAGCATGACAACAATATGCATAACCCGCCTTTGTTTGTATGAACATGCATGCATGTATTTGAATGATTTGGAGTCACTTCTGGTGAAGTGGGTGGATTTTAGTTGTACTTTTGGGTGGGTAAAGGCTGTATAGCTTTGCACATCATTAATCTAGGGAAAAATCACTTCTAAAATGGAGACAGAGTATTACATCCCTGTTCTGGAAAATACTCACAAATTCAGTAGGTCAGAGATTCACAATGCTTTCAACTGAGTGAGAAGAAAGCATATCAATTTCCTAGCTCTTTGGTGAAACTTAGACATTTCACTGTAATTAACATTTGCGAAAAAAAAAAAAGAAGAAGGTATTTTAAACTTTAAATCTCTTGTGTATGAGCAATGCTCACTATGTCATATATATATACAAAACAAGAACATTTAAGACTGGCAGCTGGCACAAAGAAACCAATCTTAACAGTTTTTCTCAGTCTGATTTACCAATAAGAGACTAAAAGAGATGTTGCCATTTTAATGGAAGACTTCCCCTGTAACAGACTGTTTATTCCATGCTCTAAATGATTCACCTCATAAACTGAAAGAACATTTCACATTTTAAATGCTTCATGCCAGAACATGCCCTTGATTGTGTTTGTGTTTCCCAAACAGATAAAACTCATTTGCTGAAGGAGGAATGGTATGTCTGGGTGATGGTCTGTAGCAGATAAGAAAGGTGCTTCGGGAATTTTCAGAGGAATTGTTTTTGCCTTGGACACCTTCCACTGCCTCAGCAATGGTTATCCAATCCAAACAAGTGTTGTTGACAGGGAGGGGAATGCAGTCTGATGAAATCCTCCCTCTTAAATTTTAAATAAGAAAATCCAACTTTCTTTGCTTTACATATAGCAATTTGACTTGTTTTGATTTTTAATGATTGTGCATCTACTTTTGCCTCAAACCAAATAACATAAGGGGGAAATTAGGGCAGTCTCAATCTGATCACATAATCGGAAATTGGGTCCAATTACATGGTTTCAGACATGGTCAGAATCTGGCATCACATCCTGATCAGGGATCAGATGTATATATTTGATTATTTTAAACCCAAATAGGAATAATAACAGCATCTACCATTACATAGTGGACTGTCTACTGCAGGGGTGGGCAATCCTGGTCCTCGGGGGTCGGTGTCCTGCAACTCTTAGATGTCTCCCTAAGACATTCCAACACACTTGAATCCAATAGCTGAATCACCTCTTAAGTGCAGTCAAGTTTTCCAGAATCCTGCTAATGACCTCATTATTTGACTCAGGTGAGTTGAAGTAGAGATACATCTAAAAGTTGCAGGAGACCGGCCCTCGAGGCCTGGAGTTGCCCACCCCTGGTCTACTGTCTAGTGGACTGCCTAATGTTTTATGCCCAGCACATTGCATAAAACCGAGCAGAATATGGCATCAGCATCAAGTTGAAGCACAGTTGCCATTTTTATTTTCAGATTTCTATGTATCAGAAATTTTAATAACAGTATTTACCAGCCGAAGGAGTGCAAGTAATGTGTATCTTGATTGTGTCAGAGTTACTTTTGTAAGTATATTTGGCGACTTTTTCTTTTTTTCAATAAACCAAGAGACAAATCTAGACACATACTCTGGTTTCTTGGTGATTTTGGCGGAAAATGGGAAAGCACCGACTGCAGTTGCAGCAGGCAAGTGAGAGGTGCCGTGAGCCCCTCCAATATCAGAAACGGTTTGCAGGCGCGTCATGCAGCAGCCTGCAGTAGAGCACAGAGAACACCCCGTCCATTCCACTGCAATATTGCAATGGAATCACACATGCACAAAGCTGCCGGTGAGTCCACTCTGGATTATATACAATGTAAATATAGTATAACATGTTGCCCAATGTATTTTTATTTTTTTTATTCTTTTATCAAAACTGACACCAAAAATACTCATAACTTGATTGGCACAGTCTCAGAGCTCTATTAAATGATAAATAAGGTAGATGAAATAAAAAAGAAAATAAGGAACATCCTAGACCTTTTTTCTTTGGTAATCATTCTTTGAATGTATTTTTGGATAGGGATTATCAGACTATCACCTGATAATCAAAATCAAAGGACTCACACTCTGACCCGGGGGGAGATGCCACATGTGGAAAACAAATGTTTTAGTTGTTATTTCTAGCAGGTAAATAAATTTATTTAATTGAAAAGTATATTATTTTAGAAATTTAACAACAATAAAAGCTTTGTTTTGCAGAAGACCTCAACACATTTTAGTTGAGGAAAAGGTTAGAGCATCCAGATTAAACAGATTTATGTGTGTGATAAATGTGTGGGTGTCCTATACCCCTTACCAGAAATTGCATTTTAATTTTATTTATTTTATTCATTAAAGACCTTTACAAATCTATTCTTAAGTATTAGCTTTTTTGTAGGACTGTTTTAGAATTGGTATTATTTAAAGTCAATCTACCTATCCATCGCTCTTCCATGCTGTGACATGCTTTCAAACTGTGGGAGGAAGCCAAAGCACCTAGAGAGAACTCATGATGCATAGACAGAGCATTCAAGCAACATGCAGAAAGACCCCAGGATGGGATTTGAACCTGGAACCTTCTTTCTGTGAGACAATAGTGCTGCCAACACACACATAGTGACTGTCAAACGTTATCATTCACATGACCTTTTTAGAATAATGGGATGAGAGTCTGGCAATAAAATACTTTAAACACTGTTTAATTTCAGTTTCTAAAAGAAAAATCCTCATGGTCAGGTCAGCGCATCATAAAAATTTGGAATTGGAAATCAGTCACTGATATCGCTAATAAAATCTAGATCAAAAGACACTGTCAAAGAAAAAAAAAAGAACATGTTAATGTGAATGTTAGGAAATGCTTTGATTAAATTTTCTCCACTTACATGTAAATGTAGTCCACAGACATTAACTAGTTAGGTAAGATATGTCAAATACACATTCAAATATGTAAGAATAGAACGCGGACTATAATTCATAAGCAGACTTTACCTGCAGCAGTCAACACTGTGAGCAATTTTCTGTGTACATCTACCGGGACAGTCTTGTTCACACTAGGCTTTTCGTCTGAGTGTTTCAATTTCCTTAAAATCAGCCTTTCACTGTCTAGTTTCCACAGTCAGCCAGCTCCAGCCTGCCTGTTTTTAAGACTTGTTGTCAGCTGGGGAGATAGGACCATGAAACAGCTCCCTGTGCCAGAGAGCATTGTGGGGACTGCCAGCCCTTTCTCAAGGGAAATCACAGAAGCTTTAGTCTAATCACACGGACACTTGGTAGGCCATTTTCCATTTCCTTTAAAACACAGAGGAGAGGGGGGACAAAGTAAAAGACATTGTGGGTAGGGGACAAAAAAGGTCAGAGGCCTCATGGGAAGGCAGGATGAGCACTGTCACCTGATCTAATGTCCACCATTAGCAAAATATCAAAGTAGCACATGAGTAAATGGAGTGTACTAAGTGGTGATTAGCAACAAGGTTTGGCTCAAGCAGCAGTCATGCCACATCTTTAACACCTGTCCACAGGCATAGGGGATTTGAGAAAAGTCCAATGTGTCTGTGTGCAAGTTTTAAATCAGCTGTCTTGCTTATCTTTGTTTTTTTTTTTTGTTTTTTTTTTGTGAAGTAAATGTGAATACTAACAAAATCAATGTAATTTAATAGTGCATGCATATTATGAATAATTACTCTTTTAAATAGAGTGATATTTATTATTTTAGGTTTTTTTTAATAATTATTTTTCTGTGTTGTATTATTATTCTTATTATGGGCATAAAGGCAACCTAAATATCACATGTTTTTTTTTTTTTTTTCATATATCTGGAGATGAATAACTATTTTGAAAAGCAAGACATGCAGCTCAAAGATGTACCTTCAAGCATAGAAATACAAAGACAAAATTGCACCGAAGTATGTGATGTGTATAATGTAACGTGTCCTTTGTTGTTATTTATATATAAATCAGGAGCAGCGATGATGTAACACCACTAGCATTACAAGCTTCATTAACGTTACTTCGAGCAGGAAGCTTTCCAGGAAGGTATCACCATTTCAGAATATGAATGTTTCATGGCAGATGCTGTTCTTTGATTATCTACTGAAGGTCTCACTCTCTTGCCTGAATGATGCCAAAATATGTATGTATTGATTTTTTTTTTTTACATTTTTCTTTGAAAAGATATTTTCCTTTTAAACTGGTACAGAGTTTCCAACCAGACAAATCCTGATCTGAGTCAACCCAACTGATAATCCTTCAATTTTGGTCTCCAGATGATCTCTCAGTGTATCTCAAACAAATAAACAAGAACACCCTGGGTTTGAATCCCAGCCTTAGGTCCTTCTGCATGGAGTTTGAATGTTCTGCCTGTGATTGCGTGGGTTCTCACAGCTTCCTCACACAGTCCAAAATCATGATTGTCAGGTTACTTTGACTCTCCAAATTGTCCTTAGGTATGAGTGCGTGTACATGAATGTTCGTCCTGTGTGTCTCTGTGCGGCCCTACAAGGGACAGGCAATCCAGTGTGCACCCTGCCTCTCACCTGCTGGGGATAACCACCAGCAGCAACCCTGCAAGAATAAAAGGAGAATCTATAATAGATGGATGGATAAACGTAACTAAAACAAGGAATGTTAAATTATGTCTCCTCATCAATATGCTGTGGTAATAAAAAACTAAGGAAGAGTGTGAATTAGAAAACATTAAGGAAAACATAGGCAGTCTATGACTCAGCGAGAATAAGGAATAGAAAAGTTTTGGTTTTAAAATTTGTCTACATCTATCAGCATTAGGGTCCTAGAATAATTTTCTTTTATTGTTGCTCGGCAACAAAATAAGTAGTTCCTAAAACTTGTGATTCCCACGTGTTTTTGGCAGTGGGTTTAAAGATTGCAACAATTCTGTGTGAGACGTCCAACTCGAAACAGTATCTCTTTAAGCATAAGAAAGCAGATGTAAAACAGGCAAAACAGAACTCCATTTGTAACAAATCCATTTTTAGGTATTAAACAATTAGCAACAATTTTGCAGTTTAAATTAAGTACTTTTTATATTGTTACCGTAATTGAAAAGCAATTTGGTGGAGAAGGTTAAACAAAACTTTTGCAGCCCCCAGTGATTCAGGGCCTTTTCTCTTTTGTTTATACACTGCTGTATCAGCTCTATCTGCAAGCACTAGTATATTAAACACAGCCAAGTTCACTAGCAGTTCAGACTGTGGGAAAACTACCCACATTAAAAGCCTAATGTTGACTATGTAAATACTGCTAATAAATTCAGAGGAAAGCAACAGCTCGTTGCAAAAAGATGTATTATAGCAACATCATAGGCATATTATTTACTCAACGGATGTTAGGGATTATTTAGCAAAAGGCGTCTTCAAAATAATACACCAAATTATTTTACTCAAAACTCAGAAGTCACAATCAAAGTGAAGCCAGGGCCTATAACCCCAGAGAGCGCTGCTCCTTCTTATTAGTAGCAAGTGATAGATCAATACCAAATGGTGGGCTGTTTCCACAGATAGAGAGGGGGGGGCATATAGAGAACGAGGAAGAGAAATGAAAGTAAGGGAGAGACTGCATTAAACATTGATGGCCCTGTGTTACAGATCGATAAGGAAACAGCTTTCTACACGCAATTACACGTCAGCAAGCAGTGGCGTGATACATCACATGAACTTCCATTATTACATATTACAAGCACTAGCCCAAAGAATATTTCTATAGATAAAAAACAACAAATGAAATGGTTCATAGAACTCGTAAACCTTATTAAGCTACTATGTGTATGCCTAATAATTAGGAAAAAGTCAAAATAGCTGCATGTCTGTATAAATCCCTCCTTTGTGACCACGTCTGTATGATTGCATGGTTGCTGGTCGATAGAACATGTGCTGAAGCCCTTTTCGAAGCCTTCCTTGCTCCTTAATCAATACGCCAGAGTATTCTCTAAGGATTTCCATTACCTTTCCATCTTTTCCATTCATCTATCCTTTAACCGTCCTTTTCTACATAGCCCTGCCCAAGGTTGCTGGTATATTTTGTGATTCAATGAGACAATCATGACCAGATGCTAGAGGGTGAATGAGCAGGAAAAGGCCTTCTCTTTGTTATTGTAGCAAGAAAATGAAAGATCTCAGGTCCAAAGATAATTTTATTTAGGTAGGGTTTATCTCTTGATGTGAATGGGGACAGGATGGCAGGAGAAAAAGAAGACAGAACCCCCAAAAACGATGACAGACAGAAAGAAAGGAAGACGAAGATGAAATACCACAGGAGAAATCAGCAGGACTGAAATGAGCACTTAACAATGATGAAACCCCAGGGTAGCCTGCTGAGCATGGAATCTTAATATGGGGCGGCTGACAAACAAACACGAGAGAAGTGCTGCATCTTCCAAACTAATCAGCCGTCCACTCAGGGGATTTATGAATATGAAAACAATTTTTTTTGACAGACTGGAGTATTTTTGGAACAAAGCGAGGAAATGTTTTGAGCACAGCCAGACTATCTGTACAACCAGCCGGAACTATATGTTAAGGAGCACGTTTCAAAACTTCACAACCTATTTTCTTTATGAGGAATATAAAGGTAAAAGTCTGTGACATACTGAGGCAGTATCTCAATGTTGCTCACACACTGAATCACCAGTCTAAAAATGGCTTGACTGGAAAACAGAATGTGATCATTTCCTCCATGTCTAAGATCGGTTGAGCATATTTTAAAACTCCTGGTAATAAAGCACCACACTATTAATTGTCAAGGGAAGTCTGTCATGCTATCCGACATTGGACTTTGATTGGTGAAGTAAGGCAATGTTAGTATTAGCCCTGCATATAAAGTTGAGTGCTTTAAACTTGAGGACAAGGATCCAACATATAACCTACGTATCAAACTATTTTTGTGAAGTATGAAAGAAATAGCTCTTGGTTTTTACCTGTTGTGTTGGTAGAGGTGACTTTAGTTTGGCTATCCAATAAAACTGGGTAAAAAAAGTGTGAAAGTGAACCAAATATCATATAAGGTCTGTGATATGGACGTAGTATAGATTAGTTTTGAAAACTGTAAACATTTAATAACTTAACACTCCGTGGTGGTAACATGAATAGAGACACTACCTTATTGAATCGCCATGTTCAGTAAAGAAGACAGTCCTCAAACATGGATGTGAAACTTTTGTTGCTTTATCTGTCTTACTGAAGGGCTTTTTTGCTTTAAATAGAAAAGGCAGAACATTCAACAGGAATATGTCAAAAGTAATGTGTTATTTCAATCGCTCCCTAAAGACACACATGACAATGTGTCTGATTTGAAAATTGGACAGAAAATAATCTGTCATCCCCTGAGACATTAGCTCAAAGTGATGACACACAAGTCTTGCTTTGCCGAGACACAGACAGGATTTAAATGAGCTGGCTTGCAAATTACAGATCGCCCAAACAGATGTATTAATGGAGTTCGGGGCTTGCAGTTGATGAGTGAAAATAATATTTCCAGCATGAAAGTAGATGTGGTCAGTGTGAGTCATAAAAGGAAAACATGAGATAAGAGAACATGCAGAGAAGTAAAGCCAGACAGGTGAAAGTGAAATCACAGTGAGATGCCAGAGAGATTGCAGTGTAAGGACAATTAATATACATACACTATCAGCAGAACCTGATGAAATTATCCTATAATCACAGCAAGGTGACATTATCTTGGCCTCACACATCTGGGCTACCGTGTCGCATAAAACGTAGGTATCAACCTTGCAGCCAGAAGCTCTTTTCCATGATTAGTAGTTTGTAATTGAGTTGTAAAATGGAAGGAGAAAGTACAACAGCCCTCCTAAACAACAACTGCAAATAAATGCAAAAAATAAATAAATAAATAAAATGCATACATATAATGTTAGTGGTCAGTCAGTCTTCCAAGTATTGGCAACTTGCAGAGACAGCACTTTTGTACTCTAACTTTACTACTTCATATACAGCCCTCTATCTTTCACCATCTTTTTCTGGTGCTCCTGTTCCTTCATTCGGTCCTGTTCCAATGCCTTGGTCAGAGGAGAGAGGTTAGGCACATCATTTGCATTCATTAACATTACATTAGCAGACAGAGTGATCTTTAGAAACCAGGCTGCAGGAGAGTGTCATCTTTAATTCATCATAACCCCACCGCCCACTCATTCACCTGCTTTCTCTTTACCTTCTTTTTCTTCCTTCGTTCCCATCTATCCATCTCCTCTCTGCAGCAGTCCCCCCCTTATCCCAGGGCATCTCTTCTTGAGTCTTCATTTATTTTCTGCTTTATATTCATCATGGCTTTTGCCTTATCTTTTTTGAGGTCTCTACGTAATGACAAGTGGTCTCCTGATCTACACTCAGGGATCGGCCTATAAAACTAAACCATTAAACTAAACTGTAACGTTTCTAGTGATTTTTTCTAACCACAGAGCTCCTATGGAGTAACATACAGAAGTATTATTACTCTGAGCAATGACTGATATAAATAATACACAAAATTTACAAATTTATATTAAAAAAATATATGCATAAAGTACAGCTAATTAATCTGTTTTAATTGTCAAACCTTTTTTTTTCATTTAATGAGCTATTAGAGAGATGAAGGTTAAAAAATGTTTGATCTCTCTGTTTTCTAAATTTTGTAAAGCCAAAAAACAGATCCATAAATAAGTAAGCTGTCCTCAAAGAATCAGACTCATTATGGCTGTTATTACCTAAGCCCGCCTGTCTGCTTTTAAGACACCTGGCAATTTGCTGTTTTGAAACAAGGTAATTACAACCCTTATCATGCTCCTCACTTCACAAAACAGGATTTGGAATAAGACAGATTTGTCCTCTGCAGTTCACAGGCAGCTGAACAAGATTCTGACTGACCTTCTAATCTTTCAAGCATACTCACTCTTTGTCATATATTGTATTTCCACCTTCTTTAGTTTCATAAGAATCAGAAACATTTTTGACTGATATTATAGAAAAAAAGTGTAATCCAATAAATTCACCTATTTTAGAGAGGGCCACTTAATCATTTGATAAATCTTTCTACACGTCTGAATGCAATTTTACAGACAAGCATGTACCCCATTCACATTGTTTTTAGCTTAGCTATACAGCATCACTTCACTCAGAAATATGGAGATTTCACTAAAGCCTCCTTTGGGCAATAATGAGATGGTTTTAACACTGTTTTCACAGAAAAAGAAAAGTGAAAAGAATGGAAAAATAACAGTGATTTCTTAAAAGAGTGTCAATGAAATGATTAAATCCTTGCATTCCCATCATGGGTGATTACAGAGTATGAAATCTAAATCACACAAGTATGCAATTATACACTGAATAGAATAACTATGAATAAGGTATTATTAAGGTAAATGTAAGTAAGTGCACTCATGATAAAAGTGCAAAACCATGAGTTATGTATTTTAATAGCCTTAATAGTCAAAAACAAGAGTTGTATCAGGTCACAACTTTTGTTTTTTTACCTGATATCACAAACAAGATTTGCTATAATTTGGAATTATAGCATTTTGCCAAAATCAGAAGTGATTAAAGTTGATGTTTTAAATTTTCATGGTTGTTTCCATAAAGACATGGAAGCTGACTTCATCTGTGTTCCCCAAAGAATATAAGGTCTCATTTCAGAATGGCTGTTAAGATTTCCAAATCCGACATATTCTTTGAGAGACAAGAGGTTAAATTAGAGCAACATATCAGAACTGCATTGAGCCTCAGTGTTACTTGCTCAAAAAAATTGTTTTTATCGCTTCATACTCTGTGCTTTCACTGACTTTATTTTGAAACACATTGCACTGAAAATCGACGGTAATCAGAGCATCTCTAAAGGTACAGAAAATTCTCTGAATATGCTCTCCTGCTTTGGAAAAAGAACAAAAAGAACTGAAAATGTATTACCTACTTGCACTAAACTGTGTTAAAAAAGATAGTAAAATGACCGTGTAATTTATCCTTTTCTTTGGGGAAGATTTGTTTCACGCAAAATTTTAGTTCATTTGAGAAGTTATCTCTGAATGACTGTCATAATATAATGTCTGCCTCCAATGCACTCATTGACTGGTCCATAAAGGCTCTCACAATAGGACTATGAGACTGGCACTTAGCAATTAAAGCTACAGCTAATGGTTTACCCACAGACAGTAAATGCATATTTGTTTTTGAAGCAGACAGTGAATTGCTGAGTTAGTAAAACTGTATTAGTCAGTCTCGCACTGCTGTCCTTAAGACTAATTAAGAATGAGTAGTCATTAACAAGATGCATATCCAAATGCAGTTAAAATAATTTAATTTAAAAAAATTCAGTCAGCATACCGATGTCTGTAAAGCTTACCCAGCTGCATTTTAGAGCAACAGAGTTAGAAGAAAAATTCAGAAGAGTCCGCCCTTTACTGTCATGCAGCTGAACCAAGATAACCATCGTGTAATATGTTGGTCCAATATGGAGGACAGACAGAAATTAAAAGATAAAGAAACGAGACAGAGGATAGCAAGACACGAATGTGATAGAATGAGGGGAAGAAAGAGGCTGAGTGTAGTTAAAATAAAGATAGTGAATCAGATATATAGAGACAGTCTTATGGGGAGTGCATCATGCAGCAGATTCTAGTGTTATCTTATCATAGTGGATCTAACCTAAGGGAAACAAATGGCTCACTTAATTTATCAGAAATCCCACAGTTCTCCTCCTTGCACTTGCATTTAGAAGAATCCTCTGTTATTTGGTGGTGACTGTAATATTAATCTTAGGTTAAATCCAATGTGGCATGGTGGAGTAGTTGTTAGCACTGTTGCCTCACTGTAAGAAGTTTCCTTAGTCTAAATCTCAGCCAGGGCTTTTCAAAATAAAGTCTTAATTTTGTGAGTGTGTTGTTTGTCTCCAAGTACTGCTGTTTCATCCCACTCTAAAACACATGCATTTTAGATATACTGTTGGTTCCAAATTGCTTTTTGCTGTGGACATGTATGCATGTCTCTGTCTTGGCCTGTGAATAATAGGCAACCTTTCCAAGGTGTATCCTCTTGTCCAGTGACCAAGAGGATGAATGGGCCCATGCAAGGCCCATTCATGACCTTGCATGGGGTAAGGAGTGAATAGAAAGAGCACAATTATCACCTCTACATGCACCTGACAGAACCAGGCATAAGGAAACTAACAGTTGACAGAAAGTTATCCAAGCACATATTAGCGATAATGTGTGTTCTCAGGACACCCAAAACAGAACAGTTTGGCTTCTGCAAGCATCATTCCTACTGGTACCCTGTGCAAGTCTGACCTAAAACATCACATAGAAAACTGACAACTCCACTGGCCTTGAACAGAAAATCCTAAAGTCTGCACTTTAATCCCCAAAAGAGTAGCTTAACTTTTTTTTCTCTGTTTCTCAAAGTTTCTCATCAAGAACAGGGCGATTTACAAGTAAAAAAAAATAATAATAACCAGGGCTGTATTCAAGGGAGAGAGGCAGAAACTGGATAGCTATAGCCAAGCTCATTAAATGGTGTTGTTAACCATGTTTGGTTTGCACCACGAAATTAACTTGTGCTTTCTGAATAATCCCCCACTATTGACATCAAGGAAAACAGACAGTAGTGCAAAGCAAAGAGTTAGAGAGAGCTAGAACCTTGAAGCTTTATCAGAGTGCTTCCTCTCCATCTCATTGGTGACAGTAAAAGAACGACCTTCAGCCACCTTGAACCCATTGGAGCAGAATTTCAATAAAACTCAAATTATCACCCGGGCCCATGGGGCTTGGGTAAAGCACTGAGCCTGAATTGACTGCAGATATAAGACAATTTAACAGTCATATGGAGGTGTGAGTGACTCAATCACATGCCATACTTCTGTTTCTCCCCAAGAGGGTTATCTCAGCGGTAAGAGGCAGTTACTGTACCCTGTCGGGAGAGAATGCCACCGGGATGGATTGCTGATTGTTTTCCGACTGTGTGTGTGTGTGCGTATGTGTTTTCCGGTGTGCAATTGGAAAAGTGTTATTCAATTTGGTAGTGTTCTTCCCGTGACTGAGGTAGTGTAATCGATGCATTAGTTTGTTATTCCCAAGTTGTGTAGTCTGCTCAACAGGGAATATAGTGGCTAAGTTGGTATGAATGAGATAAGATGCACGGTGAGATCACACCATCTTAACAAGTGAGGTCCTCTTTGGAGATCTTGTTAGTGTATCTCTAACATATGCAAACTTCCAAAATGAACACACACACAGACATACGTGCTAAACCACTGGCAATGGTCACCACAAACAACTCTCACTCTTCCCTCTTTTCTTTGATATTTATAGAGATAAAACCAGTATCTTCACTATTGCCTCCAAGCAAACACAATGCTTTTCATTAAAAGTGATCTACTTTCTCGCCGCTTATGCTCACATGCCAGTGGAAGTCTATATATTTTGGGCGATGGGCTTTGGTTTTCCCTCCAGGACATTGCTTGAGCCTGTCAGGGAATACAAGATGGAAAACAGTCCGGAGGCTAAAAGAAAAACTTTCAGCAGAGGATCTTAACCTTACAGGATGAGTCGAACAGAGTTTGATGATTTTCTCTGAAAGGAGTCTATAAAAATAAGAACGACGAGAAAGAGGGAGGAAAAGACGGGTCTTTTTTGCTTTAGGGAGTACAAGTGGGAGACCTTTTTGGAAATCTCTCATCCCACAGCAGCAAACAGTAAATGCCCTCTCGTCACCTTTCTTTCCGATCTTTCCAGTTAAGGATGACTACGTAGTAAGAGTAAAATGAACCCTGTCGGGAGAGAATGCCACCAGGATGGTGGCATTAAATATACTGTATTCTGTCAGCTCCACAAGGCTGGTTTTTGCTTACAAATTTGTTTTCTTTCATCTGATGCTACCACTGCTCACGTTTGCCTCCAATAGCCTGTTCTTATACGGGATTGTTAATCGTAAAAGAGATCGCTTAAACAGAGGGACTGATATCAAAGTTGGGCTATCTTAAAACAATTTAATTTGAATAAAAAAATAAAAAAAACTCTCATGGGGTGGATGCCAGTACAACATCATTAACCAACTATTTTTACAAGGGGTGTAATGGTTTACAAAAATTACAGTTTGGTATGTTTTTGTATAAAACGATAGAAAAAGCCCCTATGGAGCTAAAAGAATTGTTTGTTTTCTTTGGTTGGTTGGTTGGGTAGATAAAATAAGACTGTATTTGATCGGTACATGTATTTACTGAAAAAAAAAACAAAAAAAAAAACAAAACAGGGTTGTAATTTAAAAACACAAGCATCACATGCATTACTGAGTTATTAAGAAAGATACCAGTGATTATCCACATGGGATACTGAGGTAAATATATATTTCCAATAAAGATCTGTCCAAGATTAGTAGCATCAAGGGAAAGAAGATGACAAAATATTCTGCAACTGTCATTATTTACAGCCTATAAACTTTTATCAGAATCTTAGCCCTTTAAGTCTTTCTTTTTTTTCAAGTTGATTTATTGTAAAATGACTCTCAGAGCCATAACCCATAAATCAGTAAAACACTTGGCTCATCTGGAAGGGCAAATGTCATATCCAACACACAAGATACAGTCTGTTTTGCACAGGGAGATTGAGTGTTATTTTATGCATGTGTTGCACACACACAAAAGCTCGCAAAGGCTAAATCTGAACTCATATCATCTGGCATCCAGGATGCCTTGGTGCTTGAGCTTTGGCCCACAACAGAGCTGAAATGTCACAGCTGTCCAGTTACACAATTGGTGAATGCAAACATCAACCAATGATGGCTTCTTAAGGTCCCGCTGTATCGCTACTAGCTGTCATCTTTTATCACAACATCCATTAACACCTCAAATATTTTTTTCTCGTCTTAAATCCTGTCATTTTGGATCCCTTAAGCTGTCTGCTGATTGCTACTGTAATGGAGACATGAGAGGATCAAAGGCTGAGCCTCTTGATGCAGTAGGACAGCCTGTGGTTATGCTCTCAGTTGAAGTTCTTCCTTCCAGAAGAAAGAAAAGAGCTTCCAGGCAACTCTTTACTCTGCGTCGGCCAGATGAAGCTATTTGGAGTAACGATGTGACCTGTGCTTCAGGACTCAAAGTGCGATGCTTGCTACAACAGTTGCAGCTTAAGAACCGAAGCACCTTGTTAAAAATGCAGTGCCAAGAAACCATTTTAAAAGCTGTTCTCTTTCTTTACTTGCACAAAGCAGTGGAAGAAAACACTTACACAATAGTCACTTTGCACATTCAGAAACAGACAGTCTCATGTAAAAGTGCAAATGTAAATACAAAAGTATTTCACACAAGTGCCCTGCTCCAATATCATAAATTATTTGCCCCATCCTGTTTCACTGGGTTAGAAAGTGTGAAGTTGTGCAGTGGTGCTGTGATTTTTTTGCTCAAAGAAACAAAATTCTATAAGGCTCACTTTGGTGGCAGAAGGCGTGAACTGGAATGACGTTTTCACAGTATCATCTCGTGCAAAAATACAACATATTCACAGTATTATGATACTTAGACAATTAAAACAAAAAAATGACCTAATGTACTTCGCAAAGATTTTTTTTTTTTCCTCACCTCTGCTACAGGTCTATAATACATTGACTTCTCTATGTATGTTAATGTTATCTATAACATTCATGTATTGGTATTTTTATTTTATTACAATAACAAAATTAGAATGCACCCACTAAATTAAGTAATGGTTTTCAACTTCTTATTTCACACACCATATTGTTATTCTGTTTATAGTCATGGGAAGCTTATTTGTAATGAAGTAATTCTGAGCACTTCAGCTAAAATACAATACCTGTATTTTAATGGAAAATATTGTTTAATTTATAGAGCAACAAGTTTACCAACTTGATAATAACTGGTTACTTTTTCTCCACAGGAAACTCGTGTGCAGTCCGATGCTCAACAGATTCTTCTTTCAAACTACACTTTTAAAGCATTGTTATCTTAGAAAGAGCAAGCAGTGCTATTCCTTTAGTTTCCACATTTGAGAGATAAAAGCTGAAGTTGTATTTTTTTAAGGCTTTGTGGTGCAGGTGGCCATCATTCATTCGACGGTGGGAGGGACAGCATTGCATTACAGTGCGTTTTATTCGGCACTTAATATTTTTGGAGATCCATGTTGGATATACAGTGGGACTTACAAGACTTCACCAAGGAAATTCAGAGGTCATTGATCAGTCACAAATGCACTAACCATATGGCTGCCAAGCACATAAAAAAACTAATACTTGCAGGTATAAATTATTTATTAACAGTTCTTACACACAAGGTCCTGTGGTATATTTATTTGTGGACATATTTCTTTAAAGTTTGAACACAAAATGAAGGGAAATCCAGTGATGGCACCTTATAGTAAAAATAGTCACCACAACAAATAGCACGTTTCACTGGTTTGACAACTTGTAACAAGAAACTACTCTCCTTAAGTGTGATCTCACTTAAGGAGCCCCAACACTGTGTTTCTTACAGGTGAAAAAAGCCTCTTTACTGCAGCATTTTTGGAGCATCTCATTAAAAGGTGCTACATGCATGGCGGAAAATCTTTGTGGTTTTAAAACCAGAGCCGACCTTGATCTACTTTGATACCAGTAACTGACCAATGTCTAGGTGGTGATGGATACACTTTATGCCCCTGTGCTTCAATACATGAATAACCAACCAAATAAAAGATATCCGACTGAGTCTATCTATTCTTGGCAGTTCCCTAGTTTATAATGCTAAAAGCAGAAGGATATTGGTCCAGAGAAGTAGAGGTGACTGTTGCTCTCCAGCATCCATGCAAATTAGTAGATCATGCATTATTCTCAGGAAACTGATTCAGGCTTTTAGTAAATACCAAATGTTACCCATTTGAAAGTGGAGTTTTGAAGTTGACAATGTTGACAAACTCAACAAATAATACCAGCAGCAGTCATTTTTTAAAAATAAATCTAATTTATATAACTGAAGTTACAAACTATACCACTGTATACATGCAAAAATAGCTAAAATACATTTGGTAATGTTTAACACAGTTTTGGTACATTTTTATCCAATTAGCATGTTTTCACAAATTATTACAAAATAAATGTCAAAAAATTACTTTGTTACTGTGATCAAAAAGATAAAAAAGAAAAACTAAAATGATACTAAGTGAAAAACAAAGAGTAATTTAGACTGTAGTACATAGAAGATGGTGGTTCAGACAAGAAAAATGTTTCACTCTACAGTATTCCAAAATACAATTTTCAAAATGTTTGTCAGTATCCATTTTAGAAAAGGCTTTTGTTGAGGCTTATATGTGTGCTGAGTAAATATGAATGCAATTTTATAAAGTGTTTGTCATCCCTGCATGTCGAGTTATTAATGTTGCTGTGTGCTAGAACGACTGCCAGGGAGTTTGTACGCTCAACTCTTTTGGTTTCCCCCTTTCCCAAGGGTGTTTTTAGACTCTGTGTCCCCTGGCAGCTCCCTTCACATAATGAGGCTGACAGACCAAAACAAATACAGGTAAAGAACAAGGGCAGACAAACAATAGCGAGAAAACTCAGAGGCAATGGAGAAATGAATACTGCAACTTGCTACTTTTGATAGATGGGTAGGTGGCTAGAGCTGCAGAGACTGCAGTTACCAGGGATAAAGCTGGAAATATAGAACTGTTTTTATTTTTTATTGTTAACTGTACTTTCCTGCTATGATCCGTTACTTCTTTGCCATTTTTTTTTTTGGTCATAAACTTTGTAAAGACTGGAACTCTAAAGGTAAAGTAAAGAATACCATTGTATTTTCCCTATGTTCTTTTGTTTCTTTTTTTTTGACTCAATTTTGTGCCTGTCCCTCTCCAAAATTCTCTCTCCCAAGATGTACTGGTCGCTGGGACCAAATGATGAGCAGAGCCACAGAGTCTGCAGTCTCTAATGGGGACATTATGCAGGAAGATGGGAGAAGTGCTCACACAAGTCTGCTAAATCACACACTCTAGGGACGCTTACTGCAAGATGTCACTGTTACACTAACCCTCCAATGCCTACACATACCCCATTAAAGGGAAAACCTACGGCTTAACACATTTGCATACATGCAAACAAATGTCTGCAACTGCAGAGTTAGACACACAAGCACAGATTAGTACACCCTAACAAGAGTTCACAGTGACTATCCACACCCTATTATGTCAAAGTTTTCTACATAATGTCATGTTAATCACAAACTTTGAAGTATTTTATTTGGATTGTATGGATTTATGAGCAATGCTAAGATAAAGTAACATATGTTTAAAGTTCAAAGAAAATATGATGTGTTTTTTGTAAATAAAGTATGTGCAAATGAAGTGAATTTACACAGTGTCTTTTTGTTCATGCTCACCACTCAAAGCACATTACACTACTGCCACATTCTCCCAGCCCCACCCAGATTCATACACCCAAACTCAGATCCAACATGTGGCAGAAGAAAGCCAGTATTGAACTTACAAATTTTGGACCACAAGATAACTACTCTGTTGTCAAATCAAAAAGAAAGCCTGTGTCGAAAGAAGTCACAAGTCTCATTTGAAACTTGTGACAAGCCATAGTGACACGTGGAAAACATTTTTAACTTTTTATTATTTTTTGCCAGATTAGACTAACATTTTGGCCTACGTGCAAAACCTAATGTGAGTTAAGGTATCCTTTTCCTTTTATTTCCAAATCATGTATTGCGTGTCTGGTTGCATGGTTGTAACATGACTAAAGTTGAAAATGTTACAGAATTATGAATGTCCATTGGAAACTACATTTTACCATCTCCCAGTGTAATGTTTGACGTGTAACCGCGGTGCACTTTTCATTTACATCTGTCCAGTGACAGCCCGTCTGCAGGATAGTTTGCCAACAGCAGAGTTTGTGTCAATATGACTGAAGTTTGACAGAGCAGTTAAAACGCTATTAGTTCTCCTTGACACAGCCTACCACACACTGAGGCCTGCCAGTGGCACAGGTGAGGTAAACAAAGGTCCCATTTAGCATTTTAGCCATCAGTCAACACGACAGGCAAAAAAGATAAAGAAATGCACACCCACTGGGAGAAGGAAAACATACACGCACACCAGTTGGCTCTGACTCACACAGAGGGCCAAGTACAGATATTTTGGCAGGTGTGTGTTCAAGTGTTTTACACTATACAGAAATCTGAAGCTACATGCAAAATAAACAGTTCTAAACAAACAAAGGCTGATGATGACTGAGGAAGGATTTCAAAGTGAAATGACTTCAGGAGATGCCACACATAGCTAACTGAGTGAGATGCACCAGCACCAGCATGCATTGATCCTTTTCTATTCTTTTACATATTTGTTCTTCAATTTCTACTTAATTCCAACTGAGAACGCCCTAGAAATATCATAACCATGCACATTTGCCGGTACCCTGTGGGACATAGCTATCTCAAAAGCATATTTTAAAACTGAAAAATTGCTCATTGTTACAGTATCAAAACAAGACAAATTTTTTGTAACAAATTTCACTTTACTTAGTTGTAGCGAGATCTTGTGGCTACCATGAAATATTTAAACCCCATCAAAGTGAAATTTGTGACACGCTAAAATATGTGCATCTGTATGGATATGACCATGTGGTACAATAAGCTACTGCAGAAATTCTGCATCTATGCTCAAGACTCTTATTTTGATGGATGAAGGAAATATAGTTGCTGTGTTGTCGGGGCAGACTAATAAAGACTGCTAATGGGGTACACCAACAACGAGTCAAAAAAAGCACAGAAGAAGAATTTGCTGCTTTTAGATTGTGTGACAGAGGTTATCTTCTCCTTTGGCACTTCATGACAGCACTAATCTTACTATCTGAATCTGGTCTGAATTTGATCATTTGAAGTTTACAATCTACAACAAAGCAATGAAATCTGATTTAGCAAATTTAACACGGAACAGAAATTCTTTAACACACAGTTTGAGATTGTTGTTTGGTGAAACATAAAATGGAATATTTACAATGGAATATTCAATCTTGGACTTAGACAATCCAAAGTATACTGCACAGAGTAGTCAAACTTTGGTTGACTTATTCTATCCTAATTAAAAATAGACCATTTGTGGAAACAAAACAGAGGTAGTTTTACGGTGTCACTGTTTATGAAGGTGTATTGGAAGAAATTGCTTTGTGTGTAATGACAAGGAAATTAGGGATTTTTAATGAAACATGATTTTGAAGTGTTCTGTATTTCTTTTGGTGCATTTTAATGTATATATTAGAGTCAGTGGTGTGGAATCCACACTGTTTTGTTCCTTCAGGTCTGGGTATGGAAATGTTGTTGCTCCATCACTGTTTTGTTTTATTTATTTATTTAATTTGCAAAGTTGCATGTACCTTCGTATAATAAAATGCCCCTGATCTATAAGAGCCCCCAAGAGCTCAGATATTGTCTTAGCAAAATTAATCTGAAGTCATGTCATCAGTTTCAAGGATCCAGCAATACCATTTAAACAAAAGACATATAGCTTAAGAATGAATGTGACTTTTTTAGTAGTTTTTCATTCTCTGTACCAGTATTGTGTATGGTATTGTGTATGGATGTATCATTACATCTTTAGTATACTGTCATGAATTTAAAGGGGATATGTAGAGCAGGGTTGAATATCCAAGAAACCGTATGGTATAAATAATCTTCACAAAAACTAGTAGGATCATAAAGTGACTATATCTTAACAGTCAGTGTGATTCTAAAAGACAGAGGGAGCTGATGTGGTAACATGGGCTTAGCGTTCAAAGAAAAATGTTGGACTAAAAACTGACAGATGGCAAAGCAGATCTGTTTAAAGGCTTCCTTTCTTGGTAGCCACAAGCCTCATTTTACACAGTCAACTGCATTTTTATTGCTTTCTTAAATTCTAGATAGGATGGATTTCACTCCAGGGCAGATAAGCAAATACTGGAAAATACTGATGCAGATTTTTAAAAAGAAGAAATCACAAAAAAAAAACCCAAAGAATAAATAGATTAAGACAGGCCGACAAAGCGTTTGATATGGTAGATAAAAGGGAGACAGCATTCATTGTGGGACTGCAATATTTATACGGTCTGCTGGTATTTGTCTTACGTCTTTTAAATGGCATGAGGCAACCTTTATCCCATGCGATTTCTCCCTGAAGATAATGGATTGTGATGACAAAACCTCCTCCTCAAACAACATCATCTGCCCCTTCCTCACTTCTTATCATCAACAAACGCGAGCACACACTCAGCAGAGCACACGCAGAGACACCCACACATCCACACCTCTGTCAACATTCCCCGAGGCAGTGGTGTTAATTCCTCTCAGCCCATTCTCAGTCACACATGGCTGTGGAGGCAGTCGCCAGCAGAGCCTCACTGCTGGATTAACCTTTGCTCCCGCCACAGATCTGTTTTTCAGTGGGACCGACAGTCAGACAGAGGCCATGCTTGGCAGATAGTAACTCATTGTCAGCGTACTGTCAGCACCGGACCCCGCATTAGCGGTTTTTAAAGAAAGGGACTGTTGACATGGGCAGGGTGCCAGGCAAGAGGGAAAACAGGCCCACTTCCCCACACAGTACTAAACTTGACCTCTGCCCTCAGGATGTGGGGAAAGGTTGAGGGATTGTGGGAGTAACAGTGTGTGTTGTCGCATTAAAAATGCGCATGCATCTGGGACAGTGAAAATAAAAATATTATGAGCAAGTGCGTCTTTTAACTGGTGATAAATCCCATGTCACAAAAACATATTGCGTTCTCACTTTCTTCTGACTTTCCTCTCATGACTTTCTCACTAGTGTACCGTGTCCAATCCTGTTTTCTCTACTCTCCCCTGTGGTCTGTGTTACATTTACCAGAGGAAAAGGTCATATTTCATTGTGAATGTAATGAGTATGTTCTGCAAAAATACAGCCACTGGCACTCAAGCAGTTTAAGGCAGTTCAAGCATTAAAAACTGTCAAAATCCCTAAAAACAGTAAAATAATTCATTAAATATACTTTTTGAAGTTTTATTTTATCAATATTTGTCTTACAGTAGCAATTGACCCATACAGTTTACACTGATGGCTCTCAAATTGTGGTACAAGTGCCACTAGTGGTGCCTGTACTGGCATCAAAATTTTGAGAACGATAATTTATCAAGCGAAATAAGTCTGAAATGCATCTTCTATGCACAAACAGCAGGAATTTTTAAAACATACTGATCTTTGTTTAAAATGAAAACTCAAAATAAAAGCACATTGGGGAATATTGCAAGAGCTAATAACCATGTACTAAAGTGAACGGCTATGAACCAGAAAAAGTACTGGTGGGTACTAAAGGGGCTCGACATTTTACTATGAACCAGCATGGACACACTCTATGAGAAGTGACAAAACTCATATTGCAAAATATAGAATGCATAATAAAGAGTAAGGTTCTTTTAAAGCTACTAAGACATCATTTTGAACAGCCATACTTAAAGAAGAAAAAGCATGTTCATTCAACTGACATATCACCCAATTATAAGAATGAGGAACAGCACATACATATTTTTTTGTGTTTTATATGCAAGCACTTTATGAATTACCCAAAAACTATCAGACAACACCGAAACCAGTGCAAAAGCTAAACTGCACACATATTTCCTAACAACACAGATGGGTAAAAGACCCAAAAAAGTTAAAATTACCCTCAGTAAAAGTTCAGTCTTCCAAACATAATAAAGAAAAAAGAGATGTGAGGCAGGTGAGTGATGACAGTGGTGCTATTCAATGTGTACTTTAAATCAGAGACAAGGAGGACAAAACAAAATGCAAGCAGAACAGAAAAATACTATTAAAGAGTTTATTTTAACTTCCCCGTGTTCTTCTTATTGCCTCCCAGTCCTCTGTAACCTGGGTTAGGACTGCAAATTCAAGGAATTGAACTACTATTTACAGCAGGCCCAGCCCAGAAATCGAGTTGGCAGGAAGTGGGACTTGTTAGGCTGACAGTTGGAAAGCTACAGTGAAAAAGCAATTTGGGTTTTAATGAAACCCTGATGAATGGGTCTCAAACTCTGGCAGCAATAACTCAAAGCGCAGTCAGAGACACACGCTTGAAAGAGATAAGAGCCACACATTGCTAGTTCATGCCGAGGCCACACTGCTTTCATGGTTCTTAGCTGAGCTCAAGAGACGTAACACGTTGTAAAAAGTCTTGTCATCAGAACGTTGAAACTAGTTCAGCGTTGATTTTTCAATAGTAATGAAGAAACACATCTCTTCTGCAGACATAATTTCTTAAGACAAGAACAAAATGAAATAATAAATATGCTGATATGTGTCAGTGCTGTGTCATTTCAGACAGCTATGCAATGTACAGTACTTGAACAGAAAAGGAACGTTTAACATAGGATGAAGTTTGGTGACACTGTGTGCACTCTTGATATAAAGTCACAGTGACATCTGAGAAACTCGGTAAGTAAAGCTTATCGAGCCAACTCTAAGAAAGTCAAACTAAACAGGCATCAAAGTGGCAAAGTTATTAAAAGTGTTTTCTAGTATCCAAATCATGATGGATAGTGGAAGAGGTATTCAGTTCCAGAAATATGAATGTGAAGCAGGAGAAATTGCTAGTTTATGAAAGAGAGAAGACTAAGACGTATACAGATATCATATTTATGTTATCTTAACTATATTCCACTATTCCAGTTATACCTTCATTAATTAAAGATATCTTAACTGATGTGGAAGGCCGGATAAACCTCAAAGAAGTCATTATTTTATCCTAATGATAACTCCAACCAAAGTATATTCTGGTAAACTTCAATTCAGATGTATAGCCAGTTTTGAAACTGAAAAGACTATCAGAGGGAGAACACTCTCTCTCCCTAAAAAATAGAGATGACTTTGATTACTACAACCTGATCTATCTGCCAAACAGCTGACTGCTGCTGTATTTGTAAAAACGTTGTGATTTTCATGCTTGCATAATAAAATCATGATACATATTAATAAGGATTTTAATGAAGCGGTATTTATGTAAGATTTAATAGATTATTTACCATCTAAAGTATTGGACATAGCTGGAGATTAATGAAAATTTGCCACAAATGTATAAGTTGAAAAAAGTCTTGTTGCAATTAAAGGACGTAAATGGCAGAAAAAAAAGGAACCTGCAGCAGAAGAAATTGTAACTTGAAATTTATCTTCCTTATAAATTGGATTTTTTCATTTTACCTCACACTAAAGGGTACAAACAAAATATCAATATATGAAAACAAAAAAAATCATAAGGTATAAAATACATTCAATAATGGAAAACACAAGACCTTAGCACATGGTTTAGGCCGAAATAAATAGAAATTTCATTGTTCTGGCTTTCCTGTTACAATATCTATTTGATGTTAGCAGTTTTAAAGTTGTGAGAAGTCTCCGATAATCATCTTAGCCCAGTTCTCTAGTGTCTCCAAAACAGATCTTGGGCAGAGCATAAGGACACCGCAATGACCCTTTCAGACCCATTCAATATGTGGTGACTTGTGGAGGTTGATTGTGTCCTTTATTTTGTCCACACTGCACACAGAGTTGTTTTAGCACTAACCTTCTAATTGTTTAACTTTCTTTCCATACACTGAGTATTCATTATGGATTAATGGGTCCTCCCAACGTAGTATCTTCTGTAAATTTAATGATCGTGTTTTCTGCATGCGTAGTTTTACAGTTGTGAGTTGTAAAGTTATGGGGCAAGCAAGCAACCTTGAAGGGACCCTGTGCTGAGCACCATGAAGTTGACCAAGTTTGTTTTGCAGTTTGGATTGATTGTGGTCTATAAGTCACGAAGCTTGGTATACAGAAACAAGTGGAAGTTTTTAGGATAGGTGGTGAAAGAATTTCTATTGGTCTCTGGCGAATAATAACATAAAAGAACTGAGATAAGATGGATGTATTTCCAGTCCACATGAGGGCATACTTTAGGCCTGGGGTTGAGGTTAGAGGTGAATATTAGCAACCTAAGGAGGTGTACATCTAAAGGGATGACATACATGTATCAAAATGACACAAATAGACTTAAACAACTGACCAGGAAGTAGTACAATGAATATAGTTAAACTAGCGTGTCACCAAAATATTAATACACGTAAAATTAGGAAGTCTGTTTCTACTCTGACCAAATGTTTGCTACTTCAAGGAACACAGCCAGCCACACTAGTCAGCCAAGAATTGCAGAGACACAGTCTGCACAGTCCTCCAACTTAGAGAGAAGATAATCATCAAATCTGGAGTAACTTTCGAGCTCAGGATCAATAGAGTTAGTCTGTATAATAGACCCCCAGCTATTACTGGCTATTATAAGAAACAGTGCACAACCATATTAAAAGAACATTGGCTACCTGACAAACTACACTTTAAAGATATATATAAAGTCTGCGGCAAACTAAAAGCCTGTTTGTTGAATACCAATTGGATGTGATTTTTGGGCTTCTGTGTTGACTGGATCATATGTAGCACAATATGGGTGTTATCGATTTATGAGTATTGATACTAAAAAGGCTGGTCTTTTAACAAATCAAGTCTAGCATTTTCAAAGCACGGATTTTGAAAAAATGTAATTATACATTTATGTTTTATTGTATATTGGAGGAAAAAACAAAGAAGCAACCTTTTCATAGAAATAATACAAGTTATCATCAATAACTGTTGAATTAAAATGTAATCTTCGGCCAACATAGTTTTATAGCTTTAATATAAAAAAGTTCTGATGAAACAAAAAAACCTAAATATGCACATACTTGTGTCACTCTCTACAGACAGTCAGTAATCTGAACTCACTTTTAATCATGAGCTACCATATGTCTCATTTGACTACCCATTGCAGACTCACTCTGAGCCAGGCACAAGAGGTTGTGGGGAGTCCACCTGCGGTGACTTTACAGTCAGCGTACATCTCTGGTGTGGAAAACTCTCCACAGTGGCCTTGAGCCAGTGCTTTTTCAGAAAATAGCTGGTGGGGGAGAAAATAAAATAAATAACTTCATGAATAATCAGGCTTTGGTAATTAAAATCCTCTTTTGGCTGCACCATACCGTCTTTTTCCTCCCTCTGTTCCTAATTTATTTTTTTATTTGCCCCTTGCAATCTTATAAACAGATTGGTTTAAATAATAAAGCTGACTGAAAAACAGAAGGATAGTAGATCACACCAAGGCTTTCAGGGACTCCAAGTCAAACCTTGAGACCATTTGCTGTGTAGACTTTTTGCCAGAAAGCAGTGCACATCTGCTTTGCATCTGCTCATTTCAGGTGATTAGTGATAAAATAAGAAGTTTTCCAAGTGCTACATTGTAATAGAATTACCTGATTTCACATGACTTATAAGAGGCACTGGTTTTGCTTGCAAAACATGTTGAAAGCTTAAGCCCTCAAGTGACCTGCTGGGGTACCTTTAAGGTGATCAAAATTAAACATGTCTGGTTTCTTCAATAAACCTCACACTGGAATTCCAAGTAGACTGTATGATTAAAAATAAACTGTCAGACATACACCCACACAATCTTAAAAATGACCCAACAAGCACGACTGACTCAATAATCAGCCTACATAAAAAGCTGGAAATTAGATCTGAGAAGTAGCGTTTAAATCAAAACATGATATTTCACATCCTCAAGTCTCCTGTCATTTCCTTGACAGTGTGGATTTTATCACCGATACAAAATGGGTGCGCAAAGCATCCATTCTTTAAAATGTTCCCCTAAGTGACAAGGACAGAAAGACAAAGCAAGTGTGATTAATACTCAGCCATTCAAATGTCAAAATATCCACTGATGGGAACGAGATGGGAAAGAAGAGACTAAAGTAAGCATTATTGATACTTCTGAAGTTGGCAAAATTGTGTCCACGCAGAGGAAAGAAATCATGACAACTTTAAAAAAAAAAAAACGTTTCCCACAACAAAAAAATTTGCGTTGAGATATGAATTCAAGGACTCCAAATCGAGGGTCACCGAGAACCAATTTGGGGTAATTTGCAATTAATATCAATGATTGAAGCAATTAACTTAGCTTTGTTGTGGAAAACTATTTATACGCTCGGGCATTTCAGAACACACATAAAAAATACCAACTGCCACACAGACAAAACACATGCATGGATACATGCACGCTGGCAAACAATGATGATTGATTTATACTTCCAAGCATTTTCAAAAGAGAACTCTCAACAGCTAAATTAATATTGCACTAATTGCTAATAGACATTTAAAAATCAGAACCGTCTATCACTTTTCCACATCGCACCAGATGGAAGCCTGTTCACTCCTTTGTTAACACGTTATTCTTTGCCGTGATTTTTCTGTTTGATGTACCCAAATCAGTCGACAGACAGACCTTAAACCACACATAAAGCAATCCAACCCTTACTTTCCAACAATAGCTGCTCGTATATCTAGCTTATAGTCCTTCTTCTAGTGATCTAAATCTTCAATCTTTCTTCAGATGTGAAATTTTTAAGCACAGCTTCAGACACAAAGGCTTTCTTTAAAGACAATGCCACAGAAAGGCAGGTTTGAATATTTTTATTTTTTACTTTCACTGCCTAGAGGTGTTCATACTGAAGATAAAAATAGAGACAGACTGCACCACCTGTATTCTACATGCCAAGTGTCTGTGAGAAGAAAATTTTAATGGTGAAAGCATATTTTGCCAAAATGCATTAACATAAAAAATAAACTTTTTTTTCATATAATGCTGCATATTAAACACTCTAATATACTTTTCAATATGGAGATTACATAAAAAACAAAGTATACAACTGCTACTAAGTAGGAACTAAAGACACTGTTGATTGATATTATAATTACCTTGTTAGTACTATTAATGTTGCAGAACATCACTTTTACCTCACAATGAGATAGATTCAATCCTGTGGGTGTAAAGTAAATAGTCTCATTGCATCTCTAAACAGCTTGAGTGACGCTGCATTACAGACAGGAGGGCAATTTAACTGATATGCACAATTATGTTTGTTGAGAGGAAGCTTTGACACTTGAAGGAAATTCTAATTAGACAGAGAATGCACACTGTATCTTACAGGTAACACAAAATCTGGTGCTTTAAAATAAACAATTGAACATTACATACAAATGCATCTCACCTTCACATGTAACTACCTATGGGACATACTGTGTTTAGTATACTCAGGGCCATTGCTACCCTTTCTGGTGCCATAAAAGCACAGATACTTTGTGGTGCCCTTTTTACCCCATCCAAAGAGGAATGACCAGTAACACTGTACTTTGCAGTGCATTACTCCTTATTTGGTGGTATAATATTAAGGCAATGACAAAGTAGAATTGAAATTAGGAAATAAAGTACATGTACTTGTAACGATGCTATATTTTTCCCATCTTATTTGATTCAGATTTCTGTTTGCTCTACACATTACGAGGAACTTCACTGAATGAAAGAAAACACAAAATACACGGGATACAGACACACCAGAAGTTGACGTTAAAGTGACATTTCTTGCTTGTACACAAGCTTTTATGATGATGTTAAGCCTTTTGAATTGCCTTGTTGATAAAATGTGGTATATAAATAAACCTAATACATTTCCTTTACCTGCTGTGCCAGTTAGAACTGGAATCATTTTACTATGTTCTAACACCCAGTTTATTTACATTACTGACTAAGTGCAGGTTTGGGATTTTTCTTTCTTTTTTTTTTTTTTCTTTTTTTTTTTAATTAATATGGAAAAAAGTTTATTCTGCCTGAGTTACTTAATACTTCAGTAATTTTTTATTAATGATCATTTTACTCTTATTTGAGTAATTTCTTGGATGGGTATTCCTTAGTTTAACCTGTTTTTCTACTCCAACTTCAGTAAAAGTGGGATCTGTCCTTCTTGCAGTAGGACAGATGTAGCAGGCTGAACATGGGACCATTTCTCAAGTCTTTGTTACTTAGGTATTAATATTACAAGTTTTTCATTTCTTCAGTGCAACATAGTATAAACTCCAGTTTTAAATCCTTATTACAGAATATTGAATTTTGTGTACTGGTACACATCTAACACTGAAATTTGTTTCAATATTGTCAATGGACTCTAAGAAAATATATGTTAATTAATTTATTGGCTTTCATTACATAAATTAATCTTTCAAAAATATAACACATGCTGGTTTACTTTTATTTTCTAAAAAGTATTGTTTCTGTTATTTCTTCTAAGATTTGAGAAGCACTTGCTTCCTTTCTACTGAAAGATTAAGGAATCTTAATACTCAATTTGACTATTCATACAACTAACCACCAAAAGCCCAATTAGGTTAAAAAGTTTTTAAATTACTGTCTGCCTTTTTGATCAATAAGAGGATTCAACTTAAAGCAAGACTGCTTGCCTCAATTCAGCATAGCAGGAAATAATCCTGCATAGAGGTTCCGGATACTATCTCTCTCTTATTTTCTGTTCGTTTTTAACCCTGCCCATTCTCCGTGTTCACATTTCGTCTGCTAATCCCTGTCTTTCATGCCAACAGGAATAGGCGGATTAGGGGCTGGAAAAGAATTCACAAAGCGCACTGACTTCCTAGCCGAAGCTGTAAATCTTCTCTTTAACCCGAATGGAAACCTCAGAAAAATTCTGTTAGACAACATGTTTGTTTGAAACTTCCAGAATTTAATTCAGAACGAAAGGAGAAAGTGTGTGGGGGGCATTGCATTAATTTCCAACACAATATAGCTAAATGTGAACAATACATCAAAAATGTGTCTAATGTTGGCTAAATTATTATTCTATTGGGAAATGCATAACACACTTCTAAGTACGTAAGATCAGGCTTCTTAGCAAAGCTATAACACATTGGTCTTACTGACAAAATTCAAAAACTAAAAATGAGGCTGCAGGCAGTTTTATGACTTATACTATGGGGGATGCTTTTAAGTCCTTAACGCAAACTCAAGTACCTTCGTGCAACTGTGTAAACAGAATAACGATCCCTTCTCTAAATTAAGCCACAAAAGGAAACACTGTAGAAATCATACACCTGCTTTCCTGTTTGTTATCTTCTAGTCTCTGAGTGTCCACATGGCTTTGAGTTTGCAGCAACTTAAAAAAAAAGATAAACACACCTGTTAAGAACAGATTTGGGTTTAGTCATGGTCTAAATAGGGTACGATTTTAATTCTGTTCACTTTCCCCTGCTGTCATTGAGCTTGTGCATATACCTTGGGCCAGGCAAGCTGCAAACTCACAAGCTGCAGAATCGGTCTTGTGGATCTCTTGTGGGACTAACAGGCCAATGCTACCAATCTTTCACATATACGTAATAGGAATCAAATATGTCCAATTCATTTAGGTTGCATCTGCTGTTATTGACCTTGCAGATTGTTCTGAGTCATTAAAAACATCTAATGCATTTTAGTGTAGAGTCGTATAATAAAGGCAGAGGTAATGACACTCCACTAGAAAAAGGCTGTTGCTATTATTTTAAGATAAACAACTTTTTTTATTAATTTTTTTCCCTTTAGTAATTTGAAAAGTTAGTATGGCTCTTATATATGAAATGGCAGTATTTTCAAAATAATGTTGGCTCAAAACTTAATTTTATCATAATTGGTGAGTGGTTGATGTTGGACCCAAATGAAGGAAGATGGAGGCAGCAAGGATACTTAAAAATGATAGAAAAACAGTTTCTTACATATTTGTTTCTTCATTTATACACCCAATGATGCTGAAAATATAGATTGAGCCACTTTCCACTCTAGTAACTTCTTTGACACTGAAGAATATTATTGGTTTTACCTGGTAATGCTTAGTATAGTGAAATGAAAGTTCTATGTTTTAGAGTACCAGCTTGTGTTGGAGTACCAGCTTCTGTTGGTACTGAAAAGCAGAATATCTGTCACAAACTTAACCGACTCCAAGATTTTTTTGCTGTTGTTTTAACTGGAGCACAAAACGCAAAATATCAGAATAAAGACAGACATGTTAGCAGAAATTTGTAAATTTATCTGACTGTCATAACATTGACAGCATAAATCGTATTTATTTTTCCTTTGAGCTAATGACAGCACTTTATTATTGGTGCTAATTAAAGAGACTAATGGATTTACCTCCGGCTGTTTCAGACAGTTGCCTAACTGTGATTTATGGAAGCGGTGCAACAGATTCTTAGTTGTTGAGTTGGAGGAAAGCTTGTATACTGCAGACCAAATGGTGGGTTTGCCTATGTATCAAGCCAATGCAAGACAGAGCAGCATTTAATTAACATTTAGAATTGTGCCCTGAAGGCTGCCTCAAATTACTGGAGGCCTCATCTACAGCTGATTATGTTGCAATGATGAGGTTAATGATGCTGGATATTTGGTTCCTTGGCAAACAGTAGAAATGTGTGTGCTGCACAGTTGATGTTTCCCTGGGTAACCTCAAATTTAGATGTAAATGAACATGTATATTCATATCACTTTCTTTTTATGCTACCACAAAAACAGCCGCATTCTGTTTACGAAGAAGGCAATTGTTATTGCGCCACACCCCCCCCCCCCCTTCCTTCCTTCTCTCTCTACTTCCTCTTCTGAGAGGGGAGATGTGGTACCAGCTCTCCATCTAACGGGTTAATCGAGTTTCCTAAATCTGCTGAGATTTACCCTGTCCAGAACTGAAGTAAACTCTGTTTAAGCTGGCATCGAGAAACGATTAGCCTGGTTTCTAACGACCTCCATCCAGGTGTCCCACCCTTCTTCCCCCTGTGAATTAGCCAGACTGAGCAGCCTGCAGCCAACTAGTTTCACAGAGCACACCTGTTAACGGTCGCTCGTTCTCTTTTATTACAATTTGCTCTTGTTACTGAACCAGGTAGGTTTTAGTGACTCGGGCGAGTCCCAAGGATGATGTTTTAAATTTGGGCTATCAGGAACCAATAAACATTTTCCACCTCTTCCTCTCCAGAATCGAACATCATAGCTATTTTACAACCATCAAAGAACTTTAAGGTGACTCATTAATTGAATGTCCACAACATCTTTTAGATTTTCTTTATGCTAATTATTTTATTAGTAAGGCAATTTTGCAAGGGTCAGTACAGCTTAATTCAGTAGCAGAAATAATCAAATAAGAAAAATCAATCATCTAGTCTATCTTTCCCTAATGCTGACACTGAGAACTAAAAAGGGAACCTTTGAGAGAGACGGACAGAGTTTGGCTTTTCGAACCCCAGACCTGGCCTGATGATGAAGGAGGTGTTGCAGCAGGAGGAGGATGTTGGTCGACGAAGGCAGGGATCTCTGTAGGCCTGATGAGCTTTCTTCTCCTCATGGATGGTGAGGTCACACAGGACTTGGGTGCTGGCAGAAAGGAAGGCATCAGTTCTTCTTCTTTGTCTTTGTTCTTTGTCTTTGTCTTTACCTTGGTCTTCATCTTCGTCTTTGGGGTCTGAACCCAGCTGATGAGAGAAGTGCAATTTGAAGCCACATGTTGCGGGGCAGACGGGTTGGTCCCCATGATCAGGACAGTCTTCGGCTCTGTGGCCCCGGCTCTTCTTCAGCTGCAGAGTTCTTTGTCCATCTCGATCTTGACTCGAAGCTGCCTGGAGGATCCAACCAAAGTTTCCTCTTTTGCACCCACCTTTTATAGGGTTCATCCACCCTTTTGGTTCATTTGCATTGGCTAGCACTGTTGCTGTGCTTATTTCATTGGCTACCTGCTTGGACAGATGATCTCATCTCCATCACTGTCTTAGAGACATTGTGTCCTGATGTCTGTGCTAATGTCTCAGGTTGCTTAACAACCTGTTTCCAAATAAGGCGTTGACCATCTCTGCTCTCCTGTTAGTTCCCCTTTTTCCCTTAACCTTTCACCTACTATCCACCTCCAATACATCAGTGATCTTTAATTTCAGTTACACCTTTTACACCATTTCAAGTTCAGAGTAAAAATCACATTTATAACATTTCAAGTTCAGAGTAAAAATCACATTTATAACTTCTTTTACTTCTCTGATTTATCATTCTTTTATAATGTTATGATAACCATAATTTATCAGTTACTCTTATTATAATCTTAATGTGAGTTATTACAAATGTTTTCTGTAAAGAAACCAAGAATAATTCATGATTCTTATTATTTGATATCAAAGTTACAGTTACTTGTTTTACTTGTAAGAGTTCCCACTAATGTAAGTGTAAGTGTAAGTATTATTACAAGTAAACCAATATTAATATAAGTATTTTACTTTGAATCTTATCCAATTACTCACAATATTTAGATTTCTTTCTTTAAAACTTTCATGCTAAGTAATAGTCTGAACTATTTTTATAAATCTGCAGGCTGGAAACTTACTTCCTCTTTTTCCAGGAAACTGCTTTTCCTGTTTCATGACTCTCTCTGTCTTGACTATGATTTCTTATGATTAAATAGAAAAAAGTAGAATTAAAGCAAAGTTTGCAGGAGACAGAAACAACACACACAACCAAATTGATTTTATTGACATTTAAGTCTAATGTTGGGTCTAGATTTTACTTGAGTAATTAATTTTAAAGATAACTTTATTTATTGTTACTGTTAAACTAAAATCTCCAGCATGGGGAAGTGGGATGATCTCGGATTTTCTTGACACCCCCTCCACGAGGTCAGACCTTTCCCATGCTGGGAATCCATCACCCTCCTGCAGTTCTGCGTCGTCATCGTCTGGAAAGAGAAGAGGTTCTTCTGGGATGTGAAGTTGCAGATTCTTCATCCTCAGTTGTCACAAAGGGCTCAGTGTAGTCATCAAAACTCCACCTCTCTTGACACCCCCTCCTTGGAGTTTTAATTTCCCCCATTAGGTGATGAATGTCGAAGAGAACTTGGATCGCTCTGATTCTTCCAGGAACCTTCGCTGGATGAACTGTCGTTTCTTCAGGATGTGGGAAGGAAGAAGGCCTCAAAAAAAAAAAAAAATCTCGAACATTCAGCAGAGCAAAGCAAAAAAAATAAGCAGCATGACGCTTTCCTCGTAATCGTGATCCTTTTCCGTAGCTGTGGTCTTTAAGGGGTACTGGAGTTGTCGGAGGCATCAGGAATTGTCCAATTTAAAAAAAAACAAAACTGCAAAACTTACAGTGCTGAATATCCAGGACAGGTGCTCTAGATATCAGGACGAAACAGTTGCCAGATCCTTCTAGGTGTTGGGTCTGACTTCAATGCTTTGTTACAGGGTTGATCTTAGTGATTTCCTATGACGCCACTTCTTCCTCACGACTTCAGCCCCTTTTCCAGTTTAATCCATCAGTTTGTGACAGGAGTTCTTCTTTAGCATAGTCCAATTTCTTCACGGCCCTCCCAGTCCAAAGCCTTGAAGTTGTTCTTTGAACGGCAACCATCCTGTAATAGTGGCCAGTCTATTGTAGGATGGCATGATGCTTGATCCTCTGGATATCTTCTTGTAATGTTCTGGTTCGCTTTAGCTAAGAACTGGCTTGAGCACCCCTTGGACCCCTTTCTTCATCAGTAGTACTGTGTTGCAGTTCAGTACTTACTTTACAAACTCTTGGGCGTTGAACCTCAGCTTAATCACCGTGGCTGCAGGCTGATCTTGACTCTCTGCCCTGTTTCTAATGACACTTTGAGCTGCAACTTCCCTTTTTCCTTCTCTGGGCAAAAAGGAGAAGTGTCTTCGCCTCCCTGCTTTCTGTGACGTGAACGGAGTTCCTCTGCAGGGGAAGACCTGCTCTTCTAGCAGCTGTCACTGTTACTGTGAGTCCATCAGAACCAAGAGGTACTTCTCACCTCTCTTCCTGTTATCCCCATTGGCTCTGCTACATCCATGCAGACTGAACCCCATGGGACTGTGCTCTTGATGAACAAACCTTCCATCCGCTGCCCTGGGTCCCTGCGTATTGAACACATACTCACAGTCCCACAGCTGCATCGGATGGGCTGAAGGGTCATCCAGAAGTTCTGCTTGCTCAGTTCTTCACGGGTTTGTAGCACGCCTGCATATCCGAGTACCATATGCACGCACCGTACTACCTCTCTAGGACCACCTGTCCTTAGGTGTTCTGTCCCACTTCGACCCCGGCAGAGACAATCTTTCTTGGTGGCTTGAAAGAACTTCATCTTTGCCCCTCCATAGGGCTTCTTCTCAGGTGTTGTCCTGTCGCTGCACCTCGAGTTTCCGGCGGAGCCTCAGTTCTGCTTTCTTCGTCCATAAGTTGTGAAGTCCCTGTTCGTTTTCAAGTCCCTGTTCGGGCGCCACTTGTTATTGCGCCACACCCCCCCCCCCCCTTCCTTCCTTCTCTCTCTACTTCCTCTTCTGAGAGGGGAGATGTGGTACCAGCTCTCCATCTAACGGGTTAATCGAGTTTCCTAAATCTGCTGAGATTTACCCTGTCCAGAACTGAAGTAAACTCTGTTTAAGCTGGCATCGAGAAACGATTAGCCTGGTTTCTAACGACCTCCATCCAGGTGTCCCACCCTTCTTCCCCCTGTGAATTAGCCAGACTGAGCAGCCTGCAGCCAACTAGTTTCACAGAGCACACCTGTTATGTTAACGGTCGCTTTATTACAATTTGCTCTTGTTACTGAACCAGGTAGGTTTTAGTGACTCGGGCGAGTCCCAAGGATGATGTTTTAAATTTGGGCTATCAGGAACCAATAAACATTTTCCACCTCTTCCTCTCCAGAATCGAACATCATAGCTATTTTACAACCATCAAAGAACTTTAAGGTGACTCATTAATTGAATGTCCACAACATCTTTTAGATTTTCTTTATGCTAATTATTTTATTAGTAAGGCAATTTTGCAAGGGTCAGTACAGCTTAATTCAGTAGCAGAAATAATCAAATAAGAAAAATCAATCATCTAGTCTATCTTTCCCTAATGCTGACACTGAGAACTAAAAGGGAACCTTTGAGAGACGGACAGAGTTTGGCTTTTTGAACCCCAGACCTGGCCTGATGATGAAGGAGGTGTTGCAGCAGGAGGAGGATGTTGGTCGACGAAGGCAGGGATCTCTGTAGGCCTGATGAGCTTTCTTCTCCTCATGGATGGTGAGGTCACACAGGACTTGGGTGCTGGCAGAAAGGAAGGCATCAGTTCTTCTTCTTTGTCTTTGTTCTTTGTCTTTGTCTTTACCTTGGTCTTCATCTTCGTCTTTGGGGTCTGAACCCAGCTGATGAGAGAAGTGCAATTTGAAGCCACATGTTGCGGGGCAGGCAGGTTGGTCCCCATGATCAGGACAGTCTTGGCTCTGTGGCCCGGCTCTTCTTCAGCTGCAGAGTTCTTTGTCCATCTCGATCTTGACTCGAAGCTGCCTGGAGGATCCAACCAAAGTTTCCTCTTTTGCACCCACCTTTTATAGGGTTCATCCACCCTTTTGGTTCATTTGCATTGGCTAGCACTGTTGCTGTGCTTATTTCATTGGCTACCTGCTTGGACAGATGATCTCATCTCCATCACTGTCTTAGAGACATTGTGTCCTGATGTCTGTGCTAATGTCTCAGGTTGCTTAACAACCTGTTTCCAAATAAGGCGTTGACCATCTCTGCTCTCCTGTTAGTTCCCCTTTTTCCCTTAACCTTTCACCTACTATCCACCTCCAATACATCAGTGATCTTTAATTGTAGTTACACCTTTGACACCATTTCAAGTTCAGAGTAAAAATCACATTTATAACTTCTTTTACTTCTCTGATTTATCATTCTTTTATAATGTTATGATAACCATAATTTATCAGTTACTCTTATTATAATCTTAATGTGAGTTATTACAAATGTTTTCTGTAAAGAAACCAAGAATAATCCATGATTCTTATTATTTGATATCAAAGTTACAGTTACTTGTTTTACTTGTAAGAGTTCCCACTAATGTAAGTGTAAGTGTAAGTATTATTACAAGTAAACCAATATTAATATAAGTATTTTACTTTGAATCTTATCCAATTACTCACAATATTTAGATTTCTTTCTTTAAAACTTTCATGCTAAGTAATAGTCTGAACTATTTTTATAAATCTGCAGGCTGGAAACTTACTTCCTCTTTTTCCAGGAAACTGCTTTTCCTGTTTCATGACTCTCTCTGTCTTGACTATGATTTCTTATGATTAAATAGAAAAAAGTAGAATTAAAGCAAAGTTTGCAGGAGACAGAAACAACACACACAACCAAATTGATTTTATTGACATTTAAGTCTAATGTTGGGTCTAGATTTTACTTGAGTAATTAATTTTAAAGATAACTTTATTTATTTTTACTGTTAAACTAAAATCTCCAGCATGGGGAAGTGGGATGATCTCGGATTTTCTTGACACAATGCATTTATTTTATTTTTGCCATTTAGTTTGTTGTCGCCAAACTAAATGACAATTCTGTTGACAAGTGCAAAAACTGTAAGCACATATTTAACAGTCTAGCAGTTTTTAAAAAATCTGCATATATGTCAAGACAATTTGTGGTAAAACGAGTCATATTCTAAAGCCCAGTTCCAGCTAGTAGGTTTTTGCTTTACCCAGGAGATAAAAACTGACACAAAGTTGTTGAGCCACTTATCCTAAGCAAATTCAGTCAAAGCTCTAAGAATAATGGGCTGTGTCCTAGCAAAAAAAAAGGAATGACACAAACACATACACTTGAGCTAAGGCATATTCCAGCTCACCACACTCAGGCCATATTTCTCTGCTACACTGAGCTCACTTGACTTTCTGCCAGAATAACTGTAAAAGTCACTGCCCTCTCTACCCTACTTCTGTCTACAATCGTGTCCTGAATTTCCTTCCCATGTTTCATCCGTTTCCTTTTCCTTCCTTATCTTAAGCACTTCCTCCCAATTAAGATTACGCACAGTGATCCAGAAAAAAAACAGCAGGATGTAAATGGGCCATGTTTCATTGTTAACAAATACTTTGAAAGAGTCAGTAGGACAGGACAGAGAACAGGTGACAAGTACACTAGGATGGAATTGGTAACAGCCATAAGACAAGAAAGACAGTCCTGCTAACACATAAAGAGACAAAGCAGCACCCAGAAATCTGAAAGCCATTAACTTTGATGCTGGCTTGGAGAAATGGGATCTGCAATGGCCTATTTCTGTAGGCTCTACATCTCATCAGACACTCTCACTTGTGTCCTCATGTTGTGTGATTTATTTCGCCGTGAAGTCTTTTTTTTTTCTTCTTTTACATCAGTTGATTGTAAGTGTGTCCATGTGCAAGTCTTGTTTTGCAAGTCCTTCCCATTTTGGTGTTCCATCACCCGAATGCCTCAAGTGCACAGGTAATACAGATGACCCACAGGTGCTTCAGTAGCTCCCTGAACTCATGTGAAGTCATAATGAAACATAGAGAGGAAATTGTTTTGCTTATACTCGCTTCTTCATTATTTTGTTTTTATTTTTTGTAATCAATTACTGACCACTGCGGGGGTAGTATTACAGTGAAGTTCCCCAAAAACAAAGTTTCCGCAAACTGATCTATGGCACTAGTATTTGTATGTTTTAGTCTTTGATGACATGCTTCCATGTATCCAAACATGGATATATGTTTGGATACACGTGTACCACAAGATGTCCTTAAAGGTACCAAGTCTGACACTATCCAGGATTTTGATTAAACTCTGGATAGTGCCTTTCACTTCAAGTGAAAGGTAAGCTATGTTTTAGCTTTCTTTATTTTTGCATTGTATAAAGATTGATCGATCTTGACCACTCATTAAATCAGAAGAAACTCAAAATCCAATCTTTTTCCAATAATTGTATGAACACATTCAGTCCTTGTTGTTCCAGGGCTGTAGGAAGTTTGTTGTTCAGGAAGCTCAACATTTGTTCAAACATCCTAAATTTCTGCTACCACTGCATGTTCATGAAACCAGTAACGATAACATCCCACCACTGTGTACACTGGGTACAATGTAAATTTTTTAATCTTCAATTTATTTTTTACTTTCACATGACCCAAAGTTGAGAAAAAAATAATGTCTGATAGGACTTCCCCTTTCACAGTAGTTTTCCAAGTAAGTAACTGCAACTGCAACATACAGAAGGAGATAAGTTATAATAGTTTACTAAAATTTATCAGTCCCAATTTGCGTAAATGAAGATAATTCTCTATAAAAGTTTTCAAATATTTATATAATTGCTTAAGGTGAATTAATATTTAACAGAAAAATAGGATGCACTGTGTCCTCAATATCTTTCTGTCCTTAACTATAAAATTGGAAATAAGCATCACTGTCCACCAACCACATCAGGTAATGGATGGTTTTATTATAATGAAGTCGCTATTGCTGCAGTGCCAACTCTAATTATTTTTTCTGTGTTAGACAAAGTGAGAAAGATGATAATAGAAAAAAATAGAAAATGGAATTAGCTGCTAATATATGCAAATGAGGAATTTAGAGTTTCCTAACATATCTGTGTAATTTAGGTTTCTGGACAGAATTTATTTTTGCTAAAGCAACTACTTCTGTATAATGTACTGATTTACCTGTGACAAAATAAACATGTAGACTGACAAATGGGATGATTTTATTACAGACATCCATGCCCAGACAGACGTTTCCAGACAAGCTTCTCTCCTCTCTGTCAATCTTAACCTTAATTTGGATATTGAAAGAAGTACCTGCTTAAATTTATTTAAGCATTTAAATTTAAATGCTTAAATACCTGAGTTTCCTAAGGTATATGAAATATCAGGCAGTTGTTGAAATATCAACTGAAATACATGCAGGGCTTTTTGGCTACTTTATCTTAGCCTTTACATCCAGCATCTGGAAACAATTAAGAGCCCACTGCACTGAAAGCCTCATGGGTATTCCACCAGATATTAATTGCTGAACTCTTCCTGAGTCAAAACATTAGTATTGTTCTTTCTAAATGACTATGAACTTGTTTTCTGTGCATTTTTGAGGTCTGAAATCACTGCATCTTTGAACCATTTCTCATTTTCTGCAAATAAATACCACATTTTTGCTGGAAATTCCAGAGACATATTGTCAGTAGTTCATAGAATAAAAGAACTATGTTCCTGGTGTAATCTGGGATATTCCAAATTAGTTGCTATTGCTGTCTAAATGCACAGAAATTTTGCTGTACGTCACATCATGTTGTATCTTTGAAGTATGAGGTCGAGTGCTTAATACAGCATATTCAATAGCATCAAAGGTGCAGAATTTATATAGTTCTGCCGCATAAGAACAGGTTACTTTTGCCTTGATATAACTGTCTCTTCTTACTTGTAATTTTTGATATTTAAAAATAAACTGGAAAACAATTATTGATAGAATGTTTTATAATTTCACTGAAATTTGAGTCAGTACTGCAAAGCATTCTGGAGGATGTAGGCAGAGGAAAGGCTCAAACTCTCATGGACAGCTAAGCAACTTTGGCTGGATCAACTAACTCACTCATTCATGGGTAAGCTAGAAACAACGTGTTGTGTGATTTGCGCAGCAGCAGTTTCATGTTTCACTACCGTGCCTTATAACTGATTCAAAGTAAAAAAATAAATAAAAATGAACGGGCTGGAGTGAAAGGAGAAATATATTTGCTAATATTGACCAATATAAAACACATTGTGATGTTGTTAAACCATATTGCCCAACCCTGCTTCCTAAACTATTAAAAATAAAGGCAAATACGAATTTCAACAAGATTGTTAAAAGTTATTAATAACAAGAGTAGGGTCAAAATCAATCATACAAGTTCATCCAAAATCAGATTTAAAATTACTTCCGTCCTCATTTTTGCACCTGGATAAAAAAAAGAGTAAAGAACTGCCTTCCACATCTTCCTTCTCTACATTTACACCTCTGTATAACAATTGTTCAATGAGAATTACACTGCCTCATCTCCTCTCTGATAAATCAGTGCCCTCAATTTCTCCATGGCTGACCTGTTCCTTTCTCCTATCAATCTTAACTTATGCCACCACTTATTTTCTTCCCCTCAATTTTTCTATCAAAATGTTCCATATCTCATTTAGTTTCTCAATAAATTACCGTAAACTCAGTTAGTTAGATTTTTCTCCATGCTTGCTGTTTCAGGCTATTTTTTTCTTTTTTTATGCCCCAATATCTCCTAGTAACATTGGTAAGACAAATGTATGGATGAAAAAAAAAAAAAAAAAGCCTGATGAGGGTTTACTATATTTCTTCAATGCAAGCATAACCAAGACAGATGGGAACTGGGCCAACAGGCTGATTTTTGTTGCACCTAGCCAAATATCTGTTGGCGGACGCAGTTGTCTGTCTACAGATGGCAGACAAATGCATATTTGTCAGATGTGAACAACAATAATTTGTAACAAGATATACTTTAACCCACTCATCATAGATCTTTTATTAAGTGTCAGTGGGTGTGTGTGTGTTAGAGAGAGAGCGATAGAGAGAGTGTGTGAATGATTGGTCTTTGATGCTGTGCTACGCCTTACAATACATCTTCTGTTATGGCAGGGTGACTGGGCAGGCCCTGTTCTAGATGGTGGTGTGGTATAAATCAGACTTCATCTGGCTCCCTGCCACAAATGTGTCATCTCACCCTGTTCAATGAGGAGCCAACAAATATCATACAGTGTCGGGACACGTCGCACTTCATAGATCCTCCAGATGGCTATAGTAGCTCCCTGACTTTCTGCAAAACATGTCTTGTTGTGGTGGCCCCTTCATGTCCTTTCTATAGATTTGCTGCAAGACAAGTCATCATTCTTCCATTGCCCTGTCAAACAAGTCTGTCTCAGTGGTTCCTCTGCATCAAAAGCCCAGATGGCTACAGTCAGCTGGAGAGGAAAAATAAATGCCCTCTGTGTAAACTGAAATTGAGTCAGATGACATGCAACAAACTGGTTTAAAATTCCATTGTACCTCAAGAATATGAGTGCGTATTTAGCTACTGTACAGAAAGTCAGACTAATGTAGCAATAATGGAACAAGAGGAAAAGGGAAACTTTGGAGACTCTCTTTTGCTCAGAGCAATAAAAACTCATATTTTTTTTATTCAAACTTTTTATGAAAACCTATATTATCACATTATTCTGAGAAAATGTCTGTCACTGGCTGAGACAGTCTATAAAACTCAATTTTGGTAAAAAAAAAAAAAAAATTATTAATTAATTTTAAAAAATCAGGATTTCAAAATATTATCTATTAAGCATTGTTGAGAGCAGAGGTCTTTATTTACACATTCATGTTTTTCTGATCCCCCTTAGATATTTTTTTGCTGGAATCTATGACGATGTACCCACAGCTGTCCTGGAGCAGTAGGACAGAGGCGAGGCTGCCATGCACCTCTGACCACCACCAAAGGTAAATTAGGTAAAGTGTTTTGCCCAACAACTGAGATGCACGTAGTGTGGTGTTGAACCGGCAATACACCAGTTACACAACAAATTGCCACCATTGCCCCCTTAAGCCCTTTAAGAAGTGCAATATTGATTTATGACTTTGTGTCATAAATGTACATAATGTGTAAAATATGTCCTACAAAATTAAATATGTTGGTCCTAATTTAAAATGAGGACCCATATTAGCTGTTGTCATAAGTCTGCGACTTCAAGGAGAATACCAAAACACCTTAAGACACGAATTTGAAAGATGCCACTAATATTTGTTACCAGGCCTACAAGATGAAAAAAAAAACAAAAAAAAAAAAAACAGATTCTTACCTGTAACCTTAACAGGTATCTATTTATTTAGTATTTTGCCTTCAATGAAGCAAAGTATGCAAACTGGCAAAGTACCTTGCGCTACACTGTGAGCCTACTACTGCCATCGGAAGGTTCAGTTCACAGAAACATGTGCTCTACGAAGCCACGTTGTTGTGCTTGTGTATGGTTGCTGTTTAGTCTGCTTTCTTTTTCCAAACACTTCTCCAAACATCTTTACAAAGGGTACAACATGGGAGCATTGTTTGTTCAGGCTGCTGTTCTCTTCCTGCCTCTGTTGTAGGACAAGCAGACAGATGCTGCAGCGGTGGAGGACTATTTTGATAACATGACAGGTCACCTGCTGCTCGCTGTGCCTCAGGAGAGCACAAACACACATGGCTCTGTCTCTGCCCTCTACCTTGTTCTCCTCCACAGGCTTTTTTACAATCTAAAGTTAACATGTGTGATGATGTTGCACGAATGTGGATCCACATTGTTTTTGAAATAGTTCTTACAGCTAAAGTGAATAATAGTCATTTGAGAATCTTAGAATTTGTTTTTAGCCTGTAGTTTAATAATAGTTAAAAATAGTTTAACTAAATTTGTTTTTGAGATTACCTGTGAATGAGACCATATTTCCCCCCCCTATGTCCCTACTCCCTCTTGAGTTATTCATGGAAAGTTTGCATAAGAATTTATGTTCTTCAATTACCATGAAAATGAAAAGCATGTAGTTTATCCCAGAAAAGTATATGATGTTGTTCTTGGGTTATATCATTCTTAAATACATTGTATGTAGATAGCAATTACTGTTTTTTGGTCAACAGTTATTTTGTTTTATTTGTTTAACCTCTTTTAATAAAGTCATATTCAGAGAATCACAATGTATCTAAATATTTTATTTAGAATTAAAAAAAAATAATCCCAAAGACAATTCAGATTTGTCCTATGCTTTTTAGTGTTTTAGCAGTAGTTCAAATAAAAGTAGTCATGTAAGATTTATTTGAATGTAATGTGAGACATGAATGAACATTAACAGAATTGGATGTAGCCTAATTTCATTTCATAAGTATAAAAAGATTTCCACATGTCAACCTTGAGTAGCTGTGATGCATCTTCTGAGAGCTAATGAACTCTCTACCATAAACTGTAGTTCAGTGAAACAGCATAAGCTTCAAAAGTTGCTTACGAAACCCGCAGGCTTGAATATATAGAGAATTTTACGGCGGGAATTTATTGGTGTCACTGATATGATATATACCAGACAGTCAACAGTTTTTAAATGCATATAATATTAAAGAATAAATTATCTGTATTTCATTTTTCTCAATTAATATCAGAATTCTAAATACGAGCACTGATGCACACAGATTTTTTTTATGTGTGCAATGAGAACAAAGAAAAACACAACACTTATGTGGTGATATCAAATGGCTAGATTTTTTTCATCCTAATTTCCATGTTTTTAGAGTGTTTATAAGCAAAAGAAAGCACACATGCAAACAAGAACCTTATCAGCTAGAGCAATACTGGAAGCACAGGATGGAAAAAGATGTCGTTTGGAATAAATTGGAAAGGGAGGGGAGAAGAAAATTGGAGAGTCAGACATGGAACTCATTAACTTCTCTTTAATAAAGCGCAACTCACAAGAGGACCCTTCACTTTCTTTATCTATCTACACACACACACACACACGCAAGCCCACGCACACACAAACACCCAAATGTAGAAAACACATTCCAGTGCCAAATTGTTCCATCCTTAGATTACTGCACAAGCTGTGATCACAACTCAAAATCACTTGACTCACATCAGAATTCACTGACCTCAAGCTTAAAACAGACAGTGAGTCAGTGTAGATTCAGGGTATTCAAATCCAGCCCTCAAAGGTCTGTGTCCTGCAACCTTCAGATATGTCGGCTTCACCACATCTGAATCAAACAGTGAGGTCATTAGCATATCTGGAGAATTCAGCCATTTGACCAGAAACACATCTAACTGTTGCAGTACCCTGACCTTCGAGGTTTTGATTTGAAGACCCTGATGTAGTTGGGTTGCCCTAAAGCACATATGTCAGAGTCAAGGCCCGCGGGCCACATCCGGCCCGCGAGAAGATTTTCTACGGCCCCTGGGATGATCTTGATTTATATTAGAACCGGCCCGCGACCGCAAGCCGGCACCCGTCTGAAAATGCGAGATGAGCACCCCCTTCGATCCTCTGCACCCCGTCCGCAGGAAATTCGTGAAGCTTGGGCGGTCCGCTGCACTAGACTATATGCGTCATTTACAAAAATCTCAATGAACATTCGATCAGTCCGGCCCTCGGCTTGTAGCTAAATTTTTTATTTGGCCCTCCGTCCATTTGACTTTGACACCCCTGCCCTAAAGGCTTAGCACTGAAATCATTACGGTTTATTTTAAGCAGCTCTTTAGCTACTGCACTTATGTTAAAACACTTTCCGATATGTTGTCACTTCAATTATTTATTCAAGGTCAAGCTAATAAAATAAGGCATGCAAAAATGTTTTGTAGGATAATTGCATAGCAACAATCCTTAGCCAAGAAGTTCTGCAAACAAAAGATCATACAACATTTTATTCCCCATTACATCAAAAACCAAATGGACAAAATGTGTCCCCCAATAAATACTGAAACCATAGTGCTTTTTCCAGAATCCTCTTTGTGTTGTTACTTCTGACAAATAATCTGACTCTAAGGTGGACGACTAGGATCACTGTATCTCTGTTAGGAAAGAAATCATTGACTGTCGTACGAAAGCTTCATCTAAAGGAACATCCATGCCTTCCCCTTGGGGCCAGAAAGCAAAGCTAATTCAAGAAGCGTGGGCCCTGTCAGCTGTCATTGGCAATGTGCACTCATAGTCGCACTCAGGCATGCACACGTGGGCACACTTATCCAAAAAACACACATCGACCATGCATGTTCTCAACTGAAGCAGGGACCTAATTCCAAAAGTGTGGGCTTCTGACAGAAGTCATCGTCTATGAGCACAAAGCCAAGCAGCATGTTACACAACCTGGCAGGACAACCTGGCAGGCTAATGTGCGGACGATAGGAGAGAAAGAGACAGAGAAGGCGAGAGAGGGGCAATATTGATTGGCTGGCTAACAACAAAATAAGGGAAAAGAAAAAAAAAATCCTCCCAATGGCTATTATGGCGGGTGTTAGAGATACACCTCCGATAACATTGACGGCACAGTGTTACCCATTATGGTTGGGTAACAGAAAGATAATATGAACTCCTGGTGTCTGCTACGCAAATGTTTTCTGTTTAATAACATGTTCATGCACCTGCTTCCAAAACTCCCGCAGGTTATTTGCACACCTTGTATTTGCCAGCATTTTCTGTCTGTAAAACCTCTAGGTTTGAGACTGCCTGATCCTCTGATTTGTGGCTTTTAACTCAGTTACTACAGTGTAAAAGAACATAATGTAAGTTACTATACTGAGTGGTAATAAAAAAGACCAATCCATCTACACGAATCTTGAAGTACTCTGCATCAACTTCAAAACATGCAGACAGGAAAGTGCATGCCTGTACAATCAGAATGAGATTGCACAATTGTAGCTTTAAAGGGAGGCATGCAAGATGGAATGGTTTCCTCTCAAAGAAAAACAGAAAGGACATACTAGAATCAGTCAAAAAGATCATAGACATAGTCCAGGACGTCTGGAATAATATTCTTTGATGAGTCAAAAAAGGACACAAGAACAGAGGACATGTTTGGGATAAACCTAATTTAGCATTTTAGGAAAATAACCCCATACCATCTGTGAATTACACAACTATGAGTAACATGGTTAGGGGAATCTTTGTTGTAAAAAATTATTGAAATCAAACTGATATTTAACATAGTATCTTGGTTTCATATATATATATATATAATTTTTCATGGGTGAATGCAGATCAGCCTTCCTATAAAAGAGGAGAGCAGAGATTTTATAATCCTTGGGCAATAAAACTGTTGTGACATCAGTATTTTAGCGGACATGTGAAGAAAACTCAACATGACACGTTCAAAATGGACGTGTCAAGTAATTACCAAATGGGATGCAATAGCTACTACCAAAATAATTCATATGGTTGTGCAGGGCAATTTCTTTGTGGCTGTGTGTACAACAATTCATTTGTCCCAAGATACTTTATGACACATATCATGCAGATTTCCATCTCATTGTCACTGCGTGCACCATTGCTTATTCACTGAGATAATACAAGTTAGGGTTTTGCTACTGAAACACATTAGCATTTTAGAATACATTAGCATACCCAAAACGATCTGTGGTAACATTGATTGTGTGTAATCGCGTGCTTTGCCTCTGATCACATGCAATATACCAATACCCCTCAATACCCTCCTGCCCCCCTCAATACCATGCACACACACACACACACGCAATCGTAGCAAGCCACTCCCACCACCTGCTGTGCAGCAGGTGCCGTGATATGATTCTACCCCCTCTTTTCAAGAATGCTGATCACCAAGCTTGCACCCATACACATAAATGTCTTCAAAGACAGAGCTGTGAAGTAGAGGTGACAGGTCTCTGGTTTGATGCCATTACTAGCAAATGTAGCACTAATTGCTATCCCTTCTCTGTTAGGGAGCAGAGTGGATTCAACATGAGGTCCATATGGAGCCCAGGATGGAGTCATCTCCTGTTCATAGGGAAAAGAGAACCAAAGGGTTCTAGCTTTGACATAAGCCACTGTGGAACATTTCTAAAGGTATTTTAAGTTTTTCCTTCCACTCAGCTTCGTTACATGATCTTGAGTTTCCCAGACAAGAACAGACGCATGTAGATGTTAGGCGTTGTTGGTGTGACAGCTGATTAGAAAGATGAGAGACTCGACTGTGACACCTCTAATGATCTCTCCATCTGATTGACAGGATAGGAAAAGCTCCAATTCACACATCTAGCACATAACAGAATGTGGTCCACATACAGCAACAAAGGTCGCCATGTCACAAACACACACCACATACAGAAACACAAATACGAGAGGTACACTGCTCCATTGCATGTTAGAAAAAGACTATTTGCTACCATAAATTCCCTCCTGTGGCTACCAGAATATGCCACTATTATGTTGGCCCTAGAAGGGCTATTTCCTCCCCAGTTAGCCTGTCATCAAGGGCATTGTACTGTATTGTCTGAGAGTGAGCCTAAATGGGACTCTTTCAGGGGTATTTTCAGGTACTTTCATGAAAGATTGGAGAGGATATTCATATCATATTTCGTTCTTTTTTTTCTTTTTTTTTCTATTGCTGACTGAACAAAGCTTTAGAAAACACAGACACACACACTAGCACACCGGCACTTCCTACACAAACCAAAATCACCATGTCAAGCGCATTCCTGCTCCAAGCAATTTCCTCCATCTTCTCCCAACAGACCTGATCAGCTTGCTTGTATCTTGTATCTCAACTCAAAGCAGCAACTGCTACATGGATTGCATTATGAATGGTCAGGAGAAGCCTATAGACCCTTTTTAAAAGTTTTAAAAGGCAATTAAGTTTAGCTTCATAATAGCAAACTGAAGATTTTTACAGCAGCAAGTTCCCCTATTTGTCCTGACACTGATCCATTACCTAATTATTGGCAATTATCTGCTGATTTATGATGTACTGATCTTACTTTGTTGAAAGGCAAAGTAATCCATGGCTGTTAGAAATGATCGCAATGCTAATCACATTTCAGTGTAACATAAGGGAACCTATATATTATTGTATTTAACAGTGTTTTGTAAACCTGTACAACCCATTGTTCGAATGAGGATTGTTTTTTTTTTTATTTTAAGTGAGAAAAAGCACTAAAAAACTCAAAAGAAATACTGGAAAAATCTGGTTGCAACAACTAAAAACAAATGCAAATACTTGGAGTTATAAAGATACTTCCCTTAAGGATTAAATAAGTATTTTCAAAATTAATTAAACTGAACTGAATAAACACCATAAAACAAGAGGAAGGCACCAATGAATAAAGAAAATATGAGACAACAGGGAAATGTGAAGATTAAATGTCTCTCTAACACTGGTGGAAAAAAATGGGACAGAAACAGGTGGGGAAGACTGCCAAGAGTCTGACAACAACACCGAAGAAACTGAAGGAATTTCCCAGAAAGAACCGGCAGTGTTTTAAATGTGATGACAGTCTCCTGTATGTCTGATCTAAGGAGTAGGGTTAAGTGACCCAAATCTATTCTTTGCAGGGAAGCATATAGTTCTTAAGATGAAACTCAATTTTAATTTTCAACATCACAGCGTGTTGAAGAATACGTCGAAATAAACAAGAGAATGACTTCAAGAAACTACTGAATGTATTTGAGTGTACTGAATGAGATTAATACCCACTTCTTTACTACGAAGCAACACTGTTGCAAAGTGTGCAGAATGTTGCTTGGTACGGTCTGAAATAAGATATTGCTTGAACGGGAGAATATGTTGCTCCAACTATTCAGGTGCCCTCCAGGTATGGTGTCAAGAGTGGTTCTTCTCAGGCCTGGACCAAGACTGCAGCCTCGAAGGTCAAGTCCAAAATCAGACCTTCCAAGATCAAGACTATGATTAATAGAATATCAGCAATGCAGAACTACAAGTTCCAGTCACAACACTGGGAAGAAAAAGCAGGATTTGACACAGACATCCATTTTATTAAAGTTATTGTGTTTCTCGATATATATTTTTCATTTATTTATTTAAGTTTGATTTAACCAGGTAGTCACCACTGAGATTATGCTGCTGCCTGTCATTACCAGGTCTCTTTTAAAATCAGATTTTTTTAAAAGGTTTTATTGGCTCGAGTGGCCATTATTTGATAGTGAATTGAAAGGAAAGTGGGTAATGAGAGAAGGGGGAGGACATGTAGTAAAGGTCACCAGGCCGGGAACCGAACCTGCAATGGCCGCGTCGAGGACTAAGGCCTCCTTATGTGGGTTGTGCTAAACCCTTGCACAGTACCCTCAAAACGGGATTTTTAAGGGAGACCAGGCAATGATAGGCACCAGTACAAAAAAAACAAACAGTTACAAACATTGCATACAAATAGCATCCACAAAAACGAGTGCTAAATGAGCTTTTACGCATACACATATTTCTACTTTAGGTTTTATACAGATTACATTGCAATATATATTGTTACCTCAACCCGTCACAATATATAGTGATATGAATTTTATGCCATATCACACATCCCTACTGTCACCCAGCGAAGCGCCTCATTTTTTAAAATTATTCTGGGTCTGGAAAGAATATTCATGGACCCCAAGAGAATTTGACCTATAAATATGACCCACACTTCCAGAGCAAGTTGGTGAAGACTCCAATATGTGGCCCTGTGTTTATATTTCCATTTATTGTCCTGAACAAAATCCATATATCCTGGACGTGGCAACAATGGTTAAGAATAAATCTTTTCCTTTTGGATAAAACATGTGAGTGATGACAAATCATCCTAATATGCATCAGACAGAGCAAATCCATCAGATGCATGCTTGCCTCTAAAATAAACAAAAAAAAAAACAAAAAAACACTTACGACACGTGTCATTCCCTCTCTGCGCTGTGATCCATGATATGATCGAAACGCTCATATGTCTTGGACAAGGCGCAATCAATCATAGGAGCCAGGAGAAAAGAGACAGATGGAGGCCGCTTGTTTGCTTTTTATCTTTTCCAGGTTTAAGAAGCACAATTCATCCATCTGACCATTTGTCACACTTCGTTCCTTATAGAAACTATTGAATGATGTTTATAAAAGAGACACCAATAGATTCTCAAAGCATTACCCAAACATCAAAAATAGATTGAAAACAGAAGTCCAAAGATGCAACCGCTCACCACTCTCCTTCTAAATTTCTGTCCATCAATAACAGCTGAGAAAAGGGATCCTCTCTCAGGAAATCATTGACAGGTGTCTAAAAGACTTTTAAAAGCAGACTGACAGATTTTTTCCCTTTATTTTCAGATGATGAATTCACTCATGCAAGCATACGTAAAGACACACTCACAGACGTACACAGTGACCTTGTCATGAGTGATAACCATCACATGATAGGTGCTTTACACATCTAACTCCTTTTTCCACTTTGAGTATTTCCAGTAGTCCAATGTGGATTTCAGATATACCATATAAATAAATAGGATAAAAAATAAAAAAGGTATTCCATGGTGGAAAAAAGGTTTAGTCTTTTATACCTGGAAAACAAAATAAACATGGATTATTTTTAACAACAAAGACTATTTGTCTTTGTAATTCACTTACAAAGAAATAAGTCATTAACTGTAAGAGATGATGTAGTCAGTAGCCTGTCAGTTTTGTGAACAAAAGTAACCACAATTTCCAAAGCAACTGTAGTACAAAAGCTCAGAATACCAAAAGTATTTCTCACTTTTCACAAGAAAAAAGAAAGCAACAACCCAAAGGAGCCTAAAAATCATAGTACATAAAACTTTGTCACCTGTTTGCTAAATTGCTAAACAGAGTATAATTAGTTTGGCCTCAAGAATAAAAGACTGAAAGAAAGCAGGCTGCACTCTTGATATTAACTGTAATTCTGTATATACATATATGTGTTAGGGAGATCTACAAGAACTTCCAAGAACAGACCAGTTGAGTTTTGTTTATAATGTCCTCACACATGAATCTTAAGTGACAAAAATAGATTTTGGCAAAATGACAATGACCCACACACATTATTCAGAGAGTTAGCACATAATCATGCACCTAGTCAATTACCGTACATAGCCATAAAATGACACGCTTGCCATGTCTTACCTAGATTGGGCAGTAATTCTGATTAAACAGATCAACAAAGTGTGACAGACAACATTTATAAAGGGCATCGTGACATGGAGGCTTACGTTGGTGACCAATAAGATGTGACAAAAACTGTTTTAAAGATTTGAGGTAGCTGCTTGTCAAATTTCAGAGATCTAGTCTGCACCATAGAGTGCTAAACTTGTTATGCAGTGAACGTCACAGACTCAAATAAAATTTTATACCATTTTTTTGCAGAATATGCCGTTATAGCACACAAGTCATCAATTTAAGTCTTTACAAATCATGGACTATTTTCAGAGCTTCTAGTAAGGTTGCACTGTGCAGTTACATTGTGAATTTAGAGATTTAGATTAACCTACTCGTTTTCTGCTCTCTGTGTCGTAGATATATTTCTTGATATTAACTGAACTCTCTCTAAAACCGCCATGGCCCAGTTGTAAAACATCTGGAAAACGGCTGTACGATTACATTCAGCTCAGCTTAGTGGGAGCGTTTATCATTTTGGCATGTCATCAGCACATAGCTACATGGCCGCAGAGGAAAAACGAGCACATCTGTTCATTAAACTTTACCTTATTTAAAAACACCTGACTGTGTGTCATATATGCAGACAGGGTGCAGAGACAGTTCATTTCTCCTACAGCTTATGGAAAACGGTCCGAGCGCTCGCCAAACGTCATATGTCAATCTACACAGAGGGTTTCAAATAGTGCGTGAAAGTTTGGATCAGAAGTGACCCTCTTTAAATGCCTCAGCCTTGGGAGAAACAGCAGGTGATGAGGAAGAGAAGAATTAGAAAGTGTTGTAAATTTCCCAATGTTCTGTGAGCTGAAATGCAGAAGAGGTTTATTTGAGAGAGACTGATGTTGTAGCAATTCTCACAAAAAGGAAAATACACAACACTGATTTAAAGCACTGAGCAGATTTCTTTCAATCATTTCAGTTTTTTAATATATAAATAGAAGTCCCTTTCCTCATAGAAATCCAAGGACAGGTACTCTCAAAGGAATGCACTCTCTGCAGGGCTGAATATGCTTACGGGTTACTCACAAGAACCTCCTAATTAGCACGTATAAGATTGAAGTCATGATGGCTTATCCTTATCTCTCTCTCTCTCTATCCCTAATCACCTATACTTTTTATTCTAAAATAAATCCCAGTCTTCAAGCTGCTCTTGAACAAAAAAACCCTAGAATCAGACCTACATACCCAGGTCTGATTCTCATTATTTATTTGGATTGAACTGGGATTTACTGGGTTTATAATATAAAATAAAATTGAAATGAATTATCCTTTGAAGTAACGCAAATTATTTAAAAGTGAGGTTGTTTCAGTTATTCCATTCAAAAGGTGAACTGCATAGTTTGATCATTTTCTTTGTTTTTGGACATTTTCACAATTATAGCTTAAGGTAAACTTTACCTTATTCAGTTTTTCATAAAAATGTAATTTTTTCACAAATCATTAACTAATGATTTTTTTAATACAAAAATGTGGTTCACCAAAGCCTGTTAAAGGAAAGTTGAGTAGATGGAAAAAAGAAAAAATACAGATATAAGGTACACAAGTAACAAATGTCTACAAAAATGTTTTGAACATTGTGAAGCAAAGCCAATTACAGTGTAAGGCAGATTCACAAAGGTCCCTGGCATCCACGCAGACCTATCCTTGATATGGACAATAACTGTCTGTCACCATCTTTTTGTCTGAACTATTAGTGTCAGAACAGTCTTCCCACTGCTGACAAGCTCTGTAAAGATCCCACTGCACTGATGCAGTAGTTAAAGCAAAAAGAGCCCATGTACTCCAAAGGACATGGGCATGCAGATTTTTCTGCCTTATGTAGTTTTATATTTTTTTGATAAACTGAATCTTGGATTTTCATGAGTTGTAAAGCATAAAAAGAATATTGGCAGAAAAAACCCCCACTTTGATTCGATGATCATGTGCACTGAATATAAATGAGTTTCACAATTTGAATTAAATTACCATGATAAATTACATTTTCACTAACATTCTAATTTACTTACATGCCATCTGTATATGTAATAAAATAAGCTCAGGCTTTGTTTGTGTTTCCTCTCACATTGTAATCTTTTAATTTTTATTTTTAAATCAGAGTAGAATAAAATTTAATTTGAGCTCAAGGTGTATCAAGGTTTCCGTAATTCATTCTGGTCTCTTTAGTTTATTTCAAAACCACAAAAAACAATTGTCCTTCATATCAATCTTTTGGGTTAATGTCCTCTTTAGGGATAACGTAAGAAGCAGAGAGAAACATTGTGCGGCCACTTGTCGACTGCCACTCAGCTGCTAAAAGTATGAAAAAGGTTTACTTAGAATGGAGTGAGATGGAAGTAATATTTGTTATGTTATAAAACGAGCACAATGTTTAGATGATAAACCTGAATGAAGTAATCTAATTAGGCCGTCTTGAAATTTTGAAGAAAAGTCTCTTTAAAGCATAAGATTTTTAAAGATGTACTCCAACCACCCCAGTGGATTGAGATACTGTCCACTTATTTCCCATTACCCTCTGTGGTTCAAATCAATAATTAATTATCTCCACAAATGCTCTTCTTATCCAGTTACAGAAGTGGACAGAACAGAGCAGGTGGAAATTTGCCTGGCAAAGGGATTCAGTGTTACACAGGGTGAGAACTGTCCTCCCACCATTGCTACTTATTGGCCCATCAGTGTCTCTCTTGGAAGCTGGCATTCCATTTTGCAGCACCGCGAAGGCACTTCATTTTTCTCCACCGCACTTCTCCTCTCTCTCACCAACACAAGCAACCCACACATAGAGACACAAGTATTCATACACAATTTCTCAGCTACGCTCTTGCTAAGAGACCAGTGTTTAATAAGTGATTACATTTATGGAGAGGAGAAGGGCAGCAGAGTGGTGAAATATGCCCACATGTCCCGAACCTGGATGAGGGGCTGGTACTTACTCATTAATAATGGGACAGGCTCCAGGACCAGGCCCTTAGCATCCCATCTCTGCTCATTTCCTTTCTCTACATCAGAGCTCTGCATATACATGACTGCGAGTATAGAGGTTGTACACATTCACATTTGCGTGCGTGGGTGCACGCGTGCGTGTTTTAGTCCCAGTGAGAAACAGCCTGTGGAGAAGCCGGCTTTTATTTAATCAGAAGTGGAACAGCTTCCACCACCGCCTATAATTTCAGCCCTATTAACGTTCTACCGTTAATTCCTCTGAGCATTCAGACGCAGCATCCTGTGAGCTGCTAATTGACTTTACATTGCAAACTATACCACACGCTTCTATCTGTACAGAGGGAATCTAAAACATTGCACATGTATACTTGAAAGACAAAGGAATAGTTCAAACAATATGCTATGTAGTTATCAAATATGCAGAGTGAGTTAACATACATTTAGAAGACTTACACCTTTCTTTCCTTTACTCTCTCATCACTCAATGACTGGCCAGCCTACTTAAATATGCCTTTAAGCCTCGGCCCTAAAAGTTATATTAAATCACTGTGTGCCTAACTCAAAAATACATATCATATGACAATCATAAAAGAATTTCTTTGTTCCTACAATCCCTGAACCCCAACCATCTCTTTACCCGGCTTCCTGTTTCTGCCAATGCTGCGCTTATTACATCTTTTTTTTTTCCCAAGGAAAGGCACATGTTTCACTTTTCTTCCTTGTAGTGTTCCCAGCAATAGTTCAAACCATGCATCTGTTTTTAAACATAAAAATGTAAGGGGACAGCAGGTGAAGGAGGGCGGGAGAGAAAGAGAGAGAGAGTGAGAGAGAAAAATTGGAAAAGGGATCAGTTGTGTACAGATTTGGTGGAAGAAATTGGGGTGAGGTGAATTTGCAACTTAAATGCCAAACAATTGTCTCACTAACCCCTTAAAGTTTTTTGTTTTTTAAAAAAAACATTTATAAAAACTATGAATCCTTTTCCTTTCACTTCACATACAGTCGAAAACAATCAAACAGGCAAGCGGGAACATTTATAAAGTATAAACAAAAGGGTCCTGTAAACCCAGCCTGCTCCAAGCTGGTGATTGAAGGGTTGAGTGTATGGGGGAAGGAAGGGCGTAAGGAACCACAGGATGGAAAAAGAGAGGGTGAAATGGGGTAGAATGCATAGAATCATCTAAAACTAGACTTTGGGAACAGTGGGGAAAAACACTCACTAATCAATCGTTTCTTTCCTCACCTCTCGATTCAACAAATATAGTAGCCGCTTCCCTTTCCTGCTGATTGAACAACTGTCACCAATCACTAGGAAAGGTGATAATGGAGAGAAAGAAAAGCTCAGAACCATGAAGAAGAAAGAGAAAATGCACATTTTTCACACCTCCATCCTTGAGTAGTGGGGTTAGCCGGGTCACTGCGGCCAATCAGTGACTAGCGTTTCTATTTGCCACGATGCGCAGCTTGGAGGGTTATCTCTTAGTTTCTGCTTCTGTGCGTATCAAGCTTTCACACTGTGTGTGTCTGCGTGTATGTGTGTGTGTTGCGTTCATAAAAAAAAAAAAAAAATTGATGGAACTGGCTTTTGCAGCAAACAGATGACTCACAGTTTGAGGTTGAACTGTGTCACAAGCGTCGCCGCTTCCACTCCTGCGCTCTAATATGTTATGTATGTTGCTGATGCAGTAGGTCTGCTTATCCCCCGATGATTGGACAGATAAGGCATCAGTACTCATCCCGCAGTCTGCCACCTGCTCTGATAAGCGTGGGGCACAGAGTGTGGCAGGTGGAACCTAACACCGTTGATAGCATCTCTGTGGCAAATCTCTGGACAGAGGAATGTCTGGAAGACGAAGGCTGACGACGTGGTAAACAGCACGGGATATCAGCACGTGAGGAAAAGGTCTGAACAGAAAAGAACAAACACGCATTCGATTTGGCACGCCGGAAGCTCTGATCTTTTCCCTTCATACTGCTCACTTTCACGCTAGGGGGCTACAAAAAAGTGCACACGCAAAAGCTCCCAGTCTGTATCCACCATCTGGCCCTCCCAAGGCTCAGATGTCTCTAGGGTAAGGTGAGCTCCGAGGGGTACTCGCTATGTGTTTATATGTGATATGTGGGGGTGTGTTTGCATATGTGTGCATGTAAGTGAAAGAGGAAGAGGCAAACAAAAGGGGTGAGAAAGCAGCGATCAAATAAACTGTGAGAGAGTTTGCAGTATACAGCCATGTTTAAAGAAAACTACACACAGATCACTGCATGCATGTACGACTGCAACATATTTACAGCACTGCAGGCATACCAAATGCTGGCAAGTGTTTGCACTAGGGTCGTCATAGCTGACTGGCTGGGCTGTCTAAGTGCGTCTTAACACCAAGTAGTCGCTCCACTGTGGGCAAAATAGAGCCCCTATTATGAGATGAGGGCATGTCTGCTGGCCAATTCAGCCGTAATAGTTGTAGCACCACACTGGCGACACGTGAACACCCACTGTAGTACAAACTGAGAGAAGAATTGAATTTTACTTCAGGTGGTCCCAAGTTAGCAGTAGTGCCTATGGCTAAAATACCCTCATGTGAGCACATAACAGGTAATTCTTCACGTCTTTTCAGCTGCATACTGTGTCCAGACAGAGGACTAGGTTCCAGCTTTATTTTTCATTCGACTTTCTTACATCATTTTGGAAATGACAGAGTGCCATAAAGGAACAGTTTTGCTTTCACATTCCTAGGAGACTCAATGGTTCTCCTTTTTTATTTATTTTTTACTGTGGCCCCTGTGCAGCTGGTGAACACATACAAGATACACATTGAGAAACTGAGCTTCTAGCTACACCAGCCTCACAAGGCAACTCCACATTTATGCAACCTGGGCTGACACAATGAAATTACAAAAGCGGGAAAAATAAGTGGGGCGCACCAAAGCCTGATAAAACATGCAACACCCATACAAGGCAAGAAACGGTACTACCACAAATGACAGATTTTTCACAAATGTAGCTTGTAGCTCAGCACAATTTTCTGTTCTCACCTTTTGTTTTTCAAACGTGAGAATAAAGTACAAATACTAAGAGCACTAAATTACTGGTCTAGTTAGGTGTGTATGCATGCGATTTAATTTGGGATAAATACAGAAAACTAACAGGGAAATAGTATACAGAAAACAATTAAATTATTTCTAAACCACAACAAAAATAGCATAGAGTAAATTTCATGCATACAGATTATTTGATTTCACTCTTCTTTAGTGTAATGATTCCAGAGTAATGTACCATAAAAAAACAACAAAACAATAAAATGAATCTTCTTTTACAAAACTGATACCGTGGACAGGATGCCATCTTCCACTGATGACTTGATTGAAAATCCGTCATTATCTGTCCTCACTGAACATGCATCAGACTGAAATAACAAGTTAACAAGAACTAGTCCTACATTCAGTTCTTGTGCTAAAACTGAATCACTTCACTCCAAATACAGCATGAATTCATTAATGTCCATGTTTTTGTAAAATAAAATTATAATTTAAGCAGTTTATTACATCAAATGCTAATTAAAATATTGATTATGTCTTTGTCCAGAATTTGTGCACCAGCGTAGACGCACTTATTTACTTTTCTTTAATCTTGATGCTGTTAAAGTATGCTATCTGATGAAATTTTGACTCACATATAATTAGAAAATATGTGTAATGGTCTTTTGGATCTACTACTAATACCATGTTTGAAGAGCAAAGATAGAAGTGACAGAATGCAATAAGCTGCAGCTTTATTACTCTACTTGTCTCTGCTATACCTGGAATCCCATACCTACTCACTGCCTGCCTCCAGCCAGCTCCCACGCAGTAACAAAACCAGGGTCAAAAACCCCCTCAAACAAACAGAAAACAAAATGCAGTATAATCTGTCAGTTTTTATAGATAACAAATTGGCATTCAAAGAGGAAGATGTTGTTTTATTTCAGGACAATAATGTACAGTCCTCTACACCTTCTACAACATGAATCACAGCTGTCTTTTTTTAGTAAACGACTGGTTCCAACATTACACGCTATAGAATGCCAAAAAGAATAATTTCTTCTTGTGCCCATTAATTATAATAGCTGTTGTTAATAATAATTCTTTCCAGGTTCAGCTTAAATTGTATGTCACGTTTTCCATTTTAACAGGGCAACAGTATTCTCCTTTATTTTCCTTTAGAGTTACTTTAATGACAACAGGTGAAGGTGAAGTTCCCCTTAGTCCATCTTCACTGTGTCAGAAACAGTGGTGGTAAGTTTAATGTTCTCTACTTAGAGACACTCTTGTAAATTCAAAAGGCACACAGCAATCTAAACAGCTGATATATTGTTATGAGACATAATCCTAACCCTGGTGGGAAATGTTTTCCTGAGATCATTACTTTGCAAAACAAGAGAAAATGACGGTTTAGAGCAATTCCACCAAGTGGCTATTTCAAAAATTACTGATGTAATTTACTAATGTCAACATTTCAAGACATTCACAGCTCTGAAATAATGGAAAAGTTACATAATACACATCATTATTTCTGCAAAGCAAGTTCAAAACAACAGATCTGGAGGACAAGAATCTCCTTTAGATAATAAGACACCTGATAAATCTATACCACAATATTATTTATTCAGGAAGCTGTAGTGTTCCCCGTTGCATCCTGTAAGGATAAAGCATTACAACTCTGTAATACGTGTACACATCATCCTGTGGGACTGTTTACAAAGCACCGCGAACACATTCAAATCCGGATCATATTAAGTACAGACACTGTTTTACATCAAGGAGTAGCCTGACTTAGGCATGTACTGTCAACATATTCCTCTTTTTTTTTTAAACTTCCTTTCCCTTTTTTCTGTTTCAGTCTTCTCAGTTGTGAAACATGCATACTGTTTTCCTTTGACCTCTCCTCTTCTGCCTCTGTCATCTTTTCATCTCCCTCTGTTCCCGGCCTATCTTCCAGCCGCTATGACTAATCCCCCTTTCCCTCAATTCCTCCCCCCCTCTCCACCACCCCGTTGTGGGCTGTTAAATGAGCGGGTTTATCTAAGCCTAATTGGTTTAAGGGCAAACAGAAATAAGCAATGACTCTCCGAGTGGAGGAGAATGACTTCTGTTGCTGCTGTCTGAAGACCAATCTATGCAGCACCATGATGGGAAAGAAGAAGCCCAGAGTCAAATGGAAAACCTAGTGACAAAAACTGGAACTGACTGAATTTTGGTAGAGAAATTAGGACATATGAAAAGTTTTCCACTTGAAAAATGTCTGGAAGCTTACAAGACATTTTTACCCACCCAACATTTCTACACTTTTACTGCAGCAAACTTTTTTGTTAACCAAAAAAGTTGGTAATGTATGGCAATTAACTCATATGCTTAATTTCCATTAACATATTAAAGCTCTTAAAAATATTGATCTCTTGTCATTTGTATTCCAAAGTTGACTGTTCAATTAATATTGTCATTAGCTGTTTATCTGAGTAATGTGACTGAAAATAGAGGTTAAATAAATCAATTATTTCAAGCGTCAATCCATACAGCCGCAGCAGCAAAAATATCCAGACACTTGCAGACACACATGGTTCTATGAATTTTTGTTATCATCATCTGATTTGGATCCATAATGAGATCAATATGAGCCAGGATGGGCCGAGATAATAGGGTCAGAGACTCCACTTTGTCTCTCGCGTATTAGAAAAAAAAGAGGGGGGGAAAAAACAGCAGCAGCTTGGAGTTCGGATCAGTGAAGATTTTAACCTTCCCGTGGGGCCACCTACTTTCAATTAGCAACCCAAACAAGGAAATCACTTTAATCTTTGATAGGGAGGTAACCCAGGGGCTATCTCCGTATACCCATCTGCTTCATCCTCGTCAGTCCAACATCCTCTTTAGTATGCAGTAAAATTTCACTTTTTTTTTCTCTCGTATTCAGTCTCTCACCTCTGAACTGTTTACAGTCATTTAACGTTGGGCAAACATCTCAACCTCAAAACGTATCCCTTCCCAAAGAGGTAGCAATTTGGTCCCCTGCCTTGGTATCTGTAGCTATGTGTTAAAATCCGATGAGCAAAAACAAGAAAGCTGAAACCAAAATTACAGAGCATATCCCAGAGCTGGGGAGGATCCAGGAGCAAACTAGTGAATGATTAAAGAGAAAACCTGTGTGTGAGGAAGCTAATGCTGATCTAACTCATTTATAAGGAAGGTAGATATAAACTAGAGCTAGTGTGTTCCTGTTTATGTTTGACACGGGAGGAAACAACATGAAGGAAAAGAGTTCCACAGCCATGATGGAAGGGAGCTGGTTTCATCCACCCAACAGATATCCTGGCTGACGCCACACAGCCCAGAGTCCTGTCCCATGAGGTAAGACAGAGGAAATGAAAAACATGTTTGACTGAGGAGATGCTGGCTACTGTACAACTGAAGAAGAAGAAGGTGTAAAGATGAGTGTCTCAGAGTAGGAAAAAAAACAAAGATGCAAACAGGGAAAATAACATTTTTACACGTTTTCCCATCAAAACTATATTCAGAGTCCATAGGAGCTTGTCTCAGCATCTGTAGATGCAAGAAAATTATACATGGGGGATTTGCTTAATAACACATTATCATTTTTTTTTTTTTTTCATGAGAAAACGTGTAAGGAATCATTGAGTTTCTGTGTCTTTTGTCCCACTCTGAGAGGAAAAAAAGTATAAATGCTCTTTGGATAATATGCGAAAGGGAAAAAAAAGAGACATCACAACTATGTGGCATTGACTATGCTTACCGTGGCAGTTATGCCTTTATATTATATAGTTAAAATGACACAAACTTATGTAGTCACATAAACAAGTATCAGCGGCGTTCAGCGCTGCGGGGAAATACTGTTCCCACATAAAGAGAGAAGAACCGAAGCAATCCGCGGCGACCCACGTGTATGACATCCCTGAACGCCGGGGAGATGCAGGCGCTGCCCAGCAGAAGGACCAGGACGCCTCCGCTCCTCACCCCACCCTCCCCCCTCCGAAGACCATCACAACGCGCCCTGTTTAAAAGCAGCGTTTTCCACATTAATATAAATCCAGAATGTATTATTTACCTTCCATCGCAGAGGACGTGATGACCAGGACGGATAAAAGCGCAAGCAAATCCACTGACATGGTAGAAGGGTTAGTCTCCACAAACCTGTGTCCCCTCCAAAAAAATTATCAAGACGCACGGAGCGCGTCAAGAAAAGAAATCCTTCGCTTTGTCAGAGCGGTACTCCAGCAGACAGCCTCTGTTGTGAGTCACATTTCAAGCCGTAGTAAACAATGTGTGACAATCAGCGCAAGGGGAGAAGCGGAGTATAGGGGCCGAGGGGGGGTGCAAGGAGATCGGGAGGCGGGGAGGGAGGGGAGGATAGGTTGTTGGGGGGGTCCGAGGAGTGGCTATAGGGGGGGAGACCCGATGTTGCATGCTCACGGACTCATTTGAGCGCCCGAACCAATCAACGACTGGTAGCTGAAACTCACTAACCAATGGCCAAGCCGCCGCTCCGCCTACTTTGCATTGTCAAAACACAAAACTTTTCCTTGACCTATTTGAATCGGTCCCCCCGATGCACTACAGGGACATGACTCCCCCACTCGGTGGACAGGTATTACTGCATCTCATGTTATCCGCTATTAGGTGCTTTTTCAGTCAGCCGCCTGAAAGTAACTCAGAATAAAATGCTTAACACTTTATCACCGTAAGTATCTCTTATAGATGCCTGCTTAAGATCCTTCATTGCAAATGCTACTCTCATTTTAAATTCATATATTATCTTACACTTGACAAATTCCTAAGCTGGGCAATCAATTTCTCTTATAAAATGACTTCATTTAATGATTCATTTAACTTCCCCGCAGTTCACACTACTATAGATCTATTTGCATCTCTAATAGCTTTGACAAATTCAGCTTCACCTCCTAATGCTATTTAACAGGCATTGCACATCAGTCCCATCCTCTCACCATAGACCTCTTAGCCTCTTTTTTGTGTGTGCGTGTGTTGCAACAGATGGTCCGCACAATGGGTCTTTCCCTGCAGGGACACAGAGGACCAGACTCTGCCTCGACAGAGGAAAAGGCAGTTCCTGCCCTATAGCCCAGAATCATACACCTGTCTTGAGCTAGAAATGTCCCCCCAAGTCCCCAGAGCTGAAGAACTGGAATGGAGTTGTTAATCTTCAGCCTGAATAGGCCTGATTTTACTCCAGGCTACTAATACTTCAATGCTGTCTCTTTGCAGCACACTGGCCTAGATAATTTTCACCTGTTTTAGTTTTTTTTATTTAATTATTATTATTATTTTTTTTTTACAAACTTAATGAATGGGAAAGAACTTTATATTTTGGGTCCATGTTATACAATAATTAATGACTGGCCATAAAGCAACATATAAAAGTTTTTATTGTTTGTTTTGTTTTTGCTCTATTTTTTTTCTAAGATCTGCACTCAAGGACTGGACTTTGACTGGACCATTAGTAACCTTTAGACCTTTGATTGAAACCATTCCATTGTAAGTCTGTTTTAATGTTGCTATCCTTTGAGTTCAACCAACACATTAGTCTCAAGACCTTTACTCAAAATGACATTCTACCAGGATTGCCTTATATGACCAACTTTTCTGTCCGTGTTACAGACATCATCTTCACAAATGATGTTCCTGCCTTCGTATTTCACAGGAGAGTTGGTGCATTCAGAGTGATGAGCTATATTTTATTTTTCTTCCACTCAAAGTGTTTTGGATAGTGACTAAGACATTTTATGTGGTGTCATCTGAATATTTTTTCAGACATTATATCCTCCACCTGTCTTGTGGCAAACTGCAAATGGGGCTCTGTATGTGGGGGTTTTTTCAACCATGGCATTCTTCTGGTGTCTGTCCTGCAGTTCATCCAGAGATACAACAGGTACAGATACAGACTGCTTCTCTGATATATGTCTATCTAGCCTAATGGTTAGGTGGACAGCCTAAACTGCACCTGAATTTTTCCACTTTCAGATTATGGATTTAATACCACTCAAAAACTGCTCTCCACTTCATACCTTGCACATGTACATAGCTAAATAACTTCTATTTTACTGTCATTCCTGCACTTTGTATTTAATATTTATATTTATATTTTAAATTGTATTTTATTTATTCTGGAGTAACCAAATAACACTGAAACCTCAAAACATTGTCCTGAGCCGTATGCAACGAAATTTCGTTCTGTATACACCCCTGTGCATACAAAATGACAATAAAGTCAGTCTAAGTCTAAGTCTAAGTCTAGTTCATGATATGTTCAAAGTTTGGAATGTTACTTTACAACATAGCCTTGCTTTACACTTCTCTGCAGCTTGAAGAAAAAGTTTGTAGTTGCAATGTGACAGAGCTTTAATATTTTTGCAAGATTTGTATTTCACATACATTTAAGGTCTGAAGGATCTAATGATGAAATCATCGCCTCATTGCAAAATGCTAAAGCTAAAACCTGAAACACTATTTACCTTTTAAGCCAATCCAGAAGAGGTTTTATTATTTATAGCATAAATAATGCAAGCATCTCAGAGCACATCAAGGCTAATACATGCTTCAAGCATAGTCGGAAAATAATAAATGAGTGTTAATTAAAAGTCTTGTAAGTACTCAGTCCTCTAAAACATGTCCCAGCTAACAGGAGCCAAGGGCTTTTCTAGGGATCTGTCAATCACACTGTATATTACAATGCAGATGCCAGCCAAAGAGAAAGAACTGCTTAAGATTGAATTTAAGCTTTTGGTAGAGAGAAACAAAGTAATGATGAGATATGGATGACAATATTTTTTTTTTTTTTTTTGGAAACAGATTTTTTTACAGGGCATCAAGAGATCCTAATTAAGAAATCCAATTATGCTGCAATAATGTACTCTGGTGCCATTGCTGAAAAGATGTTAAGAAAGCAAAGGTTGTAGCAAAAAACCATCTTGAGATGAAAAACACTAAAATTTGTAGAAGACCTCTGCAAAGGAACATATGACATATTCAGAGAAAAATGTTTTCTTAACTATTCAAGTTGCAACAATTTTAATTGAGGAATAGAAGGGTTGCATAAAGAACACAACTTATTTAACAAAATACCAAAAAACTTCTGCAAGCAAAAATCTCACCTTCCCTTCTCATGTAAAAATAAATTTTTAAAAATGCCTTCTAAGTAGGAAAAATGTTTGAAAAAAATAACATATCAATAATTTGGCCATTTTCTTTTGCAATTTATTTATTAAATCACTTGAGATTTTAATTTCTCTTCTACGTTCACAAATGTGTCACGTCATTTTGGATTAAATAGAGAAATAAACTTTAGAAACCAAAATCTGAAACCCAATGTGCAACAATTAAATGTGCCCAGTAGCTGTCCAAATTTTAATTCAATGTGCCAAAATTTTGCAATGGTCTATTTTAATTTTTGATGTTTGAAATTTGTATTACAAAGACTAGAAATTATCACAGAAACCTTAAGTAAACCGTTGGAATTGAGTCTGTTTGGGAAATTAAGAGTTTGTTTATTATGAATATGAATACTTATACAATTAATTTCAACCATCTTTTAACATTTTCTCTTTTTTGTGTCCCTATGTGATTCAACTCATAACCTCACAATGATAAAAATCAAATCTGGTGTATATGAAAGATGACTCCCACATAATAAATGGTTGTTCCAGTTGTGGCAAACTGATGAACTAGGGCAGACACAGGGCTTCAGGAGCACCAGGCGGCAGTTGCTAACCTGGGAAAGCAGTTGATGGGAGCATTTGTCATTTTTAATGGTGTGGTGAGGAGTGGCACAAAAGTGAGGCATAGCATGGCACTGCACAGCATGGCCCCTGGTGCTGGCTGCTTCGTTGGTCTCTTATAGCCTAGCAGTCTTATTTTTCACCCACCGGCCTCCACAGGCCATCTCCACATAGGCCTGTTGAGGAAGACTGTCCCTATTTGCTGTCCCCACCCAGGGGAAAAGAAAGGAAGGAAGGAAGAGCAGAGGGGAGCATGAAACAATAATGCTTCTGCCGTGACACATCCTCCGTCACAATACACACAGACAAGCAGCCACATGATAGCACACCCATTTGCAGTCGTTCACCTACACAGCCATTGGAAAATGATCCAAACAAAGCCTAAGAAGCACTTTCCTACTTCAGCTCAAGAGCCTCCACCTAATACCAACACTGAGCCCAAACACATCGCAGAGAGCCTCTTGTTCTTACTCTGGCCTAATTTCCCGTCTGTGTAGTTAAGCACTGCAAGAGCAACATCCCCCTTCTATTTTCATTCCTCTCTTGCAGAACCAAATTCACAGCATGATCAACTGGTGGCCTCTCTAGCTTGAGCTATGTATGAGTTGAGTATGATTAAATGTGTTTTATGCACTACAGTCTGTAAGGTGACCCTAAATTCATTGCACCTCAGTAAATACCCAACCAACGATTCAAACTGGTATATCTTCATCCAGTGGTTCCCGAAGATTTTCTTCTGGAGAGATGGCGTGATCAGGCTGAAGTGCAGTGTTAGTTTTCTTCAAACAATGGTTATCTGCTGTGTTCCTTGGTCTTCATGATCTTTATGTTTGCTAATCAATGTTCACAAGCCTCTGACCCCTTTTGCAGAAAAGCTGCTTTTATATTATAATTAAATTACACACAGATAACTTTATTCTTTTAAGAAAGATGTCCTTTCTGAAGACAATTATAAAGAAGCAGACGACCCAAGCATTTTCACATTTTTTGGTTAGAAAAAATACAATTAAATGACATTTATCATTTTCCACCCACTTCACAATTATGTACTACTTTGTCTTAGCCAGTCAAGTAAAATTTTGTTTAAAGGCACTCACGATTGTGGTTGTAATATAGCCAATTGAATATTTGAGTGCATAATCTGTGCAGAATATAGACATAGACTGAATACTCAATGGCAGATTGCTATCCAAATGTAAGGTCAAGACTCATCAGTTAGTCCCAGACATAGTCTGACTTTTAGGGTCACAGCTCAAAAGAAGTGTTGGAAAGTAGGTTCATCACAGGGGGACAGGGAAGGCTGGTTAGGTTGCTTAAAATGCATTTTACAAGATGGGCACTGCAAAGGCCATGTCTCTTTGGGGTTACATAGAAATAAATGCAGAAAGTTTTACTGCAGCAGTCCAATAATGTGCATAGAATGTGCATACCTGCTTGCCACTTGCAGCCAGACACGGGAATAAAAACGACAAATAGAAACAGGTCAGTGGTTTGCTTGTGAACGGCCACGGAAGAAACAAGATGCTGTTTGTGAACCCTAAGAGAAGAATTGTTCTCCAGAATGACAGTGGGTCAGACAGGCGGGACTTTGCAGGAGCTAAATAAAGCTCTTTCATTAATCTGCCTCTGATGTCAGAACTGATGGGACCTGCACCTTGCCATCAGCACATAGTCACTTCAGTAACATTAAATGCACTTCTCTGAGACAGAGCTAAACACAGAAAAACTCAAAAAGCATAAAAGCAGCAGCAGAAAATGGGGCAAAACACCATCATATGTGCACAAGGAGAGGGCATGTTTTTGTGGGGTTAGCGTGAAGGACACACAAAGTATCACACTTTATTTGCTCATGCAGAGACATGCCACCACAGTCTTAATTGCCATGAATCACAGTTTGGCAGATTAGAGTTTTTGTACACATTCTCACTATTTGAGATCAATTTGTTTTGTTACCATTAATCTAAGCCACACAATAAAGAGATTTTGCTCAGCATGAAAAGAGTAGGAGTACCATGATGATCATTAAGTGTTTGTGTGCATAAGAGAGAAAAAAACTCATTGTGGGATTATGAGTTCATCCAAGCTGAAGAGGCTATCTCCCTAGTTGTGTGGGAGCAAATACACATATGAGCAAGATCAAATGTGCATGTGTGGAGTGGCTCATTCTGCATAGAGCGAACTTTTAGTGACTCCATTATCAGTTTGCAAACTATTTTGTAAAGATTGCAAATTCAGTGGATAACTCTGGAAACCCACACAACAGCACAAGGACATCCTTCAAAACATTTCACAAAGCCCACAACAAGCCATTAATTGTTTTCTCTTTTCTGATGACCATAAGCGTGCATTCATTTGCACATGATTAGGAATCTAATCATAGATAAGGTTAATAGAGTTCTATGGTTTTTTTCTAGTGGCATTTACGGAAACTTTCTATTAATCATGTTTTCTCCTGCTTCTGTTGTGTTGTGCATTTATTCACCAACTTTATTTAGAATAGTTGGCTTGTCAAAAATAAGTTTAAATTATTTTTTAAAGTGTGAAAGATTTTATCATGAAGTTGTCAACCAATAAAGCCTCACAGGGATTTCTCAATGCAAACGTATCATTTAGAAAATGTGCGTTTTAATGAGGAAAAACAAACTAGTCTGACAGCTCATCACTTTGTCGGCTTCCAATGCTAGACCATCCCATATGGTTTTGTTGTGTTGTTTGTCTCCTAGGGACACTATTAAAATGCAGTCCCCTGTCTCCTCTGACCTGTCTTTTTCTCTTCTCTCTGGCCTGTGACAGATAGCTGAGTGCAATCTATCAACTTCAGTCTGCCACAGTCAGGGCCGGAGCTTTGTAAAACCGCGTATGGACAGAGCATGCACACAAGAGTGCTCACCTCTTAGACTGTCACACTAAATGGGATAAACATCTGGTGAAGGAGGGAAAGAAAAAAAAAGAATAAGGTGGAATCAATCTGCCCTCTGTCCGCCATACACTGATCCCCTGTCACAGGTTGACCTCTGCAACAAATTAAACTCCTGTGCTGCATTTGAATCCAAAAACTGCAGTGCTTGACTCTGGTTTAACTCACTGGATGAGGGGAATAGACTCCTTGTAATGCTCAGCTGTTACTTAATGATCACTTCTAAGTCTAAACAAGTAGTGCAAAAGATAAGAATGTATTTATGTATGTATGTACATATGCACCACCTGCTGTGGTTAGGTATTGACAAAATGTTTCTGTTGGTCTGATGTTATATTTTAAGCTTCTGTGACATCTGGGAAGATCTTATAGCATATAGCATGTTAGCTTATATGGAATAGACTATTAAGTCTATTCCATAGACATAGTTCAGTGTTACAAAATACTGCTATCAGGTTTTTGGTTTGTTACTTTACAAACGGAGCAATACACACTGTAAGAAGTTCTTGAAACTACCATTTATCTTAGCTTGAAAAAAACTCAATCAAAAAACTCCAGCCCATATATAATTTGGCAGACATTGTATTTTTTACAATTTTACATTTGCTGCCAATAATTGCAGACATATGGTGCTTTATTTGCCTGTTCTCCTTATCAGTATTGTGAATATTCAGTAACTGTTAGGACTCCAGATTGGATCTAAAATTCCTACTAATACAGCCCATTTACTTTAGAAAGCATAGAATATAGATTTTTTCGTGCCTGCTGTTGTGGTGTGACTCTTGTGGACTCATTTGTTTCATCTCCAGGGACTCTAAATTGAGGCTGTGTTTGTTTCACTTTGAGATTTTCTATATCTGCTCTGCCAACATGTTGTCACATTACTTGATTTCATTCTTATGTTGTTGCAACTGTGTTTTTCCTACTCAGCCAGTTTGCAAATTTGTCCTGCATAAATCTTAAATCCTCTACAAGTAATGGTTAAGCTTCAAGAATACTTCCAAGCAAGCAAAGAAACATGCACTTACAAGAGTTTGGTGGTGCAAGGTATGATTATGCAAAGTAAATCAGAGCAGAACAAAAGGATTTAAAAAGATACAAAAAGCCATCAATAAATATCATACCAGTAGTACCCAAAGCTATTAGTTTGGGCAGCTGAAATTTTAAATTATTCTTACCTGTGAGCCAAAAGTGCCTTGGATATTTATTATTTGGATAATGACCTCATTTAGCATTTACACACACCTACACGACAGTCATGCAGTCAACTATTCAATAGTAAACAAACAATAGACTTAACACACTGACCTTTTCATATTAACACTGACCTTTGAAAGCAATCTTTTCTCCCAGCATGCAACGTCAAATCAATAATGGTTGCTGCCAGGTGATGCTTGGACCGTAATCGGCCTGCAGTGAGCTTAGAGACAGGGAACACTCTTCTGTATATACGCTGTGTAAGTCCATGTCTAATACTAAATGTCAAAACTATGTGCTGCATAAATATATATATACATATACTTATATATACATAAACTAAATTAGCAAAAAAGAAAAAAAAACATTACATATTTTGCACTAATCCTCCTTTTATTCTGTATGTTTTCTTTTCCCATTTCCCCCTCAAATTCATGTGACTGTTCCTGCATGAAAGTAGGCCACTCAGCCAACACTGTTCGATTTCCGTATTCAATCAGGAGCAGATCCCATTACCACAGTTTTAGTCAATGACTTCATTTAGACTAAACTTCCTCAGGTATTTGGCTCAACAAGGCCTTGATAGATGCCCTGTCAAATTTTGTACACTGTGTGTGTGTGTGTATGTGTTTTAGCATTTCACACCTTGCAAGGCCAATTTTCTCAACAAATACTACACTGAGAGGATGCACTGCTCCTTATGGGGCCCAAAGCTCCATAAGAAGAAGTGTGGGTTTTTTTGTTGGTCAGGAGTTAGGTTAGGGACTACGGTGGACTAGGCATGAACTGGGTTAGGTTTAGGGTAAGTATTCTGATTGGAAGAATTACCTGCAGTGCTTTTTTCATTTGTTTTTATGTTAAGTAAAAATAAAATTTCAATAACACTTGTGTTGTCAATAGATAAATTTTTTTTAACCACATTATCCACACTCTGGTGCTCTCATTAATCGCTACGCCTTCCTTAGAAAGCTTGGAATATGAATATGCATGCAGTTGTGCAAGCCCCTCCTGCCACACTCAACCAATTTAAATGCAAGCAATTATCTGATTTTTCTTTGTAGCAGAAAGCAGGTAATGTAGTCCAACATTACTCAACAGCAACTAAGGGAAACCTACTGCACTAAAAATGCTTACAGGTAATAGCAAACTTATTCGGGGGAAAGAGCTGAAACATAGTTTGTTTCCTTGTTCTTGTGTGTCCCCCTCTCTGATGCCACCCTGGGCAACTGCCACTGTATGCCATCCATCCATTTTCTTATGCTTATCTGGGGTCATGCCATTGGGATATCAGCCAAGGGAGGCCCAGAATTCACTCTCTCCAGCAACTTGAGCAAGATCCTCTGGGGAAATCCCAAGGCGTCTCCAGGCCAGCTGGGAAAAACATAAACCCTCTAGCATGTCTTAGGTCTTCCTCTTGACGCCCAGGAGGTATCCTGTCAAAAGTCCACTGTATCGTTTTCTAAAAATATTTTGTCAACATGAGATTCTCAGTTTTCTAGGTTTTTATAGTCAGGAAGATTCAAGGGAAGTAATTTAGTTTTAAACGTTTATTTAGAAATTACCCTCTCCATTCATTTCCTGTGGAACTCGTGCAATAAGGAAACAGTCGTCCTCATCCAGCCGAGGGACCACCGTTATTTCTGCATGAAAAATGCAGAGCTACTTCACATAAATGTGAACACACAAGCGCAATAAAATAAAGTTAAACATTTTCAACTTTTGTTGTGGTTTGATAAATCTGTGTTATGTAATAGGAACGCATTACAATGCTCAGATTAATCGCATGTTATAAGGCGTTAATACTGACAGTCCTAATTAAAATATTACGCAAAATACAAATTTTTGCTTTCGTACAGGAACAAATGCTTAACATTTAGCAATTATAAGGCTCCTCATAAATGGAAGTAGTGAATGAAAAGGGATATGTCATGCAAAACATTAATATTTTCCAAGTTAAGCTATGAGGCATTTGGGTGCCAAAAGAGCTGGCTCTCCTTTGGGAGCTGAGTCACAAGAGCCAGGTCTCTGAAAAGAGCTGAACTTCCCATCACGAATGACCCCAACCAGCTGGCATGGCGGGTGAAATGTCTGGCCCAACGACACAACAATAGAGTCAGGATCTCGAATAAAAACCTCAACCAACCAATTGCGGGACAAACTCCTACCACACTTGCTCCCAGTGTCCCTGTGTTTAACGTCCCTTAGACACTTGTATCTTGACCACACCTTTTTTAGTACAATTCTGGTTTAGTTTTGTCAGAATACTTGATCATTCCTTCATTCAAATGGTAGAGTTTATTTTAATTAGTTTCCTGCCGCACACCCAGTGTTTAAGCATAGACTACACATTTCAATAAGTCTGACTTCAGGGTTTTAAAGCAAATCAGATTTTTCTATTCCAAAACCAGTTCTTAATTATGTTTAGTGACATTTTCCCATGTGTCCAAGTTATTATCCACCAGGGCAGCCAGCAAAAGCAACAATGTACAGTGAAATCCTGGAGGACAGAAGAGAACTTTGAATTTGAAGGATATTTATTTTACAGCAAGACAATAATCACTTGGATACACCTAAAGCTACATATAAATTGTTTAAAGACTACAAGGTGGATGGCCTGGAGTGGCTGACGAGTCAAAGCCAGATCACAATCTCAATTTTTTGGCAGAACTTGAAAAGTGCAGTTCATAGCCGTTTCCCACACAACCTGACAGAGCTTTAACAGTTTTACAAGGAAGAATGAAGTAAAAGGTTGTAAATACTAAACTCTGATTTGAAGTGGGGGAATATTTATGCAGTCACTTATTTCATGTAAGATACTGTATTTAATTGTCATTATTTTGTAGAAATCAGTTTTTACCTTGACATGACACAGGTTTGTAATCCTTTTTGTCCGGAGAATGCACATTTTATTAATCACTATTTCCTTGTAAATGTAATTAAAAGGTTAAAACATCCAAGGGGCTAAATATATTTTTAATTTATTGACACTGTAAAAACTAATTAGAAGCCTAAATATAGTATTTTATTCATAATGATTGATAATGAATGTGTGAAAACTTAACATCAGAACTGTATATAAAATATATGAATTAATATATTTGAATATTTATTTTTGACATACATAAATGTTTTTTTTTTTTCCCCAATACATATAAGCAAATAACTGTAGACAATACTTAATAAGACTTGAAACAAAAAGTTACATTTTGCCTTGCTTTTTTTGGGAGCTATGTTTGATTGTCCCATGAGGGTAGACTCAGTTTATTTCTCCTTTTTCTGTAATTGGTTGCGTTGTTTTTGTTTGGGCTACTTCCCAGGTCAGACCTGCTTCAGGCACTTAAAAGACTTAATCCCCAGAAGTGTTGGGACTCAACTTATTTCTTGGTTTTATCCATGTGTGACAATATCACTGCTGTGTTATATTTATTGTGACAGCTGGGCTCGCAGTGGCTTGTAATTTAGCTGCCTACACTCCTCCCGGGTTTCTAGTAGAATAAAGACAAACTATATGTGAATTTTTCAGAGGACATCATTAAAAAAAAAAATTGAATATTTATAGTTGTTTAAAAATATAATTACTCATACAACGTCTGTATGATAATTGTGCAATGCTTCTCTATAATAGATAATAGCAGAACGTCACTGGAACTCAAGTAGCTCAAGGACATAAGATAGTAACAGGAATTTTCAGCATAGCAGATTTTTAATTCCCATGTCATCTGCATTTTTGAAGAGTCAGTAAGAACTGTTACAGGTCTGGAGAGAATTTTGTTAATAGAACATTGTTAAATATGTCTATGTATCTTTTGTTTCCTTTTGATGGATAACAGAATGACAGTCAATAAAACAGGGACATATCCCAGAATTTATCCTGTAGCCTGACGTTACTCTTACTGCATTATTGAGCCTTACAATGATGCCACAGTGCCACCTGGTTAGCAAGACTTGATACTGCAGTTTGACGGGAGAATGCAGGCTAATCTAAGTGATAATCTGGGTATAATAATAATAATAATAATAAAAAAAAAATTAAATAAGATTTTCTAAAAAAAACAACAACAAAAAAACAATTACAATCTATTAACACAGAAAGTACTTTATAGAAAGTTTGAATGCCAGATTTTTATTAACATTTATAAAATACAGGGTGGGCCATATGTTTCCATACATAATTGAATGTAAGATGTATATTTTATATTTCAGATACCCGAGAAGATGTGTTTGATAAAACAGCAAAGAATTGAAATTATACTGATGGCTGGATTGAGAAAAAGTTGCATGGTTGCACAAAACTTTAACAGAAAACATGGAATGAGCATCACACACAACACTGTGGCAAAACGTATTTGCAAGTACTGCGAATTTGAAAACTGGAAATGTTGCAGATCAACCACAAAGTGGTCCAAGACGTGCAGTGACTACACAGAGTCTCACAAAAATAAAACTTTTGCCCAATATAAAATGTTTATTTTTTCTATGTATGCAAACTTATGGCCCATCCTCTAGGTTCTGCATTCAAAGAAAATATTTTAAATTAGAAGTGGTCAATTCCCAAACAACTGGAAAAATGCTCTCGCATTATCTATTCATAAAACCTACAAGACACCCTTCATTTATAGTCTTGTTCATAAGGCTGAAGTTGTAAATTTACTCAGGTAAGGGTATCACTAGAGTATATTCTTACTCCAGTAATGTAACAAACTGTTACAAAAAATACTCAGGAGTAAAAAAAAGTATATGGTAAAAAGACTACTATTGAGCGACCTACCATACTATCAGATTTAATATTTATAAAGTATATCAACAGACAGACAAAAATGATAAAGTTTGGTGCAGATTCACATATTTTTAAAGATTAAAATAAAAGAGTTGAGGGAACTCCTGAAGACAATTGATTGTGCTTTTCTTTCTCCCTCTTGTATGTTTAGATGAGATAGGTGGAGTCCAGAGAGTTTCTTTAATCTACTAATGAAAAACACCTTTCTCTAATTCTGTTTTAACCAAATAAACATTTGTTTTGTGGGTACTTTAATCTCAGTCCAAACTCTGAGATTTAAAAAAAAAGAAACTTTGTGAATAAAGACTTCTTTGTATTTATCTTGGGTTTAATATTATAGACATATATATATATATATATATATATATATATATATATATGCTGTGATTTTATATATATATATATATATATATATATATATATATATATATATATATATATATATATATTGTGTGATTATATATATATATATATATATATATATATATATACATATTCCAAATTAAAAATGTGTAAATGGGAATTCAGTTATCTACGATTTACGGTTTACATAATAAATCTTATGGAGTGACAGCTATATGTAAAACAATATTAAATATGCCTTTTTCCAGATATCTCTCTAGTTTCAAGTTGAAACTTGATGCTTTTTATTCTTGAAATCTTATTTTAAATCATCCCCTTCATTACCAGGTAATGGTGAGCTTTTTGTCGAGTTCAACATGGCTTAAAATCTGTCTCAGAAGACACATCAAAATCATTTCACTGTCATCCATCCAAATCCCACATGCATTCCAATGGACAAAGCACACTTGTTTAAACACAAAATGTTATGTTCTCACTCTAAAAGTCATATTATTGTTGTACGTAAAAATGACTTCATCCACCATCAATCTGTTAACTATGGATTATAGACAGGATTAAAATTCCAGAGCAGTTAGCTGCCTGCTGAGAATAATCAAAGCATATAGCCGCTCATTACCTTCAGGAATAAGCGCTCTGTCATAGCTGCACAATTAACTTCAAAATATCACTCGGCAAGTTGGATTTACTCTGCACAACCTATTTTTAAAGTTAAAGAACACTGGAAATCCAACTCTATTCAACGTATTTGCCTGATTCTATTTTTCTTTTTTACAAAAACATTGTTTAGAGAAGCAACCACGTGATTTGCTCTAACTTATGAAAACCTTTAATTTAAGCAAACCATTGTGTAAAACATAATGAATACAGTAATTAAATTCAAAATACACTTGTGAGTTACTACTATGATGAAAAGAATATCACCGAGAGGCAAAAAGCAACAAAATTCAACATTTAGATTTTAATTTCATAAAACACATTGCATATTTTTGTTTTTTAACGTGAAGATTCAGGGCTACATAAAAAGCAAGCATATGGAGAGTTCTGACTGCTATGTGCAAAATCAGTATTCTCTGATAAAAACAAAGTTCCTCATTAATACTACTCAGCGTTGTGCAACTGGTAAAAGCAAAGAAATCTTAACATAAACATTTTATTTTTGTAAATCATACTAATGGAAGTTTTGAAGCTGCATTTCTCCTTTATCCAATGCAATATTTAACAAGTTCAGATCCTTGATGGAGGTGAGAGGAATTATGGGAAAGAATCAAATTCAGTTTGGTTCAGTCCAAAGTGAGGATGAAAGTACGACTGTAGGCTTGAATGCCTCCTACCAGTTTGGAAGGAGTTGACAGGATGTGACATTTCTCTTGATTCGATGTATGGTTTAGCTCACCAGTCTGGCGCTCTTGGCAACAGACAATCAGAATCCAGGATCTGGAACTGGATCTGAAACAGGATCTGGAACTGGACGCAGCAGCTGTCTGTTAAGACGCTGACGTACGGCTTGTCATGTGACACCACGCGAGAACAGACACACAATTATGTTTGTTCTTGTTTGGTTTATTTTTGTGTTTAAAAGAAATTACGTAAATAAGGATTTTATTTTAAATAAATCTTTAAATTAATAAAATAAAGTGAATCTAAAAGAAATGGAAAAAAGAAATTTACCCTGACCACACTAAGGCACTACGGTCATAGCCATTTCAAGGAAAATAAAAGGTAAATCTTGTCAAATGTTGTCAGTGGTGAAGCCTGCAATTCCAACAACCGTTATCCAGAGCATTTAATGGGCAGAATACAATGTTTTACATTTCCAAAACCCAAATGGAATTTGGAAAAATGCAAGAGATGTCGAGTTGTTCTTCTTTCAGATGAACATCTACCACATGTTCATCTGTAAGAAGGTAAGTGGTAGTAAACATCCCATTCTTTTTGTCATAACGATTCTGTATGATACAAATCAAAGCTCAATAAATGAAGGCAGTAAAGCTTGACTTTGTGTTTATTTCCACATAGATAGCTCTATAGCAGCATGAAAACATGTGCTGCGGTAACTGTGCTATTTACATTTAAACACTGTTTCATGCTAGTGTTTATTTTTAGGTGTTTTCATGAAGGCAGATTTTCACAAGCTCATTCTATTTAAGTAATTACTCACCCGTTTCTACAAGGACAAAATACGTCCGACAGAGCTTTCATACCTGTGACAGACTGGAGACCTGTCCAGGGTGTAACCCGCCTCTCGCCTAGCTGGAGATAGGCACCAGCACCCTCCCCACCCACTCGGGAGAAGCGTGTTAGTAAATGGATGGATGGATGGACAGCTGTCACACTTACATCCAACAAGACTTTGTTCCCCTCATCATTCTTTCTCTTGGACTTTATCGATGCTTTCTCCATTGCTTCCTGCGAATAATCGTCCAGACTTGATGTTCAACTTGTTGGAGAATTTTCTTGCCTGTTGTCTTTTCATAAGTAATAAATGTCACGGTTCATGCATTGACATCCACTACTTGAGCCATTATAACACTGTTTGTCAGAGATTAAGGTCAAAAGATAAGAAGTGCTTTTTTCTATATTTTGAACACATACATTCCTTGGCTAGGCCATGCCTATACTAATCAGTGCTCAACTTCATCAAATCACTTTAGCTCAATTGTAACTAAATAATTAGTTGCTCTTAAATTGTACTGTGAAATAAAATTCCACTGCAATAAAACCCATCTTCCAGTGGGCGGCAGTGTGCACAATGGTATGGAGTGGACTGAGGTTACCTTTGTAGGTCTGAGTCATCTACTCAGTCATCTGACAAAGGGAATTGATGTTAAGCCCTTCATCTTAAATATAGTCATTGATGTAATAATTAGAGAACAAAACAACTGAGTCTGAATCTCAAGCGCCTGAAAGGAGGAAAATCAGGCTGTGGGAGGCATTAGTTCAATTAATAAATCAAAGATTTAAGGAAAATGCAGTTTATGTTTGAAAGTTTGGTTGAAAATCTACATGTTTTATCTCTTTATTTTAGCATCTTTGTAAAAGTGTTCCCAATCACTTTGTTACAGTTCACTGTGTTTAAGTGTTTTACAGTGATTATAGGCAATAGATTAATCAAAGTTGTGCACAACTGGGAAGTGAAAGAAAAAATTATACATAGCTTTAAAATGTTTTCATGAACAAAAATGTGTGTTTTTGTATGTCAACCACTTGGCTTGTATCAAACAGCAGATGGCATTTTATGGATTTGGTGATGTTGAATTTTTATTGTACTCCTTCAGATAGTGAATAAAATTGTGCCTTGTTAAGTATTCCAGAATTTGGAATAATGTTTTATACCTCGTTTCAAATTCAACCTTTAAATTGCAATAATTAGCCCGTCTGTTTTGTTCCTTTGTCATTATGGTGCTGTATGTTCACTAATGCTTTCCAGTAAACCTCAGAGGCCTTCAAAGAACAGTTGTATTACACTTAGAGTAAATTATTCACAGGTGGACTCTTTTAGCTTAGTCACTTATTCAGACAATAGGTTGCTCTTCATTTTATTTGGGGATGTCTTCATTCCCTTCCACTTCCACATTAATTTACTACGTTTTTACCTCTTGCACTTACAATCTCAATAAGATTCCTTAGAATTTGAGTTTGCATTGACAAAATATTGAAAAAGTTCAAAAGGTATGAATACTTTTGCAAGGGATTCTACTTTGAGTTGAGGATGATTTCAGTGAGTCAGATGAACATACAGCATTTGATGCAATGCATCATTAAAATCACTTGCTTAGTTTTGCAATATGGACTTGTTTCCATACTGTTGTGAATGATAAGATCAAAGGCATATGTGGTGAGCTGAGATTTTATTGTTGTGTATTGTTCCTTAGTGTTGATATTTTAAACATGGAGGTCATGTATTTTTGTGAGGCAGTCACTCATAAAAATGTTGTGAACCAGAGGGCAAACTAAAAGCCAAAAGGCTGAGAGTGAGCTGTGTATTTGTGCAGCAGAGTGTGAAGTGAGCAACAAAGAATTCAGACACAATCAATAGCTGAAATTGTGTATGTGTCTGCCTAAATGCATGAAAACTGTAGAGTGCAGCAATAATTTAGGTAAAATTTAATTGGCCACAGTGCATGATAATGTAATCTCACATGGATTAGTGAGACTGTAAAGCCTCTACCTCACTGGTCAAAATGATCTGTTTTGTGAGTTAAAGATTACATTGACAATTTTATTGAATGCAATAAGGAAGGTTTTCATTTTATTTTACTTTTTTATAATTTCCTAATATCAGAAAAGGAGATAGCACAAAAAACCTGGCAGAATAAGGATGAGGTTGCCCACAGCAGCAACTATTGGAATCACCTCTGCTCTGTTGCTCAGAATATTAAAAAAAATCTTGATATTTGATGCACATGAAAGAGAAGACTAAGATAAATTAGAAAGCAAGGCATTATCTTTTTTTTATTTCCTCTTTTTCAAATTATTTTTAAAAAATGGGAGATGAAGATTGATGTCATGATGAAGTAGAGACTCTGAAGAGAATTAAAACCTTCTGTGAGAACTGTTTATGGGACAATTATGGAAAAACAAATTGAAAGAGCAAAAGACCTTCAGGGTACAACTGCTGCTCAAACATTAACCTCATGCATGAGTCATCAAAACTAATTCCCCCCACATCTTCCTTGCTTATCTTAAAGGAAACGTTTTGCAAATTAACTCCTAAACAAAGCTGATGCATTTTGAAAAGCCTATTCTTGAGTCTGACCAACTTAGAATAGATATTTTCATGCTTGGAGGACCAATGTAATGTGACAAAACAAATAGTACAAAACTGAAAGAAAAGACAACTGAGCAGATGCTTCTACAGTGCGGTTTGCAGTTCTTGCATTTACTCAGTTTCACAATGGTCTGTTTGTGAATGTCTCCCATATGATCACTGTAAAGTTTGCTTTTTTTAATACCCAAGAGGTCTTATAGTACTATTGTCTTCAGACTGAAACAAGAGAATGCACTTAGTGAGCTTTGACCATGTGGCCGCTTTGCAGTGTGACAACACTTGACAGCAGTTGTCACTTCTGACATCATTCCTGGAAAACAATGGCCTTTTCCAGGTAGTAGAATGCCCCACTGCACTCCAAGAAATTGACTCGAACAGATGGTGTGGTCAGTTCAATGAGCATCGCACATTTCTCTTCTCAAAAGCAGTTCACTTATGCATTCATTCTGTCTCATCTAGGCAGCTAGTTTGAGAAAATACAAGTCCATTTAAATAAATTAGAATATTGTTGAAAAGTTGATAAATTTCAGTACCTTAAGAACATCAGATTATAAATGTCTTTCACTCATAAATGGATGGTTCCAGCATTTAGTACTGTGAATGGGTTCAATGACTATAGATTAGCAAACATAAACTTAGAAATAAGCTTATTAAAAAAGGGAGATATTATATAAAATGACAACAATAACAACATATTTTTTTAAACATATAATGCTTATGAATACAATTTACACCATCATGGCAAGACTGCTTTGTTGAAAGTGACCTAACAGACAGTTACTGAGAATCTCAAGAAAGAAAGCTAAAACTTATCTTTAAAAGTTACATGTTCAAATTGCTGCATTCAAGTCAAAGTGTAAAAAATGTTACAATTTAATTACTGAAACAAATGTTACTTTTTGGTATCTTTTTGGTATTCAAAATCATTACAATGCACTTGCAGATCTACTTAAATTTCCACCCACACCCATAAAATTCGACCCTTGATTGAAGAGACCAGACACAGGGAAGTTGAAAATCTTACAATGTATATAATTGACACAATATTGCAGGTACAACAGCAAGTGAGACATGTTATTGTAGATATTTCTCCAGCTCTTTATGGCACCTGTTTTCACCATAGAAACAGACTCTCAATAAATTTCTGATAAGAATAAAATCAATGTACCGTAAATCTAAACCAGAAATAAAACATTTCTTTCCCCCATATATTGTTACCACTTTGAAACACTGTTCAAGCTCCCAGCACAAATAAGGACATTGTTTCTGAGATGGGTAGTATGCATTGCAGTTTTGCCACCTTCTGTGCATTGCAAAAGTGTTCATATAGTAGAGGCAAGTAGAAAACCATTGTGGAAAAAAATCCACTTTAAATCCAGTTTACAGTTTTCCACAAGTCTTGTAGTGGACACACAGAGCAAGTGGAAATGTGTGCTCTGGTCAGGTAAGCACAATACTGAACGTCCTAGTCAACGTGCAAACCACAATGTGTGATAGAAAACTGGCAATGTGCATCATCATGAACACACCATTCACACAGCAAAACATGGTGGTGGCAGCATCATGCTGTGGGGATAATTCAGTGAAGCAAATTTGGGAAAAAATGTTACATTTGGTCAGAGGAAGGATGGTGCAAAATGAGGAGCAATGCTCTAAGGGTCATCTTCCAGCCAATATTAAAGAATATTCAAGCATTAGAATGATCTATTCAAAGTCCAGATATAAATCAAATTCAGAATGTGTACCAAAATCTAAAACTTCATGTCTCCATCCAATCTGACTGAGTTTGAACTATGTTGGAAACAAAATTAGCAAGATGTTTAATCTTTAGATGTACATGTCTTGCTCAGGTATTTCACATAAAAGATGTACTTACAGCAGAATGTGATTCTGCAAACTGGTGCTGAATACATAAAAATATCATACTTTTAAAATTTTTATTTGTAAAAAAAAAAAAGCATTGAAAAGATTTTCCTTCCACTTGACATTAATGTGTTGCTTTCCTTTGGTCTATCACAAAAAAAACAAAAAACAACCCTAAATCAAATTGTGACAAATTGATAAAAAGGGGGTATGAATACTTTTGCAAGGAACTGAGCAGCGATGAATGAAGGCAGGGTTGTAGGATACATGCTGACCTGAGATCAGTGCAAACCATTATCAAGCTTCCTTTCACACTTTGGAGCTTCATGTTTACACTCCGTCACCGTCCTCAAACAGGACTCAGCATGCCTGACCACATCTATCTGCATACACCCATTCCCAAATCAATAGTCATTTCTGGAAGGTGTTGACTTTCTCATTGATCGAGTACCTTGTGATGTCTTTGTACAGACAATACCATTTTGTGGCCTCATAAAAGTGCATGTTTTGGTAAATGGGAGGGGGACAAGGAGAGCAAACTAATGAGATCAGAAAATTAATGAAAAAAAGGGTGAGGTTTGGTGGGGGTTGTGCAAATTTCAGCCAATGACATTGTGAGGGAGTCACTGAAATTGAAGTTATCGTTCTAAAGTCAAAGGGTTGTCTTTGAGCTGGAATGTCACAATGACAGTGAGTAATTTCTTGCTTTTATTAGGGCATTCACATTTATTCTCAGTCACACACTGAGACCCTTGCAGTGTTACTAAAGGTTTTTGTTAAAATATGTTGCTTTTTCTTTTTTTTTTCTACCAACCAACATTGTACCATTTCTCTCTTTATACCTTTCATTTGACCCCAAAGTATCAAAGGCAGTCTCAGGCACATTTTCTAACTGGGGACAAAAACAGACATACACAGTCTAACAGAAACAACTCATTCATTAATAGAGCTCTTTTTTTTTTTCTAAAAAAGAAAAAGAAATAAGACAGTATATGAGACTTTTCTATTATCACATGAAACAAATGCACTTTGGAGTTGGATTATTTCCAAAAATCTAGGTGCACAGAGAATATTTTTTTTAATATAAACGTCCATGGACTGTCCCATTTGGAGCAGTGACACATTTTAAAAACCACATCAATTTAATTCTTCTATTTCAATCTCGTCACATGCAATTCTGACAGTACAGAAGCCATTAATACAGAATGTGAGCTATTACAGCAGTATTTGAAAATGCTATTTTTGAAAAATGGACTATATTAATCTCCTATTGCTGTCAGTTTAACAGCGCTCTGTCATACATTGTTAGACCGGAGCATTTTAATAGACCAAAACGTTTTAATAGATTTCCTTTCTGTGCCATCCAAACGAGATTTATGCAGGCTCTTTTGTTTGTCCCCTCTTTGCTTTATCGGTCACAGACAAGTACACACATTCGGATTTACGCAATGAACTCATACATACATGCAAGCATTGTCCCTCATCCTGCATGTGAATTCATTCGAACTGAAAACTGCAACACATCTTTGAATTAAAATGTGGTACATGGTTTCTCCCTAGCAAGTATCTTATCAGGAAAAGGTATAATGTTTTCCCAAAACATTCCCTGGAAGGTTGACACATAACAAAGCACTGTGTCACTGTCATCTTTGCCTCGACATCATGCAGAAGCATGAAGAGAGCTCTATAGGTTTTTATAGCTGATGAGCAAAAAAAAAAAAAAAAAAAAAAAAAACAGGGGGTGGGGAGGAGGAGTCAGACTAAGAAGTACCACTTATATGGAAAAGTTGCATGGAAATAAGTGGCGAGAACAGATCATGATAGAAATACATCAGTGGGAGAATTAGTTTGATATTTTCCCCAAGAATGCAAAAAAGAACAAACAGAAAATATGTACACTGCTTCATCTGCCATTAAAACAATAGTACATTAATTTCAAGGATGTGCTTGATTCACCTTGACTGTAATTGTTGCTACACGCACACATAAAGCCCACAGCACTACAATTCTGACTGTGTACAATAGCTTTGATCTGCCGTGAACATTGAAAAAAGTACTGAACAACGTGAGGGCAGGAAAGTTGTATTTCTGCTTCCGAGTATATTTCTGCTCTCTGACAAGGGCAGCCTGCTAACTAACTACACTGTTCCACTCTATGTCAACTGAGACTATGTCCGGTCATGCGAGCACTTTGCTTAAACCTGAACCTCAGCTTGACGCTACACTGCCAGCAGGAGAATGGGGTAACTGGGTGGTGTGAGAGTTGGATGTGGAGGGAGCAAATGGAGGAGGGGATGGATGGAATGGAAGACAGGACACGTTTCTCCCCAGTCTAGAAGGGACATGCCTGTGTGAATATTATGACGACTTTTATTGCAGATTAGAGATAAACGGGCAGAAAGTGCTGACGGCGTCAGCTCAGATCCCGCCGCAGAAAAAGATTATATGTCATAACACTGCAAAGCCTAACGCATCAACAGGTCTGATGGGTCATGTTGTTCAGATTATCCTTCCTGAAAGTTGTCTTTTGAATATCTAGTTTGTGGGGGATTTTTTGCTTTTAAACCAGTGATGTGAATAGTCTAATTATTGCTCCATTGATAACTTCTAATAAATAAATAATTTCTACAGATTAAAAGTGGAGATCCAATGTGCACATAGGGGCTACCGCATTGCTCCATTCTCCTTCTTCCCATCATGTCAATATCTAAATTACTGCTAGCTGTACAGTCTTATAATGTCTTAGGTGAAAATATTGTTTTAGAGAACCCAAACATTAGAATCAAACCATTAGAGGATGTCAAAAGACCAACTCTAACAGTGTCATAAAATACAGACAAATAAAGAACAGGAGAAGAACAGAAACACAGATCAATACTCATGACTCCATTGTGTTTTAAAACCAAAGAAAGCCCATTTGAGTAATTTTTGCTATTGTTTCTAGTAATTGGCTTACTTTTGGCAAAGAAACTAACCCCTAATATTTCCTCCCTGTCTGTTAAAACTCTCCAGTCCCCCATGTCCCAAACTCAGTCCCAGGAAGAAGAACTCTCCCACCAATTATCGCCGCAGCAACAGGATGAGCAGTGAAAGCAAAAGGATGCTGCATGAAGGGAGACTTTGTGACGCTGAACCTCTCACTTCCTTATTCCTTGGTGGGTAGGCATAGACTCTGGGTGGTTCGGTCACTGGGGCAACAAGGCGTGGCCCCCGGGAACACATGTCATCTGCACACATGCCACTTCCTGATCCACTGACATCATCACCTATAAAGAAAAAAAGGTGTTTCTGTGACTTTTAAGCATGTGGTAATTACATTTTATATGTCTTTACATTAAGTTCCCCTCTCTAAAACTTCAAAGAAAAGGAAAATACACATTTCACTGAATTTTCTTAATGTTACGATGCTACAGATTTTCCTGGTTAAACAATGTACAAAAGCTGTCTCATCTAACATGTGTCTTGGAAATATTAACAACTTTACAAATAAATTAAGAGACCATGACTTCAGTTTACCTTAATACAAAGTTAGCAGCATATCAACCAAGATTTGAGAATATAATTATACAGCTGTGAGACTGGTGCATATGTACCTTGTGTTTCATTTTTGCACAATGACAAGACAGTGTTACCTTTCTACGCAGCCATTTCTATGTGTATATGCGATTTTCTCCTAAGCAAAGGACCCATAGATTCTTTTAGGTGTTCATAAAGTTCATGTCACAAGCAAACATGGGCCATCTGCCCATATCAAACTATGCTTAAGTAATAAGAAATTAGAGTTCCATGTCTTCAAAAATTTTGTCATACCGTTTCTGTGGTTTAAAGTTTATTAATGTGATGTCAGGGAAAATGCAAGTTTTCTCCAGTTGTTTTTGTCAGGATCTAGGTTGTGCGTTTATGCTTGTGCGTGTGTGCTTGTGCTTGCTTTTCTTTCAAACATTGGGCGAGGTGGCTCTTTTTGCAGACAATACACCTGGCTGCAATTATCTAATCACTGCTCAGACTTTGTCCTCACAAACCACTCGCTCTATGCAGCTCTGGACTAAACTTGTACGAAGGTCTGCACAGGTTGAATCTCTGCCCCCGCCAATGCCACCTCACAAGGCCGTAAGCTGTTCCACAATCTCATTGTTTACTGCGAGTTATCACCCGTCTCACGGTCTTTGCCTTGTTTTACAGATGCTAGTTCCAGAAGCCAGAGCCCCAGACCTTCTGCAGTGTTATTTTTCTCTTGCAAATAAATAATTTTTCTTTTATGCTGTGACCAGTCCATGTTTCTGCATCAGTGTTAGTAAACCACCTGTAGGCTACCTATGATAATGCACATGTCCAGTAGCTGCACTGCCCCTTAAGTTGTGGTGAAGTGTCAGTCACCTGGCTGAAAGAAAGCTACGAAACATGTTCCTTAATTACAAGAATGACAAATTAAGATGTTTGAAAATAACAAACAAGGAGAGTCAAAAGCTCAGAGTTAAAAGCAACCCACCAACAAAATGTATGTACGGGCTACACACAAACATTATAGCAATGACCTGATGATAACACAATATTACATATTTCAATTTCAATAGCAAATTCAGCTCTTTTTTAAAAGCTTTCTTAGTAAGATGATTGACAATTAGTTTTTAAAAGTGCTGGAATCCAAACTGATATATATTTTATGTTGAAAAACATAACTATGAAAAAATTTAGTAATTTGAAGTTAAAAATAAATTTGGTAAATAGAAATGGTAAAGAATCACATTTTTCGTATGTCACTCACATTGAAAGTCATTAATAAAAAATAAAAAAAATCCCTCTAATTTAGTTTTGCAAGGTTTCCCAAAAAAAACATGAAGGAAAGACATAAACAGCCCAACTGCTTAGATCAGCATAGATCATATAGACTTGTTTCCAGACGATGGTAATGGAAGGAAAAAGAGGATGGTATAAACTATGTTTCAAATTACTCACTGGAATCTTGAAAATCCACATCCTGGCCATTAAGAGCATTCTTCAGCCGGTGGGTCATGATCTTCAGCTGCATTATTTGCTGGCGGATTTTCATGTCTGGTTTGGAGATGTCGATCTCCACTTCAGGGTTGTTAATCTGTCTGGCTAGGCCATCACCGATCACCTCAGGCAGATACCTGGTAAACGTAAGCATTTCAAAATTGTCATGGTCACTGGTCATGGCATATCTGTAGCTACCAGTTTTACCTTGATATGCTTATTTGGAGGACTTTATAGTGACTCTAAGACTAATTTATCACAACCGGCAAATGCAACCCAAATCAACCTTTTTTCATCCACATGCAACCAGACTTTTTCACTGCAGTCTGAACACCCTACTTCCGATCTTTTTGCACCCTCCCAAAAACAAATCAGATCTGTCCCGTTTACATTTGTGGTGCTAGTTTAGATAGCACCACCCCTGTTTTTAAACATCTGCAGTTTGCATGGTCTTATCGCATTTTATCTGGGTTTTATGTTATTTGTGTAAGACATACATCATTACTCTGTATCAGAAGAAGCAAGAAGCGATAAATTTGGATGTGAACAATGGCTGAAAATTATGATTATGAACTTATGAAAGATGTTTGTGTCACAGAAGCATCACATCACAATCTGACCTCCCTGGCTCTGATCCACAAAAGGCCATTGCTATTAGCTGTGCTTTATTTTTATTAATTTTTGTTGTCTTGTTATGATCTTGTGACAATACTGTCAGCTCCCATTGCTGAATAAACTTTAAAATCTATCTACAAGCTGCTCCATCTATTATTGCCTCCATGAACAACGTGCTTGTGTGTGACGTCAGCGTTCCTCCTCTGCACATCCGGGTTGCTTTAGGGACTTAAACTGTTCACACAGAACTGTCACTGCAGTCAGGTTTAATTTGAAGTGTAAACAACCAAGTGAAAACAAATAGGATTTAAGCAAATAATTGGAAATGAGCATTAAAACCTTTTGTGTGAATACAGCCTAAGTCAGCTATAAAATGTTTGTCACTGTGATAGAATGATCACCATTTTCATCCAGAAAACCTCAGCTTTTATTTGAGCAATTTTAGCCTCCTGTTCACCCAGAGTGATTGAGAACTCAAGTTAGAGACATTTGTTGGAAAAAAAAAAAAAGTCTGTTCATTATCATTTTCTGTCTAGGAGGCAAGTGACTGACCTGTGTCAGATATTTTGTGCAAGGCTGCATGAAACACCTGCAGCCTTGGAAAGATGCATTGATCCATCTTTGCATAGACTCAGTATAAAAACATAATTCTTCTAACTGTTTGTTAGACGTGCACTGACATACCAATTTTGTGTACTTTTCCTTGTTGGCAAGTAAAACACAAAGAAACTAAAATTATTGTGATTCTTGTCTTGTGTGTTCCTTTTAATGAACAAACTACATTTTTCTAACGTTACACAAACTCAAAAATTAACTTATTCGGAGCACAAAAACAACCTCTACTAGAAAATATTCAAAAATCCTTAAGTGAAAAGGAAGAGGGGTATAATTAAATAGAAAAGTCACAGAGTGCACACTGCATGGAGAAATATTTGCTCAGCTATACGTTGTGTGATTGTTAAGTAATCTACAAGTAGAGAACAGGGAAAATTGAAGCATGAGACAATTGGAAAACAAATATTTGTAGTTAAACTTTACAAGATGCAAGGAGAAGAGTTGTTGATTTGTACTTGGTGTTTGCTTTCTTTTGGGTTTAATAAATATCAGAAAAATAGTCAGAAGTAGCAAGAAAAGTCCCACTAATAAAATATCTTATGCTTGAAGGAAAGATGTGGTGAAATAATGTGGAATATCTTCCCAACTTTTTTCAAATATCACCTTCCTAAAATAATGTCATTTTTTGCTAAAAGTGATTTTTTTGTTTGTTTGTTTTGGCAAAATATCTGCCAGGGGAATAACCCTAAATGCTAAGTTTTACAATAGCTGCACAGTGTTTTACATCTAATTATCCCCATAATATAATCTTTTTGTGAATACGCTGAATGATATAAAGAAAAAAAAAAACAAACCTCCATATGAATTAAGCATTCACAACAAATTCCTTTGTCATTCATCATTACCTGGCACGACTTATGCCGTTCCAGCACTTGTCCTCAGCCCCGGTTCCACTGGCAACTCTGTCACTGCAAAGAACTTTTGGTAGGGAAACCCAATATGGTCGTATTTCTCTCAGTTTCATGTTGACGTCAGACACCTAAACCAGAATTGATTATGAGATCGCTGACAGAAACAGTAACAAAGCAGCTTCAAATAGAAGGAGTAAGGAAAATAGTCATCGACAGTGTGTATATTCTGACTGACTTGCCCATCTAATATTTATCAGCTTCTAATCATTGAATAGTTGTCCACACAAAGCTGAGTGCACAAGCTAAAGGGATTTAACTTCTAATGATATGCATATCTGAACAGGCCAGGGAAGCTTAGAATCAGCTAGATAAGTACTAACCGACTTTGGCATTTTGGTGACACTTCCTCCCAACCTGTCATCGACTACGACCCTTCTTCTACTGGTGATATCTTCAAATCCGGAGCTGGTGGCTCCTCCTTCGCTGAGGCTGCCACATGCCTGGGACAGCTGGAGGAGGTGGAATCAAGAATACATAAGAAGAAAAGAAGAGGGATTTTTGCATGACCCAAAAATCAGCCAGTGCTTTTCTTATGTAGCCTGACTCACAGCTAACTGAGTCTTACTTGTCTCCATTGATTATACAAGTGAGACAATATATTGAAACACAGACACACAAGAACTAAATCTCTAAAACTTCAAGCACAGCAACATTTTTGATTTGACTTATTTATTTCAAACAGGTTTTTAAAAACTGTATTAAAAACCATATGCTCCAATATGTTTTATCAATAATACTGCAGCACATTATTGTTGGGATAAAGCTACATGCCAGAATGAATGTGACTGAACTTTAAACACAGCACTTTCATAAAGAGATGAGAATCAAAGGCTCACACTGTGTGTGGTTACCATATTGACACAGGTGAGAGACACTCCCACCAGGCCACAGTTCACCCCAGGCCAGACTGGCCCTTTAGGAAACCTGAACAGAGGAAACTTTGATTTCTTCTCCTGCCATCCACCTGGATTTCCAACTTCACTAAACAGCTCAGTTAGTTTGTTTTGTACTATTGCTAGTTGCTGTTGAATGCCATATAGAACTGCTACACAAACATCATTATGCCTGTAAATAAAAGCTTTGCCTGCAGATTGCATCATGACTCAAAACCATTCATTTTCAACTAGATATAAGAAGCAGTACAATAGCGTCAATGTGGTGAGACGCTTAGTGTATTATGTAAACAAAGACTGTGGAAAGACTAGACATAAAAGACTACTTCATTATATATCAGAGAGTGGAGACCTTTTATCCATGATGCTATTTTAACATTTTTTAAGTTTTTGAAACCTTTAAATTACTTTTCAAGTAAATATTCCTTTTAGTAGCAACACAGAAGTCTGCAAATGAAAATAGGACTCTTATGAAAAAGGTTTTTCTGTTTCCAAATCGATGGACTATGGTGTGTGACGCCAGAAGCTCCAACATAGTCAAACTGTGCCTCTGCCCTATGAACTTACAAATAAAGGAAATCTAGGAGTGGTGTGGTTCGGGTTTGATTGAATAGGCCATTTTTACAAAGGAATTGGACTAAATAGAAAACCAAAACACAGTAAGCAGTGCTGCGCTGCTCAGTGGAAACATGCCTTGTTTCCACCTGAGAGGACACAGGGCTAAGGAGTCAAGAGAAGGTGATTCCATCACCACTTCAGAAGTCACTGCAATATAGTAGTTAAACGATTCCTTGTCAGCAGTTTTGACATGCCTCTTTAAAGTCACCTCGAATATTGGGACCACACCTGCAAAGTGGTAGACATGGATGCGATAGCAATTTGTAAGCAAGAGGACCAATGAGAGAGTCCCTATATATATACTATAGGACACCTCAGAATATCTGGTTGAATTTTACTATTTGATTTTGACAGTCTGACGAGTCTCAGATCCAGGAGAAGCGATTTAGCTTCTGTCCTGAGAATTGAAAAGAAAATAAGATTTTTTTTTCCATCAAGTAACAGCTCAGAGATCCATGGGAGTTTGGTTGTTCAGTCGAGTTGTTTTTTTTATCTCTTAGAAGGATTGCAACCACGTTCCTCAGGTCATGCTATAGGGGTTGCTGCAAGGTTATTCTTAGGAGCACTTTTGGGAGCTAGCATAAGTGGCACAAGAGAGGGAAGTCTGAGACCCTTTGCTGATGTTGCTGTCCCTGTGGCCCAGATCTGGGTAAGCAGAACATACTCGATGGATCAGTACATAATTCTTTTATTTGTAATAAAACAGTCTTTGTAGCTGTGTAGGCATTTAAATCTCTATGTGTAAATCAAAGAGCAATCTAACCTTGCTGTTGATGGTTTCCATGTTATCCATCATACTAAACATAGCTTCTGATATCTGATTTGGGAGGGAAAGGATCACGCTTTCCACATCATCCAAGCGGCGCTCTCCAACCTCAATCATTGTGTCTGTAAAGTATTAAAAAATAAAAAACAATGAAAGAATAACTTGTTTTTCAACATAAATCTGTTCAGCAACTTTTATTAATATAGTGTGTTAATAAAAGTTAACACACTGATTATACAAGTTAGTGTATAATTACACAGTGTATAAATAAACAAACAACATCATGAGATCATCATGCAGGTGAACTGAATCCTTGGTGCTTGAGTATCATATTACGGAAGGTAAACAATTATATGACACAGCTGCTAGTTAATGATTTGCAAAGTTATATGGGAAAACTTTACAGGAAGGGGACATTCAATGTAGTGAGGCTAAAGTGAAAGACGTTTTGTCCCATTACTTCAATGGTTTTCATATAATGTTGAAAATCAATGAACAGAAGTTATGTTATAATATGTTTTACAGATTTGTTTTGCCAGTGTTATGCATTTATTTCACCAAACACTTCAGAAGTTGCATTAACTCTCATTAAAGAGAGTCAATATTCCCCTAAAAGATGGTGTTGATGTTAGCGAGTTAAAACTTCTGAATCCATCACAAAGCAGATTTAAGTGATAGTTGGAATTAATTCTACTCTACTTTGTTTTGATGCTGACATTAATTGTTGACAGTAAAATAGACACTTAAGTTGTACATATAAAGATTGTGTCAAGTCGCAAAAAGATGCTATACACTACACACCAAATCAAAAGGTTTGTACAGAAATGTTTTGGTATGAATACATGTACTTTTCTAGTATCCTCACAATGTGTATGAGTATGTGTGAGTGTCCTCTGACCTGCTAGATGTGACCATTCTGTATGGAGGTCCGCCTGGTTGGCGAGGCAGCCCTTCATGACGTTGCTGCAGTAGTTGGTACAGGGTTTAGCAGTGGGCATGCCACGACAGTGGGGACAGTAAGTCATCCTCATAATAGCTCCCATGCACGTCTGGCTCAGTGGCACCTGTGGTCAGGCAAAGGCAAAAATAAACTTTGGTCCCATGACAAAAGTAAAAACACTGTTCTGTCAAACACATTTCACTTTTCTAAGTGAAAATCTGAAATCAAAAGTTCATAAACTTCTTTTTTCTTTTTCTTGTGACACTTTTTTTATTCTACTGGAGAAATGAAAATTGGGTTATGCAAAAGTACCTTTATTTTATGCAAGTTAAAAGCATGGTTTTTGCTGAGGCAGTAACAGCCACAAAACAGTGGGAGGTCACCTCTTGTGGCGAACTTTGAGTTTTCACCGTAGTTTCTTCTAGCACTGTTCCCTTGGAAACCACAAAGTTAAAATGTATTTTTTCTTTTTACATGTGATGAAAAGACCCTGACATTGATACAAGTGTTCTCAGCCCCCCACTCTGTCCTCCCTGCCTCCTGCATTTCTCTTCCTATTCCACAAGGCCATTCCCAAAGGGGAAGAGGCCTTCGTGCATGAAAAGTGAAACTGGGTTAATACCAGTAAGCTCTGTTCACAAGAGAGTACAGCTATGCATACAAAACCTCAAGAAGTATGGAGTGTGTGTGTCTGTGCGCAAGAGGGAGAAAGAAGGAGAGATGTGGAATGAGCCCAGCTACGCATACAAAGCTCTTCTAAGCTGACATCTGGGCCAGCTTGATGCTTTTACTGGAAACTCCTCCTCCAGCCGTAAAGTCCCAGTTAAACCTACATTTGATCAAATCTGGAGTAAAAATAGGGCAATAATGTGTGATTGTGAGAAAAGACAAAGGCACTTTGATCATTCTACAAAATATGGAATGTGCTTAAGTCAACTTTCCATAGGAGTAACTAAGGTAACTGGAAAAAAAGATTGACTTGCCATGTTAGGCTATTAATCTAGATTTTCTTAAATCCGAATAAGTGGAAGTAACATGTCATTTATGCTAGAGAGGCAACATAAAGTGCAAAGGAAACAGAAAAGAAAAAAAAAGAAAACATTTCCATGCACAATTTCAACTCATATGACAGATGAGTCACACCCTCATTCCTTTTTTTTTTTTTTTTTTTTTCCATTTTTCCATCCATACTGTTACCCTCATTAGCTAGGGATGAGTCAGATGATTGCTTTTAAATGAGCAGGAGAGTTAGTTGAGTATACAGCAATGACTAGGCAGAATACCAAAAAGACACATGATGAAACAAGCAATGTGAGGTCAACTAAGGTTAATATCATTTTTACTGACATACAAATGTTGATTAAAAATGACCTTTAGAACACAAATGATGGTAAAGCTATGGTATATACTCCTAAAAATACTTAATCTGTGAATTTGATTAGTTGGTACAAGTATCAAGTTATGCTCTGATCTTAAGCAGCAGCAATTTCAATCTATGGCTTAAGGTTCTTTTTAAAGAGATGGCAAAGAAAACGATGGAATAACTAGAATTTTCTGTCTTAATGTCCTTGTCCTACAAGGACACTAGTTAACTTTATGGCGCACAAAGTTAACTAGTGCTGTCCCTCCCCCCACATTTTTCTGTGCATTGCTCAGCTGGTGGAGAAATTAAGCCAAGGTGCAAATTCAACCTGGGAGATCTTCTCCAGCCTCACCTGCATCATCCAATTACTTTGCCTCTGCCGCACCCAATCATCGCTCAAGAAGCCCCTTATAAGCCTTGTCACCCATTGATCCTTCTGCTTCCTGGGCCAGCTTCAACCCGTCTCCACCCCATCTCCGCCCTCACACTCCCAGGATTTTCAGGCTCCTCTCCTTTCCAGTCTCCACTCCACCACTAAGGTCTGGGCCCCAGGGAAAGAAGATCCTAATCCTCGCTCTAAGCTGTCCATTCAAGCTGGTGGCAATTCTTAGCGTAGCTGTCTTCTGCTGGGGTCCCCCCAAAGAAATCTACCTTCAGCCAAAAAAAATTGCCTTATTGCTGATTTCTCTCTTTGTGAGTCTCTCCACACTGAAAAACATTGTCTCATTTTTCAGTTAAAGAAGACAAACAAATGTCATTGAAAACATTCAATGTATATGAAAAGGAAAGAGTGCCATGAAATGAGTTGTGTGGAACTACACACAAGTCCCAAATTCTCAGATGATTATCTTTATTTTTGCATCTTTTTTATTGCATAAGACGGGGTTGAAAGCTATCCAGTCTATGTTAATGTATCTTTTAGAGGGATATACTTTACTTGTCTCAGTTCCAACCTTACAACGCTTCCTACCCCACCTCAGTCTGACCCATAGCTAAGTATTTATATCTTTCTCAGTACTTGTCTCTCTTCTGTAATTAGCACGGATATCTGAACATTCCCATTCTCACTGCGCTACAGAGCGAGACGATCTAGACTGCTTGCCTCCGGAGTCAGCTGTGCAGCACATGGCCTACTTCCAACATTCCCCTTCCCAAGGGAATAAAACAGTCCAGAGAAAGTTAAGGACAAACCAGCTGGCATAACCTAGAGCAAAGGAAGGGTGGAATTAATGCGTTACTGGAAAGAGAGATTGCAAGTTCTGGCTCAGATCTATTTTCTGTCAATCAACATTTATTTTTACCGTCTGCCACTTAATTAAGCTTTATTTTTATTTTCCTTTTGAGACGCTATCATCTTTTGCTGCACGCTTTTATTTTCTAATCAAAACAGCCTCAAGCAATAATCATTTATGCTGACTTTATTCGAAACAATGAAATTTCTCGTAGTCATGCTCACATTCATTGAAAAGTTGCTAATTTATATCAATTTTGCTTAAGACCTCTGTCCTGACTTTGTCCATTTCAACACCCACATGTCCTTACAACTTCAGTCAGAAGGAATCCTCAATATAAATCCATATTTTGAGCTGGTCACAGTGAGTGAATGTTGAACTTATTTTCTTTTGAGTTACCATAGGATGTGTGGCTGGTTAGCTCACTTGGTTAGAGTGGGGTATTTATAAGGTCAAGGTCATGGGTTCAATCCCCACACTGGCCAATTGAAGCATATATTGTCTGCGACAGACTGACGACCTGTCCAGGGTGAACCCCGCCTCTCGCCCGGAACGTTAGCTGGGGATAGGCACCAGCAACCCTCCCTACCCCATTAGGGACAAAGGGTGATTAGAAAATGGATGGATGGATGGATGGGTTACCATAGGTGTTTTGCAAGTCACAAGTATGTCTCAAGTTCCTCCACCCAAATCCTGAGTCAAATCACAGGTAAAGGCATGTTGATTCAAATGCCTCAAGGCACTCAAGCTATGAAACGAGTCAAAGTCCTATTCTTTTAATTTTGAGTTTTAAGTAAGAAGTGATCCAGTGTGATCCAATAAATAATCTAAACAGTGTAATTATGCTGTGTGGCTCTCAGCACCTTCCTCCTGTGCCAGCAATACTATAAATCTCCGCGAGAAATCTTAAAGGATGGAGAAAATTCCCTATAAGAAATCTCAGTTGGTTTTTCTCTTGGAATTTCTGGTTTCAAGCTTCTTGTACATTACCTTGTGATTTTTCATCAACAAACAATACATGTTAAATTCATGCCTTTCTTTGCTAAGTGCTTGTCTGCATTCCTCTTCGGGTTGCTTCTCTTACCACACTCCTAATCCAGTACCTGACAAGAGATAATTTTAGCTGTGGCATCAAAAATGGCTCCCCCACCAAATGATTTCTTGGTCTTGCTCCAATCTTAACTTTACTCTTGTGTTATGTGCAGAGAAAACCATTTCTCTTGGGACATATTAACCCTCCCTACGTCCCCGGGAGACATTTTTCAGTTTAGAGTTGACATTAACTGGTGTTGCAAGGGCTGATGGTCCACACTGCAAGACATATTTTATAGAGTCTATGGCTTCTACCAACATTAATCTGTGACAGCTTCATACTGCTCATAAGGAGTGGTAAAACTTGCATGAGTGAGTCCGTCTGAGCTTAGC